>NC_090265.1:1235773546-1236454379 GCF_040414725.1 Anabrus simplex
AATTAGATGAGGTTTTCTGCAGACCTTGACGAAGCTGTTGAGGTTATCCCAGCACGCCGTGAGAGGAACAACGACTTCATAACTCTCTTCAAATTAATTTCTAGGAGAAGCAACCCAAGAAGGTGTCGAACCCAGTACATCCAGATATTAACAGAAGATTGAATCACCTCCTCGAAAGGTACCAGTACCTTTATGAAGATGGGGAAATTAGGGGAACACCTTAAGTGAAGTAATCGCACAGGAAAGGAAAGCTAGGTGGAGTTATCTTGTCGAAAGCCTAGGTATTAAATTAAATAGTAGGCGTGCCTGGAAGACTCTGAAGAACATCAGCGCTGAACCAAATAAACCACAACACCGAGTTCGATAGCTGCAGTCGCTTAAGTGCGGCCAGTGTCCAGTATTCGGGAGATAGTAGGTTCGAACCCCACTGTCGGCAGCCCTGAAAATGGTTTCCCGTGGTTTCCCATTTTCACACCAGGCAAATGCTGGGGCTGTACCTTAATTAAGGCCACGGCTGCTTCCTTCACACTCCTAGCGCTCTCCTGTCCCATCGTCGCCATAAGACCTATCTGTGTCGGTGCGACGTAAGGCAAGTTACCCCCCCCCCCTTCCAAAAAAAAACATCGCGTAAGATCAGTGAAGTGATCCCAGATAAGACTGCCAGTCAAATTCTTCTGACCGGAAATACAGTTGGAACGAAAGACAGCGAATCTCGCACCATGAGAGAATATGATGACAGCAGCCAATATAACATCCCGTTCACCGTAGAGGAGCTACGTACATACATACATTACATACATTACCATTATATACTGTTATGCCTTTCAGCGTTCAGTCTGCAAGCCTCTGTGAATTTACTAAACGTCGCCACAATCCTCGATTTGCAACTAGTGTTGTGGCCTCATTTAGTTCTATACCTCTTATCTTTAAATCGTTAGAAACCGAGTCTAACCATCGTTTTCTTGGTCTCCCTCTACTTCTCTTACCCTCCACAGCAGAGTCCATTATTCTCCTAGGTAACCTATCCTCCTCCATTCGCCTCACATGACCCCACCACCGAAGCCGGTTTATGCGTACAGCTTCATTCCTCGAGTTCATTCCTAAATTAGCCTGTATCTCCTCATTCCGAGTACCCTCCTGCCATTGTTCCTACCTGTTTGTACCAGCAATCATTCTTGCTACTTTCATGTCTGTTACTTCTAACTTATGAATAAGATATCATGAGTCCACCCGTCTTTCGCTCCCGTAAAGCAAAGTTGGTCTGAAAACAGACCGATGTAAAGATAGTTTCGTCTGGGAGCTGACTTCCTTCTTACAGAACACTGCTGATCGCAACCGCGAGCTCATTGCATTAGCTTTATTACACCTTGATTCAATCTCGCTTACTATATTACCATACTGGGAGAACACACAACCTAAATACTTGAAATTATCAACCTGTTCTAGCTCTGTATCACCACTCTGACATTCAATTCTGTTGAATTTCTTACCTACTGACATCAATTTAGTCTTCCAAGATATTAGACTGCAGGCTTTCGGCACAGTCTGCCATTAAGACCAAGTCGTCAGCATAGGCCAGACTGCTTACTACATTTCCACCTAACTGAATCCCTCCCTGCCATTTTATACCTTTCAGCAGATGATCCACGTAAACTACGAACAGCAAAGGTGAAAGATTACAGCCTTGTCTAACCCCTGTAAGTACCCTGAACAAAGAACTCATTTTACCATCAATTCTCACTGAAGCCCAATTGTCAACATAAATTCCTTTGCTCGATTTTAATAATCTACCTTTAATTCCATAGTCCCCCAGTATGGCGAACATCTTTTCCCTCGGTACCCTATCAATTGCTTTCTCTAGATCTACGAAACATAAACACAGCTGCCTATTCCTCTCGTAGCATTTTTCAATTACCTGGCGCATACTGAAAATCTGATCCTGACAGCCTCTCTGTGGTCTGAAACCACACTGGTTTTCATCCACCTTCCTCTCAACGACTGATCGCACCCTCCCCTCCAAGATGCCAGTGAATACTTTGCCTGGTATACTAATCAATGAGATACCTCGATGGTTGTTGCAATCCTTCCTGTTCCCTTGTTTATAGATAGGTGCAATTACTGCTTTTGTCCAATCTGAAGGTACCTTACCAACACTCCACGCTAATTTTACTACTCTATGAAGCCATTTCATCCCTGCTTTCCCACTATACTTCACCATTTCAGGTCTAATTTCATCTATTCCCGCTGCGTTATGACAATGGAGTTTATTAACTATCCTTTCCACTTCCTCAAGCATAATTTCACCAACATCATTTTCCTCCTCCCCATGAGCTTGGCTGTTTGTAACACCACCGGGATGATTTCCTTGTACATTGAGAAGATGTTCAAAATATTCCCTCCACCTCTCCAGTGATTCCCTGGGGTCTATTATGAGTTCACCTGAATTACTCAAAACACCGTTCATTTCCTTTTTCCCTCCCTTCCTAAGATTCTTTATTACTGTCCAGAAGGTTTCCCTGGTGCTTGACCTAGACTTTCCAGGTTATTACCAAAATCTTCCCATGACTTCTTTTTGGATTCAACAACGCTCTGTTTCTTTCATCTACGTACAAATCCCTGTCTGCCTCGGCCCTTGTTTGGAGCCATTTCTGATAAGCCTCCTTTTTACGTTTACAAGCGGCGATCACTTCTTCTTTCCACCCAGATGTTTGCCTTTTCCCATCTTTACACACAGTTGTTCCTAGGCATTCCCTTGCTGTTTCTACTACAGCATCCCTGTATGCCACCCATTCTCTTTTTATATCCTGAACCTGCTTATTGTCTACTGTTCGAAACTTCTCACTAATCATATCCGTGTACTTCTGTCTAATTTCCTCGTCCTGGAGATTTTCTACCCTTATTCGTTTGCAGACAGATTTCACTTTATCTACCCTATGCCCAGAGATAGTTCACTACAGATCAGATAGTGGTCTGTATCATCAAAAAATCCGCGAAAAACTCGTACATTCCTAACAGATTTCCTGAATTCAGTGTCATAGTCTGTTATGGATCTGGTACCCCTAGCCTCCCATGTGTAGCAGTGAATAGCCTTATGCTTGAAGAATGTATCCGTAACTGCTAAACCCATACTATCACAGAAATCCAGCAAACGCTTCCCATTTCCATTAGCTTCCATATCTTCACCCTTTCGTATCCTTCGGTTCTATTCCCATCTCTCGTATTGAAATCGCCCATTAGCACTATTCTATCCTTGCTGTTGACCCTGACCACGATGTCACTCAATGCTTCATAAAACTTGTCAACATCCTCATCTGCACCCTCACATGGTGAATACACGGACACAATTCTTGTCCTAATTCCTCCAACTGACAAATCTACCCACATCATTCGCTAATTTACGTGCCTAACAGAAACTATGTTGCTTGCAATGTTATTCCTGATAAAGAGCCCTACCCCAGACTCTGCCCTTCCCTTTCTAACACCCGTCAAGTACGCTCTCTTCCTCGTTATCTACCCTTACCCGAATATCACTTTACCTAGCACATCCAGATGCATCCTCTTTGCTGACTCAGCCAGTTCTACCTTCTTTCTTCCATAAGCCCCATTAATATTGATAGCTCCCTATCGAATTCCATTTCGTTCGCCAAGTTGTTTCCAAGGAGACCCTCGCCTGTCAAATGGGAGTGGGACTCCATTACTGTTGTAACCAAGGTTGAAATTTACAAAACACAACTTTTATTGCTTCACTTTATGATATTTACACAAATAACAGAAATTTATTTTGAAGCAAAAAGGAATATTGAATCTTGAGAAAAGTCTGTCTTTATACAATATGTACAGGTTTGCAGTCTTTATATACACTTCTATCTTGAAAAGATAGTCTTTGTGAATTGACACGTTGATAGTCGAAAACTATCTGGCACACTAACATAAATGTCTTTGAGAGTCCTTGTTTGTTGAAGTGCCTGAATTCCTAAAAAGCAAGTTCAATTGATTGAAGAAATTCCACCTAGCGAAACTAAGGGAGCTTGCATAACTTAGGGAGTGAAAATGGCTTGTAAAAGAATTACGGAACATAGGCAGCGGAAACAGGTAAGGGAGCGGTGACCAGAGGTGAAACCTCGTACTGCCAGAAATTCAGTCCACCTGGTCGAAGCACATTTTCAAGAGGAGTAGCCTCCGTGCTCGACGTAGGGTGTATTCTGGAGCTGGACACCGGGCAAGTGGGCAATTGAGCAGGCAGGGAGCTCCTATTTATAGTACACTCGATGGTCAGGCACGCGCACTGAGGGCTGCGCGTCGAAGCTAGCAGAATGATACACAGGCGCGCGTGCAGCTGGCTGGTGGAGCGAGAAAGGGAGCGCCGGACATACAACACCCTCCCCTCCTAAATACGCCGGTACGGCGTGAAACGGCGGCGGCGCTGGCGGCGACTGCGATGCTGGGGCGGAGCTGCTGATTTCTCTGTTGTATTGTCCGGAGCTGGAACTGGGCGGAGTGGCGCTGTCTCGTCCTGAAAGGAACCCATTGTTATTAAATGATCTAAGGCTCGTTCAGCAATAGATTTATCTGGTTTAGCAATAGCATCAATAGCTGGACAGGGGCGGTAGCGCAGACGTATCTGATCTTGATGGCGGCAGATACGTTTCTCCGTAGTCTGTATCTCGTATAGACGATGACCCAAAGATCTGCAGATGACTCCAGGTATCCAGAGTGGGTTGGATTTGAATGTCCTGGTGTAGACCTTGTCGTTGATGGAGAACTTCGTTGGTGAGGTCTTATGCTGGGCCGGAAGAGGCTGTAACAGAGAAAGTAAAGTTCTGTGAGGTCGTCCATGGAGCTTCTGTGCAGGAGTGATATTATCAGCGCCGGGTAGAGTTCTGTAGTTGTTTAAGAGTTGGAGCAAGGCTTGGTCTTTAGTTAAGCCTGAAGAGACAGCTTTCTTCATACTTCTTTTAAATGTTTGTACGAAGCGTTCAGCTTCACCATTAGATTGAGGGTGAAAAGGTGGTGCTAGGATATGACGAATGCCATTATGTGTACAAAAGTTCTGAAAAGCAGTAGCTGTAAATTGAGGTCCGTTGTCTGAAATGAGTACTTGCGGTAAACCTTCTGTAGTAAAGATTTTCTGGAGAGCACGAATGGTAGCTTCGGTTGTAGTAGTCGAATGCATATCCACTACATATGGAAAGTTTGACAGTGAATCGATGACTATTAACCACATGGAATTGAGGAAAGGACCTGCGAAATCGATGTGAACTCGTTCCCATGGAGTAGTAGCAGGGGGCCATGAAGCAAGATCAGAAGACGGGGCGTTCTGATTCGTTTGACATTGCTCACAATGACGTATTAGCTTTTCAATGGCGGCATCAATACCGGGCCAGTAGCAGTGTTGACGGGCTAGTTGCTTTGTTCTGGAGATACCCCAATGGCTTTGGTGTAATAATCCGAGAACTTGTTTCTGTAGGCTAAGTGGGATAACCACTCGGAAGATGGTGCCTGCTTCTAGTAATACAACTCCGGCACGAGTCGTGAGACGATGCTGCATACGATGATAAGGTGCCAGGTGGGCAGGAAGTGTGCTCTGAAGAGGCCAACCGTTGCGGATGTAAGTACGTACAGTAGCAAGTGTACTGTCCTTATCCGTAGCTTTAGCTATGCAGGTAGCATCAATAGGAAAACTGGATACAGTATCTTCAAGTTCGATGTCCAACTGAAGACATTCAGATTCTTGAGAATCGAAGGCAGTATCAGGACCAACGGGTAAGCGGGAGAGGGCATCAGCATTACAATGCTGGGATGTGGCTCGATATACAATCTGATAGGAATAATCAGAAAGGAACATGGACCATCTTTGAAGCTTTCTGAGGGAATTCTCTGGGATCTTATTACCAGGATGGAATAAGTGTACGAGAGGCTTATGATCGGTAATGATCAGGAAATGGTTGCCATAGAGATATTCATTGAAACGGCGAATACCAAAGATTATGGCTAAAGCTTCTTTCTCTATCTGTGAGTATCGACGTTGATGGTCATTAAGTGTTTTCGAAGCGAAGGCGATGGGGCGTTCTTGTCCATGACGATCCTTCTGGGAGAGAACGGCACCGACACCGTAGTCTGAAGCGTCAGTAGCTAGCGTGATGATCTTGTCGGGCTGAAAATGAGTGAGTTGTATAGCTTGAATTAAGGCGTTGTTGATTGTTTTCCATGCCTGTTGGCATTGCGGAGTCCACTGAAACTTAACACCTTTTTTACGTAGAGCGTTTAATGGAGCTGCCACTGTAGCGAAGCGTGGAATGAACTTATTATAATAGTTCGCTTTGCCTATGAAGGACTGAAGCTGCTTGAGGTTCTGAGGTGCTGGCATGTTTACTATCGCTGAGACATTCTGTGTACTAGGACGAATTCCATTCTTATCAAGTATGTCCTAGGTAGTGAACTTGAGGCTGAAAGAAGGTACATTTAGCGAGATTCGCTCGTAAGCCATTGTCTTTCAATTTCTGGAGAAGGAGGCGTAGATTGGTGAGATGTTCCTGATGATCTTTTCCAGTAACAATAATATCATCCAGGTAGTTAGCACAACCGGGAATGGAGGCGGTGAGTTGAGCCAAATAGCGCTGAAAAATAGCCGCTGAGGATGAAACACCGAATGGGAGCCGCTGGAGCTGTAGCAGTCCGAGAGGAGTGTTAAGTGTGAGAAATTTCTTAGATTCTTCGTCTAAAAGTAGCTGGAGATATGCTTCTTTAAGATCAACTCGAGAGAAGAATTGTCCACCAGAGAGACGACGGAATAAGTCTTCTGGACGTGGAATAGGAAAGATATCTGTGTCGAGTTGTGCGTTGACTGTAGATCGAAAATCGCCACAAAGTCGAACATTACCATCAGGTTTCTTGATTACCACGAGTGGAGTAGCCCATTGACTAGAAGTAACTGGTACAACAATTCCAGTTTGTATCCATCTTTCTAATTCTTTCGTGACCTGGTCTTGAAGTGCTAGGGGTACTGGACGAGCTTTGAAGAAGCGAGGCTTAGCTCCGGATTTCAGCTGTATGTGAGCTGTATAGTCTTTGGCTGTCCCGAGCTGAGAGTCGAAGACTCCAGGAAACTGCTCTAGGAGAGCGGTAACGTCAGAAGTAGGATGCAATGTAGATACGACGTTAATGTTGTCATGTATCTGGAAACCAAATAAGTTAAATAGATCCATGCCCATAATGTTTGATGCAGTGTAGTTGTTAACTACGAGAAGAGGAATGGCCTTCTGAATTCCTTTATAACTAGCCTGAAGCTTGATTTGACCTTTGATGTCAATTTTCTTCTTGTTAAATGTCACGAGCTGGATGTCAGCTGGAGAGCATGAAGGTGAACCTAAGTCGTGGTAGGTAGTCAGGTTAATAATAGAGACAGGTGATCCAGTGTCTAATTGAAAATCGACAGATCGATCAGAGAATGAGAGAGGAATGATGATTTTGTGAGAATCCTTTGTGGGAAGAATGAGATTGATCTGATCAACTTCCATGTCGTGGCGGGGCTGGATATGCTTCCGGCGTGCTGCAGTAGTCGTAGCAGGGCGGAGCGAACTTTGACAGACAGTCTTAATGTGTCCAAGTTTATTACATCGTTCACAAGTAGCTTTGAAAAAACGACAGTCACGACGTTCATGATGCTTGAAACAACCTCGGCAGGAAGGCAGGAGTTTCGAGGTGCTTTTAGAATTGGGCTTCCGTGTAGCATTGCGAGAGGGAACCTGGCGAGAATGCTTGGTGGAGAGCGCCTTATCCGTACGGTTCACTGTAGCAGCGGACTTGCGGGCCTGAGGCGAGACTTGTGCAATTTCGTGTGGAGAAGCTATGGCTGCGGCAGTCTTGGTAGTAAGCTCATAAACCGTAGCAATACGCTGGACGTCTTCTAAAGAAGGGTTACTCTGCTTGACAGCGTCAAAACGTATTTTGTCTTCAGGAGTATGTAAAATTATCATGTCCCGAATGAGAGAATCAGTGTAGGATGAACCACAACCGTCCTTGGAGCAGATGAACTGGCAGGGTTTAGCTAGACCACGCAATTCAGTTATCCATTCAGTATGTGTCTGATGGGGTTGCTTTCTGCTTTGAAAAAATTTATAGCGAGCAGCCACTATGTGAGGAGCTTTGGCATAGTGTTCCGTAAGACGGGCCAAGAGCTGCGTGAAGGGTACTTCAGATAAGTGTTCTTCTGGACTTAATTTACGTAGTAAGTCACACGTAGCATTGCCAACCGAACTAAGAAATAGTGCGCGGCGGCGTTGATCATCAGTGACAGAATGGCAGATGAAATGCTGTTGTAAACGGGCTAAATAAACTGACCATTCTTCCTTAGCCGGATCAAAAGCAGAGAACGGAGGAATAGCTGATGGCTGTGTAGAGACAGAAATAGCTTGAATAGCCTGAAGTAATGCGGCCTGTTGTTGTTGCATAAACTGTTGTTGTTGCTGCTGTAAGGCTTGGAAGACCGTAGCGAGTTGTTCCGCAGTAGCCATTGCGAGATGCGTGCAAGAAAGAGTAAGGTAAGCTGTGTGTCAGAACTGGTTGGAGTGTCGTTGTTGTTTAGCACGTCGCCGTAGAGTTGACAACTGGGCCTGTTGAATTGTAGTGTCGTGTTTACCTCGTTGCTATAGAGTGGGCAACTGGGGCGAAGAATTGTAGGTTGCTTTTTTACCTCGTCGCCATAGAGTTGTGTTGTAACCAAGGTTGAAGTTTACAAAACACAACTTTTATTGCTTCACTTTATGATATTTACACAAATAACAGAAATTTATTTTGAAGCAAAAAGGAATATTGAATCTTGAGAAAAGTCTGTCTTTATACAATATGTACAGGTTTGCAGTCTTTATATACACTTCTATCTTGAAAAGATAGTCTTTGTGAATTGACACGTTGATAGTCGAAAACTATCTGGCACACTAACATAAATGTCTTTGAGAGTCCTTGTTTGTTGAAGTGCCTGAATTCCTAAAAAGCAAGTTCAATTGATTGAAGAAATTCCACCTAGCGAAACTAAGGGAGCTTGCATAACTTAGGGAGTGAAAATGGCTTGTAAAAGAATTACGGAACATAGGCAGCGGAAACAGGTAAGGGAGCGGTGACCAGAGGTGAAACCTCGTACTGCCAGAAATTCAGTCCACCTGGTCGAAGCACATTTTCAAGAGGAGTAGCCTCCGTGCTCGACGTAGGGTGTATTCTGGAGCTGGACACCGGGCAAGTGGGCAATTGAGCAGGCAGGGAGCTCCTATTTATAGTACACTCGATGGTCAGGCACGCGCACTGAGGGCTGCGCGTCGAAGCTAGCAGAATGATACACAGGCGCGCGTGCAGCTGGCTGGTGGAGCGAGAAAGGGAGCGCCGGACATACAACAATTACTCCCATAGCTCCGAGGCTTACTTAAAATGTTCTGAGCTCGGTAAATTCACGAAGCAGGATGCTACCCTACTTGCACATAGTCCAAGTGAGGATCTCTCCTGTAACGGGTTATGGACCACCGGTGAATTGTATAGTCCTAGCCGCCTGAGCACAAGGAGGGCCATGACTCAGAATATGTCCGAGATGCCCACTCCCATTGCATAGCAACTGGTATCCCGACTCTCAGGACCACTTACTAGGCCACTCAGCCATTGCCCATGGTTCACGAAGCAGGACGTGACTACAGTAACCTACAAACATGAACCATGAGGAGCTACAGTCTGCTATTAATGATCTGAAATCCAACAAAGTAGCCTATATGGACGATCTGAGAACTGAAGAAATCAGACGGTTCGGCCCAAGGCCATTCAAGTTGCTCGTAGAGTTACCCGTAATGAATGTTTGTGTCATAGAGTTAAGGATACCCAAGGCATGGAGAAAAGGCCAGCTGACCCTGAGAGCTATCGGACTGACTCGCTTCTGTGTCGTTCATTTAATGTCTTAGAACGAATGGTACTGAACCGAATGGTGCTATCAATTTATGACAAAATAATTAAAGAATAAGCGGTCTTCAGACCAGATACATCGTGTGGTGAGTATTTTTGAACCTCATGCAGCATGTTGAAGACGCCCTTGAAAGGAAGCCGTGATCGAAGAAGTTTTTATCGGCCTAACAGTGACACACGATACGGTAAACATAGAAAGTTGTTAAGGTACCTAACTATTTCAAGTCACGGAAGATTGCTATCTAACTAAGCTCATCAGCACCTTTCTCCAAAATGGAAGGTTCTATGTGCATCTCAATGAGATGAAGAGTCGATGGAGAACACTAAAGAACGGACTGCCAGAGGGCAGTGTGCTGGCTCCGTTGCTATCCGCGTGCTCCACCAGACCCTTGCGATCCAGTTTTATGCATTCCTTCATATTTACTACAATTCTAAAAGATATCGATCCCTCCCCCTAAACCGGGATAATATAACAAGATAATCTGCTTATCCTCCAGGGTTGGTTTTTCCCTCGGACTCAGCGAGGGATCCCACCTCTACCGCCTCAAGGGCAGTGTCCTGGAGTTTCAGACTTTGGGTCGGGGATACAACTGGGGAGGATGACCAGTACCTCACCCAGGCGGCCGCACCTGCTATGCTGAACAGCGTCCTTGCAGGGGATAGGAAGATTGGAAGGGATAGACAAGGAAGAGGGAAGGAAGCGGCCGTGGCCTTAAGTTAGGTACCATCCCGGCATTTGCCTGGAGGAGAAGTGGGAAACCACGGAAAACCCCTTCTAGGATGGCTGGGGTGGGAATCGAACCCACCTCTACTCAGTTGACCTCCCGAGGTTGAGTGGACCACGTTCCAGCCCTCGTACCACTTTTGAAATTTCGTGGCAGAACCGGGAATCGAACCCGGACCTCTGGGGGTGGCAGCTAATCACACTAACCACTACGCCACAGAGGAGGGATGTTTGTTTACGGGCTGGAAAACAGCAGGAATCGTGAGCGCCACTATTAATTCATTATGGGTGCCTCAAATGAACCCGTAAAACGAGTACGGATACGCAGAACACGTACTTTAAAACAGGAGGTGGAAGCACAGGCCGAGAGCACGGTACTGTATAGGCTGGGAAGTGGGCGTATTAGGTCAAGTGTCGCAGTAGCTCACATGGCAAGCGGGCGGGGAGATATGTGATAGTGGACAGTGCTCGAGGTAGGAGGTTTGAATCCCACAAAAGAATGTTTTAACAGCCGGTTGCCTGGGATGTGGCCAGGTTGTATACTTAATACCGGTATTTTTCATAGACTGACTTGCTTATTTGGCCCTGAAAATTGCCGTTGGTATGGAGCTGGGTTGATAGAGGCTAGAAAACATGTGACAGGATTTCAGTTATCCACGTCGTTTAACGCAGCATCTGCTCGAACTGACGACCTCCGTGGTCGACGCAGAGTTGCGCGCGATCTTGTAAGGACCGTCTGGTCCGTTACATTATCTCTGGCGAAACGAATCGGCGTGCTTCGGTTATGAGCTGTCTAAGGTGACAAGGACTGGCCGGCTTCTGTGTATACACCAGTTGTTTTACATGCCTCCACAGAAAACAATCCAGGGGCGAAAGATCGGGCGATCTGGCGGGCCAGGGTACAGGTCTCCCTTTGTTATCCATTTATCAGGATACGTCGCATGGAGATGGTTTCTGACGACCACCGCCGCTTGCGGTGGAGCTCTGTCATGTTGAAACCACATCCTGCAGTGGTCAAGGAGTGGGATGTGTTCCAAAAACGGTGGTAGCTCATCTTGGAGAAACCGCAGATAGCGTTGGATTGTCCGCTGGCCCTCAAAGAAATGGGGATCGATGAGGTTAAGAAAAAAAAAATGAAATGGCGTAATGGTATTTAGTACCGGGAGTGTACGAGCACAAGTTCGGCTCGCCAGACGCAGGTCTTTTAATTTGACTTCCGTAAGGGACCTGCACGTTGTGATGAGGATGAAATGATGATGAAGACGACACATACACCCAGTGCCCGTGTCTGATAAATTATCCAATTATGGTTAAAATTCTCGACCCTGCCGGGAATCGAACCCGGGACCCCTATGACCACAGGCCAGCACGCTAACCATTTAGCCATGGAGCCGACCGATCGGGTGATCACCCATGATTCCACACCATACATTCAATCTCCACTGTACCTGAAAAACTGTCTGTCGCACCCAATGGGGATTATCCACACTCCAGTAATGCATATTATGGCGGTTAACGGTTCCGTTGTTGTGGAATCGTGCTTCGTCCATAACTGAGTCACTAGAAAAGGAGGATCAGTGTCTACGTGTTGTAGAATCCATTGACAGAACGCCTACCTGGGCATAGAAATCAGGACCATGGACCTCCTGGTGTAAGTGCTAGATTATAACTGACGGAGTTAGTTAAGAACAATCATAAGGCACCACAATGCTGTCGGAGTCAGAGGGAAATAAGAGTTGACCAACGAAGTCAGATAGGAAAGATGAAAATGAAGGACATGGCACAAGTGGAAGCAATGTCAGATTCAACGAGGAGTCCTTTGGTCGCTATTCCATTCTCCTGAGTTGATAGTCGGGGACAAGGGAGGGAGAATTAAAATGGAAATGAAACATAATATTGAACCCATGACCTTTGTGTCCCAAGAAGTTACCATGTGAGGCCCCATGAAATTGCAATGAGAAGCTTCAGGCACCAGGCGGGAAGGTTGCCTCTTTCTTTCTCACGCTATGAGACGTGACGTCACTCGCATGTGCTGAGGGTGGATGGACACAACCAAAGTGTTGGTTAAATAAATTTATATTTTTAAAAGGAATTAGCAGCGAAACTAATGTAATAAGTGTCCTATAATTGCGTGTGAGACAGTCAGTTTTTAATAATACAGATTTGACGGAATATAATGCCTGTCAAACGAGGTCATTTAAATGACTGTCATACTGTTCGGTAATTTATCGGCGATTAATAGACTAAGTCCAGCAGAGAACTTAGATTTTGGTCGATGTGGCTGGAGTATTGTCTCCAAGTGGAGATATATTTTGTTCAGTAGAGAGTCTTAATAACATGTAAAGACGGTGATATCTATGCCGCAGTAGAATTAGTGATGTTTAAATAATATCGTGTTGTAAAAAGGTATTTCGTGTGCGGTCGACAGTACAAGCAGTCGTGTTCGGTCCGCAAAAATATTGAGTGAAGGGTATTTCTTTTTTTGTGCCTTTATTCCTGAAAGCAATAATGAATAAAATAAGATATGAAGCCAGAAGTGTTGAAATGGCAAAATGAATATCAGAAGGTTGCTGGTGAATTAACGTGATAAAAGCTGACGTACTGTTAAGGTAGGTGAACTATCACCATCACCCCCTATGTAATTGTTTCATGATGTCACCACTTATATATTTGTTTGGGTAGTTGTGACGCAGTTTGGTCACCCGTTTATGTCGTGAAATGTCAGAAATATGACGAATGGTCATTTTTGTTATGCTTGGATAAATTTAGGAAATTTTTACGAGTACCGTATGATGTGTTGAAACATAGTCAATTTCATGGTTATGAAACGATATAATGTCTAAAGTAGATGGTCATTTCCGTGCGCCTATTTTTTCTGTATTTTGTGATGTCAAGTTAAGATTTTTAATCTGATGTAAAATTTTCTGTTTGAAATTATGATGAAAGTTGCTTAAGAAATCCGTGGTTACCTATTTTCAATCGAGTGTAGGCAAGATCGATGAATATATGTTACGAAGGGAGTGCTATTTTTGCCCGTTTAAACTGTGTATAACTGACTCTAAATAACAGTAAATTTTGTCAGTCATTTTTGTGAACATTTCAGAAATACGAGGTCACGTTATGCGGAGATGTTTCATTATCAGAGTATTTTGTGTGGTTATGCGTGTGGATCCTAAGGATTATGTTCATTTTTATGTCATCGAGATGTATCGTGTTTTGAAGCAAGTGGTTTAAGTCTTGTTAAAATGTGAGTTAAGGTAGGATTTTGGTGAATCAGGTAGTCGAAGCCTGTAATTGATGCCGGGAGATTCTGCGTGAACCCGATTGATTTATTTGTGTAATGTTTAGAGATGGAAATTGGGTGGATTTCACGTAAAAGTGTAGGGTCGCGATATGTATGAATATCGAGTGACATCTTAAAGTAAATCTCGGTGCATAATCTGTTTGGATCAAAAATGTCGTATATATAAATTTATCAGCGAGACTGGATATCATTTCTTTAAAGACCAGTTTAAACGTGTATAGAACATATGGTTCCCGTCAAAGCGAAGGGGTAGCTCGTTCCGCCAGGCAGCTGATCGGGGAGTTCGACACTTGGGAGATAACGGTATCTTTGCGGTCTGTCGACGTGTTAAAAGTCAGATGGGATTCTTTAGAATGGCGTTCGTAACTTGGCAAGAAACTAATTGAAATTTTCATCAATGAGTAAAGCGTACATTATTAGATCGCATTCTCTAATATAACTTTGTTTAACAGAGACCTGAACGTATATTTGAAGCAACGGAAGTTAGACTATAATAAGCGGATTTTAACCATTTCCATGGATGTCCAAAATAGAGTATTGGTGGTAGTTATTGATTTATTTTTGAGGGATGCACAAAGCCTTATTTAAAAGCCATGATGGGAGGTGACATAGTGTCGGGTTATTTTACGTCGCGTTTTACCTATGCAGATTTTGAGTACTTAATAATTAGGGTTTTCTAAGTGTTAATAATTGCTAATGTTAAATTAAACTTATAGTATGGCGTCATGAAACAAATATAATAAAGGAAATGAATAAAATGTATTTCGTTTCCAGCTACTACGACGCTAAACATTATAATATAATTACGTCAGAATTTGAGTAGGGACTTGTTAAAGAAACCATTCGTCCGCCGAGATCGAATTTGTTGTTAATTAGGATTTATAAAAATCATTTCGATTTATTAAGTTAGTAAACTCAGTGGAAACCGTATTTGAGAAATAACTTAAAGCCAAGTGAATAACCTGAAAATGTATTCTGGAAAACTTAGTTTATTTTGCTGGGAAAGTTCAATTGTTAATGTAACGATTAAGGGGACATGTCCGAATGCAAAGGAGTTTACAGCCACAAAGTGTTGTGAGCGTTGTTGTTGTGTTGTATTATTTGACTTTGATTGATTGAGCATTAAATATGCTGGGATCATTAAAGTGGAAACTTTGGTCATCAACTACTGTAACTTAATTGTGTTTAACCTTCAGCTTAGAAACTTGGATGGTCATGGGGTCATCGACCTCAGTGACTTAGATTAAGACCATATGCCATTATAACATTATTTTCCTTGTGGTCATCATCCACAATGACTTTAAAAGTAAATTGGAAAGATCTCGGTCCATGGCATAGTTGCAGGTCACATCGATTCAATTAAGGGTCCATGACGTACAACCACTGTGTGGCACATACGATTGGACCACCTTAATTATATCAAGAGTCCAGAGTTCGTGTTACGAGGGCTGGACCATCACGAATCATTATGATGGTACATGCAGTCTAACATGGAAGCCGAATTTAAAGATTTCCAGACTTTCTTTCCTTCATTCATAACTTATGACAGTGGTTTCTAGTAAGGATGGCCATCATGCAGTTGAGTCAAAGCTTCTCAAACCAGTATATCTCTTCTCTGCGTTGTAATTATTGTTGATTATGTTGATCGAACAAGATAAGTTCGAGTTATAATCTTTTTTATTTCCAACTTAAATAAACCACAATTTTTTATAGATTTGATTTTCATTTAGTAGATAGATTAAAACTTTACTGAAACCCACCTCTTACATAAGCAAGTGACGAAGAACGCGTTAACGACCCAAGAGGCACATCTCATGGCAATGGCTGATAGGTAAGGAAGGTATGTATCCTTGATGGGCCTCAAAGGGTTCAATATTTTTGTTCCGACTTGCCTGCAATAGAATAAGGGGAAATGATAACGATTATGATAATGATGATGGACTATGATGTTGTTTATAAAAATAACTACGTGTAAGACTATTCAATTTTTTGTTATATTTTATTACGTCTTATACTTTCTTTGAGTGCCCTAATCATCGAGTGTAAAGAGGTATATTCATTTTTGGTTTCTTCTCGGTAAAGAATCGTTTAACTTCAAAGACTTGAGCAGCAGTTATAACTATGATCGTTATTGCCTCGGCCGCTGACCACCACATGATCCGATTATTCAGCTCCTCGGCCCGTTTTCGCCCCTGTGCTTCTTGCAAGCGATGATGGGTCTGAAGGTTTATAATGGCGTCGAACAGCCCATGCAACGCCTGAATAGAGTTTGAGATCTGAAATAAAAGAAATCGAACACATGATTAGTCTTTTACATGTTAATGCAGGAGAACTATTTCGTGGATACTGGCAATGGTGCAATATTTTCATCTTATCAACAGGACTCAAAAGATGTTTTTATCTTATCGAAATTCTGCATAGTGCATATCCCTACACTTCAAGTCACAGCATCAGAACAAACCAATTTATAAAACCATTTTACAATTGAAAAATGCATTCTTTTGTTCTTGTTGGCATCATTCTGTGGGGGGCAGTGTGGAATATTTTCACGATATCCCCTGACTGTCGAAACAGGTTAACTAAAAGAGGGAACTAACCTGAGTTTGACATTGTTTCCACTAACTTCTGCCAGCCTCCTCACTTTCATCCTTCTTATCTGACCTCCTGAACTGCTGTTTTCTTCTGACCCCGACGGTAGTAATGTAAATGTGAGATGTCTAGCGTGTCATTTTCATGCCCTCCGTGGCCCTTTCCTTTGCTGCTACACTCACTCATCAAATGGTGCGGATGGTTGCAATTATTGTTTTAGGCGGATATACAACTGAGTAACCATCCTCTATTAACACTAATTAGAAGGGAAAAATAATAGTTCCGACACTTCGAAGAATGAAGGTATCGGCAAAAGAAGGGGAAGGGCCACGAAGTGTGTGAAAGTGAAAGACTTCCTAGGCCTCGCAAACCTAACACTGTCGGGATCGGAAAAGAACAAGAGTTGACCAAGGGAGGTCAAATAGAATCACTCAAGCATGTGGAAGTAATACCAGACTCAGCTAGGCTAACCATGGTCACCAACCCACTCTCCAACTTGAGAACCTCTGGACCCTTTTTTAGTCACCTTTTACGTCAAGCAGGGGATACATGGATGTATTCCACTACCCCACCTTACAGGGGGCTGTATGTGTTTCTCAGATGTCTAATCGTAGTGAATATCACAATCTTTTTTACACTTCTCAGAAACTTCCCTGAAATATGTTATTACTCATTATCAGAACGGGAATACAAACAATCGATTACCTTCTCAGTTTATCAAAGACACTTCACAGAAATCTTGGAAAATTTTACATGGAAATCCTATTCTGCATGAAGAGTGGTTGGTAGATACTCTAAAGTAAATTAATTTTAAGAGCCAATATTGTATTATCGTTTACTTATTTTATATTTTAGTCGTATTATTATTAGTATTTAGGTTTCTTTTTTCAGAATTCATTAGACCTACGCCCATTCATAGATTTATTTATTTGGCATGTAACTCGTTGGTTATACTGTATACAGTAGCCATTGTGAAATACACTCCGTGTGTGAATGATGTTAAATTAAACTTTTTTCTATATTTCTTGCAACTGGTGCTTCATTTAAGCACTTTGCGTTTCAGTTTCGTATAAGGTCATCCGTAGTTTGATCAGTGGTGAATGAAACAGAGGACATTGTTTAGAATGTATTGCAACTCATTCATATGTCTGTCGGAACTACCTTCAAAGAAGATTGCGGAGGAATGTTACAACTACTTTTTACTGTTTTTGGAGACGCTGAGGTCCCGGAATGTTGTCCCGCAGGAGATCTTTTACGTGCCAGTAAATCTACCTCCACGAGACTGACGTATTTGAGCACCTTCAAAATACCCCCGGACTGAGTCAGGATCGAGCCTGCCAAGCTGGGGTCAGAAGGCCAACGCCTCAACCCTCTGAGCCACTCAGCCCGGCTACTGCACACAGACCTCGACAATGTTTTAGATGGGCATCAGACAATGGTACGATGGTAAACGAGATGAAAATGTCAGGTTGTAGCATTCACTAAGAAGAAATGTTCCCTCAATTTTAATTACTGTGTTGATGGGGGTGAAAGTACCTAACGGGAATCGCTGTAAGTTCTTAGGTGTCAATATAGGAAAAGATCTTCATTGGGGTAAAGGTAAATTCGTGTCCTCCTCCCGAGGTGGTGCAGCTCTTTTCAGGTACTGAACCGTACTGTTCATGATGAATACGGTGATGTTTAACACAATTATTATATTGCGCAATAGGACGCTATGATAATTGGCCCGAACCCAGGTTGGAAGCAGGAGCCTGAGCGCGGTCCTTTACTCCGGGTGTGGCATTGTATGTGTGAGACAGAAGAAGTGTCAGAGTAAGATAGAGATATTTGGAGTTTGTTTGGGGAAACACCATGCCACATTAACAAAACTTAAAGCGGCAAGAAACAGGCTTGTCACTTCGCAGGAACTGAGTGATATCTACTCTCCCTGAAGAATTTTAGAGGAAATAAAAAGATGACAAAGATCCTCAGAATTTTAGGAACATTATGCGTTTTATGCCATTAATATGCAACGAATTCGATAATTCTGCATTACGCGCATCACCGTGGGAAGCTGTCAAGTATCGGCATACCAATGTGACGCCGGGTAGTCCCCTAGCGTGGATTGGCTAGAGGCTCCCTATAAATACTGACTGATTTGGAGGGAGGTATCCCATTCTGCAGCAAGATTTTCTCCTGTGCGTGTCGTGAATACGTCCGTCAGTTTAATAATTGCGCCATAAGCTTTGCTTAGGACGAAGACTGTGATTACTTTAGTGCGGTTGCGCTAACATGTATTCAGCGGTTCGGTGATCCATAAATATTCCAGTTACGGTTCAATCGAATGATTGTATTTAGACGCTTTACAGTGCGGTCGTGAGTGTCTAATTATCCGACCGGAGACAATGCCGTACGCATAGACTTCATCGCGAAGCGGTACGGGTAATCGCGTAAATAGATAATTAAGTGCGGAAGAATTGCAAGTATAAACTAAATCCATTTGTGTTATTCCTCCTAGACTTACGTGTCTGAATCAGTTGAGCATGAGGTAATGACAGTTTGTTCGACAGATTAGGCTGCTGATTTCAGATCGCAGATAATATCAGCCTACACACATTCGTGCGCGGTTGGGCAGTTAAAGGGGAACAATGATTTTTAACTTCGCAGATTGTCAGTAACTGATTTATGCCTGTGAAATTGAAGAGAAGTGCCGGTAGTGCCGTGCAGTTAAATAATTATGCAGTTCATTCCAGTGAAGACCTGTACCGTGTTTCAAGAGCTGAGTAGCACGAGACCTTCCGAGCGTAACCTCAAGAAGACAGCCACATGGACGAGCCATCCAAGGAGAATGGACCAAGAGATCGACCCAGGATGACAGCTTCACGGTGATGGGCTAAGGAGTAGCCATGGCCCGAAGGCGGAAGCGAAGAAGTCATCAATAATGAGCTAAGTGGACAAGTGTTTTGGCATGTGTTAGGGATAGTAATGTTTTCGCAGATAGATATTTGTTTAATTATGTAGATAAGATTCAGTTAAGCCCTTTTGTCAATAGTGTAATATAGTTAAGCCCTTCAGACAGCTGTGTAATATAGTCATGATGTTAAGTAAGCCCATCAGGCCACCTGATGATATAATCATGAATTTGAGTAAGCCCTTATGGCGAGTAATTTCTACAGGACAATTTGTAAGGTGTATTTGTATATTTAGTTATAATTTAGGGGATATGTGGGAGTTAGGAGTAATATAAGAGTGTCTCTAGTGATATATTCCAGTTATTCTTTATTATCATAATCTGTTGTAACGTAAATGCCTTCAAAGGAAAGTTCTGATGATCTAAGACGGTGTCTGGGAAGACAGTAAAATGTTAGTTAAATTTATGTCAGGATCTACATGTTTTATTTGCATGGTTTTCAGCTATTTGTGTGAGGCGGTGTATAAGCTGTTGCAACGTCGGAACAGTAAGATTATCTAAATTTCCGACAGAATTTCCTTCACTATGCACTTGACTTGAACCTGGGACTCAAGATTGAGATGTCGCGCCGTATTAAAGATGAGCCATAGCGTTTGTGATGAATTGGTCCATGAGAGTACTCTTATTCAATGAAGTAGACCCGATATGTGGTCAGGCGATTGAGGCTTTTGTATTTGTGAAAGTAAATGATCCCTTGTATTTGTCAGGGAATGGCTGTGGGAGCCTATATGCCTGCTTTGGAAGAGTGGAAGACTAAGAGTCTTTGTTTCGTCAAGCTCGCATCTGCTGAGTGGAAACTAGGTCGAGGACACGTGTTTCTTTACGAATTTTTTCTGCTAGTAGGGGAGACCTACTCACACCACCCTGCAGGTCAACGACATAACCAGCACCCAGCTAAGGGAACTTTTCGTCTTAGATGTCTGCATGCCAATTATAATTTTTGTTCTGTTTCTGTTGTGCTTTATTCCAGGTGATTAATTTTAGGTCTGTGGCTGGTATCCGTGTGTATGTTTAATTGTGTTGTTCATGTATGTCAGATTATCCTACGCTTGTCGTTTAATAAGTTACGTAACACGCAAGTTACTAGGGGTCTAGAGTTCATTACTCTTATGAGTTTGTGGAACCGCGTCCATATTAAGTTCTGTGTTTTGGTAGGTGTAAATTAGTCTTGTGTTTCTGTACAGTTGTATATAATTCCCGTATGTAAGGGAACTTTCTAGTGTTAATTATTGATCTGCGAAGCATTACTAGTCCTAACACTACTATCCTTTTCTTCTATGCCATGGTGTTGTACACCAAGGGCTTGTCCACGAATAGCTTAAGATTCAAATTATGAAGTAACATTATGAAGACTCAACGTTGTTTAATCTCAAAGATTTAGCGTTTGTTTAATCACAAAGATTTAATGTTTTGTTAAATATCACGAAGATTCAATGCTTTGTTTATGTCATTGCCACTTAATGGCATTAATCGCACTGGTTTTTAGTGCAGTGTGTTATGTTATACTGAGACTTTAATATTTTTAATGTGCTTTCCATCATTAAAAATATTGATTTTAAATTGTTCCTCATTTACGCAAACACAGCGCAAAATTCCTGTCCATTTAGATCTATAAGATCCTTTTAGTTATTAATTGGAGGCCACCGGGCCATTCCCATCGTTCTCCGGCTGCTAGGCGGTGCATTCTGGACAGAAATAACAGGTAAGTTATCGAACGCCCTCGACTTATCCATTCACTTACGCCCTTAGAGGGTGCAGTACACTCCCAATAGAGATGAGCTATTTCAAACACATACCAGCCATCCTGCCATTCTTAAATTTCTGGCAGTACCTGGAATCGAACCCGGGCCCCGAGGATGGCAGGTAATAAGACTAACCGTTACGCTACGGAGACCCCATTGACGAGTGGTGATGGTGGTGGTGATTATGATGGTGATTAGGCAACCATCCACTATATCACACTAATCAGAGCAAAAATGGAAGGGGTCCGACACTTCGAAAAATGAAGATATGGTCAAGGAAAGACAAGGGCTACGAATGGAGTGAAAATGAAAAACTCCCTAGCCCTCGCAAACCGAATAGCGTCGGGGTCGGAAAAGAACAAGAGTTGACCAAGGGAGGTCGGATAGGATAGATAAAAGTGAGGAGCCTGGCACGAGTAAGTACAGTGAAACCTTGGAATGCGAGTAACTTGGTCTACGAGTGTTTTACAAGACGAGCAAACATTTTAAATAAATTGTAACTTAGTAAGCGAGTGAGGTTCCGCAATGCGAGCGTCACGTGTGCCTACGTTTTCCCCTCCCCTGTACGTTTGTTGAATAGATGAACGAGGTCTTTGGTCCTGTAGTGAAGAAATACCTTTCAGAAAATAATCTGCCGCTCAAAGTCTTGCTGCTTATGGAAGATGCTTCTGCTCATCCTCTAGGCCTTGAGTCCTCGACGACGACTTACTGGAGGAATTCAAGTTTGTTAAGGTTAAGTTCCTGCCTCCCAACACTACTTCACTACTCCAGCCTATGGATCAGCAAGTCATTTCGAAATTCAAGGAGCTATACACCAAAGCACTATTTCAGCGATGCTTGGAAGTGACCGATGAAACAAACCTTACCCTCTGAGAGTTTGGAAGAAATTATTTCCCCTGCCTGAAGATCATCGATAAAGCCTGGGATGGATTCACCAAGAGAATTCATTTCCGCTTGGGGAAAGCTGTGGCCTGATTGTGTTCTTGGACGTGACTTTGAGAGGATTTTTGGTGATAATGAGCCGCCGATTGTCGATAAAATTGTGTCCTTAGGGAAAACTATGGGGTTGGAGGTGAATGACGTGGACATTCAAGAGCTGGTGGAAGAACTTAGCCAGAAACTGACTACCAACGGACTGATGAACATGCATCGCGAACAAAAGGAGGAGGTTATGGAGATCTCGTCCGAGGAAAAGGAGGGGGAAAAGTCAGTGGAATCTCTCACTTCAACTGAGATTCTGGAGAAGTGAAAAATGTGGGAAACGGTGCAAAATTTTGTAGAAAAACACCACCCGAATAAGGCTGTAGCAGTGCGAGCGATTAATCAGTTCAATGACAACGCAATGTCACATTTTCGTGATCTCCTCAAAAAGAGGCAGAAGCAACAGTCATTGGACAGGTTGCTTGTTAAAGTTGCACGAATAGAAAACAATAACAAATCTAGTGAGCCAACAGATAGCAGTGGTTCCGTTAGTGAAATTCGTGCTACACAGTAACTCTTCTCATGTCATCTCTCGTCTCCCTCACACCAACAATGATTCTATTGTAAGGAAAAGTGCACTTTAATTTGTATTATATTTTGTTTTTGTAATGGTATGAGAATAAATATTTTTGTGTTGTGGACGAATCATCCGCGTTTTAACTGTTTCTTATGGAAAAACTTGCTTTGATATACGAGCGCTTTGGATTAAGAGCATGTTGTCGGAACGAATTATGCTCGCAATCCAAGGTTCCACTGTAGAAGCAATGTCAGGACTCAGCTAAGGTCCCCGTGGTCGTCAAGCACGCTCCAAAGTTCAGAGCCCCTGGAGCCCCTATTAGTCGCCTCTTACGACAGACAGGGGACACCGTGTGTGTTATTCTACTGCCCCCACCCACAGGGGGGTTTTAACGAGGTTGTAACTAAAGTTTGAAGATCTCTTGATATGGTTATGCGAGTATTTAAGGGTTGTTCGTTGTAAGGATGTAAAGGAGAGGGCGTATTAGTCTCGGGTAAAACCCCAATTAGAGTATGGCTCCGGTGTATGGGACCCATACCAGAATTATTTGTTAGGAAAACTGGAGAAGATCCAAATGAAAGTAGCGCTATTTGTTCTGGGTCATCGGGAGAGTTGGCCGTGTGGTTAGAAGCGCGCGGCAGTGAGCTTGCATCCGAGAGATACTGGGTTCGAATCCACTGTCGGCAGCCATGAAGACGGTTTTCGATGGTTTTCCATTTTCACACCAGGCAAATGCTGGTGATGTACCTTGATTAATGCCACGGCCGCTTCCTTCCAACTCCTAGACCTTTCCTATCCCATCGTCGCCATAAGACTTATCTGTGTCGGTGCGACGTAAAAGCTACTAGCAAAAAAATGTTCTGGGTGATTTCCGACAAAAGAGTAGTGTTACGCAAATGTTAGACATTTTGAGCTGGGAAGACATACGAGTAAGGAGACAGGTTTTGGAATACATGTCAAATTTATTTCATGAATATAATTTGCTGTTTACTTGTCAATCAATCAATCAATCAATCAATCAATCAATCAATCAATCAATCAATCAATCAATCAATACTGATCCGCACTTAGGGCAGTCGCCCAGGTGGCAGATTCCCTATCTGTTGCTTTCCTAGCCTTTTCCTAAATGATTTCAAAGAAATTGGAAATTTATTGAACGTCTCCCTTGGTAAGTTATTCCAATCCCTAACTACCCTTCCTATAAACGAATATTTGCCCCAGTTTGTCCTCTTGAATTCCAACTTTATCTTCATATTGTGATCTTTCCTACTTGAATAAACGCCACTCAAACTTATTCGTCTACTAATGTCATTCCACGCCATCTCTCTGCTGACAGCTCGGAACATACCACTTAGTCGAGCAGCTCTTCTTCTTTCTCTCAATTCTTCCCAACCCAAACATTGCAACATTTTTGTAACGCTACTCTTTTGTCGGAAATCACCCAGAACAAATCGAGCTGCTTTTCTTTGGATTTTTTCCAGTTCATGAATCAGGTAATCCTGGTGAAGGTCCCATACGCTGGAACCATACTCTACTTGGGGTCTTACTAGAGACTTATATGCACTCTCCTTTACATCCTTACTACAACCCCTAAACACCCTCATAACCATGTGCAGAGATCTGTACCCTTTATTTACAATCCCATTTATGTGATTACCTCAATGAAGATCTTTCCTTATATTAACACCTAGATACTTACAATGATCCCCAAAAGGAACTTTCACCCCATCAACGCAGTAATAAAAACTGAGAGGACTTTTCCTATTAGTGAAACTCACAACCTGACTTTTAACCCCGTTTATCAACATACCATTGCCTGCTGTCCATCTCACAACATTTTCGAGGTCACGTTGCAGTTGCTCACAATCTTGTAACTTATTTATCACTCTATAGAGAATAACATCATCTGCAAAAAGCCTTACCTCCGATTCCACTCCTTTACTCATATCATTTATATATATAAGAAAATATAAAGGTCCGATAATACTGCCTTGAGGAATTCCCCTCTTAATTATTACAGGGTCAGATAAAGCTTCACCTACTCTAATTCTCTGAGATCTATTTTCTAGAAATATAGCAACCCATTCAGCCACTCTTTTGTCCAGTCCAATTGCACTCATTTTTGCCAGTAGTCTCCCATGATCCACCCTATCAAATGCTTTAGACAGGTCAATCGCTATACAGTCCATTTGACCTCCTGAATCCAAGATATTTGCTATATCTTGCTGGAATCCTACAAGTTGAGCTTCAGTGGAATAACCTTTCCTAAAACCGAATTGCCTTCTATCGAACCAGTTATTAATTTCACAAACATGTCTCATATAATCAGAAAGAATGCCTTCCCAAAGCTTACATACAATGCATGTCAAACTTACTGGCCTGTAATTTTCAGCTTTATGTCTATCACCCTTTCCTTTGTACACAGGGGCTACTATAGCAACTCTCCATTCATCTGGTATAGCTCCTCCGACCAAACAATAATCAACTAAGTACTTCAGATATGGTACTATATCCCAACCCATTGTCTTCAGTATATCCCCAGAAATCTCATCGATTCCAGCCGCTTTTCTAGTTTTCAACTTATGTAACTTATTGTAAATGTCATTGTTATCACATGTAAATTTTATTACTTCTTTGGCCTTAGTCTCCTCCTCTATCTCGACATTATCCTTGTAACCAACAATCTTTACATACTGCTGACTGAATACTTCTGCCTTTTGAAGATCCTCACATACACACTCCCCTTGTTCATTAATTAGTCCTTCTTAAAGAAACAAACATTTCGGTATATACTGCTCACTATCTTTAGATGTTTCTAACTACATTGTACGAATTGGGATTGGATTATTACGGCAATTTTATGTCCTCTTTACATAACAGAGAGCTGTACTGTCATCTGGGAATTTGGGAGGTGTTAGTGTCAGTTTAAAGGCGCGAGTGCCTGAATTCAAAGTGTGTGCTGTTTGATCTGTGCGCAGTGAAATGTTTACAAGTCATGGCTGATCTAGCGGACCAAGGTAGGCAACGGGAGAAGAAGTTATCATCGAATGAAACCACTAATGCACTTACACTGCTTCAAGAAGACTACTCTCAGAAGCACGGTGACAGAAAGCTACAGGTTGCTCAAAATACGATTTGGTATCTGCGAAAATGTGTTCAGAAGAGAGGGAGTGTCGCCACGTGCCCTGGCACCGACCACTAAAAGAAACCAACCACAAGGCAGGATCGTTTTATGCGTCTACAAACTTTACGAAACCGCCAAGTTAAAGCACGAGCACTACAGGACCTACAACAGGCTTATAGAGTTCGATTTATTCAACACCCAGTCAGAAACAGCCTTTGATAGGCCAATTTAAAATTCCAATGAACCGTTCAAGTACCTGAACGATAGACGACATTGTGGCAGCGACAGAAGACTGCAGTTTCCTAGAAATCATCTGCACTGGCGTCCTGTGCTGTTCTCGGATGAATCTCGTTTAGCGTTATGTCGTTCAGATGATCGTCTGCGAGTATGGAGGAGACGTGGGGAGTGGTTTCATTCGACAGCTGTACAATCCAGTTGCTTATGGAGATGCATCTGTTGTTGTGTGGGCAGGCATAAGTCTTGACATGGAAACCGATCACCTGATCATTCACAGTGGATCCTTACTGATCGACGGTACATTGACGAAATCATAGTGCCACATGTGGTTCCTCACCTGATGCAACTTACAGAAAAAGTAGCATTCATGCATGATAATGCTAAAACGCACGGTGCCAATATCGTTCGGAGATCCCTGCAAGAACACCACGTGCAACTTAATGGAGTGACCATCCAGAAATCCTGACTTGAATCCGGTCAAACAAGCCTGGGACCAATTGGAGCAACGTATCCGAACTAGAACCCACCACCCCAATCCCTTGAAGACGCCATTTCAGAAAAGTGAGGACGTCTCACTCAACTCAACGCTTTGTCAAAAGCATGAGGAGGTGAAGGGTGGCAATGCTCCTCTTAAGACGCTTAATTACCACGTAGCCATTTTGCTATATGACTACGGATAACTTTATTTATGACACGTTGTGCAATGACGTCCTGCACTGAGTGTCCAAAGAATGCTTTCCATTTCAATTCTTAATTCTTGCAAAGAAGAAGGTTTGTCCTCATTGCATGTCTGTTTTCATTTCAATGTGTATGCGTATTATGGAAGTGTGAATTTATAAACATGTGACCAAATTTATTTTTTGAGCATAGCATTTTGCTGCGCTGGATTATCGTCCAAAAATGATGAAAGCTTTTGTACGAACTGGATTTGAACGTGGCATGGTGTGAGAATGACATAGCTGACCGCTAAGCTTCATTACGCATGACGCCATGAACTTCCCTTCCGTTTCTCACTGAGCTGCCCTCGCACCAAAACAATGAGCAGGCTGGCTCTGAGTTGACGATAAAAGTAGATTACTGCCTGATGGCACAAACCTGTGCGGAACCATGAGCCTTAAGGGGAAGGAAGGTAGTGTAGGGTGCGACTACTGCTGTGCTGCTCACTTGAGATCTTAACTCCCAATACAATTACAGTTACGAAGAGCCGACTTGAACACTTTCGTAGCAACTATCAATCACAATCACTACTGATCTGCATTTAGGGCAGTCGCCCAGGTGGCAGATTCCCTATCTGTTGCTTTCCTAGCCTTTTCTTAAATGATTGCAAAGAAATTGAAAATGTATTGAACATCTCCCTTGGTAAGTTATTCTAATCCCTAACTCCCCTTCCTATAAACGAATATTTGCCCCAACTTGTTCTCTTGAATTCCAACTTTATCTTCATATTGTTATCTTTCCTACTTTTAAAGACACCATCCAAACTTATTTGTCTACTGATGTCCTCCCACGCTATCTCTCCACTGACAGCTCGGAACATACCACTTAGTCGAGCAGCTCGTCTCCTTTCTACCAAGTCTTCCCAGCCCAAACTTTGCAACATTTTTGTAACGGTACTCTTTTGTCGGAAATCGCCCAGAACAAATCGAGCTGCTTTTCTTTGGATTTTTTCCAGTTCCTGAATCAAGTAATCCTGGTAAGGGTCCCATACACTGGAACCATACTCAAGTTGAGGTCTCACCAGAGACAAATATGCTCTCTCCTTTACATCCTTATTACAACCCCTAAATACTCTCATAACCATCTGTACCCTTTATTTACAATCATATTTATGTGATTACCCCAATGAAGATCTTTCCTTATATTTATACCTAGGTATTTACAATGATCTCCAAAGGGAACTTTCACTCCATCAACGCAGTAATTAAAACTGAGAGGACTTTTCCTATTTGTGAAACTCACAACCTGACTTTTATCCCCATTTATCATCATTTCATTGCCTACTGTCAATCTCACAACATTATCGAGGTCATTTTGCAGTTGCTCACAATCTTGTAACTTATTTATTACTCTGTACAGAATAACTAGCAAAGTGAGCGTTCCTCCCCCTCTCATTCACGCTGCAGCACATGGACTTGCTCCCATACGAAGCTCATTTTGTGCGCAGCTAATGTTTTGTGCCATCAGATAGTTGTTCTATAGTCTACCAGCGTCACTGTGTTCTTACCCAACAAGTAGCAGGTCGTGATCTTAAGAATAGATCTTTCCGTCAAGAGGAGAAGCCACCGAAGATACATCCACACTTCCTCCAGCCGTACACTTCGAAGATCACGGTACAATGTACCGTGTTGAGTGTGACAGAATGAAGAAAGACAAAGTTAAATTTCTTCTCCAAGCCCCTTTAAATGAAGCTAGGATTTATGAATATTTCACTACTAGATGTGTTATACAAACAATAAAAATGCAAATAAACCTTGGGAATAACATAGGGAACTATCTTCAGGACTGCAGAGGGTGGGGTTCGAACCCACCATCTCCCGAATGCCACCTTATTGCTGCATGATCCTTACCGTGTAGACAGCTCGATCGATGAAAGAATTTCAGACCTCGCAAACTGAATACCGTCGCCGTCGAAAGAGAGATTCGGCTAAAGGAAGATGAATAGATAAGATGAACAGAGGAGCATGCGACAAGCAAATGAAACCATTGTCCGAATCAGATGGTGCGCTTGGTTACCGCATACTTCTCAAAAATGTACAACCACTAGTGGGAAATTGTGAGAGAAGGGATTCCAATCCTCGCATCTTCAACTTCAAAATATTTTAAGAGGAAGAGCATTCTGCAAATAAAACAATTATAAACAAAACTCAAAAGAGGATTTTTCTTGATTAAATATTCACTGCTTCAGTCTTACTTCTTGTGGATATGGAGTACAATCTTTACTTTTTTCATTTCTTCGGAGACCACAATGAATTATCTGAACCAACAATTTCTTAATAGAATATGTCGATCTAATATTATTCATATATGTTAAATCTACCGTATTTAAAGCCAGAGTTGGTGTCTGTGTCAGTAATCAGTTATTTCAAGGGCAAAACTAATGGATTATAGCCAACAAGGTTCTTGAAAGTTGGGATGATGTATGACTTCCAAGGCCTCTCAGTCCTAGTGTCGTCGGGCTAGGGTTATCACATACCATGTGCTGTTGACATTTCAAAATAAATTCCTGGACATTTCAAAGAGTACTGCAGTATCGACTCAGTCATCAGAGGATTGAACATACCGTTAGAGTTTTTCAAATCCATTACACCTTCTGGAATGTCACTATATAAACTCATCCTGAAAGTTGGTGCAATTTTAATGCTCATCAGAAACATGAACGTAGATTCAGGATTAGTTAATGGAATTCACATGGTGGTACGAGACTTAATGGAACTATGTGCAAAGTTGGAAGTTATTACAGATCCATGAAAGGAAAACATGCCAAGATTAAATTAGTTTCTACAGATACCAGCATGCCGTTCTCTATGAGAAGACTGTGATTTATGTTAATGAATGGAATTGGAATGACAATAAAAACAGCCCAAGAACGGACTTTCAAGAAAATAGGAATCTATCTTCCCAAAGCAGTGTTCACGCACACGGTTAACTATATGCAGCATTTAGCCGCGTAAAAAAATCTGGGAGATGTCGAAGTTGTCATTAAGAAAATATATGAACAAGGTGAAAATAGTGGCACTGCATAAGCTATAAGTATTGTTTGTACAGAAACTTTGCTGCAATAATTCAATAGGTATGCATATTTATTTTTCATTGCATTCTTTTTTATAATCATGAGATAAGCGGGTTTTGCTGGAACAGGACACTAATCACTTAAAAGTGTACCTACGTACTTCTTGAATCAATCAACGTTTAACAATACATAACATCCGGATTCCTATAGGTAACACATATTCTTCCGCATATAGTGGTTATAATGCAACTGAATATTAAAGCAAACCCACGAAAACACTACGGGGGTGAGATTAGATCCATGGATCAATAGCTTGTGAAGCGGAGAGCTTATTCGTTACGGAAACGTGTCACGTGCTGGTCTTTCGAAGCACATTCAAAATATTCAAATTCATTTATTTTTTAATTCGGTGGGAATTGCACATTGCAATTTAAACTGTTGAAAGTTATCGTCATGGTCACCACGAGCCCTATGTTCACAATAAAATGAATCAAATAGATGAGGACACGTTAGCAAGGCTTCTTGTGACCCAGGATCGAACCCGTCAACTTAGACTGAGAAGGTCAGCGCACTATACAGGGTTATTCACCTAACCTGTTACACTGAAATAACTTCTAAACCGTTGAAGATATCGGCATTCTGTTTTGATATTCGTAAATGGTAATCAAGGTCTTGTAAAATAACGTGCTACTTCGTCTCATGGGGTGATTAATAACCGAGATATTGATACCTACACCATATTTTTAAATAGAACGTCATAAATTTATACAGCTGGCCTAAAATTTGAACTACGTACAAGTTCAAATATGTAAGTATTTTCAAAATCGGACAAGTACTTTTTGAGATATAAATAAGAACAGCATGCGCGGTTTCACATGCCGCATCAGACGGCGTGCAGTCGGGCAAGGACATATTGCACCCATAATCGAATGCCTTGAAAAGGGCACAATACTGAAGCGCAAGCAGTTTCTTGGGAGTGATTTCAGCTTCAGAACGGATAAAGGCATGTATTGTAAACATAATGTGATGTACCGAGTCTAGGAAAACAACAGATGGGGAATCTGCCACCTGGGCGACTGGCCTAAATGCATTTGATTGATTGATTGATTGATTGATTGATTGATTGATTGATTGATTGATTGATTGATTGATTGATTGATTGATTGATTGATTGATTGATTGATTGATTGATTGATTGATTGATTGATTGATTGATTGATTGATTGATTGATTGATTGATTGATTGATTGATTGATTGATTGATTGATTGATTGATTGATTGATTGATTGATTGATTGATACCGTAACATACCCAGGGTGTGCAAAGTTATTGTATGATTGGCAAACACACAACGGAAAAGGTAGATTAAATTTGTTTTTTGTTTCGCCTTGTTTCGTTTCTTTTTGACATCCATGTGTAATACGCTGCGCTCAGTTTAGCGTCTTTTCCTACGGATGGGAATGCGAAGGATTTGAAAAGGACGTTGGCCGTGGCCTATCCCCAAGGTACCTATCCGGTATTTGCCTGGTGTTGAACATGGGACTCCATGCAAATCACTTTCATGTTGGGCGAGGCAGGACTCGAACCTGCGCTCTCCCGAATACAGAGCAGTCTGTCGAGTTTTTTAATCACGTGTAGCGGCTAGAATTCGTAGCTGTCGCCGCGGTGATCCGGATTAAATTCCCGGCTCTGATAAGCCATTTAATTCTGGTTGGAGGACTGGAACGGGGTACACTCAGTCTCGTGAGGCAAAACGGAGAAGAGGTGGGTTCGGTACCCATCTCACCTATCCTGGAAGGTTTTCGTGGTTTCCCACCGCTACTCCAGGCAAATGTCGGGACGGTTTCTTACTTACTACAACGGCCGCCTCCGTCCCAATTCCTCACCTGAATTACAAATACAGTACACTACTACAGACACCACAATAACACAGGTTATCAGACACATTCTAACACACATACAGTACACACACACACACCCAAGCACATGGGGCTACACGACCACGATGTCCAAGCCCCGGAATCAAATCACAACAACTATTCTCTGTACCCCTTCGAGTGTCTTAATCACGTACGTCTGGAGAGGAACCCGAACAATAAGATGCTTTACTGAAAATGCGACCGTATAAGCATTACTGTTCTGGAGTAGACTTAGTGTTTGAAAATGTGGATTTCGTCATGCAATCGCAGTGTGAATGACACACGTTCTGCATCATCATCATCATCATCATCATCATCTGTTTACCCTCCAGGGTCGGCTTTTCCCTCGGACACAGCGAGGGATCCCACCTCTACCGCCGCAAGGGCAGTGTCCTGGAGCTTCAGACTCTTGGTCGGGGATACAACTGGGGGGAATGACCAGTACCTCGCCCAGGTGGCCTCACCTGCTATGCTGAACAGGGGCCTTGTGGAGGGATGGAAAGATTGGAAGGGATAGGCAAGGAAGAGGGAAGGAAGCGGCCGTGGCCTTACGTTAGGTACCATCCCGGCATTCACCTGGAGGAGAAGTGGGAAAAAACGGAAAACCACTTCCAGGATGGCTGAGATGGGAATCGAACCCCCCTCTACTCAGTTGACCTCCCGAGGCCTCATACCACTTTTCAAATTTCGTGGCAGAGCCGGGAATCGAACCCGGACCTCCGGGGGTGGCAGCTAATCACGCTAACCACTACACCACAGAACACGTCCTGCAAACAAATGGAAATAGTAAGATAAGGTAGTGTAGCTGCTATTAGAGGGCGTAGGAGGGAAATGTCTAATAAATAATGTTATTTGCTTTACGTCCCACTAACTACTTTTTCGGTCTTCGGAGACGCCGAGGTGTCGGAATTTAGTCCCGCGGGAGTTCTTTTACGTGCCAGTAAATCTACCGACACGAGGCTGACGTATTTGAGCACCTTCAAATACCACCGGACTGAGCCAGGATCGAACCTGCCACGTTGGGGTCAGAAGGCCAGCGCCTTAACCGTCTGAGCCACTCAGCCCGGCAGGGGAAATGTCTTGTCCGCCCTGTTCTCCTGGAAAACGTACCCCTTAACATACGACAGGATATGTGGTTCCAGCACGACGGGTCTCCTGCCCACTATTCGCTTGTGGCCCGGCAAGTCTTAAACGAGATATTCCCCGGTCGATGGCCAGCACGGTCACCTGATTTGACACCGCTGGACTTTTTCCTCAGGGGTACGTGCACGAACATAGTCTACGCGTAAGCTCCAACAACACCACAGGATATCAAGTGATATATTATCGCAACATGTGCTGCATTGTTGCGGGAAACTCTTCGATCTGTGATATCCCTCGCGACACGACTGCAAATGTGCATTGCCGTTGATGGTGAACATTTCGAGCACATAATTAAATATACTCAGTGTGTATGCGGATCAAACGCAGTTCGGCTCCATGGTTAAATGGTTAGCGTGCTGGCCTTTGGTCACAGGGGTCCGGGGTTCGATTCCCGGCAGGGTCGGGAATTTTAACCATAATTGGTTAATTTCGCTGGTACGGGGTCTGGATGTATGTTTCGTGTTCATCATCATTTCATTCTCATCACCACGCACAGGTCTCCTACGGGCGTCAAATCAAATCAAAAGACATGCACCTGGCGAGCCGAACTTGTCTTCAAACATTCCCGGCTCTGAAAGTCATACGCCATTTCATTTTTTACTTAGACGCACGTATTCAAACATCACCTACCTCGTATCTTTATTGTTGTGATAATTCAGCCTTCAGCCAATCGACGATTGGCCACGAATGGCTTTGCCACATAAAGTACTGAACTCGTTGCCAACACGGTCTCTACATACAAAATGTCAAAACACCCGCCTCATAACAATTACACTGACGAGACGTTATGTTCCCATTCCTGCGCCCTTAGGATCATTTCCAATGAAGTCTACCTGGGACATTATTCATTTGCTTTCCTAGAAGGAGCTCTTCCGGTGTTTTGTGTTGTGCTTACTTCTCAACTCATTCAGTAGTATGTACTGTACACTAAAACCAGTGACAATTATAGCTTTCGTTATGTTCCTTTCAAGGCAAAGTACTTATTTTATTCCTTTTAAACACATCAACCCTCCGTGTCCTGTCATGACTTCGCTTGTCATACACACTTAACAAACCCATCACATGTGTACGAGGTGCTTACATGTCTGGTATCCATTCTGTGCCTGAACTTACTCCCAGGAAACTGTTTGCGCGTCAATATATGCTTGCCCGACTTCACGCTGTCTGATGCGGCATGCAAAACCGCGCATGCTGTTCTTATTTATATCTCAAAAAATACTAGTCCGATTTTGAAAATACTTACATATTTGAACTTAATAATAATGTTATTTGTTTTACGTCCCACTAACTACTCTTTTACGGTTTTCGGAAATGCTGAGGTCCCGGAATTTAGTCCCGCAGGAGTTCTTTTACGTGCCAGTAAATCTACCGACACGAGGCTGACGTATTTGAGCACCTTCAAATACCACCGGACTGAGCCAGGATCGAACCTGCCAAGTTGGGGTCAGAAGGCCAGCGCCTTAACTGTCTGAGCCACTCAGCCCGGCATATTTGAACTTGCACGCAGGTGAACTTTTAGTCCAGTTATATGAATTTGTGCCGTTCCATTTAAAAATATGGAGTTAGTATCAATATCTCGGTTATTAATCACCCCATGAGACTAAGTGGCACGCTATTTTACAAGACCATGGGTACCATTTACGAATATGAAAACAGAATGCCGATATCTTTAATCGTTTAAAAGTTATTTGCATGTAACATGTTAGATGAATAACCCTGTATATTGGGATACTCAGGAAGAAAGTACTAATGGTGGAAGAAGTAGCACGGCATAATACAAACAAACAAACAAACAAACAATGGTCCCAATTTTTTGACGTGAAACATTATTCAATTTTGAGCCGAGTTTCTGTGGGGAAAAAATAATGTGACGCTTTACGTGTAAAGCAAAAAGTGATTATAGTTCAAAAAGTGTTATATATATGAGAATAGTTTGCATGTTTTAAAGTAGAAGAGTGATAGCACAAGCTGTGATCGGGGTAACTGCTGTAATGCATATGACGCCATCATACGATGGCCGCCCAGTTAAGGCATGTTTATACCTTGCTGTATAGGTAGGTATATACAGTGACTCACATAATTATTCGGACACGTTAGTAATTAGCCTATAGCCTTTGCTACACACTGTCCCTATATTTCAGAGAAAATATTGTACATGCAAACTAGTTTCTGACAGAACCCAGTTTGACAGATTCAACACGGCGTCGAAATGTGTACTTTTAGGAAAGAGGAGAGAACTAGCGCTATTAATCCCTGGGCGGCCGCCTCTTCGCTCGGGTCTGCAGGACTAGGTCCATCTTTTCCGGCGTCTGGCAGTGCGACCACTAGGTTAGGTAGGAGGGGGTGGATTGCATTGGGGGGAGAGATGCTCTCCGTGTTATGTTTACCCCCTTGGGCCACCGGCCCGGTCGGCGCGCCCCCCCCCAGGTTTCGCCAGGCCGGTCGCTGGCTCTGCTATACAGCGTTCCGCGCGGGCCGGCACTGGTTGGACTGGTAGGTGCGAGCTTAAGCTCCGGTTAGCTGTCGAGGGGGTGTTAGTGTTAGTGTCAGTGCTATGTATGCCTGTCATGTGTAGGATGTAGTGTTTCGTGAGTGAAACACTATCCGTCACGTTAATTCCCTGCTCTACGGGGTCAGTGTCCGGAGCGAGGGTCGTCTGTGACCGGTTGGGGTCGCGCGTGACAAGGCTACCTGTGCCAGCCTAGAAAGGCTGGCTTAACATTCCTGCCAGCGGCCGTTGCTGTGGGGCTGCCCTCAAACTGTAGCCACGGATATGTGGTGTTGAAGTTGAGGCGCTGTGAGTACAGCGTCGCCACAGTCGAGTAGGGACGTGAGGGGGGTCTCTTTCTCTGCCGTAGGTTTGGAGCCAGCCGGTTGGTCAGGGCGCTGTGACAACAGCGTCTCTCCCCTCTCGGTCTCCTCTGGACGTTCTGGTTGCTCGGCGATTGTATCTGTAATGGTCCCAGGCTCGTCGACAAATTGCTCTTTCCGATGCGATTTATTGCTCTTTTGGGAATTACGAGCCTGGTTCCGTGTGTGTTGATGTGGGGACATTCTAGTACGAGCTAGTGGGCGCGGGATTATCCGTTGTTAGGCGGGTCCCTGGTCCACAGATTCCCTATCTAACCCTAGGTACCGAGAAGCGGTAACCGGTTGGGGCAGGTAGTGTAGTCTCTCGAAGTCTGGAAGGTCTCGGTGAGAGGAGAGGTACAGCGGAGCGATAGGCACGTATATCCTCTCGCTAGCGCAGTCGAACTCGTCCTCGTCATAAATCATGTCTGTCCGAATAATTATGCGAGTCACTGTAGATGTCATGCAGAGACAAGTGAGGTGTAATTTTATTTCTTTCCTCAGCGGGATTTATCAGAAAACCCCAGAAAAACATTTTTTATTTTAAATCCGTTTATCCTCCAGGGTTGTTTTTTTCCCCGGAGTCAGCGCGGGATCCCACCTCTTATCACATCAAGGGCAGTATCCTGGAGCGTAAGACATTTGGTCGGGGATACTACTGGGAAAGAGGACCAGAATCTCGCCTACGTGGCCTCACCTGCTAGTCTGAACAGGCGCCTTGTGGGGGATGGAAAGATTGGAAGGGATAGGTAATGAAGAGGGAAGGAAGCGGCCGTGGCATTTGCCTGGAGGGGAAGTGGGAAACAGCGGAAATCCAATTCGAGGATGGCTAAGGTGAGAATCGAAACCCCTCGATTGCGGCTGAGTGGACCCCGTTCCAGTTGTCGTATCACATTTCAAACTTCGCGGGAGAACCGGGAAACGACCTCGGGCCTTTGGACGTGCCAACTTATCACACTAACCAATACCCCACAGAAGTGGGCCCAGAATACTTAATGTTTGTAAATTAAAGGATATATTGAAGGTTTTGTGGCTGAACATTGACGAATTTTGCCATACTCTACAAAAATGTCTATATACAAATTATAACTAATTAGCTGAAAAACTATAAAGAACTACGAGTAATTAGCAGGAAACTAGACTCAATATGGGATCGAATGAGACCGAACCTATACCTGAAAAATGAATGAGATGGCTAACGGAGCGTCGCAAACTTGACCCTGCAGTGCTGGCCTCCAGTCAAAACGAGATTTCATGCAAAATAATAACTCTAACGGATTATCCTAGTTCAGCCTATTCCATCTTGATATTTTATTTCTCTACAGTGCGGTGATATTTGGAATGCAGCCTAGTTTCACTTGAATGTATTTTGAAGAACGTTAAAATGAAGACCGGATAATGTTGTTTCAGAAGACAACAGAATTTGGGAGAAAGGTTTAGTGGAGGACAGTATAAGCCAGAGGTGGTGGTGGTGATGATTTTTGTTTTAAGAGTAAGTACAAATAGGTAATCATCCCCTTTGAACAAATTAGTGGAAAATATTTTGAAAATAAAAGAAAATTATATATTCAACGAAGGAATTTGGAATATCAGTGCAAAACAAAAACAAAAAATTATTGAATTACGCCGAAAAATTACTAAAGAATCAAAAGGGAACGTTTGTTCCCTGAGTAACAGTACACTTGTAATTAAAATACCCTTGATTAATCCACAGCCGCACATAAAGCGCATGATGAGATCAGCAGTAGTCGCGTCATCGGCTAGTATGCGTTCGAGATTTTCCTGCAAGCCGAGGCTCCGTCTTAGAACGGAGAGTCGGCGCACTCTGTGAGGATGAGGGCCACAGTGAAGTCGGCACAACAAGAACACACTGGAGAGTCTTCCCTCTTTAGGAGATAAGAGTGCGTAGATTGCCCATGATCTGTCCTCAGCGTACACAATATTATGGATTCTCTCCGTGAAGGCTGGAAAGAGGACCGCCACACGGTAGTTATCTTCTTAATTGCTCTCAGCTTGTTGGGAGTTCGGATAGCTAGCCACTCCGATTCCCAGGACGCCAAGATGGTTCGACGTAGCTGAGAACAAATATCTTTAGCGAATGGCAGAAGGGGATTATATGTCCTATTTATAAAAATAAAGGGGACAGGACTAATCCCAGTAATTATAGAGGTATAACCCTGCTGGACTCCCTGAGCAAGTTGTACAAGGGTATTTTAGCAAATAGATTGGTGAAGTGGGCAGAGGATTACTCAATTATATCGTGCTTTCAAAATGGATTTAGGAAGGGGAGGATGACGGCTGATGATTTAATGATCGTTAGAACCATAATTGATAAATATGTGAGAAAAGCAGGTGCCAAAGTATTTATTGCCACAATTGACTTCCAGAAGGCGTTCGATACAGTGAGCAGGGAGGCCCTGTTTGAAAGACTGGGGAGGATTGGGGTGGGAGAGAAGATGAGAAGAGCGATCAGAAGTATATACGAGAAAGTCTATTGTAGCAGCAGGGTGGAAGAAGGGGTGGTGAGTGGAGTGATTGAGTCGAAAGTTGGGTTGAAACAGGGATGTAAATTGTCGTCAATCCTTTTCCTATTGTTTATAAACGACCTACTAGGTGGCCATGTAGAGAGTAAATGGGCTTACCCGGTACTAGGCAAACAAGAAATTCCAGGATTAATCTTTGCCGATGACATGTTGTTGCTGTCGTTGACATCTGGGGGTCTGCGAAAAAGTTTCAATAAAGGAGGGAGTTTTGCGGAAAAATGGTCATTGAAGATCAACAGTAAGAAGTCTAAGGTGATGGTATGCAGGAAAGGGAATAAAAAGAAACCGGGAGTAAAGTGGGCAATAAACGGGGAAGAGATTGAGGTGGTGGAAAAGATGGAGTACCTGGGGGTGACGCTGAGTAGAAATGGTAGTTGGATGGAGCAGATTAGGCGTGTCAAATGGAAAGGCCAAGCAGCACTCTCAGTAAATAGGATATTGCAAAATAAATTTAGGGGAGCAAGCTATGCTATACAAAGTATGGTATTTAACACGGTGGTGAAGGGTAAAATGCTGTATGCTTCGGAGGTTTGGGGCGTAGAAAAAGAGTGTGTGATATTAGAGCAGGTAGAGAGTACGTTCTGCAAGATTCTTACAGGCCTACCCTTGTGCAGCGCGAGTACAGGTGTGAAGATGTCGTGTAAAGTGTATATTAAGATCGATATTTTAAAAAGAGTGCTTGGTTACTGGTGTAGATTAATAGAAGGGGTAGGGGGCCTAATCCTACAGTCGGCCTACCAAAGTCAAATGGAGGATAATTATGGTGACCACTGGGTGGACAATGTGAAAAACACCTCAGATAGACTGGGGTTGGGCGAGTTTTATAACGTTAAATGGGGCGGGAGTAAGGGCACGCATTGTAAATACGTGATTAAGAGGACGAGAGATATTGCTGAACAAGAAATGGAGGCCGAATGCCGGGAGAAGGCTACCCCAAAAATGTTTCTGAGAGTTAATCAGATGCTAAACCTGAGAGTGGCAAATGTAAATATGGGGTGAGAAGAGGGCTAATCTGGTGGTTGTTAGGTGTATATGTTAATAAAGGCCGGACTAAGTTAAAAGTAAATACGTTGTGTGTATTATGTGGTGAAGAAAGGAAAGACTTTCATTTGCTGACAGAGTGTAAAGGAACGCTGGAAGAGAGACGGATGTTTAATAAACAACAGTTGGAGTGGATATCTCATCCGTGCAATGAAGATAAGCTTTTGAGGTGGTTAGTGGCGGAATGGAAAAGTGCTGGAAATTTGTGTAGGTTTTTGAAAAAAAAAAAAAAAAAACAGAAACAGATGTTCAGTAGCCTTAAAGGCAAAGTACCAGTTGTACCAAGAGAAGGAAGATAGTGTAGATGTTTGTCATGACACAAGCAATGTACTGAATCAGCACAGTGGAGTTGTCGACCTTCCTAGCTGCTGACTAGTAGCGGGAAGGGGGCAGGGGAGGTGCTGGCGTGTGCCACCAACAGATAGACACTAGCATATTTAATAGAGGTGGTTTAAACCTGGGGTTGCCATACTTGCCGTACTATGCCCTTTTAATTTTATTAATTCAGCTGGCCGAGAGGCCAGTGGACTGACTTTCCCTTGTTCTCTTTATTTTGTGCTGTTATGTCCACCAATTTGGGGTATAATTGTATATTTATAATGTATTCTCTATGACATCTGGTTTCCTTTCTCTTTGTTTTTGCTGTAACTGTCGTAGTTTTCTATGGTTTCTTTCCTTTTTTCCAATTGAGAATTGTTATTTATCTCCGTTAAGATCGATTAGGTTGTGTAACTGTAAGATCGGGAGAAAAATAAAGGTTTACTTACTTACTTACTAAATATCTTTAGCAGGTACATTGACAGGTCTTGGAAGTAAAAGTACCGCTTCCTTTGCAGCTTCATCCGCAAGTTCGCTTCCCGCAATCCCATCGTGGCTTGGAAGCCACGCGAAAGTGATTCTGGTGCCAGCATCACTTAAACTGGCTAGAAGGTCATGAATCTGCTGCACCAGTGGGGTGGGTGTTGGGAGAAACAGGTTTCAATAGATTCCAGATAGCTTAACAGGTCGGTACACATAAGAAAGTGGCTTCTTCCGTCACCCAGTGCAAACTGCAGAGCTTCTAAGATAGCGTAAAGCTCCGCAGTATACACGCTACATACACTAGGAAGCGAGATCTTCGTGCTCATATCATCGGTGACGAAAGAGCAACCAACATTTTCTCCGATTTTCGAAACATCCGTGAAAATATGACTCGCGGGCGAATACTGGTGAACGAAGTCCTGGAAATACCTCCGATAAACCGATGAATCTGTGTTCACCTTTGGTGCACGGAGTAGATATAGACGTATTTCCGGTCTCGGAACTAACCACGGAGGTACCTCACTGAACTACCGATATCTATATTTAAATCACGTCACAGGCTATCAGTTCGAAACCCGACCGGCCGTGTGGCATTCGGCCGGTCTTTGTACTTCTGGTGGTATTGTGTACTAAAGATGCATTGATAGCTTGGATGTAGCCGCATTTCACGAATTTTGGCAGCGTACGTGAGGAGTAACTGCTGCCTCATTATCCGTAAAGATGGAACTCCCGCTTCAGCGAGTAGGCTTGGAATGGGACTAGTACGGAAAGCTCCCGTTGCTAGCCTAACTCCACTATGGTGAATACAATCTAAAAGGCTCAGCGTAGATTTTGATGCTGAGCCATAAGCCGCCCTTCCGTGGTCAATTCGGGAGAGGACCGTTGCCGTGTAAAAATGCATCAGCACTCCACGGTCAGCCCCCCACCAAGTGCTGCTTAGAAACTTAAGCATGTTAAGTCTCTTCATGCAAGCAACCTTCACTGATGGATGTGAGTCCGCCACGTTAGTCTCTTATCATAATGGAGTGCCAGGAATCTGCAGGTGTCTACCACTGTTAAGACACAGTTTAGCAACCAAAGCTCTGGTTCAATATGTATGAGCCGAAGTCGACAGAAGTGTACACCCGAGGTTTTCATCGTTGAAAATCGAAAACCATGTTCCAGGGCCCGTCTGTCAACTCGGTTAATAGCTTGCTGTAGCTGTCTCTCAGCAAACGCCACCCTTCCGGAGCTGTAATGTCGAACTAAATCGTCTACATATAGCGATGGAACGACGGCGGGCCCAGCAGCGGCAACTATGCCGTTGATGGCGATTGCGAACAGCGTGACACTCAGTACTGATCTCTGAGGTACTCCATTTTCCTGAACGTAAATATTGAGAAAATGCATTCCCTACTCGGACTCAAAAAAAGTTCTCCAATTTGGCAAATTTACTCGAAATCCCCACTTGTGTAGAGTGGAGAGAATCCCATATCGCCAGGTAGTATCACAAGCTTCCTCGATGTCAAAGAACACGGGGACTAGGTGTTCCCCCCGGTGAAATGGCGCTCTCCAGTCTGACCAGATGATCAGTGGCAGATCGATAAGAGCGAAAACCACACTGGTAGTTAGAGAAGAGACCTTTCTTTTCCATGGCCCACACAATACGCCGGTTAACCATCCTTTCAATTAGCTTACAAAGGCCATTTGTAGGGCATACAGGCCTATAACTATCCAGAAGTTTTTGATCTTTACCTGACTTTGGAATTGATACCACAATTCCCTCATGCCATTGAGGTGGAAACACGCCCTCACTCTATATTCTATTGAATAGGGTTAGGACACCCTTGAGACATCTGTCACTCAGTAATGGAGATTCCGGGGACTGAGGGCACATTCTGTACACCGACAATACGACGGAGTTTTGTCCACACTTGTGATGGCGGAGTACGTGCCGTCATGGAACACACATAGTTTCCCACGTAGCTTTCTTACTTTCTCGAATCATAAAACGGGCCTTCGCGCGCAGACGCTTAAATGTGATATAATTGGCCATCGTTAAATTCCGACGATAATGCTTTAAAGCCCGTCGGCGTTCATATATGGCCGCTGCAATTTCGTCTCTCCACCATGGGACCTGTTTCCGGCGAGGAATACCGGACGAGGAAGGAATCATTTCCTCTGCAGCAGCCAAAATTCCAGTAGTAATGGAAGAAACGTGGTCGTCAACAGACTCCAGCATATCATCGGCCATCACTGCACGTTTGTAAAATTCTGGCCAAATTGCCCGCCGAAGTAACAGCGCTTGGGTACTTCGGATTGTCTTTGATTCCAGAGAGATAGAATTATCGGGAAATTGTCACTATCACAGAGGTCGTCTTGTACTTGCCACCATAGCAGGGAACTAGTGCACGGATGCACAAAGTGACATCCAAGTGTGAGAAAGTGCCATGTGCGCTGCTGAAATGTGTCGATTCCCCTGTATTAAGATCGAACAGGTTTATCAATCGCTCGAGCATCCTCCTCCTAGCACAGGAAGACGGAGAAACCAAAAGTGTGTTACGGGATTTCACGTCTCCCAGCATGAGGAAAGGAGGAGGTAACTGAGCGATCAAATCTTGTAGTGCACGCATTTCTATATTGTAGACCGTGGAATGTACACGTTACACACCGTTGTCATTACTAGCAACGGAGTGCGAACTGCAACTTCATCTAGCTGAGTACGGAGCGGTACTTCTTCGCTGAAGATGTCGGAGCGAACTAGGGTACAAACGCCCCCAGTCGCCGCGCTATCCACAGCTACTCCGTCTTTAGAGTAAAGACGAAATCCTCTCATAGTCTTGTCGTGTCCAGGTCTCAAACGAGATTCCTGTAGACAGACTATGGAGGCCGCGTAGACGGATATCAATGACGTAACTCAGCTAGGCGACAGTGATAACTATTGCAGTTCCACCGAAATAGTGCCATTGTGTGGATTGGTAGCGTTAGGAAATTAGTACAATTGCTTACCCTTCTTTCGGTCAGCTACCTGCCAATTTCCGCCGTCTTTGTGCGTGTCCGTTTTGTCATCGTCACCATCTACAATGATAATGGCTTCAGTCTCCATTGTGTCCTCATCAGGGGGTGATTTTGAGACTGAGCCTTCCGTAGATGGTGACTTTGAACGGTGGGCTTTCTTCCTGGGAGAACTGAGAAGGGATAGAACATGAGACCGTCGGAGCCTCTCGTTCTTTCCCGCCGTTTCCTTATTCTTTGAAGGAGAACCGGCAGATGGTTTGCCGGTCTTCTTCGGGGATGCTGTGATCCCCGATTGGGTTGCAGAAGACTTTTTCTCCAACTTATTAGGGGAGCGCTTTGGCTTCCCTTTCACCTCCTTGACCTTTGCTTTGGTAGGAAGGCTGGAAGGAGGTTTTCCAGCCGAATTTGGGTATGTCATACCCCGCACTTGTAGGGGAGGACTTCCCAGCCGAAGGTGCCTGGGAATTGCCCTTTCCAGACGTTTTCGGCAATAACTTGCTCACCGATGCTTTCGTTGAGATTTATTGTTTCTTTTCTTTGTTACTGGTGCTGTGAGGAACTGTCTGTTTGCTAGTTGACGGTTTCTCGGGAGCGGTTGCTACAGAACTTGTTGGTGTTATCGGTACTTTCGCTGCCTTCTCAGCAAAGGAGACGGAGATTTCCGGAGGGGGCATTGATTTAAATTTCCTCCGGGCATCTGAATAAGATAGTTTATCCAGTGTCTTAATCTCCTGGATCTTTTTTTCTTCCTTGAATATGGGGCAATTCTTGGATCGAGGGGCATACTCACCTGTGCAGTTTCCACACACTGGTTGGTGGTGGTGTGCATTCTACACCGGTATTTACCCCTTTTTGTCATTCCGCACAAGTTGCTGAGCCTTGGCAACGTGGTGATGTGTGACCAAACCGTTGGCAGTTGTAACAGCGCATAGGTGCTGGAATATAAGGTCGAATTGTCAGCTCATACATTGAAACTTTAATTCGTTCGGACAGTGTCTATTTGCCAAAGGTGAGTGTGAAAGCACCTGTGTCGTGAAGATTGGATCCTACATGCCTCCTGAGCCTCTTGACGTCGGAAACTCAGCGACGTGCAAGGCTTCTGATGAGATCATTATCAGAGGCTTTGACTAAGTCCCTGTGAAAGATGACTCCTTTAATGGAGTTCAGGGACTTGTGCTTTTCCACCTTAGAAGGAACTGGTCCGAACATAGCAGCTTACAGTAACCTCTTACTCTGTTCAACCGTAGTGGTCTTGATAAGTAAGGAGCCGTCCTGCAGCTTCCGAATCTCACCAACCTCTCCACCAACAATATCCTCCACAGCATTACTAATTAGAAACGGATTTTCTGGAAGGAAGCTCTGTCCATCGATTCTGGAGGCAACCAGAAATCGAGGCAGATTTTCTTCAGTCGTTTCCCTATTGAACAAATCATCGGCTCGGTTGAAACGTTTACGTTTCTTTGCGGTACAATTTAAAGACGCAGTTTTAAGGTCTGCAGCTTGCGACGAATTGAAACCAAACTCAAAACCATGCATAGTCTCACGAGTACCCGGGATATAAAAGGTCGACCTCTGGCAAAGCCGTGACATACTAAAGGCAAGGCTATATACTCCAGAGAGCGCCCGGTATTTGGAGAGGGATCGCTAAGATCTACTCTCCCAGTAGCCATGCATCACCTCGCCACGACCCGAAACTTGTAATTGGGGTGGGCCGCTAAGAATTACTCTCCCAGTAGCCATGCATCACCTCGCCACGGCCCGAAACTTGTGATTGGGGGAGGATAAAACCTCTGTACTAACCTATTCTACCCGAGGCAGAAATGGTGGCTAGACAGGAAGAGGAATGGAAGTTAAGAAGGTGAGAATAGAAGGGTAGGCATAGTTATGAAAAATAAAGGGCACAGACATCTCTCAGGCAACTCGGGGGAACCTTGGTGGTCTGGCTCTACGCCGAGTCCAATCCAGCATGGGTAACCCTGAGCTGGCACAGCCCCGAATCAACAAGCACACAAACCCCCACACCGACGTCAAGGTTTTGGTGCCGTAGAGGGGGACAAGCAAGTGGACGGAATGCTAATTATCAATATTCAGGACTCCATGGTTACCTCTTACTGTAAGTAGAAAAGAGAAGTGTTGTGAGACTTTCACGTATTACTTACATTACTGACGACCATCTCGCCCCCACTTATTCCAGAGAGCGGCACCTCCTCCCCAATTTCAAGGTCCATGTACACCTGCTTCTCTGAGAACGAGGAGAAATCGTTGCTGAAGCAGAACGTGTACACTCCGGCGACAGGGGCTAGAAAGTGATGAGAGCCCGAAGAGGTCTTTTCCTCTTTGTAAAGGAGTTGATCGTTTGGAGCTTTGATGAACACATCAACATCATACTGACCACCGTCGATGACCTGGGAACAAGAAACACGGCATATAAGTCATAAGTTGTTGTTGCTTCTCTTATAGTTAAATTGGCATTCTCATATCCTAATTATAAAAAATAGGAAAAAATGGGAATATTATATTCATGTTACCAGGCTCATTTTTCGGCATAGGATTTGCATCCCTAGCTCTGCGCTCTAATGTAATATGTAAGTGATTCTCTGAATCATATGATTTATGGCATTTTCAATTTTCATCCGGTATGTTCACACTCTCTCAGAGAAAACCTATAGTAACTACGTTTTAGTCCACCTCTGTGGGGTAGAGGTTAGTGTGATTAGCTGCCAACCCCGGAGACACGGGTTCGATTCCCGGCTCTGCCACAAAATTTGAAAAGTGCTACGAGGACTGGAGCGAGGTCCACTCAGCCTCGGGAGGTGAACTGAATAGAGGGGGTTTAGATTCCCACCTCACCCATCCTCGAAGTGGTTTACTGTGGTTTCCCACTTCTCATCCGGGAAAATGCCCAGGAAAATACCTAATTTAGAGCCAAGGCCGCGTCCTTCCCTTTTCCTAGTCTATCTCTACCAATCTTGCCTTGCCCCCACAAGACCCTGTTCAGCATAGCAGGCGAGGCCGCCTGGGAGGGGTACTGGTCCTCTTCCCCAGTTATATCCCCGACCCAAAGTCTCACACACAAGGACACTGCCTTTGAGGCGGTAGAGGTGGAATCCCTCGCTGAGTCCGATGGAAAACCAACCCTGGAGGGTAAACGGATGAAGAAAGGAAGACGGTTTAAATTCGGAGCAGGATATACTTACACTCTACTTTTGTCACAATAATACGATACAGATAAACAATATTTACATAAGATACAAAATTCGCAGTTTATAGACAACCCAAAAGTATCGGTCTTCGTTCCTACAGAACTGGTACAACGGTATGTTTAGGTTTATCAATTAATCATCAATCAATTCATTAATCAATCAATCAATCAATCAATCAATCAATCAATCAATCAATCAATCAATCAATCAATCAATCAATCAATCAATCAATCAGTTACGACTGATCTGCATTTAGGGCAGTCGCCCAGATGACAGATTCATTATCTGTTGTTTACCTAGACTTTTCGTAAATAATTGCAAAGAATTTGGAAATTTATTGAACATCACCCTTGGTAAATTATTCCCATCCCTGACTACTCTTCCTATAAACGAATATTTGCCCGATTTGGAAGCGGCCGTGTCCTTAAGTTAGGTACCATCCCGGCATTTGCCTGAAAGAGAAGTGGGAAACCACGGAAAACCACTTCCAGGATGGCTGAGGTGGGAATCGAACCCACCTCTACTCAGTTGACCTTCCGAGGCTCAGTGGACCCCGTTCCAGCGTTCGTAATACTTTTCAAATTTCGTAGCAGAGCCGGGAATCGAACTCGGGCCTCCCGGGGTGTCAGCTAATCACACTAACCATTGCACCACAGAGGCGGACATCGATTTTCTTCTCGCAGAAAATTGCTTGTGGTACAAGCAGGCGTTGTGATTGTAATGATTTCTGTCGTGTATTTCCATAGACATAACGACGTATTCGTCACTGGAATACGCCGCGAGTGTAAATTAGTAAAAATTATGTTAGTTCCCACTACACGAATGATAAATAAGCTTTGTGTTGTGACCTTTCTAAAACCTGTGGAATTCAGGCAGTATGCATGTTGCAGCATGCATGCTAACGTTATCGTTTCAGAGGAAACACTCTATCGTTCATAGGAACAATGAAACAGTTAATTTCTTCAAAAATATGTGCGTGGTGCAGGATGATGATCAATCAATCAATACTGATCTGCATTTAGGGCAGTCGCCCAGGTGGCAGATTCCCTATCTGTTGCTTTCCTAGCCTTTTCCGAAATGATTTCAAAGAAATTGGAAATTTATTGAACATCTCCCTTGGTAAGTTATTCCAATCCCTAACTCCCCTTCCTATAAATGAATATTATCCCCAGTTTGTCCTCTTGAATTCCAACTTTATCTTCATATTGTGATCTTTCCTACTTTTATAAACGCCTTTCAAACTTATTCGTCTACTAATGTTATTCCACGCCATCTCTCCGCTAACAGCTCAGAACATACCACTTAGTCGAGCAGCTCTTCTTCTTTCTCTCAATTCTTCCCAACCCAAACATTGCAACATTTTTGTAACGCTACTCTTTTGTCGGAAATCACTCAGAACAAATCGAGCTGCTTTTCTTTGGATTTTTTCCAGTTCTTGAATCAGGTAATTCTGGTGAGGGTCCCATACACTGGAACCATACTCTAGTTGGGGTCTTACCAGAGACTTATATGCCCTCTCCTTTACATCCTTACTACAACCCCTAAACACCCTCATAACCATGTGCAGAGATCGGTACCCTTTATTTACAATCCCATTTTTGTGATTACCCCAATGAAGATCTTTCCTTATATTAACACCTAGATACTTACAATGATCCCCAAAAGGAACTTTCACCCCATCAACGCAGTAATTAAAACTGAGAGGACTTTTCATATTTGTGAAACTCAAAACCTGACTTTTAACCCCGTTTATCAACATACCATTGCCTGCTGTCCATCTCACAACATTTTCGAGATCACGTTGCAGTTGCTCACAATCTTGTAACTTATTTATCACTCTATAGAGAATAACACCATCCGCAAAAAGCCTTACCTCCGATTCCACTCCTTTACTCATATCATTTATATATATAAGAAAACCATGCATCCATTTTTAGAACTCGAAAACACAATTTGTCATCCTAAGACGTATTTCAGGTGTGCCCTTCCTTTTCCTAACCTCACGAGTCGCCACTGTGTATAGCTACCCTCACCTCATCACACTGCCTGAAGATAAATGCAAAGAAAATCAAAACCCTAACGACTGATGGGATGCAGGTTAAGGATCACCTCAAAAGCATACCAATCGAACAAGTCAAGTAGTTCAAATATCTCAGGTCACTGGTCCGGCAGTACGAAGTGGAATCGAGTGCGGAAATGTCAGGCAGCGACAGCATTTGCATCACTTATACTTTTCTTATTGAAGACAACCTCAGGCCTTGGACCAACATCTGCCTGTTTCATATGCTGATTCTACTAGTCCAACTGTATGGTTCGGAGTTCTAGGCCTTCCTGAAAGGAGACCTTTAGAAGGAGTCTTCCAGATGCCTCCATCAGATTCTCGATGTTACTCTCCGTGACCACGTCCAAAATGAAACCATTCGGAATATAATGATTAGCCAACTATTGAAGAATCAATTCAGATGAAGACATAGGTGTTTTGACTATGTCTGTCTCACAGCTCCAGATAGAAGATTCTGGAAAAATGGCCTGAAATAAGCGGCACCCACAGTCGGAGCATACCACGATCTGCTATCAGCTGGGGAACGAAGAGAAAGGAGAGAGACTGGAAATCCATCCTTTCTTTTATCACTAGAGGAAGAGTTTAGAGGAAATGAACAGGAAGGCAAAATGGAAAGGGAAAGATCCGCAAATGATGTGAAAAAGAAAGACTGGCTAGACCTTGTAAACCTCGCAATACCGTCAGGATTGGAAGAAAACAAGACCTCTCCTGGTCTTCCTTAACTTCTCTGACGGCTGCAAAACCTACTTCCTCCTTCACTCCTACTCACGATCCTATTCCACCTCCCTCTTGCTATCCTCTACTTCACGTTTCCCTTTCCTAGCGGTCCCTTTCCACTTGCCTCGCCTCTCTTCTCAATAAACTCTTTTGCTGACGCTCCACTCTTGAAATCTACTCAGCAACTAACATCTAGAAAGCAGCCATCGAATTTAAAAGCATCTGTTCTTATTCATTGTTAGTATCTCTAATTCTTTTGTCAAAAGTGTCCAGACAGGCATATTTAATGTTTTATCGGTCTATTCACAGGTTTATACACCAACCTTCATGTGCCGTTTTTGGGGTTAGGGCCTAGTTAATTACAACGTATCTTTACCTGAGACATCAATCACTTAAACGGATGTAGGCCTATCTTTGGTCATTCTAAAATAATTTAAAAACTTGTCATCGTACATTCTCAAACAATGATACAGTAAGTGAAACTGACTTTCGCTCCTCTTTTCTATAATAGGATGAATCCAATAAATTCAATTTCGTCTTCGTAGACGTAACAAAAGCCACAGCATTGGTTTCTCTTGAAAATCAATTTCAATACTGTGTACTTTTTTACGGGTGTAAAATGGTTGGAAAGATTGTGGCCGATGCGAACTTCAGACAACCACAAAGAACCATTTGATTGTGGTTGAGAGTGGTCGATTATAGCCACAGCTGAACCACACCAAGAACCACCGTTTTGTGGTTGAGAAGTGGCACGTGTAAAGGCAGCCTTATAGCCATTTCAAATAAAATTTTGTTTCAGGAACATACACATATTAAGCTTACCCTATTCAATGAAGTGAAAAGTTAAATACGATTTTTTATAGCTTTTCACGACAAGTTTCCCTTAAGGGACAAAACATAGTACTATCCGCTCCGAATGTAAGCGAGAATAATTTACAATTCATTTTCATTGCACACAACTGACATCCGAATGGAACTATTCAATGCGATATTAAGGTAAAGACAAATTCCGGAAATGTGGAGATAGTACACAATTAAGATCCTACGCAAGGGTTCTCCAGATACTTACTGTGGAGAAGCCATCGAATGTGCTTCTTTCAAAATATTGAACAGTATGGTACTGCACAGAATAATAACAGAACTCGTGCAAATAATATCAAAAAAGCAATATGAGTTTATGACTGGATGATCCACAATTCAAGACATTGAAGACGTTCTTTCTAATATCTGGGATCCACACAGCGTCGCAGAAGGAAATATTTTCGGAGTCTTCATTGACTACACGAAGGTTTTTGACGGAATAGATAGAAACATATTAAGTTATTGCGTAGTTAACTACAGTATGAAGGCAATAGACAATATCTTGCAATATAATCTACTTGCAGTCAATGATGTAGACAAGAAACTCAAACCCTATTGTCCAAACAAATGGCCTCCTGCAGGATGACCCATTGAGCCCAATAATATTTAATGTACTGTATTAATGCACGACGTGGTAGAACAACCGAAGCGACAATGCTTTTTTATACGCTGACGATAATTCTTCAAACAAAGAAAAGCCTTTAAAAATGCCATTTCATGATCTCTAAGAATTGAACTTAAAATTAATACCAGCAGACTAAGATTATAAAGTTTAGAAGGGGCAGTAATATAGTTAAACGAGAAGTTTTCACCCGTGGGAACATTCAATTGGAATTTGTTAAATCATGCAAACACCTCGGCTAAGAATTCAGTCAACTGCTAAAATATTCACAAGGCATACTTGGGAGAGAAGTATTGCAGCAGTGAAATCGTTGAGATTAAAAACATAGAAAAGCTGTCAAAACGGCACGTAAGCTCTTCTATTTAAAGATAGCCCCGATTGCAGCGAATGCACTCGAGAAGGTAGAGAAATACCTAGGAGTCATAAACCTCAGGAAACTAAGAAAGACTGAAAGCCATATTTATAAGGAAGGCTCTACGAATATTCAAATCATCACCGATCAGGGTAGTATACATCTTAAGAGGGGCAGGATCTTTCATCGCAGAACTGATGATCATATACAACCTCCAGAAAATATCAGCGAATGAAGTCTTTAGGTGAAAGAGTGCAAAAAGCATCAGATATAGATCCGAACTTCTCTGATACTCTCGCAAGAAAATGTGATGAATGGAAGCGATCCAATTTTGACTTACGCCATATGTATACTAGGATGGTGGTATAAAGATTCCACCATCGTATACTATGTGAACAGCGAAGAAGGTACATGAAATAACTGAGTTGGTGGTGGTAGTGATTACAGTTCTAAGAGGAAGTACAACTAGGAAGCCATCCCCTATTAACACCAATCAGAGAGAAAAATGGAAGGGATCCGACATTTCGAAAAGTGAAGATATCAGTCAAAGAAAGACAAGGGCCAAGAAGTGCTTGAAAATGAAACATTCCCTGGCCCTCGAGTGCTCTAATACCGTAGGGGTCGGAAAAGAACAAGAGTTGACCAAGGGAGGTCGGATAGGATAGATGAAAGTGAGGATCCTGACACAAGTAAGTGGGAGCAGTTACCATGACTCAGCTCAGGGCCCTATGGTCGCCAACCCATGTTCCTTACTTAAGAGCCCCTGAGGCCCCTTTTAGTCACCTCTTACGTCAGGCAGGGGATACAGTGGGTGTGATTCTACAGCCCCCACCCACAGGGGAAGTAACCGAGGCATGACGATTGACACTGTGCAAAGAACGATGTCACCGATAGGCTATCCGCCTACAATATTGGTATGTAAGTATGGGATAAAACTACGGCATTTATGTTACAATGAGATCGACAACTAATATTAACTGAGGGTACTTTTAAAACCATTCGGTTTAATACTACATACGAATGTAATTGTATCCTACAATTTACTTGCATCCCAGATTTTGCTTTGAAGTCTATAATGTGACAGGAAAGATAACACGTTGATAAATCTAAAAATATATAATCGTACGTGCGCTGGGCTGTTTGCTTGTGTTCGCATTTCAACTTATAATATGCCATTTATAGACACATATACCTTATTTTCTGAAGTCCATACCTGAAATTCCATTATGGCAGAAACATTCTTCTGAATAAATTCGTAAAAACATTGTTCATCACTATGAGATACTCTGAAAACAAGCTCTATTCCATAAGAGCTGTCTGACCAACATAAAATCATCATTAACGAAAACAACTTTATACTTATCATCTTTCTCTAAAGAAATTTGATATAAAAACGTGTTGCAATCGTAAGATAAAGATGGAGAGAATACATTTTAGTCTACTGCGCAGGTAACAACATTGAGCTCGTAAGTAATTTCTATCCATAGCTAATGGAAGGAAGACTCGTTAATGATCCCCTCTTAACAGGCTTGCGTGCTAAGAACAAATAATTGTGTGTGCTTATTCAAATGGCCGCCGAAGCGCCACTTGCGGATGTTTCTCAATCCTGCTGCCAAATCTCATGGAAATATTATAAAATGAGTTCCATTGCGCTGTGAAAGGAGTAACAACTTTATTAAAAATCAAAGTGAGACTTTCATTCAGGAGAATCAATATACACTGTTCAAAAAATAAATTTGAATACGGATTTAAATGTTCATGCCTCCATGATTTCCATACATACTGAAACGAAAACAGACACGCTATGAAAACAAACCTTCTCATTTCCAACAATAATTATGAATTAAAATGAAAACCGAAAAGCGTTCTTTGGACACTGAATACAAGACGTCATTGCAAACGTGTCATAAACAAGTGGTCCCTATTTAGACACAAAAATGACTTCGAAGCGTTGCCTACGCTATAATACAAGGCCTTGAAATGCACTCGTGGAAACGGGTTGCTTTCTAGTTCACCATTCAGCCGCTAGGATCGCGGTCTTGCCCCCTTGTATTCGCATGGCCGTATACGTCAATAAGTAAAGTATATCCTAAATAAAAAGAACTGAATGTTTTTGCGAGTATTGACAGTACTTTATTTATAGAGCGGTGCTGCATTGGCTTGGATATGTCATTGAAGTTTCAAAACTTTCCTTCTGAGGGGCTTCTTATCAAGTTTCAAAACTTTCTCTTTACTACTTGAGTGGCTCAAAGCAATGTTGTTTAACAGAGGTCTCAGAAATTTTCATAGTAGAAAAAGAGGTGGTTTGTCGCCTTTACAATTTCCACACTTAATTTCACTGTTGAACATGTCTTTGGAAAAAATAAACGTACACCTTTTAGTAATTCTCTTCGGGACAAGTACTGAGTAGCGGAAGTGACAAATTCCGTTGTTCATTGCAGAAGTGCCACAGACGATTTTCGGTATCTGAGGGTTTCTCGATCTTGAAAACGAATAAGACGCAATGTTAGACTTCGAGTAGCTGGAGAACAGATATCTTCTAAACAGCCTTTACAGTCTGTTTTTTTCTTTTGCCACACGAACCATAATGTCATTGTATTCCGCTTGGCGTCTTAGGTAGCTGAAGAAGAGCTCGATGTCATAGCTCGTTAGGTTCCTCATCAATGCATAATGCAAATGTATACTTATCAGGTATTTTACGCAGGCCACAGTGGACTGGGCAGTCAAGATCTATGCCTGATACATTTCTCTCATGATTCTTTTTTACTTTCTCTGAATGCATTTTAAGTTTCTTAATATATGACAGGAATTCATTAATTAACCAACTGAGGAGTTCATCTTCAGTACTAAAAGATGCTTGTTTTTTTTTTGCTAGTGACTTTACATCGTACCGACACAGATAGGTATTATGGCGACGATGGGATAGGAAAGGCCTAGGAGTTGGAGGGAAGCGGCCGTGGCCTTAATTAAGGTACAGCCCCAGCATTTGCCTGGTGTCAAAATGGGAAACCACGGAAAACCATCTTCAGGGCTGCCGACAGTGGATTCGAACCCACTATCTTCCGGATGCAAGCTCACAGCTGCGCGCCACTAACCGTACGACCAACTCGCCCGGTTAAAAGATGCTCGTTTGTTCTCGTTCCTGAATATGTCCCATGTGAGGTGTTGCAGACGTTATGCGCATTGAACAATTTAACCAGAGATTGTTTCAGGGGAAAATACAATATTAGCTCTTGCTACATTCATTTTCGTGAAATTTGTTGGGCAAATTATTTTCCTCGTTGGTTTCCTAATTTAAGATTTCTGAGTTTGAAGATGCCTCTCAAATGATTGCCGGTCACGGTAGCATAGTTTAAAAAAAGTCCAGTGACAAATTTTGGGATCGCCCGATTCTTATGACGTAACTCGGATCAAAACTTGGGAACAGAGGCCTACTTCGATCAGCTTGAAGTCGTATCTCATGCGTAATACTTCCTCTGTATAATGTTTCAAACATTGAACATTCACTGGAAACTTGTGAAACGAAATTCCACTACCTTTAATTTCTCGTGAATAAACCATGACTGGAACTGCGAATGCTTAACATCAGACAAATACATAATACATTCACAACCAACTCAGTTAACGAACACGTTTAAAGGCGCGAGCCTGGTAGACAGGGGGCAAGATAGCGATCCTAGCGGCCCGGCATTGAACTTCAGTGTAACCACTTCCATAGCGTTTTACGGGCTCTATTTCCAGGCCTTGTATTATAACGTAGGCAACGCTATAAGAGGATCGAGACGGCGGTGCTTCAAAGCAATTAACTTAGAACATAGAGTGCGCAAGATGTGGCGTGAGGCCAATCTTAAGGGCCAACTCACGATTAGCTGATCGCGGGGTAGTTCGAAGAGGATACAAGGAAAATCTTCATACAGACACATATGAACAGGCCATGAAATTGGATCATCAGAGTTACCCTGCTTGGCTGTTGTGGTTATGAGCAAAATTACAATAAAAACCGTGGATATAAATGTGTATTTATAACGGAAACCCCTAAAATGAAAAGGGAGCTACGACAGGTTACATCATTCTGTTTATATTTTTACAAGTATTACATCCACATGAGTAAAATGTAATTATGCATTTTAATAATTCATTTAATGTGCACAATGCACAAAGAAATTACATCAATCTTCATTACAAAATGTTACGAGTGATTCCAATGTGAGTGACATATAATGTTTTCCCTTCATCGCATCGTATTGGGATTAATAGCTCAAAGGTTGCATTTGAAAGTTGTCCTTTACGAAGTGACGCCTAATTTTACATATTAATGCACTAAAATCTACAATAAACACTTCATATAAATTTCACGAACTACTGTAAAATACTGTATTTGCCGTGCTTAATGTTTTGACTAAAATCAAACCAATATTGCCCTGTGGGTGGGGGTGGTAGAAGAATATCCACTGTACCACCCTCCTGCCGTAATATGTGACTAAACGGGGCCCCAGGGCTCTGAACTTGGCAGCATTGGTTGGCAACCACTGGGCCCTTAGCCGAGTCCTATTATTTCTTCCACTTATTTGTACCAGGCTTTTCACTTCCATCTATACTACCCGACCTGTTTTGGTCAACTCTTGTTCTTTTCCGATCCAGATGGTATTAGAGCATTCGAGGCCTAGGGAGCCTTTCATATTCACGCCCTTCGCATACCGTCATTTATCGAAGTGTCGGTTCCCTTCCATATTTTTCTCTCTGATCAGTGTTATACAGAGGATGGTTGCCTAGTTTTATTTCCTCTTATAATAATAATCATCACACCACCACCATCACCACCATCACCAATCAAACCAACGCCCATGTACAAGACACAAAGAATGGCACATAGCCTACAGGAACATTATGGGTGTGCAGTAGAGCAACGATGGCATAAGTAAGTTGGACCTAAAATGTAGATTAGCACAAGGAAGAAGGACTTTCATTAAGAAAATAAATTGCTTACTTGGAACGTTGATATAAGAATGACAAAGATGTTTTTGAATACTTTCGTCTGAAGCGTGGCTTTGAATGGAAGTGAAACGCAGGTAATACCTAGCTAAGAAAGAAATAGAATAAAAGCGACTTTGAAACGTGGGGTTACAGAAGAATGCTAAAGATGAGATGAGCAGATCGGATTACGAATGATGAGATGATGAATCAAATTGGTGAGAGAAGAACGATTTGGAGAAATTTAACGAGAAGAAGAGATACAATGATAGGTCCCATCTTGAGACACCCAGGAATTGCTCAGTTGCTTTTTGAGGGACGTGCACGGGTAAGAACGGTAGAGGTGGAGCAAGGCGTGAATTAGAGTAGACGTAAGATGAAGTAGTTGCCTAGCAATGAAAAAGATTAGTACCAGATAGAATGGCATGGAGAGCTGCATCAAACCTGTCTATGGACTGATGACCCTAACAACAACATGACACAGATTTACTTTCAAACGTTCGGAGGTTTTAAAGAAGTAGAAAGTGGCTATAAGATGAAAGAACTGGATACCAAAGCAATAAATGTATTTATGTAGTGACCATTCTTCAGTGGAGTGCTACATATTTGGGAAAGCAGGGGTAAACCTCTACTTAGATACTCGGACTATTATTATTTGATCATTTTTAAGTTCCACGGATACGTAAACAGGCATATGTGTATTATTATTATTATTATTATTATTATTATTATTATTATTATTATTATTATTATTATTATTATTATTATTATTATTATTATTATTATTAAATTTCCTTTACGTCGCACCCACGTAGGTAGGCCTTATTGCGACGATGGGATAGAAAGGGCTAGACGTGAGAAGGAAACTGCCTCAATTAAGGTACAGTCCCAGCATGTTTGTCTGGTGTGAAAATGGGAAACCACGGTAAACCATTTTCAGGGCTTCTGACATTAGTGTTCGAACCCACAATCCACAATCTCCCAAATGCAAGCTGACAGATACGTGACACAAACCACGAAGCCACACGCTCGATTTTATTATTATTATTATTATTATTATTATTATTATTATTATTATTATTATTATTATTATTATTATTATTATTAAGGTGCCTTGAATGGGTGGACAGAGAAAAGATGATAGCATAATTTAAAACACTAAAATTTAAAAATTTATTTCTTTCCTTTTTTTTTTTTTACTTTAAACTTGATACACAACCGCTGAATAGAATAATACTGAGCTCGTAAGCTCTTGTAACAATACTGATTTGAAATCCTAAAACAATCAGGTATTATAGAGAAAATTGTTGACGTAAAGATTCCGAAGTGATGTGTTTTGTAACTCAAAAGTTACACCTATTTCAAAGAGCACTTTCGCTTCACTCGATTACACTCGAAGAGACTGAGCTCCAAAATTTACAACATTACAGCCTCTCAAAAACACAAGTTTCTAATCCAAATCGTACATTAGATTCCTTTGACAGTAATGCTCGGCGCTCGCTGTCATCTCAGCTCGACAGTAAGATCCACAATAGAATATGAGTAATTTAACAGAGGCAATAAGTGCCTATTCTAAATGGCCTTAGTGGTCAAAAGAAAAGGTTTAAGAACTCGGCCATAAACAAAATGCTAGGAGGCGAAACACTTGCAGTCCTTTTGAAATACACTCTGAAACACTTAAGATCCTATCTGGGCTTATGGCCCGAAGTTACAGAGGCTAAGCCTATACTACAGAGGGTGACTAGATGGTGAAAAAGTTCCAAAATAAGGTTGAGATTTAAAGTTTTAGAAAATCATAGTCACCACCATTCCAAGTTGAATGGGAATTCAAAGATGGAGAACACTCTCTATTCCCTAAGTTACATCTTTCCCAACAGGGATTTGAATGAACTTAGTTTTGCTTGGAAATTTACATTTCAAAGATGATACCAACGCCTCCACTACGTATGCACTCTAGACTGGAACGATGAAGAAGACAACATGGCCCAAAAGCTCCCAGCTTTTATAGCGGAGGGGAAAGTTCCAGAACTCTCTCGGCCGATGTTCTGTACACACCCACAATTTTGATTGGTTATCTAAATTAAGTACCGAAATTTCTGACTGGCTAAGGAAGAAGCAGATAGAAGTGCTAGTAACCTTAGCATACAAAAAAAAATTACAATCTACAAACACTTTAATCAACTTAAATAATATAGAATTCCTTTGAAAATTAATTGTCTGTCCTCCCACCAGAGAGGGCACATAAGTAGATAGTAGACATCTGAAGATTAAGGTTCAAAACTTCGTCCAGTACACAATTCAGGATTTAAATCACAGATGGCATTCTAAAAGGTGCTCAGTTCAAATGCACGGAAAAGGTGTACCTCCGGTATTATTATTATTATTATTATTATTATTATTATTATTATTATTATTATTATTATTATTATTATTATTATTATTATTATTATTATTATGTATTATTACCAAGGTAAATCATCGTGTAAATAAGTCTGTATATACGTAACTTATTATTATTTGTACATGTTTAATGTCTGAGCGTAAAATATTGCATACGCCTACATGCCTAGGCCAGTGTTTCAAGGTAAAATATTGTATAAATAGACTGGTATGTACTCAAACTATTATTATTTGCAGATGGTTCCAAAGGTAATATAATGCTATGGACTGATGAAATTATCATGTTAAAATATACAGATAGGCTTGCTTTTATTATTTTTATTTAGCGTATGGCTTTTACAGCTGTGAGGTCCAAGGACGTGTTCGACTCGCCTGATACAGATATCCTACCCTGCCGGCCAATGGTGATTTTTTTTCCCCACCAATGGGACTCGAACCGCCTAACCAAGGTGTCAGACCATACGCTTTTACGATCACGGCCACCAGGCGGGCACCAATTAAGGAACTTGCTGACAGATAAGTCACAATAGAATAGATCATGGCCAGACTACACTAAACGCCGTGACACTGAAACTTGGCAACACTGTACTGCTACTCCTTAGAGTCTTACTTGTAACATATGGGAAGTTAACCTTCAATGATGTTTTCTCAAATAAAACGTTGCTGGAAGAGCATTTTTCATTGGATACATATAAAACAATGTGAAAATTGAAATAAATACATCAATGTAAATATGAGAATAAACAAACATATGGCTACAACTAGAAAAAACAATACGTACGTACAATCCTATGTCCATCAAAATACATTTCTAACATTGGGAATCAACTTACAACATGATCACTCGCTCCAGGATCATCAGTTTTCTTTTCTTGCCAGAACTCTTAACCATGGCGTCAGCATCATTAACACGTTTTGTGTAGTTGTTGATCAAAAAATTGCAAAAAAAAAAAGGGCAAAGATAGGCAGAGAGGTTCATATAGAGGTTTTTCGCAATATGAGCAGCACTCTCTTGTATCACTTACACTTTGCCTAGCAAGCTGAATGAATACACATTACTGATTCTTACTCTGAAGGAATGCTACTTCATATTCCTCAGAGATTAAAATCTGCATGATCTTATATACCTTTGTACACACATTTAAGAGCAATTCTGATGGGACCGATAACCCACCTCTGTTTAAGCTATTAAACATGTCATTTTCCACTGTTTCGTTTGATATGTTCGAGATACAGTACCTGCAATTAAGTTTACTGGCTAGCTTAAAAGCTACATAACCTGAAATGTAAATGACAGGAAACATGTTATCAAAGTCTACTCCTATTTCATTTAACTAGCACACTGGAAAATTCACTGCATATATCTGTTTCGTCAGTTATGTTCAGTTCAGTGAATTGGAATCCAATTCAAACATGTCCTTGCTTAAATATATTTATTTATATTTGGCAGACATTAATCCTAGCAAACACTGCACTCTTCCCTTCTTCTCAGCTTCAAAAACTTGTAAAATAGATACATTATAATTGGGACCACACAACTGTCTATAAGAACTAAATCTCTTCTCATGTTTATCGGTTTGAAACTTTCCTGGCAACACATACTCGACTTTAGGTAGATTTAAACAAAAGCTTATCAACTCAATCATGGCACTTGTTTGTATGAGAGCCCTGAAAGTGTCCACTGAAAGGCGACCGTATTGCAAGGTCATATTAAACCATGTCCTCAACCAATTCACATATTCCTCAAGAAACTGTAATCTGATACAATCGATTGATGTGAATGGAGAAGCATCCACTTCTCTCTTTCTGCATCCAAATGACTTACTCTTAATGTTCATAACTAACCAGCATCCATTAATCAAGTTAAGAAAATGTTCTACTTCAGAATAGCCCCTTGCAGACACTGCTGTAATTGTCTCGTTACAAAAACTGTTACAAGCAAGAGCCACGTTCATCCTCTCTATGACTGATGAAAACACGGACTTGTAAGTAAGTCTAGAGGCACTTCAATAACTTGTTGGACTCAAACTTGTACAATTCTCTCAACACTGAAAATGTCCCTGAGTTGTGACCACTTCTGTATTGTAACTTGAACACCGAAATGTATACTTATTGATTAGAATCATAGTTGCTGGAGCACGAAGGAACACAGCAATACCTTGGCATCTGAAATTAAGCCTAGCTTTAGTTGTGGTTGTCATACTTGTGCAACGTAAAATAAAATAACACAATCATGCTGCTCTTTTAAACTACTCAATTAAAAAAATACAAACACAGAATGGCTTTAAAAACGATGTGGATTGTCACGCTTACACATACTGCAACATGAGAAAGATCAGCTTTGCCGTAAATTAATGCCGTTCCAGGATACCAAATAGCGTGTGGGTTAATTTTTTAAACTATAACACATAAAGTTTCTTCAGTATACTCTAAATTTTAAACGATGCCATCAAGTTAATTCACGCACAAGTGACGTTGTCGGATCTCCAATGTCACGGCCTTAGTAAAGTACGGCCATGAATAGATTCCTCAAAACAGAATAGGTTCGTCAGAACCATTGAACTCTACAATTTACTTTGTCAGTTTAGCAACCCGTTCGTGCGGGAAGCAGTTGGCATCGTCAAAAAATATTTTTATGTTATACTGGAATGACTTCTGCCGTTGTAAGTCGTTCCAAAAATAAAGCCTCTCCTTGCGAGTAGTTAAGTCTGGTGGTGCATGGCAGCTTCGAACGTCAGTGCGTGTATGAATGTTATCCACCCTATCATTTAAATGAAATAATAAAGTTATATGAGTGAAAGAGTTTAACTTTTGTGATTGAAAATGACAATTTCATGCTGTGCATATGACTGCACCAAGAGGATGCACTTAAGCACAAATCATTTAAGTAGTCAGCATGACTGGTAACCTGCTGACTCGTCAACTTAGAATAAATTTAAATATTATACTGTACAAACACTAAAAAAATTAAATACAAAGTTGTAAGCGTACACTTTTGGGATAAAGTAATATGACAAACTCAGAGGGAGAATTGTTCTAGTTTAAATTGAGCCACTGAGAGCCAAAGCATAACTCAATTTCTTCCAATTCTGAGAAGAGAAAGGTTTTGCGTTTCGTTAAATTTAAATTCATGCTTTGCAATATTTCATGATCCATTTGATGAGATGTACAAATGAATTATTAAAATTACGTTTACTAAATGCATTTAAGTTATTTGTACCTTCATTCTATAGTCCCTAAAAGTTAGGATAGCACTTTTTCTCTCAGTTATTTACTCATAGTGAAAGGTAAAGTGGTATAAATCAAGAGTTGTACCACTCTTCTTATAAATGTTTTGGTGAAGGTCAACACAAGGTCAATAAAATACAAACTGTGTTTTAACCTCTAATATTACAATTTATTAAAAAAAATAGTTCTTAACGAAACATAATGTGATGCAATAAATGTGAAGCTGCACTCACGGCTCCTATTACGTATTTTTCTCTCACGGATTAAATTGAGACCAGGAATCCAAGAAGGGCCCAAGTCCATTACATCAACTTGTGGGAAATTGAAAAAAATGTTTGCTGTTGCTAAACAAATGCCTCTGATTAACTATGTTTTTCCTTAAGTACATCTCCATTACATATTTTCATAGCCATGGCAACAAACTTCTACTAATTATTTTGCATGAGAAATAAAGTTTCAAGCTGATCAAATATTGAGCCCCTATTGGATTCCGGAGCCTTTACACACAATTTAGCAGCCATATTGAGTGGTTTTTAAGGTTAATGTGTGGGCATTTTCAAAGAACAATGTACATGACAAGTAATCACTTTGGTTTCCAATATTTTTATTTGTTACATAATAGGATTCCAGAGCTTTTACATACAAATTTGCACCCATACTGAGTGGGTTTGAAGGCTAATGTGATGGTATTTACAAACAATAATATACATGACAAGTAATCATTTTGGTTTCCAATAAATTTATTTGTTACACAAAAGGTTACACAGTAACATGTTAATCGCCTTCAGAATCGGACAAGTTCTCTGCTTGCCGTAGTACATCTTGTCTTAGATGATTCTTGATTGTGTTTAGGTCTTGAAGTTTGGGCAGCTTTCACTGGATAGGGTTAGAATTTGGCCTCATTAATCTGAAGTAATCAAACTCAACATTGGACATCGTTCGTGAAACTGCAATCTCATTCTCATGAGTTTTACTGTAAATGAAAACTGTATTCTCAAATATTTTGAATTTTCCTCCATTTTGTGTTGCTGTCTTTTTGAAATACTAAAGGAAATGATTCTTATAATCCAGAAATTCTTGCCCTGACATGACTCTATCTTCAAACTTTTTACGAACAAGGTCTACCCATTCCGTATAATGCTGAATTTCCTCCTTTTTCCTTTTCATTCTCTCAATTACACCAAAATGTTTACCACAGGGCAACAAACTGTGACATGTGACGATAAAGTAATGTACAACCTTTTAAAAGCGCTTCATTTTGATCAGTGTAGACAAAAATGCAACCATGCAATGATTCTTACTTTGTCCTGGATCCCCATCACTAAATACGTAAAGCTTTTTAATCTCTTCATCTACCTTTGCATTAATATATTCATTCAGGCAGCTTATCACTATATTTGCTCCACTATATTTAGCCACATAAACGTAGTTGATTTATCTAACTTTCCACTGCAAACATAAAAGTTATGTACCGGTACCCACAACTGCCTCAGATAAAACATCTGCCCAATAGGAATATGTGGGTATGGAATGTTTTGCATAAAATCAGAACATACCATTTCAGTATCAGGGTTCTCTCTAGCTTCTGCTTCACATTTCTTTAAGTTATCATAAAACTTACTTCCCTTATTTCTGTGTACTTTTAGTTGTGTTTTTAGTAAACCTCTCATAGCCTTATTCTTTTCTGACTTAATCTTTGCTGCATGTTCATGACAAACCTACAAACATCAGACATTGGTCTACCAAAAGCATAGTTAAATTTACAGTAGATCTAAAACAGTTAACATAAAACCTGTACGTAACTTCACACTTTACGTCTTCAATGTTAACATGATCAGTTCTTATTTCTGCAAACTTATCTGCATAATTTAACCTCAAAAATTCAGTATACATTGTAACAAGTGACAGGTTTGTTGAAAGATATCTCCTCTTAACATTATGTTTTAGTTTTACCATAATGTACTATCTTATAAGGAAATGACCTGATATGGTTGTCCACTTTGAACGAGGTCTATTATTGTGTTTTCCTCGTTGATCGACAGGTATCTCCCCATTGGCAGCAAGATGACTTAATCTTCTTACCTGTTTGACAGAAATTCCATGAATACTTACAAAACCTTCTCTGCAGACGGTATGCCCCTCTGCACCCACCATAACCTATAAGCATTGCGGTTTTAACATTAACATGCTTTCAATAATAATTATCGACATAATAGGATGCATTAATAACAGTTTCGTTACAGTACGTTTTGAATAATAAGTCATGCACACAGATACCTAAAAGGAAACCATAAGTGAATAGCAACTATAGCTAATATCTCTACATATGTTTTGTACCTAGTATCCAAATGTTTATTTTTATACCTTGTATACGAAACAATGTGCTCTGCGTCTGGTGCAGTCTTCTAATTTCTGTCTTCTCCGTTTGATTTCAACTGGAGTTATTAGGGCTGCAAGGTGTGCATCTTGTGCATTTTGTTGACCTATTTTATTGAATTCCTTAAGAATTATTTCCTTTCCACCTTCGGAAACGGAAGTTAAGCAGGAACGCTTACATCTATAATATAAGAATACTCTTGTTTATTATAATATTACAACAAAATATCATTAAAATCATTAAAATCGTGTGTACATTCGTGCCATGTTCACCGGTTTGACGAGCTGGAACCACCGTGCCTTTTGTATTAACTTACTCCTCTCCTGCAGCTCTATATTTCTTTCTTTTATTTTGAGTCCCTGCATTTTCGTGTTTCTTTATTTTTATTTTAACTTCACTTATACTACCAGCAGATGATTAGTTGTCTGAGGCTAAATCCATTTTCAAATTGATGTAGAACGATCCTGCTGTCATCTATCGACAAAATGCGTCAGGTACGGAATGGAGTACAAGAGAGGGCCAAGTGCATGGAGTTGAGTCCCTATTCAGTTCCGATAGATATTCCGCATCTCTTTAGCATGGTTAAATGTTGGAGTTGGGCCTCTATTTTCGGTATATAGATGCCTAGTAACGAAATCAATGCAGTCGTGTATCTTACTTGATTTCGATACAAAATGGAGTTGGCCCCCTCTTGTATTCCGGATCTCAGTTAAATTAATAGCATTGTTATTTCTAAATGTTAGAATGCTATCTACTCAGTCTGGTCTAATAGTTTGTTCTGACAACAAACACTTTTTTCTAACTAGTTCACGTTGTGTTGTTATCGGAATCACCATTTTCGGAACCTCCTCAACCACTGGAAAACTTGTAGTCTGGATCATTCATTTTCAGTCCTGGAAATAAAGGCTAGGTGTTTACTTCTAGATTCATACATGTTTTCGCCTAAAACACTTACAGCTGCTGTGATTTTACTCTGCTAAACCTACTGTGGACTGCGTTCCCTGGCGTCACAATTATTTACTTTTATTTACAACCAGCTGGTGTACCCGTGCTTCGCTACGGAATTCTACACTGTATACAGAATTCTAGGTTAGATAGTGTACACGTTGGGAGCAAGATTGTATTAAATTTAATAGCTCTTAACGTTACCCTAGAAAACCGACGGGCAAGTCACCAAACGTCTTTTCTCATATGAAGACTGGGTTAGTGAATTTTCATTGTAACGGTAGGCCCACTTGCCTACCATCAGTCACAATCAGGTTGGGGAGTTTTCATTATAATGCCAGACACTCACTCTCCACCTGCCTTTCTAAAACCTTAGAAAGACTGTCTTAGTAGTTTTCCCAACTGAAATGAAAACATACGTCATTACCATGACGTCAGTAGGAATGACGCGATTAAAAGTAATGCTTTCATACAAAACACTCGATCAAATGAAAAACCACATATTTTCTCACTTTTAACGAACAGTACTACGCTGCCGATCTAACAACCCAAAGTTTCAGAGCTGGAATGACCAAGCCGCAGACAGCCGTAATCCGTGAACACTCTTCGTCCTTTTTCGGCGGACAGGAAGAGGGGTAGAATATTGGAGAGTACCAGGGCAAAATCTATGCCCTTTTACTAATCTGTTTCCTAGGAATACCCGATGAGTCGGAAAATCTCAATTCACTACACTGGCGGCGGAAAAATCTATCCGACTTGGAGGCAAATTTTTCCTCCAAGTCTGAGGAAAAAGCCCCTCTTCACTGCTAATTTGGAATAAAATGAATGTAGAATTTAATAAAAGTGAAGAATAAGATGAAGCTTTTCTTAAGAAACGGCTCTTTTCAGGGTTGAATTTTGATTTATTTAGTAAATTGAGGTGCTATAATTTGGAATAGGCCTAAACTGTAATTCTAGACCAGATCATACTACTACTACTTCTCCTACAACTACTAAGTGAGTCTCTGCCTTAAATGTGCACACTGCTCATTCAAAACAGCACGCCAGAGTAGGGATCGAATAGCTGGAATACTGTGATGAACCAGTGTGTTACGTACCAGCAGTATCAGGAAATGTATGAACCAGAGGAATGGCATGCTAAAGAAGAAAGTTTTCTACCTCCCCAGCTATTTCCCGCCAATATTTCAGTCAGGCTGTTATACACGGTACGCAGCAGCAATCCCATCTATCGGAGTTGAGTGGCAGCATAAAGAGACAAAGAACATTACAGCAAACAATGGTCAATGTAATGTTATTGTTGATCTCTGCTATGCGTTTTCTATCAATCACTACTGATCTGCATTTATGGCAGTCGCCCAGATGGTAGATTCCCTATCTGTTGTTTTCCTAGCCTTTTCTTAAATGATCTCAAAGAAATTGGAAAATTATTGAACATCTCCCTTGGGAAGTTATTCCAATCCCTAACTCCCCTTCCTATAAACGAATATTTGCCCCAATTTGTCCTCTTGAATTCCAACTTTATCTTCATATTGTAATCTTTCCTACTTTTATAAACGCCACTCAAACTTATTCGTCTACTGATGTCCTCCCACCCCATCTCTCCACTGACAGCTCTGAACATACCACTTAATCGAGCAGCTCGTCTCCTTTCTCCCAAGTCTTCCCAGCCCAAACTTTGCAACATTTTTGTAACGCTACTCTTTTGTCGGAAATCATCCAGAACAAATCGAGTTGCTTTTCTTTGGATTTTTTCCAGTACTTGAATCAAGTAATCCTGGTGAGGGTCCCATACACTGGAACCATACTCTAGTTGGGGTCTTACCAGAGACTTATATGCCCTCTCCTTTACATCCTTACTACACCCCTAAATACCCTCATAACCATGTGCAGAGATCTGTACCCTTTATTAACAATCATATTTATGTGATTACCCCAATGAAGGTATTTTCTTATATTAACACCTAGGTACTTACAATGATCCCCAAAGGGAACTTTCACCCCATCAACGCAGTAATTAAAACTGAGAGGACTTTTCCTATTTGTGAAACTCACAACCTGACTTTTACCCCCGTTTATCACCATATCATTGCCCACCGTCCATCTTACAACACTATCGAGGTCACCCTGTAGCCGCTCACAATCTCGTAACTTATTTATTACTCTGTACAGAATAACATCATCTGCAAACAGCCTTATCTCTGATTCCAATTATTTACACATATCATTGATATATATAAGAAAACATAAAGGTCCAATAATACTGCCTTGAGGAATTCACATTTAATTCACATTTAATTTCCTTCCGACTCTGAATACCACTCTTATCATAGTCGGTACGGTAAGACCTAATAAAGCATAAATGATCGGAAATTGTATTCTCTCTAACTTTTGGTATGTAGTAGGCCTACTTTTCGATGGACCAATAACATAGGCACAGTATTTAAAAATTACATTTTAGGTGCCTTCCCCTAAACTACAATTTCATCCAGGGTGAACAAAGTTGTTTATAGCTTAGACTGTAGTTTCTTATTCCCCGACTCTATATACCGATTTTCATTCAATTCTGTGGACCAATTTTCTCGTAGCTCGGCGTTGATATGGTCTTAGCAACAAGAATAATAATTCATGAATATCTGTGTTGTAGCCGGTACAGTAAAAATGTATGACGTAAATGATATTACTTTAGTTATGTAGTATTCGCCGATAGGACCACTATTAATATAAATATTTGAGAATTAAATTTCATCCCTTCCCCTAAACTACCATTTCACTCAGTGTGAATAAAATAATTTATAGCCTAGATTGTAGTGGCTCATCCGCCGACTTTACATACCGATTTTTATTAAATTCTCTTCAGCCATTTTCTCGTGATGGGTGTACATACATACATACATACATACATACATACAGACAGACAGACAGACAGACAGATAGACAGAAATTACGGAAAAGTAAAAATATATTTCCTTGTTACTTTGGACATGGCCGATACAAAAATACCAATATTTTCAAATTCTGAGCAATGTACAGACAAAACTCTTATTATTTTTATATATAGGCTATAGATGAAACTCAACCAGGGGCTTGAATTTAAACGGGGCAAGAATAGCGTCAAGAATAGCGTTTAGAAAGGATTAGTAGACGCAGAATACATGAAAGAAAGAAAAAGAAACATCCGACCTCGTAAATTTAACGTCGATTAATTAAAAATGCTGAATAGGCAGGAGAATATTCTGTTCAATGCTTTTTGTGAATAGAATCATAAGCAACAAAGTACAATGTTTTATTTTTACGTACTTATTGTGAAACATCACATACTTGCAGGCTATAACCTGGACTTCAGCTCGGAGTGCAAACTTTCCTTAGAAAGAAAATATCTGCTTTAATACTATGTACCAGCACAGTTGCACGGATTTTTTTTTTTATATTTTTGAGCGTAAATAAAAACGTAAAACAACACAGATCACGACCACCTGGCCTTGCCGCTTAACTTAGCCTATACCACTATTCCCGTCCGGCTCCATGGCTAAATGGTTAGCTTGCTGGTCTTTGGTCACAGGGGTTCCGGGTTCAATTCCCGCCAGGGTCGGGAATTTTAACCATCATTGGTTAATTTCACTGGCACGGGGGCTGGGTGTATGTGTTGTCTTCATCATCATTTCATCCTCATCACTACGCGCAGGTCACCTACGGGAGTCAAATCAAAAGACCTGCATCTGGCGAGCCGAACATGTCCTCGGACACTCCCGGCACTAAAAGCCATACGCCATTTCATTTCAGTTTCACCACTATTCCCGCAAACGGACTTCACTCCGGTGTGAGCGGAAGAATGCATCCAGCGCACTGATTTGGCTCCTGTGGGAGTTATCGTTTTGCCACTTCTCCACAACAAATTTTCATGCATTGTGAGTGCATTGAGTGATATAACTAAAAAACTATCACCTCCTGCCTTATACCACTTTGGCTCTCAGCAGCTCAATTGTCTATCATATACTCATGTAATAATACGCTTTCTGTGTTTGATTTGGACTGCTAATATTATGTATGCTAGTGTTTTAATGTCACGCTAACTCAGGGTAGCGTGTTGGTGACAGTGGGTTAGGAAAGGACTGGGACTGGGAAGGAAGCTGCTGTGGCCTTAATTATAGTACATCCCTAGAATCTACTTAGTGTGAAAACGGAAAACCATCTTTATGGCTGTTGATGATGTGGTTCGAACCCACTATTTCTCGAATGCAAACTTACAAATACTTTGCCCGTACCATCAGCCAAATCGTTAATTTATTTATTTATTTATTTATTTATTTATTTATTTATTTATTTATTGAATCCGTTTACCCTCCAGGGTTAGTTTTTCCCCCGCACTCAGCGAGGGACCCCACCTATACCTCCTCAAGGACAATGTCCTGAAGCGTGAGAGATTTGGTTGGGGATACAACTGGGTAGGAGGATCATTAGCTCGCCCAGGCGGCCTCACCTGCTGTGCTGAACAGAAGCTTTGTGGGGAATGGGAAGTTTGGATGGGATAAGCAAAGAAGAGGGAAGCAAGCAGCCGTGGCCTTAAGTTAGGTACCATCCCGGCATTTGCTTGGAGAAGAAGTGGAAAACCGCGGAAAATCACTTCGTGGGTGGCTAAGATGGGAATCGAAACCTCTCTACTCATTTGACCTCCAAAGGATGAGTGGACCTCGTTCCAGTCCTCGTACCACTTTTCACATTTCATAGCAGAACCGGGAATCGAACCCGGGTCTCCGGGAATGGCAGCTAATCACACTAACCTATTATTATTATTATTATTATTATTATTACGTGTTTAAGGTATTACTGTAAAATGGGCTTAGTTCCAATGGTAAAATAATACACACATACAGTAGACCAAGTGAAAATACATAGTAAATTGGCTTCGTCGAATTCAGACAGGCTTTTAAGCATGTCTAGGATATTTCGTGTAACTAGGCTTTTGTGTAAAAAGTGTTATATAGAGAGCCAAAAATTACATCATGATAATTTTGCACCTTTCAGCATCCCTCATAGAATATAAATAATTTCCTTATGCATGGCAGTTATTCGTGATCGAATTTCCACAAGTCAATTTTGAGATTTTAGTGAATGCCTGTTAGTTATTTAAAAAGAAACCACTTTTTCCTTTGCAAAAATCAAACGGTCATAAACATGTCTTTCAGTCATGGCCTTCCATCAAAGGCTGGTAATATCAGATGACCACCAGCCATAAGATACATTCACGTCAATTTTTCTTTACAATAATAACAGCGTCTGAATAAAATACGTGAGTTAAAGTGGATTCTTTCACAACCACGACGCTTCTTCCTGCCAACCAGCACCAGACATGGCTTCCATAAGAGACCTCATTTCTCCCCTACCCAGAAGTCATCCCAGTGCAGTCTATAGCGTAGTTTAATGGTCGGAACATGGCCGGGGTCGGAACCAACGAGCACAGAATAATTTGAGTTTCATTTTCTAAATCATATAATTTATGTTTAGGTGTTAGTAGCCTATCTGATTTAGGTATACGTGCACACACGTAACACAAAATCGTCGTCTTTACTTGAAACGTGAAACACTGATCATGCAAAAACCAGTCTCTTAAAGGTTTGTCCAAGCGATTTGGCGGCAACGCGTATCTGCTGTCGTCAATTCAGGCAGCATATTTGCTCGTTGGATCGAACGGACCAAAATGCACTGCGAGAATACGTAAGCTGTGAAACCAGCGGCCATAACAGCAGTTTCTTGGCTATTGTTACATTCATTCTATTATTATTCTTATTATTATTTGGTACTGTATCGTTGTTATGTACATTGAACAACAATCATTACTACCATCTCACATTATTTTTTAGTACATGTGTATTGTAAATGGTTAAAGTAAGAATGTTACGTGGTGTTGAGTCGAACTACTTATGGAATAACTTTTAGGCTACATAAACATTCAGGTAATTGAGTTTGTGACATCAACTCATAGCGATTCTATGTAATCACGTTGGTTGCATAACCACTTAATGAAAAAATACTGGTGACGTTCTCACGTGAGCTGCCACTTACAGGCTAAATGATAATGTTTATATCTTGCATTTGCTGTCAATATCATATTTCACTTGCAAGTATGTCTGAAAGTTTCGATGTAATGTTGCTGGGTACTGTGTTTCAAGTTGGGAGAAGAAATACATGTATTATAGTACAACATATCGCATAGTATGAAGCGACCTGTATCACTTAACATTTGTGTCTCATGTATAGTCTCCAGTGATTCCCCAGAGACTCAGTTTGCGAGCGTGGGGCCTGATCCCTCCTACAGCATTGCTTTCACTTACTTTTCTGGCCTCATCATTTCATACCTTCCTATCCGATCTCTCGTTTTCAACTATAATTATCTTCCAACTCCGATGGTATTTTGTTTGTGAGGCCTAGGGAGATTTTTCATTCTTATGTCCTTCATAGCCCTCCAATGTCCTTCGAGGAATCTCAGTGTGTGGGGGTGGTATAATACATCCACGGTGTCCCTGCCTGTCGTAAGATGTGACTAAAAGGGGCCTCAGCAGCTCTTCACTTGTGAGCGTGTGTTGGCGACCACATCCCCTTAGCTGAGTCCTTGCATTGATTACACTTACTCGTGCCTGGCTTCTCACTTTCACCTATCCTATTCGAACTCCCTCCCCCTGTGGCTGGGGGTGATAGAATAACACACGCGATGTCCCCTGCCTGTCGTAAAAGGCGACTAAACGGGGCCTCAGGGTCTCTCAACTTGGGAGAGTGGGTTGGCGACCACGGGGCTCTTAGGTGAGTCTTGGCATTGCTTCCCCTTACTTCTGCTAGGCTCCTCACTTTCATGTGTCCTATCCGACCTCCCTTCGTCAACACTTGTTCTTTTCCGACCCGATGGTATTAGAGAATTCGAGACCTAGGGACTTTCATTTTCACGCCCTTCACGGCCAGTGTCTTTTCTTGGACGATATCTTTACTTTTTGAAGTGTGAACCCCATCCCTTTTTCCCCTCTTTGATTCATGTTTTAATAGAGGATGGATGCTCAGTTGTATTTCCTCTTAAAACAATAATCACCACCATCACCCCCAATAATTTTGATAGCCTACTCATTTCATATTTTCCTATCCGATCTCCGTTGTTCAACTATAATTATCTTCCAATTCCGGTGGTATTGGGTTTGTGAGGCCTAGGGAGATTTTTCATTCTTATGTCCTTCATAACCCTCCAATGTACTTCGAGGACCCTCGGTGTGTGGGGGTGGTATAATACATCCACGGTGCCCCTGCCTGTCGTAAGAGGCAACTGAAAGGGTGACGGGCGGCTTTGAACTTTGGAGCGTGGGTTAGTAATCACGGGGCCCTTAGTCGAGTCCTTGCATTGCTTCCACTTACGTACTTGTGCCAGGCTCCTCACTTCCATCCTATCCAATCTCGCTTGCTCAACTCTTGAACTTTTTCGACACCAACTGTATTAGGTTTCGGGGCCTAAGGCTTCTTTCATTTTCATGTCTTTGTGGTCCATGTCTAACTTTTGCCCAAAACCTTCATTCTTGGAAAATGTCGGACCTCTCATTTCTTCCCTCCGATGAGTGCTAATAGAGGATGGTTGCCTAGTTGTACTTCCTCTTAAAAAGTTAATCACCAAAACCACCACAAACTGATGACCTTGATATAATTTACTATTAACATCTAAGATTAATTAATTGGTTTGTAGAACGGCAGTAGAATACGCATAACATACGATGGAAGCAATAACACGAGAGAGCTGAATACTCGTTCCCCTGTGGGTGAGGGCGGTAGAATACGTTCAACAAACGCCTGTTCTAAGACGCGACTAAAACCGGCCCCAGGGACTTTTCACAAAAGAGTCCTGGCATTTCTTCCACTTGTTACAGGCTCCTCACTTTTTTTTTTTTTTTTTTTTTTTTTTTTTTTTGCTAGGGGCTTTACGTCGCACCGACACAGATAGGTCTTATGGCGACGATGGGGCAGGAAAGGCCTAGGAGTTGGAAGGAAGCGGCCGTGGCCTTAATTAAGGTACAGCCCCAGCATTTGCCTGGTGTGAAAATGGGAAACCACGGAAAACCATTTTCAGGGCTGCCGATAGTGGGATTCGAACCTACTATCTCCCGGATGCAAGCTCACAGCCGCGCGCCTCTACGCGCACGGCCAACTCGCCCGGTACTCCTCACTTTCATCTAACCTATACGACCTCCCTTGGCCAACACTTGTTCTTTCCTCCTGTGGGTGGAAGCGATAGAATAACACCCAAGGTAACTCCTGCCTATCGTAGGAGGTGGCTTAAAGGGGCCCCAGGGAATCTGAACTTTGGAGCGTGGGTTGGTGACCACGGGATCCTTAGCTGAGTCCTGATATTGCTTCCACTTACTTGTGCCAGGTTCCTCACTTTCGTCTATCCTATCCGACCTCCCTTGGTCAACTCTTGTTCTTTTCCGACTCCGACTGTCTTAGAGCCCTCGAATCCTAGGGAGTCTTTCATTTTCACGCCCTTTGTGGCCCTTGGCTTTCTTTGGCCGATACCTTCATTTTTCGAAGTATCGGATCGCTTCAATCTTTTCTCTCTGATTATTATTGTTATGTAGAGGATGGTTGACAAGTTGTATTTCCTCTTAAAACAATAATCACCACCACCTCTGGGTGGGGGCGGTAGAATAACACCCACAGTATCCCCTGGCTGTAGTAAGAGGCGACTAAAAACGCCCCAGGGGCTCTCAACTTGGGAGCGTGGGTTGGCGACCACAGGGTCCCTAGCTGAGTCCTAACATTGCTTCCACTTACTTGTGCCAGGCTCCTAGCTTTCGTCTATCCTATCCGACCTCCATTGGTCAACACTTGTTCTTTTCCGACGCCGACTATATTAGATTATTCGAGGCCTAGGGAGTCTTTCAGCTTCACGCCCTTCATGTCCTTTGTCTTTGTTTAGCTGATACCTTCATTTTTCGAAGTGTCGGATCCCGTTGTATTTTCTCTCTGATTAGTGTTATGTAAAGATGGTTTTAGTGTTATATAAAGATGGTTGCCTAGTTGTAGGCCTACTTCCTCTTAAAGCAATAATCACTACCACCACCGTGAAGAATAACACCCACGGTATCCCATTCCTATTGTAAGAGCGACAAAAAGGGGCCTTAAAGGCTCTTAACCTGGGAGCGTGGGTGGGTGATCACGGAGCTGAGTCCTGGCATTGCTTCCACTTGTGCGAGGCTCCTCACTTTCGTCAATCCTATCCAACATCCCTTGGTCAACTCTTGTTCTTTTCCTACTCCGAACGTATTAGATTTGCAAGGCCTAGGGAGTCTTTCATTCTCACCCCTTCGTGGCCTTTGCCTTACTTTGGCCGATACCTTCATTCTTCGAAGTGCCGGATCCCTTCCATTATTTCTCTCTGATTAGTGTTTGGCCGATACCTTCATTTTTCGAAGTGTCGGATCCCTTCCAGTTTTTCTCTGTGATTATGGTTATATAGAGGATGGCTGCCTAGTTGTATTTAAAACAATAATAACCGCCACCTACCACTTATTCGCCTGATGCAGTCTTCTCACAGACGATTGGAGACCATCATGGAGTAAGTTTACATATTATGTGTTTTCCGTATCAGAGTTGCCGTACCGGTACCGTATAAGTCGAAATACTGTCGGAGGTTTCGCGCTCAGGGTGATCTCCGCTCACCTCCTCATCTCCCCTCTTCGATGCCTTCTATTATCAGTTACCCCGTCCAGCTCAACGGCTAAATGGTTAGCGTGCTGTCCTTTGGTCACAGGGGTCCCGGGTTCGATTCCCGGCAGGGTCGGGAATTTTAACCATAATTGGTTAATTTCGCTGGCACGACGCGCAGATCGCCGAACTTGTCCTTGGACACTCCCGGCACTAAAGCCATACGCCATTTCATCAGTTACTCTCTGCGGGTGGTGTGGTAGAATAACATCTACGGTATCCTCTGCCTGTTGTAATAGGCAACCTAAACGGGCTATACGGGCTCTTAACTAGGGATCGTGGGTTGGCGACCACGGGACACTCAGCTGAATCCTGGCATTGCTTCCACTTACTTGTGCCACGCTCCTCACTTTCATCTATCCTATCCGACCTCCCTTGGTCAAATCTTGTTCTTTTCCGACCCCGACGATATTAGAACACTCGAGGCCTAGGAAGTCTTTCATTTTCACGCCCTTCGTGGCCCTTGTTTTCCTTTGGCCGACACCTTCATTTTTCGAAGTGTCAGATCCCCTTCCATGTTTATCTCTGATTAGTGTTATATAGAGGATGCTTGCCTAGTTGTACTTCCTCTCAAAACAGTAATCACCAACACCACCTCACTCTCATCTATCCTATCCGGCCTCCCTTGGTCAACTCTTGTTATTTTTCGATTCTGGTGTAATTAGAGCACTTGAGGCCTAGGGGGCCTTTTATTTACACGCCCTTTGTGGTCCTTGTCTTTCTTTGGCCGATATCTTCATTTTTCGAAGTGTCGGATCCCCTTCCATGTTTATCTCTGATTAGTGTTATATAGAGGATGCTTGCCTAGTTGTACTTCCTCTCAAAACAGTAATCACCAACACCACCTCACTCTCATCTATCCTATCCGGCCTCCCTTGGTCAACTCTTGTTATTTTTTGATTCTGGCGGAATTAGAGCACTTGAGGCCTAGGGAGCCTTTTATTTCCACGCCCTTTGTGGCCCTTGTCTTTCTTTGGCCGATATCTTCATTTTTCGAAGTGTCGGATCCTTTCCAGTTTTTCTCTGTGGTTAGCGTTATATAGAAGATTGTTGTCTAGTTGTACTTCCTCTTAAAACAATAATCACCACCACGTCTGTTAGCGTCAGTCAACATTTGCTCCAAGATTATTAATGTTGCAAGGTGGACGTTATTATTAACCATACATTCGTCTTCATTCAGACTGATGTAATAACTTTAAAGAAATTTCATTATCACATGTAAACGTCATATTGAACCGCATGAGTGGTGTAATTATGAAATCATGCTGAACGTATTCACTGAATTGGCGGTTATTTTCTGTGCTGCGAAGAGTTAATTCAGCCATGGAAATTATTTCAATGTTCTTTCTTCAAGTGAAAATCACTCCTCAATCAATCAAACTATGAAAATTATGTCCTAATTCTTAGTAGTCTGTGTGGAAATCACCATACTTCTTATGATACAGCAGTAAATAAAGTATAATATCCAGTACGAAATTGTAGGGTATATTGCTCTGTAATTCCACGTCTGCTACGGAAGACAATGATTAAATAATACCTTCGTGAGCTAATTTAGTTTTAATTATACTAGAGTTCATATATATTTGAAAGGAGCGACATTTCGGCGTCACATTGTACAAGGACCACACAATAACGGTGAGTATGAGATGAGCACGTAATTTCCTTATTTCTGCTTATGCACATACACGCACACACACACACATACATATTATATCCCGTTCGCTTACATATGCATTTCAATTTTTACTGTAAGTTCCTGCAACTCAAAAATTGTCATTAGCCTCGTGCTACACTGATATACTGTATTAATGAATTAAAATTTTGAAATGCCCTTTTCTGACCATTTTCTTACCGACTTGAAATAATTATTTATCTTTATACGTCCAATCAACTATTATTACCTCCTGTAGGTGGGGCGGTGGAATAACACCCATAGTATCCCTTGCCTGTTGTAAGAAGCGACTGAAACCACAGTGGCTCTTAACTTGGGAGCGTGGTTTATCGACCATGTGGCCCTAGCTGAGTCCTGGCATTGCTTCCGTTTACTTGTGATAGGTTCCTCACTTTAATCTATCCTATCTGACCTCCCTTGGACAAGTTATGTTCTTTTCTGCCCAGACGCTATTAGGTTCTGAGGGCTAGGGAGTCTTTAATTTTCTCGCACTTCATGGCCCTTGTCTTTTTTGGCCAAAATCTTCATTTTTCGAATTCTCGGGTTCCTTCGATTTTTTTCTCTGATTAGTCCTTTGTGGTGCTTGTCTTTCTTTGGCCGATACCTTCATTTTTCGAAGTGTCTATCCCTTCCATTTTTTCTCTTAATAGTGTTGATGTAGGATGGTTGCCTAGTTATACTTCCTCTAGGGGCTCATACACCGCGAGAGTCGGTTTGCGCATACGATTAATATTACATTATAGCTTCACTAATATGTAACATAGAATTACAAAAACTGACATACTTATAGTTGACACATACAGCTTCCATTTCATATATGAATGGGAACAGTATATTACATATTACAGTATTACATGAGTTATTTAAAAAAAAACATATTCGTGACTCTTTTAATTGTATAAAGCATAAAAACACGATTTAACAAAAAATACTGATCTGAATTGATTCTTTTTCATGTAAAGAAGATGCTTACATCTCAAGGATGAAGCACTATGAATGTTATAATGAAATTGTTTAAAAAAATAATTTTTAAATTGTCTCTAAAAATTTAACAGTTTTTTGTTTAATTTTCCAAGTATATCTTAATTATTTTAAAATTATAACTTCATGAACGTGCTTCATCCTGTAGAGATCATTAACCGGGATATTAATGCCAAGTTTCATGCAGTTATCTCAAATCGTTCAGGAGATATTGTGTTTTTCCCTCCAAAAAACAAACTTTCGGGATAATAGCTTTGAAATTTCAACACTTCGTATCGTCTTACACTGTGCTCAAAAAGCTCCTGGAGCATATGTTTCGCCTTTCAACTCAATGTTTTTAGTGTGTTTTTCAAGTCTGAGTCTTCTCCGGGTTCTCCTTGCCTCCTTGGATGCCTCTCAATGCCTCTTCTCTGCAGATTTCACTCGAAGAATACCTCGCTGAATCAAAACACTTCCCCGTAGTCACATTCAGTTTCTGTAACACTTGTAACTTGCTAGCATTGCCATCATTGAATGAATTCACAGAATCAAAAGCAACAATGCTCACGATTTTTCCTCCACTGTTTGTGTTATTTGGGCAAATTGTCCACATTTTATTATTGAAGGATTCGTTGGCGTTTTGCGTGCGACCTTTCAGGCATCTTTTTAGAAGTTCTGTTGCGACTAAATCCTTAAAAATAGGCTTTATTGCCATCATAATGGCCATGGGAATTTGGTGTGGGTGTCTGTAACTTCTTTCGGTTCCTTCTATCTGAGATCAACGATAACCACACCAGGACTCAGAGCCAGGTGGACAAAAATAGTGTTGAGGGACCAAATCTGTTGATGCCTCGTGGTACCAAATAGCCCATATGGCCTTTCTCATGTCATTGACACTGTCTTTGTTTGCTCTTATGGCATTGCCATAATAAACCTGGAACTTACCAATAATGGTGTCACTGAGACGACCTGCACCACCAATACCCTTGCCATCTTCCAACCTTTTTCCTGCCATTTTCTCTTTGAAATTCCTTAGTCTGGTCCCCATTCTCTTCTGTACATGACCCACGCACTCAATTTTTTTTAAATATCAACACTGGGGCCATATGGCATGGGGTCATGTACTAACGTGAAACTTTTCGTATCACCATCACCTAGCCTATATATTCAATGTATTTTACATTGTACTTCCTTTCAGAGCGGAAGAAAATATCTCTCAACCCCATGCACTCCATACTGGCAGCACTACCATGATGATTAGCTGTGCAGTCGGGATAATGCTTTTCAGCCCATACTTCATACTCTCGCCCTTAGGTACTTTTCGTTTGCTACATACCCTGCAATACGAAGACTTCAGCTCTATATCTACGACTTTCCCACTTTCTGCCCCTATCACAGACACTATTCCGTATAGCGACATATGTCCACGTGTCTTCCAAGAACCGTCTCCTGAAACTGTGATTTCACGTTTTTCAGGTTCGGGTGACACTTGTATCTCTTGTTCTATGGCCCTCTTCATCGACTCTTCAGCAACTATCTTTGTAGCATCTGCAATTCTACGAACAATAAGTCCATACGTAGTTTGTTTTATTGGAGTTATCATTCTATTTATTTCAGACACACCATTTTGTCCTGTAACACTGCTGAAGAATGATTTTTTTACTACTACAAAATTCGCAATGAAAACTGATTGTACTGGCCAGAACATGCATAGCAGTTTCTGCCAACGTAATGTTGTTATGGCAGACTTTACAACACAGACGATCACTTATAGCAGTATATGAACTAGGAAGATATACAATCCTATAACAAACATTATGTAGACTATGCACAGCTTCTTCACTTGTCGGTGTACTTCGTTCCGGGCTAACCTTCAAATCAAGTTTCCTGGCAGATGCACTATTTTTAGAAGTTCCATGTCTCTGAAGATCACTGGCTTCATTGTCCTTGTTTGTATGTTGATTTCCAGGACCTCACCACACTGCCTTTCTTTCCCATTGTTATTCCTAAATAATATGTAAACACTCACAAAGATAACACACCACAAAGCTGCTGCTCACCACATGGAATACATCGGAACCGGAATACATATCAAAACAAAAGAAGCTTGCACCTTCCTGTTCATGGTTCCTTGACTACACCCAAAGTCTCTCGAACTACAGGCAGCCATTTTTAGTCCACAACAAATCTGCAATCGGTCCGGTGATACGAAAACAGTAAACGAGAATTTAGAAAGAGGACAGTTGATGCCACACACACTCCATTGGCAGATGTGCACATGGTCTCACATAATATGCCATATCTCTGCCAAAATGCCGAATTTAGCTTAGGAACTTAACAGATGTACTAAGAAAGGTACGGTATTTCATATAAAAGCAAAACAAAGAAAAAACGGAAATTTTGATATCTCGCGGTGTATAAGCCCCCTTAACAATAATTACCACCACTACCTCCTTAGCTGAATTCTGGCATTGCTTCCAGTTACTTATGACAGGCTCCTCACTTTCATCTATCCTATCCAACCACCCTTGTTCAACTCTTGTTCTGTTCCATCTCCGACGGTATTACACCATTCCACTCCGTGGTTAGCCGGTTCGAGTCCCGTTGGGCGAAAAAATGGCACCATCAGAATATTGGCCGGCAGAGTAGGAGAGGTAGTGGCATACCATTTCTAATCTCTTAGATTGCGTGCCAAAAGCCCAGATTCAGTTCCAGTCCTCTCCGCAGTATTCATATGGAGTGAGGGCATATGACAATGTTGATGGCAATTCGTCCGTCAGATGGAGACGTAAAGCGTTGAACAGACCCTTTGGTGTTACTTGTCAGGAGTAGACTATGTGCAGGCATCGGGTTTCACCCTCACCCTTCTTACTATCCTTATCACGTCATTCATATTCTCTCATGAGACTGACGTCAGGAAAGGCATACGGTCGTAAAAACTCGCTTCGAAGATTCATCTCAATTCATATCCGAGCCCGTAGAGGAACGGAACAAGGATTGGACATAAAGATTAGATGGAATTTGGGTGGGGTCTTCAAGTTCCATTAGGCTATCTCAGCTCGTGCACATAAAATATTTCCTGGAAAGTTATGTCTACATCCGATTCATCACCAGGATCCTTATCACTTACGTCTGCAGCAGCATTATCTGGGGGTTAAATAAAAATATCAAGAACAAGGAAAGGATCATCTGGTTGCTGTTCTTCCAATATCTTCAAGATTTCGTTAAGGGTTAGTGGCCTTCCAGGTCGAATAGTGCATCTTCTAAACCCCCACGTGGGTGGGGGCGGTAGAATAACATCCTGTATCCCCTGCCTGTCGTATTGTGACCGTTCATCACATCATCAAGACTATATTGTGGCATTCCACCGCTCAAATATGCCGTTTTCCGCGCTTTCATACGTTAATTAGCGCCCAAGTCAGCGCACGTTCACCCTCCACGGGGTGCGAGTGGCGAGCTGTCAGCCCCACGCACAAACTCTCTTTGCGCGTAAGTACTGTACCGAGACATATTTTCGCCTCCGGCCAGAAGCGCTCTCACTCAGGCGCGACAGAGAAAGAAACACTCCCACAGCAAGTAGGTCACGGAGGTCGTGCCCAGCGTTGGCAAATATCACTTTTCCGCTCCTTTCCCGCGGAAACACCGCTGCCAGAAACCTGTCTTCAATTGTTTTCAGGAGAGAAATTAACATAACTCGCATACTACAAGGCAGATTTTCATGACTCAAGGTTCATTAAAAGCGGCGAATTTTATAGAAAATTTTGACACCAAGAAGTCCTTTACATGATTCTAATGGGATAATCTACGCAGTCTACGGACATCCCACAGGTGTTCACCATCTGGAGAAAGCTGTTAGGGTGACCGAAACCACGGAACCGCCAAATTGCAAGCCCCTCCCTCACTGGGATATCAAAGGACGCTTTCGAGATTAAAGCAAAACGCGTGAAGTGATCAAAATGATAAGTGATCAGTAGAAACTCGCGCAATTGAGCTTTAATTTGATGCATTGATCGATCCTGGAAACCACGTGCCACCGGACCGATTTCTGCAGGTAGGAGGAGTCTTACCCTCTCTTTCGAGTCTGACACGTTTCATGATAAAAGGGGGTGCGAACTGAGGCAAGCATCTTGTTCTATTCTGCCAGTGGCATAGTGAGGTGGTACCTAATGCGAGTGATTCTTCAGTATTCTTTGCTTCAGTGCTACAAAGTGTGACCAGTCAATAATCATTTGAATAGTGTTTATGTAGCTGAAGTTCTATCAGTGATATGATTATGTGACAGTGGAGTGAAGGTTTATTGATACTAACAGAGTGCGGTATTTAACCCTAACCATGACGGTCATATGATATGCAGAGTGCTTATGTGTACGAATATATGAGTAAAGAGAACGCAAATCAAACGCTAGTAGGCTGTGAAATCGTGTAAGTAAATTCACGAGTGTATTAACTGCCGAAGAAATAACATGGGAGATCCAGTAACCATATAATGATGAATGATCAGGTGTAGGAGAAAGTGCGGCTCAGTGGCGACGCGTAAACTCAGGGCGATATCGGTAAAGAAAAAAATCCCAGACGTAGTAGCTAATCTGTACTCCCATATAAACTAGTGCTGAATTAGGCAAGGTCAAACCACGTTCGTAAGGGTAGCTTTGGGACTTCTAATAACAGTGAAAGTGTGAACGTGATAATTAGGGCCTAACTGCCGATAGTAGAATAGACAACCAATAGGGAAAGCAACGGGCTACAAACATTACCGGTGCTTGATTAGAGGACTCGAGCCCATGAGTCTCTCTGATCATAGAAAATTATAATGTGTTGCCAATTATCACAATTATAATTAAGTCAGATTCCCTCATTGTGGTGTGCCAGTGACATCAGTCTCCGAGAAAGAAGAGAATCAACGGGAGGCCCGCACTTAATCAAGACGCCGTGGAACCTCAAGGACTTCCTACTGTGTACGGCGAATCAAGACATCATGCCATCGACCCAGCGGCAGCCGAACACCGGACTCCAGGTTGCTGATGCAGTCGTAATGGACGACTAAACGACTAGATGTGCCTTCTTGGGTGAGCTGTGGGGTGATCCAGGCAGATGAGTATTGTGAAAATATTTGAAAGTCTATTTCCTGTAAAAATGTAAATATTTAATGCATGCAGATTCTTTAGAAATGTAGGGTAGGATTTCGTTGTTCTCAAAGGGATGGCAGTAGTTATTGATAGGGCTAGTGTTTATGTTTCTTCACGGTCGGGGACCGTATTTCTTTATTTAATATGGGAATTCATGCATGATAATTTTAAGACCCTAGATTTGATTTACCGTGGAGCACTATGGGAATTAAAAGGGATTATTTAATATTCTTGAAAATCATTCCATGTACCATCGATAAAAAGATACGAGTAATATGAGTCATCTAGAAATTTCAAGGTTTTCTGTAGTAGATGCTTCACGTAATGTGTTAGGTCATCCCCTGTATAAATTAAGTATGGCGAAGAAGAAACCTCGATATGACAAGTGAAGTGTGATAATGTGTGAATTTATTTAGAACGCGAGTGTTAGCATACTTTGTCCCGAATGCTAGGGCCTTTCTTTCTTCCATAATATGCGTGTATTGGTTATGCCGAGAAGTGAGATCGAGCTACTCCAGCTGATAAGGAATAGATCGAATGCGGTGTTGATGAAATATAAGCAAAGTATGCGCAAGGTTGTTTATCCCGTGCTAATGGTATAAAGTAGGCTAGATGCAAGCCGATGTGTTTAATTGATGCGTGTGGCATCCAATGAATAATGATATTTTGAAGCGAAATGCCGAGGTGGCTAGATAACGGGACCGAGTTCCCTTGTGTTGAAAGTGAAAGTGCAGGGTGAGGACAGTGTAAACAGCTGGCCGGTGAGATTTAAAGTCCGGCCAGGTAAGGAGGGATGTGAAATACTATCACCGCTGTGAGAGGAACTTAGTGTTAGAGGGCTCGTTCTCTTTCTCTCCGGCATCGATATTACATGCAACCATTCAGAAATAAACACCGTTGGTTAGACCTACTATTCCAATATATGAGAGAATTCCCCCATTTCTTTATGTTAATTAAAACGACTAGGGATTTTCAGAGTGGAGGTCACACTTCACAATTGTCACGGGACATGAGTTCATGTCTCATCAGCGCCAGAGGCAGTTATGCTGCTGCCACCAGCTACGGGCGGATGCCCCGGTCCGTGATTTATATTGTAAATGTCGAGTGTATTTATTGTCTTCTATCCACAGGTGTGATATGTATTTGAACACTGTATTGTTTTCTGTTTCGCTAAATATAATTCATTTAAGGATCATCGTTGTACAAGTGTCGAATTCGTGTATATATTTAAGTGACATCCCATTGGAACATACGATGTGTATTATTTGTTTATCTCATGAGATAGCGAGATAGGTGTTTTTCTTTCTAATAAGTGAGACGACTTTCAGGTATTTTAGACAAGCTCGTATATCAAATACGCCTCACCTGGTTCATTCGATAGCTAAGGTTAATTCTCGCCAATAGGACTACGACTTGGTATTTGAATATATAGTGTAATAATGTAAATAAGGCGAGTAATACAAGATACGCCATCATCCAATTATTTCTGTGTACAACGGTACTAGTGCATAATGTGTTTGAATATCTTCAGAGTGAATTGCAATTCTAGGGAAAGGACTAGAGAGGACAGTTACACACTCAAGAAAATTTACGGTGTCTAATTTATATGTTTAATATGGTGGCATATCCATGTATAAATTATCTACGTGTTTTCTCAGGCATTACATTTTTTAAAAAAAAGAAACGTAATTCATTTTTCTCATTTCATAGGTAAATAGTATTCCTCTCATTATTATGATTCCCCTACTGTAAATTATTAGATTACTGCCCAGTAAGGACAGACTGCGACCCGTATGTCTCTACCGGCTCAGCTAGTGCCTTGTAACGCTAGTAGGGGAGAAGGGGTCTTCGGCACCGCGCCCGGTCGAAGGCCTCATCCAAGGTGTTCCATTTTTAACGTCATGTTGCGGGAATATTATGGTCTACTGATGTACTGATACCACGAAAGGTTACAGTATGAGGTGACTAAAAGTGGTCGCACGGGCTCTGAACTTGGGAGCGTGGGTTGGGGACCACGGCGCTCTTAGCTGAATCCTGGCAATGCTTCCCCTTGCTTGTGGCAGGCTCCTCGCTTTCATCTATTCTATCCGATCTCTTCGTCAACTCCTGTTCTTTTTTCAACCACGACGCTATTAGAGCATTCGAGGCCTAGGAAGTCTTTCATTTTCACGCCCTTCGTGTCTTTCTTTTGCCGATATCTTCATTTTCCGAAGTGCCGGACCCCTTCGATTTTCTTTCTCTCTGACTAGTGTTAATAGAGGAAGGTTGCCTAGTTGTACTTCCTCTTAAAACAATAAGTGGTTTCCCATTTTCACACCAGGTAAATGCTGGGGCTGTACCTTAATTAAAGCCACGGCCGCTTTCTTTCCATTCCTAGACCTTTCCTATCCCATCGCCGCCATAAGACCTATCTGTGTCGGTGCGACGTAAAGCAAAATACCAATTAAAACAGTAATCACCGGGCGAGTTGGTCGTGCGGTTAGGGGCGCGCAGCTGTGAGCTCGTATCCGGGAAATAGTGGGTTCGAACCCCATTGTCGGCAGCCCTGAAGATGAATTTCCGTGGTTTTCCATTTTCACACCAGGTAAATGCTGGGGCTGTACCTTAATTAAGGCCACGGCCGCTTCGTGTGACGTAAAGCCACTAGCAAAAAAGTAATTACCACCACCACCATTTACAGCATCTTCTAAAACCAAACACAGAAGACTAATTACTGGAGTTAATGTTACAGGTAGGTTGACTACTATGTCTTGTAATGAAATGTCGCAGGTCATGTTTCAGGACGAACTTCTTTGAATTACCGTAGCATCCTTTAACTAGGATGGAACAATGAGGTACGGCCAAACGTTCAGGACACATTACTCAAAAGTAGAAAAATAAAGTATGTTAAATGGATAGGAGTCCAGAGACGCTTTATTTGCATGTTAGACCTCATTTTCTACTGTTCTACATAGTACATTAATCATGGGGAACACCCGGGTACAGAACGTACCAGCATACCAAGTGAAACACATTTTACAAAAATGCCGTCCGTTAGCACTGATACGTAGGGGTATATCAACCCGTCGTCGCATTGAATCAGTACATCACTATGATGTAACATAACAATATGCTATATGGGTATATTAACAGTGTACAAATAAAATAACCTAATTGTACGTTCGAATTAAAGCAAATAGGCTACTCACAAAAGTTTTGCTATGGCGGAGCATATTATCTTGTTGCTTTCCGATCAGAACACAATGTGCACAACAATGTCAGCACCTACAGCGCTAGAACTCTCAGAAACGATAACAAACACTAAAGATAAGAAGGCAACAGTCACCCGCAGAGAACTGTTGAAATAGACTAAAGCACAAAAATCTGAAAGAAAGGGAGACCAGTGGCTTTCAACTTGGGAGCGTGGGTTGGTGACCACGGAGCCTTCAGCTGAGTCCTGCCATTACTTCCACTTAATTATGCCAGGCTCCTCATTTTCATCGATATTATCGACCTCCCTTGGTCAACTCTTGCTTTTTAGAACCAGATGGTATTAGATTTCGAGGCCTCGGGAATCTTTCATTTTCATACCCTTCGTGGCCCTTGTCTTGCTTCAGCCGATACTTTTTTTGTGTTGGACCTCTTCAAATTTTTGATCTGATCAGTGTTAATATAACATGCTTACCTATACTACCTCCTGTGGATGGGGGTGGTAGAATAACACCCACGGTATCCCCTACCTTTCATAAGTATCGACTAAAAGAGGCCCCAGGGCTCTCAACTTTCGAGCGTGGTTTGGTGACCACGTGGCCCTAAGCTGAGTCTTGGAATTGCCCACTTACTTTGTAAGGCTCCTCGCTTTCATCTATCACCCTGTGTGTGGGGGAGGTAGAATAACACGCACGGTATACTCTGCCTGTCGTAAGAGGCGACTAAAATGGGACCCAGGGGCTCTGAACTCTGAAGCGTGGGTTGGCGACCACGGGGCCCTTAGCAGAGTCCTGGCATTGCTTCCACTTACTTGTGCTAGGCTACTCACATTCATCTATCCTATCCGACCTCTCTTGGTCAACTCTTGTCCTTTTCCGACCCCGACGCTTTTAGGTTTGCAAGGGCTAAGGAGTCTTTCATTTTCACGCCCTCCGTGGCCCTTGTCTTTCTTTGACCGATATCTTCATTTTTCGAAGTGTCGGATCCCTTCCATTTTTCCCTCTGATTAGTGTTATATAGAGGATGGTTGCCCAGTTGTACTTCCCCTTAAAACAATAATCACCACCACCACACCACTCGCTTTCATCCATCCTATCCGACCTCCCTTGCTCAACTCTTGTTCCTTTCCGACCCCGATGGTTTTAGGTTTCCGAACCCTAGGGAGCTTTCATTTTCACGCCCTTCGTTGCCCGTGTCTTTCTTTGGCCGATACCTTCATTTAACGAAGTGTCTGACCCCTTCCATTCCCCCCTCTGATTAGTGTTAGCCTAATAGAGGATGGTTGCCTAGTTATACTTCCTCTTAAAACAATAATCGCCACCATCACCACTTTTTCCTCTGGTTAGTGTTAATAGAGGGTGGTAGCCGAGTTGTACTTCTTCTACTACCACTACCACCGCCACCACCGCTATTAAAACCTACATACAGAACAGTAGGCTTATCTCGGTTAACAGAGGATGGTTGCCCAGTTGCACTTTCTTTTAAAACAATCTCCATCAATATCATGGATAAATAGAAAACTTGAAGTTATCTACCTGTTCCAGTTTTATATCACCAATCTGACATCCAGTTCTCTTGGATTTCTTACCTACTCGCATCAATTTAGTCTTAGAAAGGCTAATTTTTATATCATACTATTCGCACCTATTTCCAAGTTCCAAGATATTAGACTGCAGGCTTTCGGCACAATCTGCCATTAATACCAAGTCGTCAATATGGGCCAGACTGCTTACTACATTTCCACCTAGCTGAATCCCTCCCTACCACTTCTACCTTTCAGCAGATGATCCATGTAAACTACGAACAACAAAGGTGAAAGATTACAGTCATGCTTAACCCCAGTAAGTACTCTGAACCAAGAACTCATCAATATCATGGGTACAGTATATAGAAAAAGAAAGTACAACTGGGCAACCATCCTCTGTTAACCGAGGTAAGCCTACTGTTCTTTATGTAGGTTTTAGTAGTGGTGGTGGTGGTGGTGGTGGTAGATGAAGTACAACTGGACTACCACCCTCTATTAACACTAAACCAGAGAAAAAAGTGGTGATGGTGGCGATTATTGTTTTAAGAGGAAGTATAACTAGGCAACCATCTTCTATTAACAATAATCAGAAGTGGGGGGGGGGATGGGAAGGATCCGATACTTTGTTAAATGAAGGTATCGGCCAAAGAGAAACAAGGGCAACGAAGGGCGTGAAAATGAAAAACTCCCTAGGCCTCGGAAACCTAATACTTGTATGATTATTGATTCCGAGGGCTGTGCCAGCTCGGGGTTACCCATGCTGGATTGGCCTCGGTGTAGAGCCAGACTAACAAGGTGTGCCCCGAGTAACCTGAGAGGGATGTGTGCTCTTTTCCTTCGTTTCTATTTCTACCTTCCTATCCTTCTTAAATTTAATTTCTCTTACTGTCCAACCAGCCTCTCTGCCTCGATTAGTAAGGTTGTATGGAGGTTTATACCTATAAAGCATCAAGTCGTTTAGACATGATAGATCCACAACTGAAAATGAAAACCTACAACCTGTTTTCCAGTCATTGACCGGGTCAGGAATGGAATGAATGAAGCAGATATAGGCTATTAGTACGATGGGGTCGCCACTCCCAAGGTGATTTATTAATGACTGATAGATGCTATGAAATGAGAATGGAGAGTGTTGCTGGAATGAAAGATGACAGGGAAAACCGGAGTACGCGGAGAAAAACCTGTCCCGCCTCCGCTTTGCTCAGCACAAATCTCACATGGAGTGACCGGGATTTGAACCACGGTATCCAGCGGTGAGAGGCCGACGCACTGCCGTCTGAGACACGGAGGCTCCAGATCCTTAACTATCCAAACATATTTTCACTTATTATTATTATATTTATTTATTTATTTATTTATTTATTTATTTATTTATTTATTTATTTATTTATTTATTTATTTATTTATTTAGGATAGTTTCATCCTCCTATGGCTTACGATTACACAACTTCCTTGACTGTTGATGTTCTTTCCTTTTACGCCAATACTCCTTCATTCTCTGGCTCGCTTTTGCTCGTTCCTCATCCAAGAACACCCTTCTTGTTCTCCTCGGTTTCTCTACGAACAGATCCGTTACCTCCGCAATTTTCCCTCTGAACACTGTTCTGTTTGTAATATCTCCCACCTCAATGCCACATTTTTTTAAGATCCTGATGAACTTCTATCAGCCTTGGTACTTGGGTCTTTCTTCTTTCCTGGAAGATGATCTTATTTGCTAGGCGTTCCGGTCCCATTGTTCTCAGGTGTCCATAGAAAGTCATCGCCGATTAAGATTAGGTTATGAAAATCAATCAAAGGCATTTATGTTGACAAATGGGCTGCAATGAGAATTGATGGTAGATTGAGTTCTTGGTTCAGAATTTTTACAGGGGTTATAAAAGGCTGTAATCTTTCACCTTTGCTGTTTGTAGTTTACATGGATCATCTGCTGAAAGGTATAAAGTGGTAGGGAGGGATTCCGTTAGGAGGAAATATAGTAAGCAGCCTGGCCTATGCTGGCGACTTGGTATTAATGGCAGATTGTGCCGAAAGCCTGCAGTCTAATATCTTGGAAATAGAAAATAGGTGCAATGAGTATGATATAAAAATTAGCCTTTCTAGACTAATTTGATGCGAATGGGTAAGAAATCCAAGAGAACTGGATGGTTGATTGGTGATACAAATCTGGAACTGGTAGATATTTTCAAGTATTTAGGATGTGTGTTCTCCCAGGTTGGTAATATAGTGAGAGTGAATCAAGGTGCAGTAAAGCTAATGCAGTGAGCTCGCAGCTGCTATCAACAGTATTCTGTAAGAAGGAAGTAGGCTCCCGGACGAAACTATCTTTACATCGGTCTGTTTTCAGACCAACTTTGCTTTACGGGAGTGAAAGCTGGGTGGACTCAGGATATCCTATTCATAAGTTAGAAGTAACAGACATGAAAGTAGCGAGAATGATTGCTGGTACAAACAGGTGGGAACAATGGCAGGAGGGTACTGGGAATGAGGAGATACAGGCTGCGTTAGGAATGAACTCGATGGATGAAGCTGTACGCATAAACCGGCGTCGGTGGTGGGGTCATGTGAGGCGAATAGAGGAGGATAGAGGGAGACCAAGACGACGATGGTCAGACTCAGTTTCTAACGATTTAAAGATAAGCGGTATAGAACTAATTGAGGCCACAGCACTAGTTGCAAATAGATGATTATGGCAACGTTCATTAAATTCACAGAGGCTTGCGGACTGGATGCTGAAAGGCATAACGGTCTATGTCCCGTTTCTCTAGGGCTCGGGTATGAGGTGAGGTGAGATGAATCTGTTGTGGCGAGTTTTTATGACCGGATGCCCCTACTGACGTCAACCTCATCAGAAGAATTAATGAGATGAAATGAATGACGTGATATATGATAGTAGGGAGAGGGTGAAACCCGGTGCCGGCACATAACCTACTCTTGTCGAATAACACCAAAGGGTCTGCTCAAGGCTTAACGTCCCCATCCGACGGACGAATCACCATCAACAGCGCCATATGTCCTCACTCCATATGAGCACTGCAGAGAGGTTTGGAATCTAATCCAGGCTTTGGCACGCAATCTAGTGATTAGGAATTGTATACCACCACCTCCCCTACCCTGCCGGCCAACATTCTGATGGTGATTTTTTTTCGGCCAACGGGACTCGAACCGGCTAACCTCGGCGTTAGACCGTTTAGACTTTAGCGCCTTAACGATCACGGCCACCAGGCGGGCATACAAAGATTATGTATGTATGTATGTATGTATGTATTATTATTATTATTATTATTATTATTATTATTATTATTATTTCATGATAACTTTGTTCTACATGCTTTTATTTCTAGGTTGAATCAGCCGTTATAAACGTGAATCCTTCCAGTTCGAAAGGAGAAACAATGGCAGATGGCATATATAAATACATGTTCCTTAACGTAAAGCTGCTACGAATTCTAGGTTTATGGCCCTCAAGATCAGATGAACCACATTCATTCAAGATCTATCAGTTATATACTTTCACAATGTCAATTGCAGCTTTCTCTATGATTATATCAGCCGTCACACAGACTGTCGTAATGAGAGAAAATTTTCAGTTAGTGATAACAAGCACAAGCTTTATACTTGGTATGATCGTTAATTTGTTCAAGGTGATACCGTATATTAGCCGTAATCGGCTTATGAGAGTTTTAAACACATTGCAAGATCTGCTATCACCGGTGAAACCAAGCAGTGAGGAAGACATAATCGTAACTGCTTACGATCATTGGGTGAGGAAAGTAACCATCATCTACTGCACCTGGTTCTTAGTGACTCTTACTCTATGGCTGCTTTCTTGTATTCCCAATGAAGAAAATTCAGTTACTGCAAGCTTCTCTTCGAACCATACAATGCAGGGATCTGAACTGAAGCTACCTTTTCCAGGTAAGAGAAGTACAATTTTACAAATTACTTAATTTTCGAAAAAGAAAATAAATCGCCGACCGTTGCATGATAACAGCACACATGATTCCCAATGAATTTCCCAAATCCAATTTCCTGAAAGCTCTTTTTCCGAAAATAATTTTCCCGAATCCCAAATCCCAAATGTTTTCTGCCTGAATGTTTTGATTTCCCAAAGGTTCGTTACAAAATCTAATGTTTTGAAATTTTGAGTTTGTATTTCATAATTTTGCAGAGTGAACTTAGTATTGACCAGTTACTTATATTTTATTGTAGAAGTTGAGGACATTGTGACCAATGGAGTTAAGGTATTACAGGGCGCGCTTTCAGGCTTCTCACTTTCATTGATCTATCCGACCGCCCTTGGTCAACTCTTGTTCTTTTCCGACCCCGCCGGTATTAGGGCTTTCGAGGCCTACGGGATCTTCCATTTTCACGCCCTTCGTGTCCCTTGCCTTTCTTTGGCTGATACCTTCATTTCTCGAAGTGTCGGACCCCTTCCAATTTTTCCCTCTGATTAACGAAAATAGAGAATGGTTGGCCCAGTTGTACTTCCTCTTAAATCAATAACCACCACCACCAGCAGCACCACCAGTTAGCTGAGTCCAGCCATTGCTTCCACTTACTTGTGCCAGGTTCCTCACTTTCAAGAGTCCTATCCGACCTCACTTGGTCAAATCGTATTCTTTTTCGACTTTGATGGTATTACGTTTGGAGGCCTAGGGAGTTTCATTTTACGCCCTTCGTGTGGCCGATACTTTCATTTTTCGAAGTGTCGGATCCCTTCCATTCTTCCCTCTTCTTAGAGTTAGTAGAGGATGGTTGACGGGCTGTACTTCCTTTTCAATCAATAATCAATAGAGACGGGAATTTGCCTATTTTATTCCTGTGTTCAGAAACGTAGGCTTTTGCGATATAAATACGTTTTAGTGTTCTATAAGCTAGATTTCGTTGGTTTTATTGTGCCTATAAATGCCTATTTCAGGGGTTTGTGCCTATTTGGAGTATAAGTGCCTATTTGATGCCTTTTGAATCAATTTTAAAGAAGCTGATTTTCTTCCAGTGCATTATATTGTAACTGATGTGCTCGGCAGTAGGGTTGGGCAAACCGGAACATTCACTTGTTCTGCAACATTAGGAGCTTGAGGCGGAGTGTTTCGGTACAGAGTGCCGGGACACGGGACACAGGACACAGGACACAGGACTGTAACTGCGTCCTCGAGACAACTTCGAGAGGCAACAGGACATGCTCCGCTTCAGCTGGAATGTGGCTGAACCGAACGTGCTGTGCCAAGGCCGCACTAGATAGATTAGTTGGCCTGTCGATACCGGCTGTGTGCCGCCCTGTGCTGGAGTGTCAACATTTTTTCATCCAGTTATATCTTTAATTCCAAAGCGATGACCCATATTTTTCTTGAGCTTAAAAGTTTCCTTAAAGTCCAAATTAATTTTATCAATCCCCGAGAAAGTGTTGAGGGAAATTTCGAGATATTGAAGAAAGTAAATGGAAGTTGAGAGGGAAGGAACTCGAAGTGCAGAGAGCATAACAGCACGAAAGTACATCAATGTTTTCATCCAGTTATATTTTTAATTCCAAAGCGACGACCCATATTTTTCTTGGGCTTAAAAGTTTCCTTAAAGTCCAAATTAATTTTAACGTCAATCCCCGAGAAAGTGTTGAGGGAAATTTTCGAGATATTGAAGAAAGTAAATGGAAGTTGAGAGGGAAGGAATTCGAAGTGCAGAGAGCATAACAGCACGAAAGTACATCAATGTTTTCATCCAGTTATATTTTTAATTCCAAAGCGACGACCCATATTTTTCTTGGGCTTAAAAGTTTCCCTAAAGTCCAAATTAATTTTTAACGCCAATTCCCGAGAAAGTGTTGAGGGAAATATTCGAGATATTGAAGAAAGTAAATGGAAGTTGAGAGGAAAGGAATTCGAAGTGCAGAGAGCATAGCAACACTGAAGTACAGCAATGTATTTATCCAGTTATATTTTTAATTCCAAAGCGACGACCCATATTTTTCTTGGGCTTAAAAGTTTCCTTAAAGTCCAAATTAATTTTTAACGTCAATCCCCAAGAAAGTGTTGAGGGAAATTTTCGAGATATTAATTACTCACAATACAGGCCAATACATTCAACTGGTGAAAATATTCTTGAATTGGCCACTTTTAAACACCTGCACTGCCATTGTAACCGTGTTATGTGTATTTTATATTGACCGGAAAAATCTTAACCTAAAAGCAGCCTTTAAACGTGATTATTGGGCGCGAATTTCAGTGTTCCGACTGTTCGTTCACGTCCCTGCAGCTTTGTGCTGGACCATGGCCATAACTACACACAGGCACACACCACACAGCACGTTCCGTACAGGCACATTCCCAGTTCCCACTGGCGCGGAGCATGCAATGTTGCCTCCCGAAGTTCTCTCTACACTGAGCAGTTACAGTCCCGCGTCCGTGCGCCCACTGCACAGTTCAGCTAGTAGGCAAGGGCAGTGCATAGTGGCGCTTCTGACGAGAGAGCAAGTCAGTGTCTCCGGCTCGCTTGAGAATGTTTCGGAACAATTGACACTCGGTGTTCTGGAACAGCGGAACATAACTGTGCACCGGCACAGTGTGCCGAAACAGGGACATAGTGCCCAACCCTACTCGACAGTATTATCTTCTCATTTCTCAAGATCTGTTTACCCCACGAACAAAAATGGGAATTCTTGGAAGTCACCAGAAATAGTTCTTGGGAAATTTCCGTCAGGAAAAACAAGGAACAATTTGACCTCGAAGCCTTCAACCCCTCCAAACTTCTAAGACAATTAGTACGTTTACATGCAAGATTCAGATCGATCTGAGTACACTTCCCGTATTGAAAACGCCATGTAAACGGGGACGCAGTTCGGATTGAGTCTCAAGGTCGATACGGTAAAATCTGGGATCGTATCGTACTCGGTTCGAATTGAGTTCCATGTAAACGCGGATCGTACTGAGATCGTATTGAAAACGACTGCGCACACACTCCATGTTTGTTCTGAAAAAATCATCATTAAAGTTCTGTCGAAATAACAAATATAATAAGCCAGTAAATATATTTACCTGTATAAATGATCAGCAACTGCAATCATATTATAAGACGGCCAGCCCTGGTGATTAAGTAAATCACGATAACTTTCTGTTGGGGGTAAAACTGGAATGTGCGTTCTATCTATTGCACCAATTCCATTTGGAATACTACACATACTTTCAAAACTGAAAGTTATCTCCTGGGCTTCTACTTCATTTCGCGTTTTTAAATTCTAAGAGGTGATATCGAATTTACTACAATTCTGCATCGTCTGTATACGTCGATGTTGCCTGGCGGATTCAATACGATACTCAAATACTACATGTAACCGGGGATCGTATTCAATACGGTAGGTGTACTCAAATCGATCTCAATACCCCTGTAAACGTACTAATTATGAGAGAACCAATCAACGTCGAACCCTTATACCTCCTTCTCGATGTGAACTGTTGTACGCGTACGCTTTATCTTCAGAACGTGTTGCGATTTATTGTGAAGAAGTGTGTCTGTGGCAATGCCCAAAGAAAAATCACCGGGCGAGTTGGCTGTGCACTTAGGGGCGCGCAGCTGTGAGCTTGCATCCGGGAGATAGTGGGTTCGAGCCCCAGTGTCGGCAGCCCTGAAGGTGGTTTTATGTGGTTTCCCATTTTTACACCAGGCAAATGCTGGGCCTGTACATTAATTAAGGACACGGTCGCTTCCTTCCCACTCCTAGGCCTCACTTGTAATCATGTAGCTATACTGTGACTTGTTTTTGTCTTGCTGATAACTTTTATATTTATTGTATTTACAGAGTATGTGGCATATTTCCTTTGCAGGCTGGTTTCCTTACGATAACACAAAAACACCGCAGTACCAAATATCGTACGTTTACCAAGCAGTTTGTACGTTGTGGTCGGCTATGAGTGTGTGTGCAACAAATTGCTTCTTTTTTGCTCTCATTGCACAATTATGCGCCCAATTTGAAATCCTCAGCAAGCACTTGAGAAGTGTCTTGAAGGATGTTGGTAGAAATACGGAATATTTACGGTTTATCAACAATGGGAAACCATCACCGATGCATAGAGTAAGAGACATGAAGCCTTACTACCAATTAAAGGACCGCACTACGGATTCATACGGAAATCTTGAAATGATGTCTCGTCTTTCAGCCGCTATCAGTCATCATCAGGCTTTACTTGTGTAAGTATAGATCAACTGACCTAATTTCAACACGTTGTATCTAACTTACGAAGATACAGTACATTAGTGGATGGATGCTTAGTTTGTAGAGAAATTTAGGACAATATCGAAAAGCACCTAATTCAATACAATTCAACAAGACAATTATCCTACAGGTGGTATTGGGGCATTCTCCGCAATCCATTTTACGCAATAACAAATTCTTCTAATGCCACTTTTCCCAGTTGGTTTCATGTCCCAAAGGCAATCTTCCCAAGAATATACTGTATTTTCCCACTTTAAATGTAATTTTAGAAATTATGGGAAATTGTTCGCAAATACCTTAAAACGCCATTGTTTGTCAGTTTTCCCAAGAAGATTGGCCATAATGAATAAAAATTGTTTGAATATATCTTAAGACATCATTTTCATTATATTTCACATATTTCTGAGATGCTTTTCCAGAAGATTTTGTTGATGATGTCAGAATCTTACTTTTTGGCCCAGTCCAAGTTGATTTATTATGATCGCACTGTCAGATTCTTCCTTTCATATTTCACAGAGAAATTTATAGAAACCTGGATGATGTCGACTAACTACAACCTGAAAGCTACAGTGCTATCCAGAATCTTATGGTTCCAAATTTGTTGATGGTAATGAGGGGGATCACTTGTCTTCGTCCCAGAGCAGTTACATCTAGCACGTAATTTTCTTTCAAAGTATTTGGCAATCGCTACAAAGTCATGCGAGATTCCATCACGAAATATGTCCAAATACCTTACAGTAATGCATCTGAGGTGGTACAAAAGGAAGTGCAATCATATGACCAGATATATTTAAGTTTCGATCTTCAGGATTATTCTATTGCTCGTATTGCTCCTGAAGGCCTTCACTTCCAATTTTTTTGCAGACATATCAAACAGTAAGCTTTTATATTATTACCTATGGTATATATGACAGCATTTATGAAGCCAAGCTCACATAATTCAAACAATTCTGATTGTTGTCGTTAAAACGTACTGAGAACATTTTTGCAGCTTCAGGAAGTACACTGAATTCTTTCGTATATACGGCGTTTTCCTTTGAATGCAGTACGGAATACAAAAATGGAAAATCCAGCATTTACTGTTCTCCCCGATTTCTGCTTGAGTGATGAGGTGATTCCATAATAACGAAAAGCTGAAAAACTATTCGGACTAGGCCTACATTTAAACTCAACATACCACACGCGGATACTGAACAATAATCTAAATTTTAGTGATTCTTTCCAAAGTAAGATTATGATTTTCATCTTCATAAGAGTCGTTAAGTAGAAGGTTGTTTTCAAGGAGCGTTTTCTTATATCTTCCTGTAACAAATGAATTTAATCTATTGTTGTCAGATTTCTTCGTATATCTCGTATCTGCTCACGAGTTATCACTTTCCTTAAATTTTGTCTTTCCAGAAGAGTCAGTACTCCAAATGGAACTTCTCACAGTTCGTTTAGAAGTACCTGTGCAGGAGGCATTTCAGGATGTTCCCCTGCAAACACCAGGGACATTCAACTTGGGAGCGTTGGATGGTGACCACGGGGCGCTTAGCTGGTATTACTTCGACTTACTTGTGCCAGGCTCCTCACTTTCATCTATCCTATCCGATTTCCCTTGGTCAACTCTTGTTCTTTTCCGACTCCGACGGTATTAGGTTTGCGAATCCTAGGGACTCTTTCATTTTCACGCCCTTCATAGCCCTTGTCTTTCTTTGGCCGATATTTTCATTTTTCGAAGTGTCAGATCCCTTCCATATTTCTCTCTGATTAGTGTTATATAGTGGATGAGTGCCTAGTTGTACTTCCTCTTAAAACAATAATCACGACCATCACCATCGGATCCCTTCAATATTTCTCTGTCATTAGTGTTATATAGTGGATGATTGCCTAGCTGTACTTCCTCTTATAACAATAATCACCACCATCACCATCGGATCCCTTCCATATTTCTCTGTGATTAGTGTTATATAGAGGATGGTTGCCTAGTTGTATTGCCTCTTAAAACAATAATCACCACCATCACCATCGGATCCCTTCCATATTTCTCTGTGATTATTGTTATAAAGGCGATGGTTGCCTAATTGTATTTCGTCTTAAAACAATAATCACCACCATCACCATCGGATCCCTTCAATTTTTCCTATCTGATTAGTGTTACATACAGGATAGTTGCCTATTTGTACTTCCTCTTAGAACAATAATCACCACCACCTCTTCCTACTTGTGCTTCTGACTAGTGTTAAGTGAGGATGGTTTCCTCATTGTACTTCTTTTCGAAGCAGTAATCACCACCGTCAAATAATCCTACACACATGATGTAAAAATAATCCTACACGGAACATAACATTGTGTTATGCTTTTTAATGCCATGTGTTTTTCCTGCAGACAATAGTCTATATTTTTCTTCCATACAACGTTAAAATTTTAACTGAGAAATCCTTCATAGCTTAACGGTCAACCCAATATCTATTGCATTCTCTTCTTTTGTATATCTAATATTTTCTCCATTCTTTTTCAGATATAACCAACAATTACAGACACTTTTAGGACCTGTAGTAACAGCCGAATGCATCATGATAACCATCATTTTGTGCAGTATACTCTTTCAGATAAACACAGTAAGTGGTCCAGAGTTTTCAGAATTTTTCATTACTTTAGGACGTACAGTAAATTGATGTAAGAGATGTATTAGATAGCTTGGAATATGCTTCAATGTGATATTGAGTTTTGTTTTTATTTATTTTTTACAATTTGTTTTACGTCGCACCGACACAGATAGGTCTTATGGCGACGGTGGGATAGAAAAGACCTAGGAGTGGGAAGGAAGCGGCCGTGGCCTTAATTAGTGTACAGTCCCAGCATCCTCTCCTCCTATTACTTTTAACAGATTATTCAGACCACGAAATTAATTCATGTAATAGAAAGACATGGAGGAAAAAGAGAAAGTCTGCAGAGAATTACGTTTTCTTTCAAAGGTGGAATACGTACGTTCATCATTATAAAAAATTACTAGCAGATTCTCGCCGGCTTCGCCCGCAATATACAAAGTATGGTGTTGTTCGTTACTATCCCCACGGATGTATTTGCAAAGTTTCGAGTTAATAAAATAAAGCACATGATCTGCTGTGGCAATAGAATGTAATATTATGTCAAGAAAACACTTGAAAATCCATCACACAAAGAAATTGAATTAAACGTTCCTTGGAACAACACTACGCACCGAACTGTTAAAAAGTCCTTCAAAGATCTTCGTCATGAAGACAAATGTACTCATAACTTTTCTCAGAATCTACCAATTTAAGTAGTTATTACCTCAAAAGAAAGCGCTTGATCCACTGAGTGATTTTAGACCAAAACGAACTGCGTATCTCGATTAGAACGAAAGATATGATTGCTTCAATGAGAAAAAATGTTGAAGAAATGAGACGTCAAATTGAATGTGCACTCATAACTTTCGTCAGAATCAACCAATTTGAATAGTTAAGAGCTGAAATGAAAGAGCAAGTCAAATAATTTGAGGAAGGCGGAAGTTAAGTGATTTATAGTACCCGATGACAAATCTGTGCATAAATACCTTTCAGTTAAAAAAGAATGAAGGTAATCGACCGGATAGAATGGCCGGACTGACTGACTTCAGTTTTCATAAATTTTTTAAATGTATAGAATAGATATATTGTAAAACTAAAACTGCAAAACTAAAGTAGAGAAAATTAACAAACCACCGACGGCAGCCCTGAAAATGTTTTCCATGGTTTCCCATTTTCAAACCAGGTAAATGCTGGGGCTGTGCCTAATTAAGGCCACGGCCGCTACCTTCCTAATTCTAGCCCTTTAACATCCTTGGGTAGCCGAAAACTTCCGATGTACTAGTGCGACGTTAAACCACTCTTCTTCTTCTTCTTCTTCTTCTTCTTCTTCTTCTTCTTCTTCTTCTTCTTCTTCTTCTTCTTCTTCTCATTTACCTACCGCTTTTCCCACACCTGTGGGGTCGCGGGTGTGAACTACATCGCACATGTGGTTTTGGCCCTGGTTTACGGCCGGATGCCCTTCCTGACGCCAACCCTATATGGAGGGATGTAATCACTATTGCGTGTTTCTGTGATGGTTGGTAGTGTAGTGTGTTGTGTTGTGTGAATATGAGGAGGAGTGTGTTGGGACGGACACAAACACCCAATCCCCGAGTCAAAAGAATAAATCAGAAGCTGTTAAAATCACCGACCCGGCCGGGAATAGAACCCGGGATCCTCTGAACCGAAGGCCAGTACGCTGACTATTCAGCCAACGAGTCGGATTGCGACGTTAAACCACTAACAAACAAAAAATAACAAAGACCTAAATTAAACATCAACAAATCGTGCAAATTACTTAAAGTTATTTGAATTCCAATTAATTTCTTCGTTCCTTTCTGTAAGAATTTCTTGAGCACGCCTTCGTAGAATTTGGATCTATCCTCTTCTCGCAACTTTGAAAGCAACTGTTTCGCAATGGAGATAAGGCTTAGATTATCCTTGTTATGTTGGGTTTGTGTAGCACGGCAGAATGTGTGGATCCGGTTCGAGGACGAAAATGACCATTCGACAGAAGATGTCGTGCAAGGAATTGTAATGGCCATATACAACAGGCGCGGCTTCATAATACGATCTGCAGAACTTCAGAACCACCAGAATGAAAGATATAATACACAGCGAAGCGATGAGCGATCCCATCTTTCATATTGTGTGTTGTTATCGACCCAAAAATCGATACTCATTCAGTTCCTAGTGATCTGGCAACCTTGCTTGGATCTGTACGTTATAAGCGTTGCCTACGTTATAATACAAGGCCTTGAAATATTATTAAATGATGGATCTCCCACGAGAATATCCCCCCCTGACGCACCTCCTAGTGCTGTAGATCTAACTCTTTGTAGATCCCACATGGCTCCCATAATCACATGGCAAACACTATCAGACACATATTCTAGTGATCATTATCCTATATTTATCACGCATGGCATTGGTAAACCATGCTTAACGCAGAGAGCAACTCAAATCCGTAGCAATGTCCGCTCATTTCACACTTTCGATAAGCAAACTTACTGCACATTTATACACAATCAACTTAGTAACCTTCAGCAAACTCCTCTCTCGTATAATACACTTCATTCTATTATTAATACCTACATTGATACATTTCATCCTTACAAACCTTGTGTGTCCACGTATTTACGACCCTATCAGTATATACACTGGTGGGATAGTGAGTGCCACCAATTAGTATTAAAACGAAAACGTTTATTTCAGACGTACCGAAATGATATGACGTTACAACATTATTTATGTTTAAAGCGTCATAATGCAAGAATGAAACAAGTATTTCATGAAAAGAGACGGACAGCCTGGAAAACCTTCATATCATCTTTGACTTCACAAATGTCCACTGCCTGTTTGTGGAATGCAATTAGAACTCTTACGCGTGCTGCCCAACAACGCCCATATTCACCCATTCCGCGAGAGATTCTTACCCCGTTTCTCATTTCTCTTACTCCAGATTATACCGTTCCCTTCCCTTTTCCTCAAAATGTTTCCCAATCTACTCTATATTCAACATTATTACAACCTATTCTACTTCATGAATTAACTCAAACACTTATATCTTCGACAAGTTCTGCTCCCGGTCCAGATTCAATAACCTATACTATGCTTCAATTGTTGCCATCTTCAACCCATAAGATAATACTGGAATATTTTAATAATATTTTAGCTGCTGGAAATATCCCTACAGAATGGAACATCTTTCATCTTATACCTATACTTAAACCTGGAAAAACGCCAACCAACCCGGCGCATTATAGAGGAATCGTGTTGGGTTCATGTGTAAGAAAAACATTCCTAAAAATACTATTAAATCGTTTGGTCTGGATTATGGAATATTATCACCTCATACCCAAATCACAATATGCTTTCCTTAAAGGAAGGTGTACACAAGACCCCCTTAATATTTTCATCGTTGATCTTTTGTTAGCTAGATATCGCAAACATAGTACAATTGCTCTATTTTTAGATATCAAAGGTGCATATGATTCAGTCCTCTTACACTTACTATGGGAAAAACTTGGATCAGATGGATTTCCGTATAAGTTCATATTACTTTTATATCAATTACTTACATACCGACTCTTATCGTTAAAACACCACATACTCCACTTGCGGGTAGACAGACTTCGACCGGTTTATCACAGGGGGACGTTTTAAGCGGTGTTCTATTTGCTTTTTATATGCGTGAATTAGAACGGATAATTTCACCATACGCTAGAGTTTTGTCTTACGCTGATGATTTTACTATATATATATCTCACATGAGAGCATCCCTGAATGCAGGAGGATCTTAGCTAGTGTAATGCGTGACGTAATTAAGTGGTTGGATACCCATGGTCTAACTCTATCAATTCCTAAATGCACAGCAATGCTTTTTACGCACAAGAGGTCGTATGACCACTCCCCCTTAATACTTGATGAATTTCTAGTTCCGTTCTCACTTCAACACACATACCTCGGTATCATATTTGATCATAAGCTCTCGTGGAAACATCATATTAATGCAATTCGGCAAAAAACGGACGGGTATATCCAAATCCTTAAAACAGTGACACGCAGAAGTTGGGGAGCCGATCCATTAGTAGCTTTATCACTTTATCGTGCTACAATTCACTCTGTATTAGATTATTGTGCATTTTTATGGATATGGCCGCACCTTTCATAGTTTCACATCTCAATACCATACAATACAAAGCGCTTCGAATATGTATAGGTGCATTAAAAAGTACTCCTACAAATGCCTTACTTGTTGAAACAGGTGAATATCCTTTGTGGATTCGTAGAAAGTTTTTAGCAGGTAAATACCTTCTAAAGAAATTTGCTTTGGCCCGGTCACCATTAATTCCAAAATTACAGCTTCTACAAGAATATTATACGAAACACCCACCAAGAGGCGAACGAACCCCTGCTATCTATCAGGCATACAAACTGATGTGCACGCAGAGCGATAAATTTCTACGTTTGCCAAAACTTCCTATGTATTCTATCACTTATAATAGCCTACTTTTCCAACCTAAGATCATAATATCCTCTACAACTCACCTTTCTCCTTTAGAACACAATGTTTTTCATAGTCCTTCCGAATCCAAAAAAAATTAAAATTTCCTTATCTGAGAACGAAATAAGTATATACACTGACGGTTCTAAGTCCGAAAAAGGCGTAGGAGCAGCATTCTTTGTTCCCAATTTCAATATAATTGAAACTTTCCATTTACCAAATAATTTTTCTATATTCTCTGCAGAGTTATTTGCAATTAGACAAGCACTTATTCATGTTCAGCAACAGCATTACAAACGAACAACTATATATACGGATGCTCAAAGTATACTTTATGCATTAACCTCTCCCAAACTCTCTTATAATTGGTATTTATACAATGTGAAATATTTATTGTATCAACTCGAACAATCAGGCGTGTACATAACAGTAGTGTGGATCCCAGGGCATTCCGGTATTTTTGGAAATGAGCGAGCTGATTCTGCAGCTAAGGCAGCTAGTACTCAAAATACAGCACCAATTCTTGTAGCCCTTCCTCCCCTTGACTTCCTTCCTGAACTTTACGATGTAGCATACAGTTCGTGGTAAGAGAATTGGCACTATTCCACTCATATAAAAGGCAATTTTTTTTATCTAATTCAGCCGCATATTCCTCATAAACCTTGGCTTTTTTATGGATCATACACTCGTAGACATATCACAAATATCATACGTCTTCGTTTCAACCACGCACTTACACCACAATACAAGTACCATTTCCACCTTTCTAACCTCTCTACCTGCGTGTGTGGCCACCCACATGGTGACAGTAATCACATTTTCTTTCAGTGTCCACAATTTGATTCTCCTCGTCGTCAATTTATGCAACGCCTTCTAAATTTATCCATCCCCCTTCCTACAAGTGTTTCCTGTTTATTGCCAACCCTCACTCCCACTTTAATTGATACATTAAATAAATTTATTGATGAGTCCAAATTGCATTTGTAAAAGGTGAGCTATTCCCTCCTTCATATAGTCAAAATATGCTTCTTGTTTCCACTGTAAAAATTATTCCAACCTCTACAGATAAATACAAGCGAATCATAACAAAGCGTGTAATTTTTTTTACAATAATTGGTCCCATAACATATTATCTATCTCACATTCAAAATGAAACGCATATAACAAAATTCCATATCCAAGACATTTGAATTTACACCATAAATATAGTGACTGGACGAAATTCACAGAGTCCAACCCATACCATCAACAAGAAGAAGAAGAAGAAGAAGAAGAAGAAGAATAAGAAGAAGAAGAAGAAGGCCTTGAAACAGAGCCCGTAAGACGCTATCGAAGTGGTCACGTTGAAGTTCAATGCCGGGCCGCTAGGATCGCTTTCTTGCCCCCCGTCTAGCAGGTTTATTAAGTGAGTTGGTTGTGAATGTGTGTATTTGTCTGATGTTAAGCACTCGCAATTCCAGTCTTGGTTTATTCACGAGAAGTTAAAGGTAGTGGAATTTTGTTTCTCAAAATTCCAGTGAATGTTCAACGCTCGAAACATTATACAGAGGAAGCAATACGCATGAGATACGACTTCCAGCTGATGAAACTAGGCCTCTGTTCCTAAGTTCTGATTCCAGTTACTGGAATTTTTGTAAATAATGCTGCCGTGACCGGCGATCATTTCAAAGGCCTCTTCAAACTCAGAAATCTTCAATTATGAAATCTCCCTATCCTCCTCACCTTTTCATTGTGCAGCTCGATTTCAGCTCTTCGTTGAGAATCCAGTAGAATATCAATTCTAGTAGCAGATGAAATGCATTTTATAATTTGAAAAAAAAACTAGAAAGATGAATTTCAGACTCACTGTAGAATTCAAATGGTTCACGTCCTTGCATCCTTGATGATTCCATACAGTTTTTTTTAAATAGCAAACATGCCCAACAGTAAAATTTGTTCACCACATCACACCCTCAAAGCCAATCCGCAACAACATACAATTCTCTACGGAATTGTCTTTCGAAACCTTTCGCACCTTGCACACGTGTTGACATCCTCAGAACTGGGCATGGTCGGCCACTATCAATCACTTGTTTCTTTTCACGATAAGAAAGTGATGAAAAACTAGTGTTTAATAATTGTTTGCCTATGATTTCACTACCCACATTAAAACATTTAAATCTCCAAATTGATAGCGTAAGCAATAATACAGTCGAGCGGAATTCAAAAAAAAAAAAAAAAAAAAATCAACACAAAGCGTTGGAAAATGAAACAACGCCTTGGTCAGGTTCAGCAAGCACGAGGCAAGGGGAGTGAGAGCGTATGAGAGCAGGCGCGATTCCAGGAAGTGAACCAACGCCTTGGCGGCCTGACAGACTGGCAGACGGTTCCAGACGGTGCTGAGTGTAACTACAGTATAAGGAGCTGAACAACGAATGATAATTAAATAAAAACACCAAACAAACCAAACCCCATGGCACTACAGCCCTTGAAGGGCCTTGGCCTACCAAGCGACCACTGTTCGGCCCGAAGACCTGCAGATTACGAGGTGTCGTGTGGTCAGCACGACGAATCCTCTCGGCCGTTATTCTTGGCTTTCTAGACCGGAGTCGCTATCTCACTATCAGTTAGCTCCTCAATTCTAAGCACGTAGGCTGAGTGGACCTCGAACCAGCCCTCAGGTCCAGGTAAAAATCCCTTACCTGGCCGGGAATCGAACCCAGGGCCTTCGGGTAAGAGGCAGGCACGGTACCCCTACACCACGGCACCGGCAAATATAAACACACTATAAAGTAATATTACATTTTAAAATGAAATAAAATAATTTCTTATTTTTCTTTCGATTTTATTTGGACGTTGATACACAACTTTCAGACCTTGAGAAAACGCCACTTGTACTTTCTAAGAAAATACGGCTTGCCTTTTGTGGCCACGGCGAGAGGGAGGACTGCACAAGCACAGGGAATGTTAATGAATATTTAAATGAGGTCGCAACATACGACACGATCCTGAAAGAAAACCTGGAAAGGTCGGCTGAGTTTGTGGGACTTCGATTCATATTCAGAGTGATTTGCTTTTAAATGTGGGTGCAGTTATGACCCGTAAAATAAAGATGGAACTTTATAATACCTCCTAATAATAAATTAAACTCCTAATGTAAACAGCAAAGAACAAATCTCTGTTGTCTTTTGATACACATCATCCTTGGGAGCGTGGGATGGCGATCACAGTTCCCCTAGCTGAGTTTGGTATTGCTTCACTTACTTGTGCAAAGTTCCTCGCTTTAATCTATTCTATCCGACCTCCCTTCGTCAACTCTTGACCTTTTTCGCCACGGACGGTGCTAGGTTTTCGACGCCCGAGGAGTATTTCATTCCCACGCTACTTGGTGGCCGTTTTGAAAACGCGGTACTTTCTTGCTTCGAAGTGTCGGACCTCTTCTAATTTCCCTCTCCCTCTATGGGTGGAGGCAGTAAAATAACACCCACGGTATTCCCCGCCTGTCGTAACAGGCGACTAAAAGGGGCCCCACATGGAACCCTTAGCTGAGTCCTGCCATCGCTTCCATTTAAATGGGCCAAGCTTCTTTCATCTATCCTGTCCGACCTTTCTTGGTCAGCTCTTGTTTTTCCAACCCCTACAATATTAGATTTGCGAATCCTGGGGAGCCTTTCATTTTCACGCCCTTCAATGCCCTTGTCTTTCTTTAGCCGATACCTTCATTTTTCGAAATGTTGGATTCCTTCAACTTTTTCTTTCCGATTACTGTTAATAGAAGATGGTTGTCCAGCCAGCTGTACTTCTTCTCAAAACAATAACCACCACCACACTCGTGTCCCTTCCCTTCCTTCGTTCTTCAAAGTGTTGTACCTCATCAATTTTTCCTCTCATCAGTGTTAACAGGATGGTTGCCCAGTTGTGTTTTCTCTTAAAACAGTTATCACCACCAACCAATTTTATGAATTCGTTTCAATAAATCTGATTCCATGCCCCCATATTGTTCACAGTAAATAAACAAGCTCCTCTACCCTGCAAACTTATGGCTGTGAGCCATGTGGTTCTTTTCAACTTTTCATGTGAAACAGTTGCTTGAAAAAATTGTGCAGACGTGTAATATTTTATTCTTTCTTTCTTTCTTTTTTCCCCCTCTCTTTCAGTTACCAGTGAATGATCCGATGTACGCCTCGCAAATTTGCTTCCTACTTGGGGAAATGTGTCAGTTCTTCTTGTACTGCTACTTTGGTAGTGAACTCACGTGGAAGGTAAGAACTTGAGTAAAGAGACTTTCGTTTAATGAGAAGAGCCTATTTTGATGTTTATCCTGTTATATGACCTCGATATTTGTTAACTGACATTAAAAATTGCACCCTTAGGACACAGAATAATTCACAAATGTGCTCTCAGTGTTAGTGTTGCGGTTACAGAACACTGAGGTTATTTAGAAGTCGTTTTGTGCTATGACGCCTATGCAAGTAATTTCTCACTTTTATTACAGATAATTTGATCAATGGTGTTATAAACTGGTCTCGAGATTCTTTTTCCATTTTGTAAGTTTGCCACCATTCAGCAATTTATTATGGAATAGTTACTCTTCTTTTATTTTTTTTTCTTTATCTGTTTACCCTCCAGGGTCGGTTTTTCCCTCGGACTCGGCGGGGGATCCCACCTCTACCGCCTCAAGGGCAGTGTCCTGGAGTTTCAGACTCTGGGTCGGGGATACAACTGGGGAGGCGGCCTCACCAGCTATGCTGAACAGGGGCCTTGTAGGGGATGGGAAGATTGGAAGGGATAGACAATGAAGAGGGAAGGAAGCGGCCGAGACCTTAAGTTACGTACCTTTGCCTGGAGGAGAAGTGGCAAACCGCGGAAAACCACTTTCGGGAAGGCTGAGGTGGGAATCGAACCCACCTCTTCTCAGTTGACCTCCCGAGGCTGAGTGGACGCCGTTCCAGCCCTCGTACCACTTTTCAAATTTCGTGGCAGAGCCGGGAATCGAACCCGGTCCTCCAGGGGTGGCAGCTAATGACACTAACCACTACACCACAGAGGCGGACGGAATAGCTACTCCTGCCCCAAAAAGAAGCCCTCTGTGGGTGGGGACGGTAGTATAACACCCACCGTATCCCATGCCTATCTTAGAGGCGAATAAAAGGGGCCCTAGGGACTCTCAACTTGGGAGCATGGGTTGGAAACCACGGGGCCACTAACTGAGTCCTGGCATTGCTTCCACTTACTTATGCCAGGCTCTTCACTTTCATCTATCCTATCCGGCCTTCCTTGGTCAACTCTTTTTTCTTTTCCGACCCAGACGGTATTAGGTATCGAGGCCTAGGGAGTCTTTCAGTTTCAAGCCCTTCATGGCCCCTGTCTTCATTTGGCCAATACCTTCATTTTTCGGAAGTGTCCGATCCCTTCCATTTTTTTCTCTCTGATTAGTGTTATATAGAGGATGATTGACTAGTTGTGCTTCCTCCTAAAACAATAACCACCAGCACTACCACCACTGTCTTCACGGATTGTTCTAAATTCGGAGAAAATGTGGCTTGCTTGCTTGCTTGCTTGCTTGCTTGCCCAACCAACCAACTAACTAACTAACTAACTAACGAACTAACTAACTAAATAACTATTACTCCTGGGTGGAGCATAGGGCACATACAAGAGCTCTCCAACTGACTCGATTTGCTGCCACAGTTTTGATATTCTTGCAGGACTTCCCAACTGACGCCGCCTCCACTCCCACTGTTCAACGCCATGTTATCCTTGGTCTCCCTCTTCTTCTAGCCCGTTGTGGATTTCATTCAAGATCCTGTTTTGGAATGCTGTCAGGACCTTTACGCGGTGTGTCCTATCCATTTCCATTTGCGTTCTTTTATCTGGATTTCAGCCTTGCGTTGTTGGATATGCTCCCACAATTGCTGATTTGATATAATATCTGGTTATCGCACTCCTAGAATGGTTCTTAAACATCTGTTAATGACAGTCTGGACCTTGCGTGTTATCTCTCCAGTCGTCTTCCACGTCTCACACCCGCAGAAGAGCACTGATTTCACATTTGCCTCAAAGATCCTCAATTTAGTCCTTGTTCTCAATTCTGTTGACTTCCACACCGGCATGAGCTGGGCAAAGGCTTCTTTGGCCTTGTTTACCCTATTTTGGACATCTTCATTTGCCCCTCCACTTCTAGAAATAATACTTCTAGGTAACAGAAGTTTTCAACTCGTTCTCTAATACCAGTGGTTCGTGTTTCTGGCATTGTTCCTTAGCTCCTTTGTCGTGGCAATGTTTACTTTGAGTCCCACCTTTTGTGCTTCCGTTTCGAGGTCTTTCCTTTTCTCAGTCATAAGTCTAGATGAGTGAGATAATAGATACATATCATCCGCAAAGTCCAAATCTTCCAGACTATCCGTCATGCTCCAATGTATTCCCCTCTGCTTCCCTTCAGTCACTTTTCTCGTGACCTGATCTAATGTCAACATGAACAGCAAAGGTGAGAGGAGGCACCCTTGTCTCACTCCCTACTCTATTTGAAAGGGGTCTGAAAGGTCTCCATCATTGGCAGGTGTAACCTTTGTATAACACTTTTGCCATGTTGATGATTTTAGTTGGAACCCCATACCCCTGCATCGCTCTCCAGATTGCTTGGCGCTCTACACTATCAACAACTCTTTCAAAGTCAACGAATTGCAAGTACAGTGAAAACTGATGTTCCATGAACTTTTCTACTATAATTCGTAAGCTATTTATTTGATCTGCCTTCGGTTGTGGTACCATACACAACCATTAACAAGACTCAAGGGAGATAGGGCCACCTTTCCTATTCTCCACTTGAGTAACTCCTGCCTGGCGCATCCACGTTGCGGGGGTGGGCATCCTTTACTCCAGTAGGCCGGTGTAAAAGGATGGCTAAGTTCAGGTGGGGACCCAGTCTCACGGGGTATAACGTGGAACCCATGCCCAGGGTTACGGGTGAAGACCTTAACGGCGGATCCAGCAGAGAAGGAGACCTTCGGAATGGTGGAAAAGGCGGATGAGGCAACCCATCCTCACTGGAGTTAATTAGTTGAAGACATAAGACGGGGTAGACGGGCCTCCTTAGTCGTGGTGAAGACAACCTGTCTAGGAGTAGGATGCTCCAAAATCAATGTTCCCAGCCAGTGGATAGGGTTGAGCGTGGGGTTGACAGCCTCACCTTGTAAAAAGAAACATTCTTCAGATGACTTCTACGAGAAAACCGGACGGAAATCAAAGACGACAGAAACATAAGAAACGTCACGAGTAAGGAAAGCGGATATAAACATGGCGACGTGGAATGTAAGAACAATGTTGAAACCGGGGAAAATGCAAGAAATAGTAAATGAAACAAAAAGATTTGGATACGACTTAGTAGCGATTCAGGAAATAAGATGGAAAGGGCAAGGATGTATTGAAAAGAAAGATTATAACCTCTATTCCAGCGGGCCAGAAGAAAGAACAGCGCAGTTCTCTACGGGATTTATAGTAAATGGGAAACTGAAGAATAGTGTAATAGGATTTTAACCTATCTCAGATAGAATATGTAAGCTTTGGATTAAGGGGAGGTTTAGGAACATAACTGTTATATCAGCACATGCACCAATTGAAGATGTGGATGAGGAAAGGAAGGAACAATTTTATGATGAGTTAGTACAAGCCGTTGAAGATGGACCAAGATATGACATGGTTAATGTTTTATGAGATTTTAATGCCAAAGTGGAAAAGGAAGAGTGTATGAGACCAATAGCAGGGAAATATACACTACATGAAGAATCAAATGAGAATGGATTTCATTTGGGACAGTTTGCAACTACGAGTGGTCTTATAATTAAAAGCATCTGCTTTGATCATAAGAAAATACATAAAGGAACATGGAAGATGCCAGGAAGCACAGTGGTAAATCAAATAGATCATGTACTAGTGACTGCGAGGCATGCAGCATCCATTATTGACGTAAGAACATGCAGAGGCCAAACTGTGAGTCTGATCATTATTTAGTAAAAGCAATAGTGAGACAAAAATTGGCAATAGGACAGAGGAGACAACCTACGGAGAGAAGGAAATGGAATTTGTAAAAACTACAACAACCAAAAGGAAAACAAGAATTCCAGTCAAAACTGAACAATATTTTACAGACGATTGGACAAGTATCTGGAATAGAGGAAAGGTGGGCAAAAGTTCAAAGGTGTATAAAAAATGCGGCACAGGAAACACTGGGTATAGCTAAAAAGAAAAGAAATATTTGGTTTGATACGGAGTGTGATGAAGCGATTGGAAGGAAGAATGCAGCAAGAGCAAAAATGTTACAGAGAGATACAAGGTCAAATAGGGAAAAGTATGAGAAATGTAGACGTGAAGCTAATAACATCTGTAAGAGGAAGAAAAGAGAGATGCTTAAGAAGAAACTAGAGAGTATAGAGACACAAAGGTTACAGAAGAGGACAAAGGAGTTATATAATGAAATTAATTATTTCACGAAGGGCTATAAGCCAAGATTGAATGGCTGTAAGAATAAAGAAGGTAAGCTACTACAGAATGAAGAGGAAATAAGTGAAAGATGGACCGAATACTTCCGAGAGCTCCTTAACAAGGAAAGAGGTAGAAGAAAGTGAAAGGCATATGGAGCAGATTGGGCCAGAACAATGGATAAATGCCCCCACATTGAAAGATGTAGAAAATGCTATTGCAAAATTAAATTCCCATAAAGCAGCAGTAGAAGACGGAATAACAAGTGAACTGATTAAAAATTGTAGCGAAGAAATGCTACATGAGGTACATGAACTGATTATTAAGATTTGGGAGGAAGAACAGATACCTGATGAGTGGAATACAGGAATAATTTCCCCAATATATAAAAAGGGAAATAAATACGAATGAACTAATTATAGGGAAATTACACTACTGAATATCATCTATAAAGTATTTTCAAATATCCTATCTGACTCCATATGCTGAAGAGAGAGTGGATGAAGCACAATGTGGCTTCAGGCGAAATAGGAGCACAGTAGATCAAATATTCGTTGTACGTCAAACGATGGAAAAATGCTATGAGCATAATATAGATCTACATATGTAATTTGTAGATTTTAGACAAACATTTGACAGTATATACAAGGATAAGCTATATGAATATATGGAGACAATAGGAAATCACAGAGTTATACAAGGAGTAATTTTAAATACCACCTATTCAATACTAATTTATTCCACTATAGTGTGGTTAAATACACATGGAGATTATCAGAAATTTGAAGGGTATATGTTTCGCCCACTATTTATTGGGCATCATCAGCCTCAAACAATCTTAAAACACATATCGATGGCTTTCTTTAAAAACCTCGTGATCCGAATAATCTTCCTATCCATTATATTCCTTAAGACTGGTCACGCCTCCCAGTCCCATATTTATATACAGTCCAAAAGAATAATTTTCGTTATAGTCATTTTCCTCTGGCAACGTAAAGGAAAATGAACCTTAAATACATTATACTGTAGAAGTGTGTACAATTGGCATGCAATCAACATCCCTACAATACGGTACGTTAAGGTCCATTTTCCTTTAGACACTAGCAAAGGAAAATGAACGCAGCGAAAATTATTACGATGGACTGCATACAAATATATGACCGGGAGGCATGGCCAGTCTTAAGGGATATAATAGGTAGGAAGAACATTTGGACATACGAGGTTTTAAAAGAAAGCCATCGATATGGTCTAAGGAGTCATAAAAACTTACTTAAAAAGTATTGATGAATATTTACAAGTGTTAATACTGTGGATGCAAAATGTTTACAGTACAAATATATTGATTAAAACAAAACTTATACTAAAATTACTTTGAAAAATTGGTATGTCCGTCTAAAAGTACTAGTCATACATAGTTTTTAAAAAATAAATAATCATGTCTGGCACTGAAATGGATCCTCTTGATGAGAAACATGAGCAACATATTACATTAGGAAAATAGATGTCAAAAATAAGGCGTCAACAGGATAAGAACAAGACGGTTAAAAGATACAGTATGAGCTCATATTTGAGGCCAAATTTAAAATAAAGATGGAAATAAGTAGTTGAATTGAAGGCAGTATAGTTTATAACGTCTTGGAAAGTTGAATAAACATAGTGGTATGTCATGAAGTGGTGAAAAACATCGAAGAATTTGCCGTAAAAACGCTGCTAAAATATCAAATAAAAGAAGGTAGGCTGGACGACAATTTCCTGTAATAGAAAATGCCTTCTGTAGACGTGGATGTCCGTAGTAAACAATGTTTTCAACTTATTCTCAAGATGTAATGTATGTCCGAATGTATCTGCAGCGTTAGTCTGTTTGAAATTCCTGCTTCTAGTGTAGTATCGACGCACCGAAATTGTCGTCCAGCCTACCTTCTTTTGTTTGATATTTTAGCAGCGTTTTTACGGCAAATTCTTCGATGTTTATCACCACTTCACGACATACCACTATGTTTATTCAACTTTCCAAGACGTTATAAACTCTACCGCCTTCAATTAAACTACTTATTTCCATCTTTATTTTAAATTTGGCCTCAAATATGAGCTTATACTGTATCTTTTAACCGTCTTGTTCTTATCCTGTTGACGCCTTATTTTTGACATCTATTTTCCTAATGTAATATGTTGCTCATGTTTCTCATCAAGGGGATCCATTTCAGTGCCAGACATGATTATTTATTTTTTAAAAACTATGTATGACTAGTACTTTTAGACGGACATACCAATTTTTCAAAGTAATTTTAGTATAAGTTTTGTTTTAATCAATATATTTGTACTGTAAACATTTTGCATCCACAGTATTAACACTTGTAAATATTCATCAATACTTTTTAAGTAAGTTTTTATGACTCCTTAGACCATATGTGTTTTAAGATTGTTTGAGGCTGATGATGCCCAATAAATAGTGGGCGAAACATGTACCCTTCAAATTTCTAATAATCTCCATGTGTATTTAACCACACTATAGTGAAATAAATTTGTACTGAATAGGTGGTATTTAAAATTACTCCTTGTATAACTTTGTGATCAGCTATTTTTCAATACTGAATAATGACGAGAATAATGGTTTGTAATGAGACAATAGGAAAACCACAGAAACTGATTAGGATGTTCAGGATCACTTTGGGAGAAGTAAGGGCAAAGGTGATGGTGAATGGAATAATTGGAAATGAGTTTGCTCTTAATACAGGAGTCCGACAAGGTGATGCACTCTCAGCTACTTTGTTTAATCGGGCAATTAACCAAGTCCTTGAAAAAATTATGGATACCGGAAATATTGTATATAAATCTTAAAAAAATTGTGCGTATGCAGATGATGTAGTGTTAATGGCCAGGAATGATAGATATTTGAAGGAAATGTTTCTTGAAATGGAGGAAGCAGGAAAGCGGATGAGATTGGAGGTGAATGACAGTAAATCCAAGTATATGCATGTGACTGTTATAGAGGGCAGAAGAAGTCAAGATAATTTGACAATAAATGGGCATAATTTTGAGAATGTACGAAGTTTTGAGTATTTGGAAACCATGTTGACAAACAATAATAGAATAAGTGAGGAGATACATCGTAGAATAATAGCTGGAAACAGGACCTAATATGCAAATCTTGGATTATTTAAATCTCGTTTATTGTCTAAAACTACAAAACTCAAAATATATAAGACCCTTGTTAGACCTGTAGTGCAATGTGGCTCAGAAGCCTGGAACTTTTTAGTTGATGATGCAAATAAATTAAGAATATTTGAAAGAAAGATTATTAGACGAATATATGGCCCAATTCAAGACCAGAATGGTTTGAGGATAAGGACGAATGGTGAAATACAGAGCATAATAGACCAGAAGGACATATTTAGATTTATTAAGGCGCAGAGACTGCGATGGCTTGGCCATGTGAAAAGAATGGAGGAAGATCGAATGCCAAGAAAAGCAGTTAAATCCCGAATAGATAAAAGACGGCGACAAAGAAGGCCCCTTAATAGACGGAGCGATGAAGTTTAAGCCGACCTGAGGGCAATGAACATCCGTCCATGGAGACCAGCCGCTCAGGATCAAAGTAGATGGCGGACTATCATAGAAGAGGCCAAGGCTCACACAGGTCTGTAGCGCCGGATAAGTAAGTGAAGTATTTATTTGATCTATGCAGGATCGGTGTTCTCTAAAACCTGCCTGCTCTTTCCCGATCTTAGTCTCCAAAGGTTCTCTCAATCGGTTCAGTATGATTCTCTAAAAATTCTTACTTGGTATAGCCAAGAGTGTAATTCCTCGCCAGTTGGTGCAACAAGTCAGATCCCCCTTCTTTGATAGTTTTATCAAAATGCCCTTCTTCCAATCCTTTCGGAGTGTCTCCGTCTTCCGTATGTCTTCGAACGATGGCAAAAGCATCTGAGCTGCCAACTCGTAGTCTACATTCAACACCTCCGTCACAATATTACCTACTCCAGGTGCTTCGCCTACCTTGAAGCTTTTCACTGACTATGATCTCGCTCTTCATCGGCAGGTTGATATTTATTCTCAATTCCGCAACCTCTAGATAGTCTTCCTCTTCTTGATCGTCCTGTGCCATGACTTTGTTTAGCACTTCTCTGAAATTTTCTTTCCATCTTGCCATTTGTTCTTCACTATTCGCAAGTTTCTTATCTGCCTTGGATTTTATTGGCCTGCGTTGATTGAATTTCTTTTGAGACAGCTGTTTTGTAATATTGTAAAGCTGTTTTGAGTCTCCTTTAAGTGTTGCCTCCTGCGCCAACTCTGCTAGGCTATTTACCTGATTTCTTCTATCATTTCCTGCTGCTTTCTTTATTTGTCAGCTCAGTTCAGTTCAGTTCACTGAACTGTTCTATCAAGCTTCTTTTCTTTGTTCCATCTTTGCAATGATTTAGCTTTGTTTTGATATCTCTTCTTTCTTCTATCTTCTTCCAGGTATTGTCTTATATCCATTCCTTCCTCCTGGTTTGCTTGATTCCCAAAATCTCCTCACTCGAATTCAGGAAGGCTGATTTTATCCTTTCCCATTTTCCATTCACTCTAGTTTCATTAGGGCCTCCTCCTGCGTTATCTAGATCAAGTGATCTGTACCTATTCTTCAGCTTGATTACACAATCCTTTATAACTTCAGTATCTTTCAATTTGTCGACGTTGAATTTCGTTTCCACTTCGTTTATTCCTTCGGTTTACTGTAGCAATCTTCAGTTTTAATTTCAGTTATTACCAGGTGGTGATCGCTTCCACAATCTGCGCCTCTTTTGTTCCGAGTGTCTATGAGGGATCGTCTCCACGTATGGCTGATTGCAAAGTGATCAATTTGATTTTGTGTTCTCCCATCTGGCGAAACCCATGCTACTTTGTAACATGTCCTGTGAGGAAAAACTGATCCACCAATCACAAAATGGTTATTTAGGCAGAATTCAACAAAGCGCTCTCCATTGTCATTCTGGACTCCCACTCTCTGTTTCCCTAGAACTCTTTCCACCCCGTCATTTTTATTCCCAATCTTGGCATTCAAACCACCCATTAGCAGTTTGATATCTTTCTTCTTACTCTTCATCAGGACACTTTCAAGCTGTTCATAAAAATGGTTCTTCTCTCTCGCTCAGCTGTTTCTGTTGATGCATAGCACTGTACCAGATGAATATTTCTAACTCTTGTCTTGAACCTGCTGTAATGATGCGATCTAAAACAGGGTTCCAGTCAAGGAGGCATTTTCGTGCTTCTCTTGTCAGCAACAGTCCCACTCCGCTTTGGTTGTCATCATCTTCTTCCTTTCCCATAGGTGCCGATGACCTCGATGTTAGACCCCTATAAACAACAAACATCAATCAACATCATCTTCCTTTCCTGAATATAACAACGTTTTGCCATCTCTCAACTGATGCTCTCCAAATCCATTCCATTGTGTTTCACTCAGTCCAAGCACCATCATCTTATAGTGGTCCATTTCCTTTGAAATATGTTCCAACTTTCCTGCTTCGTACATTGTTCGCACATTCCAGAAACCAGTTCGAGTCCGAGTTTTTATTCTAAGAGTTGTCATTGAAATATCCGTCCGGTTTACTTTTGTATGTGTTTCTCTAATACTTGATTCTCGGGTGTGCAAGTTATTAGCCCACGGTACCCAAAGCCCAGTGGAGGGGCTGCCTCCTATAGCATCTAGGCGTGCTGATTTTCTGTCAGGGTTTCTTTCCTTAGCCTTTAGAGAACCAACTCTCTATACTACAAGGCACTAGCTTCACCAGAGCCCCGTTAGCCGCTATTTTCAGGGTTCCTGTAAGTCCGTCAGAACTACGGTAGCGGTCCCGGGGCACAAGAGGTCCCCACTGTACTTCACCCTTACAGCCATTCCCCTACTTCTAACGTTTGCCCATCTCCCACAACGTCTATGGGAGACGGGTTGCTCTTTCGTCACCGATAAAGTTAGCATGAAGATACTGTGGTGATTTTCGCCATCTTAAAAGCTCTGCAGTTTCTACTGGGTGACGAAAGAGACCACTTTTTCGTGTGTACCGACTCGTTAAATCGTTAAGTTCTCTGCAGCCTGTTGGCACCTGTTGCCACCAACGCCCTCTTGTGGAGCATGTTCATGACCCTCTAGCCAGGCTGCGTGATGTTGGCACCAGAATCACTTTCGGGTGGCTTCCAAGCCACTCTGGATTGCGGAAAATGAACTTGCGGACGAAGGTGCAAAGGAAGCGTTACTTTTACCTCCTAGACCAGTGAATGTACCTGCTAGGGTTATTTTTCTCAGCTACGTCGAATCATCTTGGCGTCCTGGGAATCGGAGTGGCTATCCGTACTTTCAACAAGCTGAGAGCAATTAGAGAAGAAAACTACCGTGTGTTGGTCATCTTTCTGACCTTCACGGAGAGAGGCCGTAGTATTGTGTAGGCTGAGGATAGGTCATGAACGATCTACGCACTCTTATCTCCTAAGGAGGGAAGACACCCCGGTGTGTTATTGTGGTGCCGACTTCACCGTGGCCTACATCCTCACAGATTGCGCCGATCTCTCTGGCCTAAGATGGAACCTTGGTCTGCAGGAGACACTCGAATTCATACTAGCCGACGACGCAACTACTGCTGATCTTGTCATTCGCTTTATGTGCGAGAGTTAGGTACCATCCCGGCATTTGCCTGGAGAAAAGTGCGAAACCTCAGAAAATCACTTCGAGGATGGCTGATGTGGGAATCGAACCCCTTCTACTCAGTTGACCTCCCGAGGCTGAGTGGATCCCGTTCCAGCCTTGGTAGTTTTTTTGATATTTCGTGGCAGAGCCGGAAATCAAACCCGGGCCTCCGGGGATGGCAGCTAATCACACTAACCACTACACCATAGATGCGGACTTAATTTTGTTAGTATATTTTGAAATTGTTATCTTGGATACATTGTTTTGCTTTATTTTAAATTTCTTTTCCACTTCGACTTATAGAGAGGATAATTACATAGTTGTGCTTCTTAAAGCAAAAATCACCACCACTACCCGCCGTAAGAGGCTACTAAAAGGGGACAGGTTTGTTCCTAACTTGGGAGCATGGGTTGGCGACCACGGGGCCCTTAGCAAAGTTTGACATTTCTTCCACTTACGTGCATCTTGCTTGCATCTTTCCTATCCAACCTCTGTTGGTCAACTCTTTTTTCCTTTTCCTACTCCGGCGGTATCAGGTTTCGAAGCTTCGGTAGTCTTGTTTTTTCACGCCTTTCGCGATCCTGCTCATTCTTTTGCCGTTACCTTCATTCTTCGAAGTGACGGATATCTTCCATTTTCCCTCCGTTTAGTGTCAATACAGGATGGTTGCCTAGTTGAACTTTCTCTTAAAACAATCATCACCATCACTCTTCACATTCATGGACACAGTTGTGATGTTCAGTGCGTAGAAGCTCCTCTAGGACTTTTTCAGAGCACGTGTCGAAGGGCTTCAAACTCACTTCAGTGGCTACAGTGATTTGTGCTCGTGAAACATTCTGGGAAAGAACGGACTGAAGTGATCACTGTGTTCATTTTTAACATATCTCGACATTCTTAGCTGAAGAGGTCGTTACACTTTATTACCCAACAGTTAGCTGAGGGAACTTCTGCAAATATTGGGCCTTCTCGTAGTTTGTGCGGATAATTACATCAGGTCTCAAACTCTCTGTTCCTGAGAATTTATGTTGTCTTTCCATGGTGAGGCCAGCCCCACGGTCCAGGGGTAGCGTATTTGCCTCTTATCCGGAGGTCCTGAGCTCGATTCTAGGCCAGGTCAGAATGTTTACCTAAATTAGAGGGATGGCACTAGGTCCACACAGTCTACGTAATTACAGTTGAGGAGCTATCTGACGATGAGGTAGCGGCCCGGGTCTAGAACGCCAAGAATAATTGCGGTGAGGACGTGCTACCTCGTAATCTGCAGATCTTCAGGTTGAGCGGCGATTCCTTGGTAGTTCAATCCTCATCATGGAGCAATCACAATGAAATAAGATAAAATTACCACTACCACTATCCCTTATAGCATTGAAGTGTAAGGTCATTAACATGTTGCAATTTATTGATGATGATGATGATCCTTGATGTTTAAAGGGGCCTAACATCTAGGTCATCGGCCCCGCAGTTTATTGTTAACGTTCAATTGTAAATGCGCTTCCCAAGCAGGACGAAGTAACGAAGGGCTCCTAGGGGTACTGGATAACATACTGTTTGGTCGTTCGGAAGTTGCAGAATTTCCTTAACAATAGGTCTCCATGTGAGCTATCTGCTTTCATTAAATTCTCTATGGAAATGGTTTCAACCGGTGCTGACTGAAGTCGTTAAATTAATGCTGTGTTGATAGTTGATAACTGTTAACATCTGACGTGTTTGTAGCAGATTGTTTACAGAAACCCTGTCCAAATTTTCTTTTAATTTACTTTTGAAATTTGCATTCGTTAAACGTTAAGGTGTTAATGAAGCCCCTAGATATCTAAGTTCATCGTGATCGCCAATCCTGGTGGTATTTCCATAGATTGTTGGTAATTTATCTACCCTGCACCTTGTTTGAATGGTCAAGCGCCCAGGGTTCAATTCTCGGCCGGGTCAGGGATTTTGACTACATATGGGCAATTCCTATAACTCGGAGACTGTGTATTTGCGTTCGTCTTAATACACATATTCACTTACACAAAACACACGACACTAGCCATCACAGAAACACCCTATAGTGAATACATCCTTCAACACAGGACTGGTTTCAGGAAGGACAACTGGTTGTAAAACTGGGCCGAACCCACACACCTTACTGACACCAAAAAATTGTAAAAAACGGCGGGAAGGAAACGAAAGTTGGTATGCAACTGACACTAATATTACAATTTCAATTATTACGACCGTTGACTTTGTGGGGGTCGTGGTTATATCAGTGGGTTACATGCTAGCTTTCCACTCGGATGGTTGACGTTCGAGTTCCGGTCGATATTTTCTTTTCGATCATCATGTGGCATCAGAAAGGGTATCGGTCATAAACCCCAGGCCATAACCAAATGAGCCTAGGTGGCTCCAGCAACCCTAGAAATAACTGGGATATGCTGAGGAAGGTTTAGTCCGGCTCCTTGCTGAATGGTCAGCGTACGGTCTACGGTTCAGAACCTGATTCGACTCTGGCCGTGCCGATGAATTTTACAGCGTATGGTTAAATCCTTTGGTTCGGAGACTGGTTGTTTGTGTTCGTCTCAATATACTTCTCATCTTAAACACTCTAAGTACTAACCACTGCAGAAATGCACAATAGTGAATATAGATCCTATCCCTCTTCATAGGATCGGCGTCAGAAAGAGCATTTGATCGTAAATTGTATCAAATACTGACCCACAAAGTTGGGATTAAGGCCAGAAAGAAGATGGCATTCGACTTTGCATTATTTATTGTAAGACTGGGGATTGTAGAATACACATACAGTATCCCATGCCTATCACAAACGGCGACTGAAAGGCGGAAACCTCTGGCCTCTCTACTTGGGAGTCTTAAATGACCATGGGGCTCCCTCCTAGCTGTGTCTGGCAGTACTTTCAACTTACGTGTGCGTGACTCCTCACTTTCTATACGACCTTTCTTGGTCAACTCTTGTTCTCTTCAGACTCCTAAAGTATTAGGTTTGAGAGTCCTTGGCCTTCTTCACCCTGTGGGTGGGGGTGGTAATATAACGCCCACAGTATCCCGTGCCGGTCGTCAGAGGCGACTAAAAGGGGCCACAGGGGCTCTCAATTTGGGAGCGTGGGTTGGCGACTAGGAGGCCGTTAGTCGAGCCCTAGAACTGCTTCCATTTCACGTTGCGATCCCAAGTTGAGAGCCACATTCATCTATCCTATCCGACCTCCCTTGGTCAACTCTTTTCTTTTCCGATCCCGACGCTATTAGAGCACTCGAGGGCCAGGGAGTCTTTCATTTTCATGCCTTTCGTGGCCCTTGTCTTCCTTTGGCTGATACCTTCAGTTTTTAAAGTGTCGGATGCCTTCCATTTGTTGCTCTCTGATTGGTGTTATATACAGGATGGTTGCCCAGTTGTACTTCCTCTTAAAACAAAAACCACCACCACCACCACCACCACCACCACCACCACTTACTTGTGCCAGGCTCCTCACTTTCATCTGTCCTATCCAACCTCCCTTGGTCAACTCTTGTTCTTTTCGATCCCGGTGGTCTTAGGCTGCGAATCCTAGGGAGTTTTTCAATTTCACGCCCTTCGTGGCCTTTCTCTTTCTTTGCCCGATATCTTCATAATTCGCAGTGTCCCTTTTTTAGTGTTTACAGAGGATGGTTGCCCAGTTGTACTTCCTCTAAAAACAATAATCACTACCACCTCCACCTTTTAAGGCCTTGAGGGTCTCATTTTCGCATCCGTCGTGATCCGCCCTTTTCTTTTACTGATACCTTCATTCTTCAAAAGGCCATATCTCTCCATTCTTTTTCTTCGGATTGCTGTCAAGAGTGCATGACTCCCAGTTGTACTTCCTCAACCACCACCCCTACCAACACTCTCAATTCCAAGCTTATAATTGGACGATTTGTTCCTTGTTCTTTTCTTAGCGGATATCCTTTCTTCTATTAACGTTACATTAAGCCGATTACCTCGTTGATTCTACATGTTCATCAATATCATCCTCCTGTAGGTGGGGGTGGTAGAATAATGCCCACGATGTCGCCTGCCTGTCGTAAAAGACGATTAAAAGGGGCCTATAGGCTCTCAACTTGGGATCGCGGGTTGGCGTCCACGGGGCCCTGAGCTAATCCCTGGCATTGCTTACACTTACTTTCCCCCTGTGGGTGGGGCTGTAGATTAACACCCACGGTATTCCCTGCCTGTCGTAAGAGGCGACTAAAAGGGGGCTGAGGGGCTCTGAACTTTGGATTGGCGACCACGGGGCTCTCAGCTGAGTTCTGGCATTGCTTCCACTTACTTGTACCAGGCTCCTCACTTTCATCTATCCTATCCGACCTCCCTTGGTCAACTCTTGTTCTTTTCAGACCCCGACGGTATTACGTATGGAGGCCTAGGGAGTCTTTCATTTTCATGCCCTTTGTGGCCCTTGTCTTCCTTTGGCCGATACCTTGATTTTTCGAAGTGTCGGACCCCTTCCATTCTTCCCTCTGATTAGTGTTATATAGAGGAAGGTTGCCTAGTTGTACTTCCTCTTAAAACATTAATCACCACCACCACCACCACCACCTTACACTTACTTGTGCTGGGCTCCTCATTTTCATCTATCCTATCCGCCCTCCCTTGGTCGGCTCTTGTTCTTTTTCGACCCCGACGGTATTAGGCTGAGAGACCTAGGGAGTCTTTCATTTCCTCTACCTTCGTGGTCCTAGTCTTCCTTTGATCAATGCCTTCATTTTTCGAAGTTTCAGATCCCTTCCAATTTTTCTTTCTAATCAGTGTTATATATAGAGGATGGTTACCTAGTTGTACTTCCTCTTTAAACAATAATCACTACCACCACACCACTCATTACTATCACACCCGTAAAAATAGTTAACAATGAGCAGGATGTGTTGTGTTAAGCATTAGTTTGTTGTTTTCCAGAGCATGATGGTTCATGAAGCAGCCTACGACTGTGACTGGCACTGTACCAGTAGTTTCAGCTTCAGGAAGTCTGTTCAGATCATCATTATGAGAGCCCAGAAACCAGTGAAGATAACAGCTGCTTCGATCTACGTCATCTCTTTGGAACTGTACATCAAGGTAATCTAACTTTCTCTCTACTTAACGAGAGCTCCATACTGCTGAATGACTCTACATTTGGAAGTCTTTAGTGGGTTAAAGTAAATAACATCATAATAAACTTATTAAACTTCTATGAAGGAACTAACGTTATCAACGCTGACATACTAACACTAACGTAATTATTCAGTTATATAGACTCACAAACTTCCCCCAAATATTCAGGACATTAGGGTACATGCTGAATTCAGATCGAAGAACAAAACGCTCAACTGTCCCAAGGGAGCGTGGGTTGGCGACCACGGACCCCTAGCTAAGTCTGGCATTGCTCCAACTTGTGCCAGTCTCTTCTCTTGAATCATTCCTATCTGACCTCTCTTGGTAAATTATTGTTCTTTTCCAATCCTGATGGTGGGCCTTTATTTTTTTTCGATATCTTCCATTTTAATTCTGATTAGTGTTAAGAGAGTGTGGCTGCCAGGTTGTGCCTTCTCTTAAATTAAGAATCACCACTACCATCAAAACACTCAACAGAAATCAATCCAGAAAGAGCAAAAAGCACTCGAAGAGGTGTAACTTATCCAGTGTTTGCAAACACAAATGCAATGAAAGTCCCAAATTTTATATTGGACAAACTGGTCGGAGTTTCGCACAAACCATATCGTTCATTTAATACTACAAGAACGTCATAAGTAAAAAACTGCCTGTTTTGAGTTATGTATACCATTTTATTGGTTCTTGCATACACTTTTAATTGATATACATAACCCAAAACAGGCAGTTTTCGAGTTATGACCTTGTTGTATTAAATGAACGATATATTCTTCATGTTTCTTCATCTAGCACGTTCATTCCCCTACAGAGGCAATTGCCATCACCTACTTCCAAATACTCTCACACGCAGTCCTCGCCCACAATTCGCCTCACATCACACTTTATCTAGTTGAACGGCCGTCTCCACCCTAACATTCATTTATCATCCTTTTCCATCTTCGTGGAATCCGTTCCCCCTATATGATCTAGCACACTCGACTTTTTGACCAAGGTGTCTTTTCCAACGTGTTTTAACCCGGTCTTGAACATGATTTCATTGTTTCACTGAAAATCTTTTAGCGAAATGCCTGACAAAGTCCCATTCTTCCCGGGATGATTTTCAACTAATTTAACTCTCTAGGACAGAACAACGCATTAAAATAAATCGGGTTGCCGAACACGTCAACCAAAATAGCGAGTATGTTCCAGATTGTTCCAAGTACAAACATACAAAACCTGTTGATGAACAAAATTAAAATCATACACATGAGACAATACAGTAAAGCTTGTTGTTAAAAGTTCTTCTTGAGTATACGTACGACAATACGGACTTTACGATGAAATTCATTTTATGTAACTCTAGTACAATGTGAGAAATATACACACTTATATGTGACAGTGGGTCAATCGAGGTCTTCCCTCGCACTTCTTATAATTATTTATACTCGCTTTGCATACTATTAATATGCTTATTCTTTGTTATTATTTATTATTATTATTATTATTATTATTAGCCTATTATTGTTATTATTAACTTCATTCTAGTTCTTCCTTATTCTTATTAGTATCCTAAATGTCTTTATCATTATTAATATTCCTATTCTTATTTTTATCATTATTGCTCCTTGTCCCCGTTTTTCTCTTCTCTCTTCTTGTGTCTTTTCATATTTCTCTATCTTATCGTCTTCCGCTGTTCTAAAGTTTTATTCCGTAAACTTATGCACAGACATGCATTTGGCTCACTTTTCTTTTCCATTAGTTTTCTCAGTATTAATTAATTACTTCTTCTTTGTTCAGCTTTGCAAGACAGACTTTTGTGTTTTACCAAGTGTACCATTGTTAATTTCTGTTATATTTTTTTTTGTTCCTCTAATATTTATAACTTGGTATTGTACCGGTTACGACCTGTACATGCAGTATTTTTTTACTATTAATTGTACCTCATCATCACGCAAGACGTTCAGAGCGAACTAGGTTTGATTACGTTCGGAGGAGCGAACAGGCGAGCCAGCGACAGCTGTATGTGTGACGTAGCTGCAGGGACAATCTAGACTACCCGCCTGACGCCACGTGTAGCCTGCATGGCCTGGTATATTCTGGATATGAACGTCACGCCTTCGTGAACATTCCATTGAAAAAAATTCAAAACTTTTCTAATAGTAATCGCAGCGACTTGAGCGATACGTCATTTTGAATAGAATAACATAAACGTCTCAAATTGCGAATCTCAAGTAAATCCGTCGAGGGATTCGCGAGATAATCAGCCTCAAAGAGATCACGTTATGATGACGTAGGAGTCCCAACCTGAATATAAGGCCGCGTGCACACCGGGCGCGCTTAAGGAGCAGCTGACTGTCGTAGCGAGAGGTCGTACGTGCCTGTCGCTCCACTTTCTCTCTCCTTGCCAGGTGCTCAGTACTTTCAAGTGCTAACCAGGCAGCTGTACTTATTAGTACGACTTCGAAAGAGCTTTTGTCTGAGCTGAGCACTTCTCAGTGCTCGCTTATTCTTATTCTCTTTCAGGAGGACCAGGATGAAGAAGACGGACGTGTGGCGATCGTCGGACTACTGCTGGGCAGCGGAGGACTTCGAGTCGCCTGCACCCGAGCCGGAGCCGCAGCAGGGGGAGCCGGCTATCGAGGTGGAGACGGAGCCGTACAGGGACGGGTGCGACCCCCCTGATGGCTTTTTCTTCTCCGAAGGCCACACCGATCCGGAGTACGAGGCGCTACTCGTATACTACAGGCCGGGGCGCCCTGTAACTTCTGAACGGGGCCTCGTCCTGGACAGAATGCGGCGCCCTCGCCGAGGAGGCAGGATCATCTCGACAACCATGGCCATCGAGAGCTTCCTACCAGGAGGCCTCATTATCAGGCATCACGACCAGGAGCGGATGCGCGACGCAGAGAAGGAGCTTTCTACTCTGTTCCAGGTCATCCGTCTACCAGGAAGGGACGGCGTGCCAGGGATGAACACCGGCGCAGTCAGGGCCGCGACGGAGACCAGGGAGACGCCGAGGAGGCTAAGGAATAGGGCGGTTAATACCGACCTAGTCCTGGCCACCCAGCCGGCGACCAGCGACGCCATCACAGAGGTGGGGCATGACGCCCCCTGGCGCCGCGACTGTGCGACTTCAGTGGAGGAGGATGCCCCCTGGCGTTCTGAGGCTGCTGTCCAGGCCCAGCCTGACAGCACGTCTGTCGAGCTGCAGACCTCGATGTGCGCCCCACAGGACAGGGAATGCACTCAGGCGTTAGCATCGACCGACGCCGCCGCCGCCGCCAGCCAGGAGAAGGAAGAAGACGGCGACGCAGCGGAGCCATCAGCTACCCTGGGGTCACCAGGCCGGGAGGAGGGCCACGAGGACGAGGCCTCTTCCCCCGCCGAGAAGCAACCCCCGGGACCGACCGACGCCGCCGCTGCCGCCAGCCAGGCGAAAGAAGAAGATGGCGACGCAGCGCAGCCACCAGCTACCCGGGGGTCACCAGGCCGGGAGGAGGGCTACCAGGACGAGGCCTCTTCCCCCGCCGAGAAGCAACCCCCGGGAAGAAGAAGAAGGCGACGCCGCACCAGGAAGCAGAAGGCGTCGCTGGCTCACCAGGAGAGGACCGCCAAGCCGCAACCCAGGACTGCTCCCAGGACAGCAGTCAACCGAGGAGCCAATCAGGAGAGGACCTCAGCGGGTAGCGGCAGTCAGGTGAGAGTAAAACGTCCCCCTCAGCAGCTCTTGCAGTGTTTCCGCTGCCTGAGGTGGGGCCACCGTCAGGTCAGCTGTGGGCTCGAGGTGAGGTGCAACCGTTGTGGTGGTGATCACCACTACACGGCCTGCGCAGCACTTAGAGACGCGCCGGTGTGCGCCAACTGCTCGGGGGGCCACCCGGCCTCCCATCGCAGTTGCCCTGTCTACCGGGCCATGGCGCGGGCAGAGAGGAAGGAGGCCCGGCGCCATGACCCACCCCCTTCCAGGAGGCCCCCGCCTCGGCGGGCTTGGCCTCACTCTCCGGGATCGGAGACTGGGTACGAGGTTCCCCAAGGAGGTGGAGTCGTGCGACAGGCCCTAGTGGTACTCGACGCATGGCTCCGCAGCCGGCAAGGACCGTGCTAGTCACAGCAGTGCCCAGACGGACTGATCCCCAGACGATGGAATGGCGAGGAATTGGTTTATGTTTTGTGCATGTTACCTGTTCCTAACTAACATAACCTCTGGTCTTTTTCCAGCCCACATCCTTGCATGTGCTATCAAAAGATGTCAGGTTTTACATGTAGGCTCTTTCTTCTTCCTGCCTATGTGGTTTTTCCCTGACCCTTCAATACCAAACTTCAACACCATATACCTAATACAATATCGCCTGGTAGCGTGTTTGACATGGAAACAGGCAGATACTCCTTGTATCACTTCCCACTCTTCCCTGCTATCTCTTTCTTCTTCTTAGAAATAATAGCATGTCGGAGACCATGTAGATTGAGTCGTTGGTCACGCGGGGGGAGCGGGCTTCGGGGGCCCCACCGAAGAAAAAAAAAAGGGCGCGCTTCGCATAGTGTGTCGCGTGTTGCTCAACGCTAAGCGTCACGCTAAGCATAACCAGTACTTGGTTTATAGGCCAGGTGTTCATACCACGCGCGCTCCGCTGCGCAGTAAGCCTACCTTACAGCTAAGCGAAGCGCCAGACAACGCGCAGTGTCGGCTAATTGCTTAGCGTTACCTAGCTGGTTCTGAAGGTATGGAAGAAGAAATTATTCATGCAGTGTTTCAAAGAGAAGAAATATGGAACCCAAGACACAAAAACTATAAAAATGTAACTGTTTTGCAAAAGAAGTGGACTGAAGTATCTACAACAGTTGGCAAAGATGGTAAGTTTTATTGCATTACTACAGTAAATATACACATTAATATTACTTCTATTCTGACACTTTATACTGGGATTAACATTGTGACAGGATGGGTAACTTTGTGACAGAGTGCATAGAATGTCCCAGACTCTGTCATATCGTTTATAATTTTACCAACGGAAGGTGGTAACATGAGGAATTATATCGCTCTGCAGGCTAGTAGTGGGCTTGGAAGTAAATATTTATATTTATGAACGATTAAATTTGTCATAAATTTACTCCACTTTGGTTACGGTAGTGACATGTATATGCTAAATGTAATTATTCTGCCAAGCTACAGATCCAGTGCCATTAAAGAAATCGCAGAAAGTATCTCGGATGTTTTTAGCCCTGTCCGAGAAACGACACTGTGTTGGTGTGTTAGTCCGTAATGAATTACCAAGCTGAGCAATCAGGTTCTCATCATCTTCCGCCTGGAAAGGTTCGTGGATTAAAATAAAGTTGTGAAGGACGCAAATAGCTTTCACAATATTACTTGCATTGGAAACATCAGTTTCTATTGCTTTCAGTAAAATCCGCCACTTACTGCACATAATACCAAAGGCACATTCTACACTTCTCCTTGCCCTTGAGAGTCGATAATTATAAATACGTTTCCGATTGTCTAAAATTCTTTTGGGATATGGTCTCATCAAGTACTGCAGAAGTGGGTATGCTTCATCACCAACAATGACAAAAGGAGCTATATCCTGTGTTTATGGTAGTTCTCGTGCTGGTGGAACATTTAGTGTGTTATTTTCCAATAATTTGTATAAAGAGGTAGTTCTAAAATTTCCTCCATCACTTTGACGTCCAACTGCCCCAATATCAACAGCCAACAACTTGCAATCAGCATCAACAAGAGCTTGTAACAATATTGAAAAGTACTGTTTATAATTATAATATAAAGAGCCGGATTTGGCCGGACATTTAATTTCAATGTGTTTGCCGTCCAGCGCTCCTAGACAATTGGGAAAATTCCATTTCTCCCAATACTTTTCTGCCACTTGTCGCCACATTTCAGTTGTAGGGGCTGGGAGGTATGTCGCCCGTAGAACATTCCATATTACTATGCAAGTCTGTTTAATAATTTGAGAAACTGTCGACACGCCCAATCGAAAGTGAAGCGCCAAAGAATGAAATGACTCTCCAGTTGCAAGATATCTGAAAGAAATAGCAAATAGGTTCATTTAATTATAAATAGTTGTGTAAAATCTTTGTAATAAATAAGAAAGTTAGTTAAATCTGTAAGTCACTTCTTTCATAAATACTGTATATTTTGAGAAGCCAGTACAAACTACTTATTTTCTCATTCAGGTCTATTTTTGTTTATATTTCAGTTAAAACCGTGAAAGCCAAATGGAAATATCTGAGGGATTACTTCCAACGTGAGTGTAAGAAACTGAATCATCCGAGATCTGGAGCAGGAGCTGATGATGCACCTAAGGGGTCATCGTGGCAATATTTTGACGCGATGCTATTCATTAAAGATGTTTTGACTTCTGACAAGGTCGAATCAAGTCTACAAGAAGGATCTGAACCTGACAGAAGCCAGGAACGAATATTCGAAGACTCTACTGAACATGAAATAATACAGTCACCGTTACCACAAAGTGAAGAGTCCACACCACGAAGCAACTCTTCATGTTCGTCTTCGCGTGTTAAAAAACAAAAGAAAACACAAGAAGAAGAAATACTGGCTGTTGAAAAAAGAAAATTGGATTTTTATTTAAAGAATCGGAACGGGAAGAAGATGCTGATTTGCTATTTCTTAAGAGTTTGTTGCCGGACATCAGAACACTGCCTCTGTGGCGAAAACGTCGTTTGAGACTTAAGATACATGAACTTGTTGTCAATGAGATTGAAGATAACGAAGGACAGAATACTTCAGTTGAAATGAGTTTTATAGTACCACCTGAAGCATCTAATCAACCCATATGTTCATTATTTACTCATGAAGATTCTTTGCCTTAAAGTTTTATTTTTTCTGTGCTACTTTGCTATCTGATTAAGTAAAGTGTTAAGTGCTGTGGATTATTTCTGTATCTCTTGTATCTCCTTCAATAATAACTATAATAATATAATTTGTTTTTAACATCTACGCTGTGAATCCACTTTTCATTATTATTATTATTATTATTATTATTATTATTATTATTATTATTATTATTATTATTATTATTATTATTATTTTACGTACCTCACTGTTAAAACTAGCCGCTGTTCGGGCGATATCTTCTGTCTGTAGTTAGTACCAGGTCCACCAAGATGATTTTCCAACTTCTCCAAGAGCATGTCAAAGGTATTTTTTGTCATTCTTAAGCAGTCATAAAATTTATCGGGGTGAAGTCTTGCATCCCTGTACAAATGGTAGAATTCTCCGAAAGTATTTCGTACTTCATTAAATTCATGAACCCACTTACGATTCTTCTTTCTAATTTTCAATTTTAAGTAACTGTAACTGTTTTCCATCAATAACATTTTTTTAGCGAACTTAGATAACCACCAAAACGCCTCGCGCCAAACTAAGCTGACTGCACGGCGTAGAGTTTTCGGTGTGAACAGCAAGCACGCCATGCGCTATGCATACCGCTTCACGCTACACGCGACACACTATGCGAAGCGCGCCCGGTGTGCACGCGGCCTAAGGCAGAGCTGGGTGTTCAGCCTGACTCGCCACGCTGTAGTGTTCGTCGAAGTGCTGACAGAGTCTACCTTCGAATATTCAAAGTCTTCATGTGGGACTTAAACTCTGACAGTCGTGTTGAACTTATCAATTGTGCGCGTGTGAACTCTAATGTATAACAAAGTCTTTATAATGGGCATTGAGTCCATCAGTTAAGTTGAACTTATAACTTTTGCGTGTGTTGAAACTCTGTTTGTGACAAGTCGTGTATTGGACTTGGTGACAACAGTCAAGTCGGACTTATATTCTGTGCGCACGTAGAAACTTCTCGATGCAACTTACGTTTATTCTTGTAGAACTGAGTTTATTACCACGTTTCCTGTGTGAAACTTAGCATCTGAACAAACATAATTAATTTCAATGTGACACTACTACGTTATACTATTAACTGTGACATTTTGTTAAATCTCAGCATCATTTCATTGGGATTTAGAGTGTTTATGAATGTGTTCGAACTTTCACAAGAGTGTTAATGCAAGTGATTACCATAATCGTGTGCTACGACACCAAGGTTTCACTCCGAACTCAAACTGTGTTCTTTATCCAATTCAAACAAAATTGTGTATTATTTCTTCTGAAAAGTGTATAAATTATTTTTGTGTGACTGACAGCAGTGTCTTTGATAAACTCTCGAACAGTCACATATATTTAATGTCAAGTGCGCCTAACAACGAACTGTACTTTTCATTTCACCCTTATTTCTTCGTCAAAGTGTCTAGTGTTGTTTCATGACTGGCAGACGTGTCTTTGATAAACTCTAGAGCAGTCATACATTTCTTTCAATGTCAAGTGCTACTTTATTTAGTGGAAAATCACCACGAACTGTGCCAAGTGCGTGAACAATTTTCAGTTTCATTATTTCTATTCATGAACTGTGCTTTATTTTCTTCCAATCTCGATGCCACCCGCATCTTCATCTTTAGTGAACTTATAAATTCTATCTACAAGATTGAGAGTGAATTCGACTGCATATCCCAACCATATTAAATGAAACAGTGCTGTTAAACCAAAGTGTCGGGGGAGTGTGTAATTCTGGACACTCGTATAAGTTATGTGACGAGTGATTACCCCGCAACATCGTCGGAGATCGTCGGAGAACGTCGGAGACCGTCCAGAACGTCGAAAGTTCGAGACTCAAACCCATATCATACCAACCTGGATGTTCCGGCCTTATCTCAATGTAATATTGGCAACTTCCAGAACGTGTTCCAGCCCCGTTCAGCCTGGTGAACTGGGAGCACGGGTCATCAAAAGGCGATGTTGAAGACAGCGACTATCAACAGTAAGGTGATGTGCACTTTAAAATGCATTTTCTGAATAAAAAACTATTATTCAATCTATTTAAAAAAATTCTTGTAGATAGGACCCTGCCTCCTGTACCAAGCCCTAGCTAGAAACCACCCAGAATTCCCTGAGACCTACTTCGTGCTAACTTTATTTTACTGGTACAGTATGCAAGATGGAATTTTACGTTACTTTAATACTTGCTCCACCGACCAGGAAGATGAACTTTTTGTATCAAGTAATTGTTTATATATTTTTACTAATTTAATTTATGCGTGTTACACCCAGTGCAAGGTGGATATTACTTTTATTTCTCAGAGACATTTGAGGGGGAAAAACAACTATTTCTGTATTTATTTTGTATTCTTTTATCCATGATCTGACTCTGTACAATTCTGTATGCATTAATTTTTTCAATAAACGGGGGACTTTTTTTTTTTTTTGTTTTTGCTAGGGGCTTTACGTCGCTCCGACACAGATAGGTCTTATGGCGACGATGGGATAGGAAAGGCCTAGGAGTTGGAAGGAAGCGGCCGTGGCCTTAATTAAGGTACAGCCCCAGCATTTGCCTGGTGTGAAAATGGAAACCACGGAAAACCATTTTCAGGGCTGCCGATAGTGGGATTCGAACCTACTATCTCCCGGATGCAAGCTCACAGCCGCGCGCCTCTACGCGTACGGCCAACTCGCCCGGTAAAACGGGGGACTAGTGGGGGTTCAATGCTTGGGGGTCCTCTTGTGGTTGCTTAACCCCTGCGCCAACTACTCATCACATCCTCCCTCTATGTATGGTACAACACATACTTTTCACTGTGCGCTTTAGTTTCACCAATCTTCTCCCCTCCTACGGCCAAAGAGCTTCCCGTTCAGCTGACGGCCCGCCTGCCACTCCTGTGGCAGGAATGAAATAGCTTATTTCAATTCAGTTCAATCAAGGTCCAACCTTCGCCGTCCAACGGTTTTCAACACCACGAGTCAGGCACTTAGACCATTCCCTATTAAACAGGTGGCAAAAGAAAATCCGGGAGGTTTCCCTTCAGGACGAAACCATCGCCTACGACTACCGCAACACACAGGTTGAATAATCTGCTGTATCCTGAACTCTTTACAGTCTACTGGAACAGGCATAATTACCATGTTTCCACATTTACCTCAGTGTCTGGCCACCACAACGGCAACAACTAGCATCACCACAACTACCACCATCAGCGAACTCAGCCAATCAGCCGCAGTTGCATACCACTCGCCGGAAATGTCCAGTTACGCAGCGCACAATTACCAAGCCACCCAGCGCCACTAGCTCCACAATGGGACACCTCCAAATTCCAATTTCAATTTACGTTATTGACGCCACATTCTACGGCAGGAGAGGAACGAGGTCAACAACATGAATCAGCACCTCCAGCAGAAACGACAAGTGACCCACCGCTCCACATGGAAACCTCAGTTCAGCATATTCCTCCTACTACCACCACCGCCCCATCTACCTACACTCCTCCCAAGCTTGCATTTTCCTCTGTATCCGGTACTAAACGCCCTATCAATCGCTCCCGTTTCCTCCAACCCACCCCAGCAGGAACACATCCATTCTTACATTCCAGTCCCTCCCCTGACTTCCAAACACCCCACACCATTTTATTCACCCTACTCAGATACGACATGCGCTGAGAAGACGTAGTGGACATCAGAAGAACTACAAATGGAGTCATCATACAGGTCAACGAGGACGCTGCTGCCTATCTTCTCTCCACTGTCATAGGTTCTCGACGTCTAGGATCAAGCACCCCCTTCAACCCCTCCCACCGCCACCTATACCACTTAAAAAACTCCACCTCCCCCTCCGCGCTACAGACTTCTCAGTTGCATAATACGAGACGTAGATCCCTCTATTGCTGAAGACACAATACTCTCCGAGCTCAACGCAGAAGGCATTCTGGCGAAAAAGGCATTCCGGATCACCGAGCTCGATAGCTGTAGTCGCTTAAGTGCGGTCAGTATCCAGTAATCGGGAGATAGTGGGTTCGACCCCCACTGTCGGCAGCCCTAAAGATGGTTTTTCCTGGTTTCCCATTGTCACACCAGGCAAATGCCGGAGCTGTACCTTAATTAAGGCCACGGCCGCTTCCTTCCAATTCCTAGGCCTTTCCTATCCCATCGTCGTCATAAGACATATCTGTGTCGGTGCGACGTAAAGTAAATAGCATTCCGAATCAAAAACGCAACAGGTCAAACATGCATGGTACGGCTTCTTCTACCATCACCAGAAGACATCGACCGGGTACTGGTCAGCGGAGTCTCTATTCACCGACACCACCATAAAGGTGAACCATCTCGAGCACCACTTCCCCAATCCATCGGGTGTGAGAGGTACCTCGCCTACAACAATCATCCCACCACTCACTGCACTCTTAAAGTTCAGTATGTGGACACTGCAATCAACAACACGCTGCGCCCAGATGTCCCAACACACACCATCCACCCTAGTGTCACACCGGTGGAGACACTCACCCAGTATACTCACGCCGTTGCAGCAGCCTCCCTCCACCTCCCCAAAATCGACCAAAACTTATTGCTCCTATCAGAACCATCGACACGCTCACATTGCCCAAACGTTCCTTTTTCTCGCCACCCACAGCTGAAGATCCCATCCGTTTCATAACGCTCTCATTGCTCAATATTCAACCCTACTACAGATCCTTAGTCCTCAATCACCTACAAGCCGCAGCAAATCAAACATTAATTTCCATTTCTCAACCACCCATTCCAGCTTAAATTCTCATTTCAACTTCATCCCTTTGGAAACATTGATTTAAACTCCCACAGCTCTCCCGTTTTGTGAATAAGTTCCATCTTCTACGAATGTGTACAACCAAAAATGTTGCCACCCATAGTATGTATATAGTAGGTTTATAAGTATATCAAAAGAACAATTGTTACATAGTAGCCTACTTACAACTAACTAGAGATGTTGTTAATGCTGTAGACTTACAATATTACCACCGGGCTGTGAGCTTGCATCCGGGAGATAGTAGGTTCGAATCCCACTATCGGCAGCCCTGAAGATGGTTTTCCGTGGTTTCCCATTTTCACACCAGGCAAATGCTGGGGCTGTAACTTAATTAAGGCTACGGCCGCTTCCTTCCAACTCCTAGGCCTTTCCCATCCCATCGTCGCCATAAGACCTATCTGTGTCGGTGCGACGTAAAGCCCCTAGCAAAAATATAACATTACCCAATCAAGATATGGCTTTAAAAAGTGTATTGTATATATTATGCGAGCATACAAATTACTTTCTTTCTTGTATGTAACAAATAAAGTAAAATAAAAATGTAAAACCTTTAACCAAGAGGCCATACCCCCTCCCACCTCCTTCTTCTTCACATCCCTTTACCCACCTCCTTCGTCCATCACATCTCCCTAACCCGCCCACATCTCTTGACCAGAGAGAGGGCGTAACCCTCTACGTGGCCCGCCCAGCCCCTTTAGGGCGTGAGATGAAAAAAAATTATTTTAAAAATCAAGGGTGCGCCGAGTAGAGTAGGCTTCGGTCCCCCTGTGGGTTGGGGCGGTAGAATAACACCCACTGTAACCCCTGCCTGTCGTAGCGTGGGTTGGCGACCGCGGAGCCCTCAGCTGAGTCCCGTCATTGCTGCCACTTACTTGTGCCAGGCTCATCACTTTCATCTATCCTATCAGACCTCCCTTCGTCAACTCTTGTTCTTTTCCGACCCCGACGGCATTAGAGCACTCGAGGCCTACGGAGTCTTTCATTTTCACGCCCTTCGTAGTCTTAGTCTTCCTTTGACCGATGCCTTCATTTTTCGAAGTGTCAGGTCCCTTCCAGTTTTTCTCTCTAATCAGTGTTGTATAGAGGATGGTTTCCTAGTTGTACTTACTCTTAAAACAATAATCACCACCATCATCTCTGATTAGTGTTAATAGAAGATGATTGCCTAGTTGTACTTCCTCTTAAAACAACTATCACCGAGCTCGATAGCTGCAGTCGCTTAAGTGCGGCCAGTATCCAGTATTCGGGAGATAGTAGGTTCGAACCCCACTGTCGGCGGCCTTGAAATTGGTTTTCCGTGGTTTCCCATTTTCACACCAGGCAAATGCTGGGGCTGTACCTTAATTAAGGCCACGGCCGCTTCCTTCCCACTCCTAGCCCTTTGCTGTCCCATCGTCGCCGTAAGACCTATCTGTCTCGGTGCGACGTAAAACAACTAGCAAAAAAAAACAAAAAAAACAACTACTATCACCACCATCACCAGCACCACCATCTGCCTGTCGAAGGAGGGGAGTAAAAAGGGCCCCAGGGACTTCAAATTTTGGAGCTCGGGTTGGCAACCATGGGGCCGTTTGCTGAGTCCTAGCATTTCTTCCAAATACTTATGCCAAGCTCCTCACTTTCATCTGTCTTATCTGCCTCTCTTGTTCAACTCGTGTACTTTTCCGACCCTAACGGTATTAGGTACGGTATCAAAACCGAGGGTGTCTCTTATATTCACGCCCTTCCTGGCACTTGTCTTCCTTTGGAGGATACCTTCTTTTTTTAAAAATTGTCGGTCCGCTTCCCTCTAATTAGTGTCGATAAAGATGTTTGCCCAGTTGCACTTCCTCTTAAAACAGTTATCACCACCACCACCACCAAAACCATGCTGGGACCTGGCATTGCTTCCACTTACTTGTGCCCGGCTCCTCACTTTCATTTATCCTAGGGCCGATGACCTCAGATGTTGGCCCCTTTAAACAAGAAGCATCATCATCTATCCTATCCGACCCTTCGTCAACTCTTGTTTTTTTCCGACCCCGACGGTATTATGTATCGAAGCCTAGGGAGTATTTCATATCCACGTACTTCGTGGCCCTTGTCCTTTTTTGACCGATACCTTCATTTTTCGATGTGTTGGACCCCTTCCACTTTTACTCTCTGATTAGTGTTAATAGAGGATAGTTGCTCAGTTGCACTTTCTCCTAAAACAGTAATCACCTCCACCTACCTGACATACCACAGCCCAGAATGTACTATTGTGCGAAGGGTTTGTTTGTTTGTTTGTTTGTTTGTTTGTTTGTTTGTTTGTTTGTTTGTTTGTTTGTTTGTTTGTTTGTTTGTTTGTTTGTTTAATAAAATATGTAAATTGTCTAATTCTCGAGAGAATGATAGTGCTAAAGATGTGTAAAGTATGTTGCAAGCTGAAGAGTATGGAAAGTGGTGCCTTTTAAGAACTCATGATATGGACGTTGTTCTATAAGAATGTTCGTTGGCTTGACTAAAGACAAATCGTGATTCTGAATGGCGGAACGTTAATAAAACGTCAAAGTGATATAGCCCCTCTGAGGGCTCTCCACGCAATGTGTGAGAACAGCATCCTCGGCAGACTCTGCAACGAGAGTGAATCTTTAGCACGCGTCCTACTTCTGTCTTAAAATTTAAGAAACGTGATTTCCACTTCCGGAGGTGCATGTGGCCCTGAGGTTCACTAAGCCTACACCAAAAAATGAGTACCAGATTAATTCCTGGGGGCAAAGGCGGTCGGGCGTAGAGCTTAACACTCTACCCCATCAAATGCCGAGGTTACGGATAGTGGAACCCTTTACCTTCCCCCCCTCCAAGGGCCTTCATGGCCTGTACGGAGATGACTTTTGCTTTGCTACTTCTGTCTCCCTGTAGTGGGGGCAGGGGAATAGCACACACTGTATATCCTGCCTGTCGTAAGAGGCCACTAAAAAGGGGCCCAGAGGCTCTCAACTTGAGAGCGTGGGTAGGTGACCACGGGGCCCTGAGCTGAGTCCTGGCATTGCTTCCGCTTACTTGTGCCAGGCTCCTCACTTTCATCTATCCCATCCGACCTCCCTTGGTCAACTCTTCTTCTTTTCTGACTCCGACGGTATTAGAACACTCGAAGCCTACGGAGTCTTCATTTTCACGCCATTCGTGGCCCTTGCCTTTCTTTGGCCGATACCTTCATATTTCGAAGTGTCGGATCACTCCATTTTTTCTCTCCTTTTTTTATGCTCGTGGCTTTACGTCGCACCGACACAGATAGGTCTCATGGCGAAGATGGGATAGGAAAGGCCTAGGAGTTGGAAGGGAAGCGGCCGTGGCCTTAATTAAGGTACAGCCCCAGCATTTGCCTGGTGTGAAATGGGAAACCACGGAAAACCATATTCAGGGCTGCCGACAGTGGGATTCGAACCCACTATCTCCCGGATGCAAGCTCACAGCTGCGCGCCTCTAACCGCACGGCCAACTCACCCGCTTTTTTCTCTCTAGTTGCCTAGTTGTACTTCCACTTAAAACAATAATCACCACCACCACCACCACCACCACCACCTGTTAAATCACATTTTTGTATAGTCATCATTAGAGAACTATGTAAATTGTATTGTGAATATTTCTTCTGAAGCGTTATTAATCATTTAGATTCAGATGTTTCTTGTGAAGAATGCTTTGTCTGAATGCGAACCCATAATCTGGGAAGTAATTACAATTAAATTAAACTACAAAGTAAGTTATATTTTTAATTTTTGCAGATCTTGAAAGCATCTTACTCATACTACACCCTGCTGCGTCAAGTTAACGAAGAAGGGAGTGCTTCAGAACAACAGCTGCAGAATATCTTTTAAAAGAGTGAATCACACAATAAGATTATTTCTCTGTTATGTACCATACGATGTTGCTTGTAATCCAGCTACTTACCAGGTAGAGAGAGTATTAGATCCTTTTTATAACGTGCGTATCAAGGAAGCTTTCGGCGAGAACTGTATGCACACACGCACGCACAAAGTACGTGCATATACAGTATATACAATTATACATAGAGGATAATAATAATAATAATAATAATAATAATAATAATAATAATAATAATAATAATAATAATAATAATAATAATAATTGTACCGGAAGGTACACCTCTACTCCGCCCATTCAAAATCAGCGCCTTAAGAAACTCCTCTATCGAACAAAAGTGGAAACTGATACAACATGAACTTAGAACTTTAATCAGAAGATGTCACTACTAAAACATTAAGTAATTTTGTTACTATGAAGTTTCCTAAACTAACTGAATTTCTCCTTGTTTTGTTCTGCTACATATCAAGAAGTTTGGACATTTTTCCACAGATGACACTACAAAAACATATGATCATGCACTCTGGTGCAAGGTGAAAGAACTTATAACTTAAAGAAGTTTTGTATTCCTAGGTTGTCCATAACTGACTCTATGTTCATTTATTTTTGGGTTGGCAACACTTCTTTTTCTTTCCGCCAGGTTTGAATCTAGCCAATCATAAATTTTTGTAATTAAAGTTCAACCAATCCCGCATTACTTGTTCACTTTGAATTCACCAATAAAATTTGAGAGGGCGGGTCTGGACTAGTCTTGAATTCTCTCGAACCTTCCCTGAGGGTATATAAGTTGCGGCTTTTCGAGTTTCCTTGCCAATTGATCGTCGTCTTTCTAAGTGTGTGTGCTAAGTTTTGTAAACTAAATCCGGTATCTCTTTCGTCGGCAACCAGAACATCTATAAGGTAATGGCCACATAAAATTCTATCTTTCTTGCTGTCTCCGCTACTTTACTTGAGGGGAAGGTCCGAATCTTTAATTATGTAACCTACTTTTCTAAAATGTAACTTTCCTTTCGTCTAATGTAAAAACTTCATAAAATCTTTAATTGTAAATCGGGGATAGAGAGTGAGTTACCCTCTCGAGCTCCCCTTCATCTTGGTTTGAGGTGGCTACGTTTTCGCAACATTTCGTTTCTGTAATGTATTAAAGTTATTTCCATCCGAGCCACCTCAGTAGTGTGGGAATAGCCACAGTTTCATCGGCCAAGAGCCCTGTAGGATTTTATATTTCATTATCTGGAGTGCAGGGTACGCCTCCATTCAGTTTGTGTTCGGGCCGTCTATTTAACCTGTTCTTTTTCGCAAAGGCCCTGTAGGTTGGGTACTAGATACCCCTGTGTAAAAACCAATTCAAATTTTAAATTGTGGCTTGAGAGCCCTGAGATTGTAAATTTTGATGTAATGTTGTCTTGAGTGGGCCGTAAGAAACTGAGAGCCTGTTAGCTCTTTTTCAAAGTTTTGTACGAGTAGCGAGTGCCTCTGGAAGGCTATATATTGTATTTTGGGAGCAAGTGCTCTTGAATTAGGGGATTTCTGCCCTTGACTTAATGATTCCTTATTTTTTATTAAAGTGGGGTTTTTTTTTTTTTTTTTTTTTTTTGCTAGTTGCTTTACGTCGCACCGACACAGATAGGTCTTATGGCGACGATTAATTAATGTTTTGTAAACTGGATCCGGTATCTCTGGAATTGTAAAAATAGGGGCTTGAAGCCCAGAATCTGTAAAATTCACTGATCTTGGATTTTCCTAGTCTTGTTTCAAGATTGCTTTTGTACCTGACATGTTGTTATGTTCACTAAGAAAAAATGAATTTTGATATTGTAGATAGACCCATTCACCCCGGCATCTTCTTTAACCTCTTTCTGCTCCACGTAACAATAATAATAATCATAATAGTAATAATAATAACAATAATAGTTTTACATCCCACTAACTACTTTTACTGTTTTCAGACACGCCGAAATGCCGGCATTTTGTTCCACATGAGTTCTTTAACGTGCCAATAGGTCTCCTGACATGAGACGGACGTCTTTGAGCAACTTCAAATACCGCCAGATTGAGCCGATTTTGAATCAATTAACTTGGACACAGAAGGCCAGCCCTCTACCACCTGAGCTAGTTAGCCCGGTAATAAATAGGTTGCATTAAATTAATTAATAGGCAGTTTTGTAATAATGATATGGCGTATGGCTTTTAATGCCGGATGTGTCCAAGGACATGTTCGGCTCGCCAGGTGCAGGTCTTTTGACTTGACTCCCGTAGGCGACCTGCGCGTCGTGATAAGGATGAAATGATGATGATGATGATGACACATACACCCAGCCACCCTGCCAGCGAAATTAACCAATGATGGTTAAAATTCCCGACCCTGCCAGGAATCGAACCCAGGACCCCTGTGACGAAAGGTTAGCACGCTAACCATTTAGCCATGGAGCCGGACAGTTTTGTGGTTTATTGAGGTAATAGTCTCAGGTTATCGAGAATATTTAAGCATATTTCTGTGAAGTGAGAAACAATTAAATCAGAAAAGTAGCCTGTGTGGTTGCGACGTTCTGTAACAGTGTTCATTGTATATAGTCTACCTATCAGCACCTGGGCCTTGTTCACTCGTTTCGTTAATGACTACTTTTATGCACATCTGTAGAGACCTTCACCGACTGAACAACACATACAGTTTTCCATGAGTAAAAATTGGCTTTGGCAGACAGATTCACTTTTACCCGAAAGTAGTCCGTCCACCCGTTGAATTGAAACTATTAGAAGAAACTTTCATTGATTATATACAACACAGTACATCAGTGTTTTATGAATACAGTAACCCGAATTAACCGAAGTTCACATATCCGAAAAGATGGTGAAAAAATAATAATAATTTGCGAGACCGATGCTCAAAATCGAGTTGGCTACGTTGCTTGCAACAAGTGACATAATTCTCTTTCCCCTACCCCATATTCCAGTACTCTGTACACCGTTAACTTTTTCCTTTTACCGCACATTCTATGTACTCATTACCTGCTGTCACGACAAATGTTTTTGTCCGACTCGTTGGCTGAATGGTCAGCGTACTGGCCTTCGGTTCAGAGGGTCCGGGGTTCGATTCCCGGCCGGATCGGGGACTTTAACCTTAATTGGTTAATTCCAATGGCTCGGGGGCTGGGTGTGTGTGGCGTATTCAACATTAGAAATCTTCGTAGATGGAGCCCTCATCTTCACAGACATGCAGGTCGCCTAATAGGCCGTCTATTAGAAAAAGAGCTGCATCAGGCCTCTCCGGAGGCCATACGCCATTATTATTATTACAACAAATGTTACAGTACTTGCTTCGCCGTGAACTGACCAGCAGGTCCTTCTACGTACTGTTGTATTTTACTTTTGACGTAAATCAGTCTAGGTTCTAGTGTACTGTGTTAACATGTCGGCGAAAACGAAACGTGTTGTGATAAAACAATTGAACAGAAAATGGAAGCAATTAAGCAATTAGACAGGTGGAAAATAGGAGGCTATTACGAAACGTAGCATCAGATTATTCTGTCGGTATCTCAACGACAGTATCTGACTTCGTAAATTTCAGGAATACTTATCGAAAATTTCAAATCGCAAAATTATTTTTAAAAGGCTGAATATGAGAAATTAAACGAAGCCCTATTTCTCTGGTTTACCCAGCAACGTACAAAACGAATGCCTTATCCGAACATGCACACTTAAGGTTTGTCGAACAAAACAATGAATCCGCACCAATGTTCATCAGACGACTTGATGCGTCGCTCTCGCTAGCTCCTTACCGGCCTTGCCAATCGGGTCCACGCACTGTAATCGGAGTAGTTACACAGCTCGACACGTGGTGCTAGCGGCCTAACTATTTGCGGTAGAATGCATACTTCTTTATGGAAAAGATATTGACTTTGATTGCCGATTTATCGTAATTTAGAGTTATGGAGAATGTTACATGGGTTAATACTGTTAAAATGATTAATCCTAACGGTTACTTCCGTTGATATTTGCCAAAGTAATGTCGTGAAATGAAACTGCGGAAAGATGGAGTAGTCCAGCTGACATTCTGACATTGACTCTGACTGCAGATTTATCTTAATTTAGGAATAAAGGAGCATGTTACATTGACTAATACTGCTAAAATGATTAATCCTAAAGGCTACTTTCATTGATATGTGCCAAAATAACGAGAAATGAAACTGCGGGAGATGGAGTAGTCCAACTGACGTTCCTTAACTATGAGGAATAATAGTAATCGCTTTTATTATCATGGCATTTAGATACATAGCAGAACTTACCACAATACTTTTGTCTTCTGGTGTTAATCTTGAGATAAGAGTCATTGTTCCATTAGAGTTGTAAAATTCTTCAAGTGCTGCTGCAAGGAAGGGGGCTGGGCAAAACACAAAAGTCTTATTTTTTTCTATATTCATTGTATGGATATGGATAACATAAAATTTTTACTCAAACATGTATACATTTTTTCAATATATATAGTTTCAGATTACATTTCATTCATACCTTGCACTAGAATTTCAAATACCGGGCGAGTTGGCCGTGCGGTTAGGGGCACGCAGCTGTGAGCTTGCATCCGCGAGATAGTGGGTTCGAACCCCACTGTCTGAAGCCCTGAAGATGGTTTTCTGTGGTTTCCCATTTTCACATCAGGCTGTACCTCAATTAAGACCATGGCCGATTCCTTCCCACTCCAAGCCCTTTCCGATCCCACCGTCGCCATAAGACCTATCTGTGTCGGCGCGACGTAAAACAAATAGCAAAAAAGAAGAAGAAGAACTTTTAATAAAAATTCAGTGAGAGAAAAGTATTTTGAGTAAATACATTGTTAACTGTTCATTGCTCAGGTAACAACACTTCATACGTTGGCTTTACCGTCATAACAGTAATGGTTCTTACTTGTCAGTGTTAAAAATATTAAAGCTCAGATTATCTTGGATAAAAATGTGTTGTATTGCTGTCATATGGTAAATAAGACTCCGCCTAAAGGATTATTCAATGAAAGAAACCTTAGGGGTAAAAAAATACCCGATTAACGTGATTAGCTGCCACCCCCGGGGGTCCGGGTTAGATTCTTGGCCACCGAACTCGATAGCTGCAGTCGCTTAAGTACGGCCAGTATCCAGTAATCGGGAGATAGTGGGTTCGAACCCTACTGTCGGCAGCTCTGAAGATGGTTTTCCGTGGTTTCCCATTTTCATACGAGGCAAATGCTGGGGCTGTACCTTAATTAAAGCCACGGCCGTTTCCTTCCCATTCCTAGGACTTTCCTATCCCATCGTCGCCATAAAACATATCTTTGTCGGTGCGACGTAAAGCAAAAAATATCTTGGCCCTGCCACGAAATTTCAACAGAGGTACGAGGGTGGAACGGGGTCCACTCTGCTTTGGGAGGTCAACTGAGTAGAGGGGGGGATCGATTCCCACTTCAGCCATCCTCCAAGTGGTTTTCCATAGTTTCCCACTTCTCCTCCAGGCAAATGCGGGGATGTACTGCACCCGTCCACCTCCCGAGTCCCAGACTAGCATTTATCTCATGGATGTCGGTTCATTATTTAAGTCATCCAATATACACTGACTGACAGTGACAATGCAACACCAAGGAGGAGTGGTTCGAAAAGGATGAAAGTTGGGGAAAAAACAGAGACGGCACGGATGAATAATTGATGTTTATTTCAAACCGATATGCAGGTTACACAATGCGCACGGCATCGACTCAGTAGGATGTAGGACCACCGCGAGCGGCGATGCACGCAGAAATACGTCGAGGTACAGAGTCAATAAGAGTGCGGATGGTGTCCTGAGGGATGGTTCTCCATTCTCTGTCAACCATTTGCCACAGTTGGTCGTCCGTACGAGGCTGGGGCAGAGTTTGCAAACGGCGTCCAATGAGATCCCACACGTGTTCGATTGGTGAGAGATCCGGAGAGTACGCTGGCCACGGAAGCATCTGTACACCTCGTAGAGCCTGTTGGGAGATGCGAGCAGTGTGTGGGCGGGCATTATCCTGCTGAAACAGAGCATTGGGCAGCCCCTGAAGGTACGGGAGTGCCACCGGCCGCAGCACATGCTGCACGTAGCGGTGGGCATTTAACGTGCCTTGAATACGCACTACAGGTGACGTGGAATCATACGCAATAGCGCCCCAAACCATGATGCCGCGTTGTCTAGCGGTAGGGCGCTCCACAGTTACTGCCGGATTTGACCTTTCTCCACGCCGACGCCACACTCGTCTGCGGTGACTATCACTGACAGAACAGAAGCGTGACTCATCGGAGAACACGACGTTCCGCCATTCCCTCATCCAAGTCGCTCTAGCCCGGCACCATGCCAGGCGTGCACGTCTATGCTGTGGAGTCAATGGTAGTCTTCTGAGCGGACGCCGGGAGTGCAGGCCTCCTTCAACCAATCGACGGGAAATTGTTCTGGTCGATATTGGAACAGCCAGGGTGTCTTGCACATGCTGAAGAATGGCGGTTGACGTGGCGTGCGGGGCTGCCACCGCTTGGCGGCGGATGCGCCGATCCTCGCGTGCTGACGTCACTCGGGCTGCGCCTGGACCCCTCGCACGTGCCACATGTCCCTGCGCCAACCATCTTCGCCACAGGCGCTGCACCGTGGACACATCCCTATGGGTATCGGCTGCGATTTGACGAAGCGACCAACCTGCCCTTCTCAGCCCGATCACCATACCCCTCGTAAAGTCGTCTGTCTGCTGGAAATGCCTCCGTTGACGGCGGCCTGGCATTCTTAGCTATACACGTGTCCTGTGGCACACGACAACACGTTCTACAATGACTGTCGGCTGAGAAATCACGGTACGAAGTGGGCCATTCGCCAACGCCGTGTCCCATTTATCGTTCGCTACGTGCGCAGCACAGCGGCGCATTTCACATCATGAGCATACCTCAGTGACGTCAGTCTACCCTGCAATTGGCATAAAGTTCTGACCACTCCTTCTTGGTGTTGCATTTGCTCTGTCAGTCAGTGTATAAATATAGAGGCCTCAGTGAACACGGGAATGAACGGGGCAACTAAAAATAAAAATGGGGAAAGCTCAATTGTCAACATGAATTTAAGGACTCCATGATAGGACTAGGAAGTGACAGTTAACTTTAAAAAGGGCATAACGTCTAACTACAATAAAAAGATTATGAGAATGGTTTCCTTCGAAATAATTGCCAGAAGGAGCAGTTTATTGCGCCATCCGGCGCACTGAATTTTGATACACTTGAGAACAACCATTAAATTTACAACACGTTAAATCAAACAAATCACTTGCTTCACCGCAAGTGGTGACAATATGCTGATGATGTTCATCCTGGAAGAAAATTACAGTTGTGGGGTATAATACACTGATCGATCGCATTAGGATCGAAAGCCCGAGGATAAACCATGTTTATTGTCGGCTTCTCGATTTAAATTAGATGAAGTACCTCCGACTATCTACAGTACATTTCCCTGAAGTCGGCACTCAGGATGGGAAATGTCATATGATCTCGGGAAGTGTAATCACGAACGGGTTCCATTTTATATCCAGCTGATGTCATGCCACTGGAACTAACATCTACAAATTATTTACACATGATCTAAATACTGCCCAACTCGGCCACATGGTCTCAGTAGGTTAGTGTCTCGATGAGAGAACGTGGGGATCAGTGGGAATTACGGGCCGATGACCTCCACTCACCCCGCAGGCAGAAAATAAACAAACCAAGCATTACAGTAACATGACTCACGCAAGAGCCAGCGAGAAAACATGTGATTATTACTCAGATGAAATCGCTAGCTGAATGATGTCGTCGTCAATAATTGAATTCATTATTATTAGAATAATCATTCATCCACGAAAATACCATTATTATTATTATTATTATTATTATTATTATTATTATTATTATTATTATTATTATTATTATTATTATTATTATTATTATTATTATTATTCGATGACTCCTGACACCGCCACGTTTCATTATGATCCTGATTATTACGGGACGCAAAACACAAATGTTATTACTGTTATTATGTCCGACTCGTTGGCTGAATGGTCAGCGTACTGGCCTTCGGTTCAGAGGGTCCCGGGTTCGATTCCCGGCCGGGTCGGGGATTTTAACCTTCATTGGTTCATTCCAATGGCCCGGGGGCTGGGTGTTTGTGCTGTCCCCAACATTCCTGCAACTCACACACGACACATAACACTATCCTCCACCACAATAACACGCAGATACCTACACATGGCAGATGCCGCCCACCCTCATCGGAGGGTCTGCCTTACAAGGGCTGCACTCGGCTAGTAATAGCCACACGAAATTATTATTATTATACTGTTATTATTATTATACTATCACTCATGTGATTATTAATATTATTACGATATCATTCATATAATAATAATAATTATTATTATTATCATTATTATTATTATTATTATTATTATTATTATTATTATTGTTATTATTATGGGTTATGAGTTGGTCACGTCCGCAAACATCTCAACATACCGGTTGCATTTACGAGTTTACAATGATCACCAACCCAAAATGTGATTATTATTATTATTATTATTATTATTATTATTATTATTATTATTATTATTATTATTATTATTATTATACTGATCACTACGATTTATCACCGTTCTAACATTATTATTATTATTATTATTATTATTATTATTATTATTATTATTATTATTATTATTGGTCTCACACCATCAGTTATATTCGTTTTTAACATATTTATCATCATCATCATCTGTTTACCCTCCAGGTTCGGCTTTTCCCTCGGACTGAGCGAGGGATCCCACCTCTACCGCCTCAAGGGCAGTGTCCTGGAGCTTCAAAGTCTGGGTCGAAGATACAACTGGGGAGTATGACCAGTACCTCGCCCAGGCGGCCTCACCTGCTATGCTGAACAGGGGCCTTGTGGAGGGATGGGAAGATTGGAAGAGTAGTATAATTGGATGGTTCTGGCGCCTCCGCCGCATCCTCCGCCGCCCGCCTCCTCCGCCGCCGCCGCCGCCCGCGGGAAATTTGAATTTTGGCGGGAAATTTGAATTTAGGCGGGAGATTTGAATTTGTAAACAAAGCCACGTGCTTTTTGACAGCTGTCATCGACAACAACGCATCGCTAACCTCACTGCTGCCATCTTGACGGGCCTAAACCTCACTAGTACCAACTTAACCTAACTAGCGTGAGGTAAACAAAGCCACGTGTTTTTTGACAGCCACGTGCTTTTTGACAGACAACAACGCATCGCTAACCTCAGTACTGCCATCTTGACGGGCCTAAACCTCAGTAGTGCCAACTTAACCTCACTAGCATGAGGTAAACAAAGCCACGTGCTTTTTGACAGCCACGTGCTTTTTGACAGATTTGTAAACAAAGCCACGTGCTTTTGACAGACAACAACGCATCGCTAACCTCAGTACTGCCATCTTGACGGGCCTAAACCTCAGTAGTGCCAACTTAACCTAACTAGCGCGAGGTAAACAAAGCCACGTGCTTTTTGACAGCCACGTGCTTTTTGACAGATTTGTAAACAAAGCCACGTGCTTTTGACAGACAACAACGCATCGCTAACCTCAGTACTGCCATCTTGACGGGCCTAAACCTCAGTAGTGCCAACTTAACCTAACTAGCGCGAGGTAAACAAAGCCACGTGCTTTTTGACAGCCACGTGCTTTTTGACAGATTTGTAAACAAAGCCACGTGCTTTTTGACAGACAACAACGCATCGCTAACCTCAGTACTGCCATCTTGACGGGCCTAAACCTTAGTGGTACCAACTTAACCTAACTAGCGCGTGGTAAACAAAGCCACGTGTTTTTTGACAGCCACGTGCTTTTTTGACAGCTGTCATCCGCCATTTTTGAGCACTGTGCTGCCCTCTATATCGCAGTAGCTGCAAAATTCGTCACCTGTCATCGGCAGTGCTGCCATCTTGACGGGTCTAAACCTTAATGCTACCAACTTAACCTAACTAGCGCGAGGTAAACAAAGCCACGTGCAGCTGTCATCCGCCATCTTTGAGCACAGTGCTGCCCTCTTTAGCTACTTACCTTTGACAGCTGTCATCCGCCATCTTTGAGCACAGTGCTGCCCTCTTTAGCTACTTACCTTTGACAGCTGTCATCCGCCATCTTTAATCCAGGGAGAACAGTGCTGCATATAGCTTTGTAAAGCACGTGGAATTTGCCACCGCTACATAGAGGGCAGCACTGTTCTCTCTGGATTAAATATGGTGGATGATAGCCGTCAAAGGTAAGTAGCTAAAGAGGGCAGCACGGTGAATAAAGATGGCGGATGACAGCTGTCAGAAAAGCACATGGGTTTGTAAAGCATTTAGAATTTGTCGCCACCACATAGAGGGCAGCACGGTGATTAAAGATGGCGGATTACAGCTGTCAAAAAAGCACATGGCTTTGTTTCCAAACAAGAGCACGTGGAATTTACCGTCACCACATAGAGGGCAGCACTGTGATTAAAGATGGCGGATGACAGCTGCACATGGCTTTGTAGAGCACGTGGAATTTGCCGTCACCACATAGAGGGCAGCACTGTTCTCTCTGGATTAAAGATGGCGGATGACAGCTGTCAGAAAAGCATATAGGTTTGTAAAGCGCATAGAATTTACCGCCACCACATAGAGTGCAGCACTGTTCTCTCTGGATTAAAGATGGGGATGACAGCTGACGAAATTGCCAGCAGCATAGTGCTCTGTTGGTTAAAGATGGCGGATGACAGCTGTCAAAAAAAGCACGTGGCTTTGTTTCCCAACAAGAGCACATAGAATTTTTCAAATTGCCACCACCACATAGAGTGCAGCACGGTGATTAAAGATGGCGGATGACGGCTGTCAAAAAAGCGCGTGAGTTTGTTTCCAAACAAGAGCACGTGGAATTTGCCGCCACCGGGTAGCACTGTTCTCTCTGGATTAAAGATGGCGGATGACAGCTGTCAGAAAAGCATATAGGTTTGTAAAGCATGTGGAATTTACCGCCACCACATAGATTGCAGTACGTCAGTACAGCTGGAGGCAGTTTTCGGCCAATCAGAAAATTGCAAAATTTAGCCGCCCTGCCGTAGTGGAAATATTATATAGTCGTTTGTGATCGGGAGAAGAGAATTAAAGGAAAAATACTGTTCTCTAGTCTTGGACTAAATTTTAAGGAATTGTTGGTGCGGTTATGTGATAAGTTATTTTATAATTAATGAATTATAGGCATTTACGTCGTAAGTTTGTGAAGTATGGATTCGCCCGCAAGATCGAGTCTCATGGCGGGAAAACGCCATTAGACATCAATGAAATAATCCCAGTGACGCTTGGCAATATGTGGGAAAATATTTTGATGCAACATTAAAACCACACCTATTGTTGAAGTCACTAGAGTTGTTTCATTAATTAATTAATCTGCGGACACTTAGAAATTTGACGTCAGGGTATGATATCACTACGCCACCCCCTCCCAAGAGTCACTCCGGAGGCGTAGTTTCCAAAATTCACAAAACGAACAGTGGAGTTGTACCGAACATGCAGTCTTAGTTCAAATTTCAGAGAGTCCAGTCAAACTTCAGACGAGATCGTGACGAAAATCGCGGGCCGCGAAAAGCGAAGTTTTAAGTTTATTTAAAACTACCGCTATAAGTGCAGACGCCGCGAGTATTTCGGTGAGTTATAATGTGATATTGATCTCAAAGAACTATTAAGATGCTACGATCTAGTGTAAATCATGAACTGCTGGGACATTTAGAGCGCTCACAATGTCGCAGAATCTCCAGTGTTATTTCTCACCAATTGACATTCAATTGCTAATTTCACGGCACACCTAGATGAACGTTACTGTGTTCCAGGGTGATAGCGGTCAGAACATTTATATTCGCATCAAACTATAAGCTCATATGCAGATTTTTCAGTAGGAGTTGCAAATTTATAGATATCGCAACAAGTAAAAATCATATCTGAATTCACAAACTCAGAAGGACAAACTAAGCATGGGGTTGTGTAATGTAATGTCCCCGAGATAAATGACGTTTCATTAAAGACAATGTCAGTTTTGACAATGGAGTGACAGAGTCGATTGACCAGTTTGTACAAAGTCAAGGGCAGACACCTGACAGCCAACTGCAAATAACGGGAGATAGGCAGGCCAAGACGTATCCTCTCTGTTTCCGTGGAAGGTGAATGACATTTAACCCACTACACAATCAAGGAATGGCAAGGACAGGTAGCAAGCAGCACGGAAGGTAAAACGCAAATAGAAAAGTCGTTCTGAATACAAACGGAAGCCCACTTGTGTGTATTAATTCTGTTCATGTTATATAATTTGTGTATTTGTTTAAGCTTGAAGAATGCGTGTGATTTAACCTACCTGCGAGTGCTCTATAATTAAAAATGGATCCAGCTAGCGTGTGCGACGTATTGTATAATATAACCACTATGTCCACAATGGAATAATTCGAATTCAAAGCAGGGACTGAGAGAATGCAGCCCACGATCACCACAAGGTAAAGAGCATGTTGTATTTATCCTTTTTGTAATTAAAACGACTTGATTAACGCGTAGTCCGATTAGGTTTAGATTCCATAGTTTTTGAGTAAATTCGCACACCTGATATTGAAAAGAATCATGTTGAAATCAGCTTTATAATCATAACCTACTATCGAGGTTTGAACAGTCAGGTTTAACGATCGGAATGTGAATGTCCCGACCTCGACTAACCTATATACAATACTGAGATGGAGTAAAAATCAATTTTGAGTCGTTAAATGATATGTCTTCATGATTGTGGTTAATCAGATAATTATTTGACCTAAGGATTAAGTAAAGCCCATAATTATTGCTGGCCTATGGGAGGCCATAATAATAATAATAATAATAATAATAATAATAATAATAATAATAATAATAATAATAATAATAATAATAATAATAATAACTGAGATGGATTAAAAATCAATTTTGAGTCGTTAAATGATATGTCTTCATGATTGTCGTTAATCTGATAATTACTTGACCTCAGGATTAAGTAAAGTCCATAATTATTGCTGGCCTATGGGAGGCAATAATAATAATTTGTTTCTGTTTGTTAAGTAATTTAAATTCAGCTGAGGTAGTATAATTCATCAAGAAATAATTTATCTATGATATTGGAATGAATAATAAAAATATTTAGGTATAACGGTAGTAATAATCATACAATAATTTTGTGGATATTTTTGTAGATGAACGATAAGATTTCGCGATCTTTGGTGCATAGAGAAATTGGATAGTAAGGTCATTGGCAGGCAATCATGGATGATATTACAGGATTTATTGGGCAACCATTGGTGACCGGCTCAGGTTCGACATGTTAAAATGTAGTGTGATTTATGAAATATTAATGAAAAATGGAGATATGATTGCAAGTATGAAGTATCATCCCAGCATGTAACAATCATGAGCTAGAAGAATAGAGCCTTGAGGACCATGTCGCGTATATCAAATGAATGTCGTATTATTCTTATGAGAACGAAAAAATGATTTTGTGAGGTTATTTAGCTCAGGTATGATAGAGCATGCTGCGTTGATATAATGAGAGAATTATGGGAACTGATGATGATGTTATTAGCTTAAGAAATGTGAGCTCAAATCTATGGTGTAATATATATGATAATAAGGGAAGGATAACGTTGAATACGCAAATTATAGCAGAGATGATGAGATACTCGGAGATATTCCATAAAAGGGGCCGAGTTGAAACAGGAACTTTGACCGGAGCTGGCAATGGGATTCGGAATTATGTTGTGATTATTGTGGAATTATTTTATTTTCTAGTTTAAAATTTGGGGTTATCAGTTATAGATAAATGTATTATTTCACTTGATTGCCACCAACAGCACCTCAGAGTCTCTAAAAGTAATAAAAGTATACAACTGAATGAATTTAATTAACCATGTACTTAATTTTTTTATTTATAAGGCTAGGACTTCGTTTATTAAATAATTATGGCTCAGTTTTTGCTTAACTGTGATTTAATCCCAGTTTGCATATAAGGTGCGCGGATATCATGTTATTTCATTGAATTAATTATAGGCGTAACTAGGTTTATTAGTGTGTTCGCTTTTTCCTTTTTTCGTGCATTATGTGGACAGTGTCGTGTATATTTGTAAATATAAATTTCAACTGGTAGTTTTAGTAGGACCGCCTGTATTCACAGTCAATAAATTACAGAAAGTTCTTTACGCATCTCAAAAGGCAACGCAAATAAATAAAGTAATCACCACTACAAATTTATGTAAATTAACGTTGAATCCTGCAAATGAACTGACTTTGGATTGTCTGTAATGTAAATTAATGCCGCAAGTTGATCTAACAAGGTGGAATCTGCCACCAGTAACGATGGAATTTGTATTATTTTTTGTCGAGGTTAAGGGTAACAAGCGGCAATGAAACTATGTGAGAAGGCAAATTCATTTGACTCATATTAAGGATAAGGCATTTAGCCTCTTATTTGTAATGTTTTTGCCCAGTGGCCATCACAGTAATTAAATTTAGGTTGTACCATGGCTGAATAAATAATTTCTAACGTTTATTTGTATTTAAAAGTAAACACAGCCTTTGGGGCTTCTTTCAGCCACTTGGAGTTAATTATTTGTCAAAGTTTATATAATTATAAAAGAAAGTTAATGTCCAACTGAAACAGTGTTCATGGTTCTTTTTAAAACTTATTAACATATTTAGGTAACTTTTAAAGGTCATGATTCAGGAGTATGTCGACATGTACATACCGTATGTGAGTTGTCTCAGATTATTCTACTTAGTTTAATTAGTTAGTCATTTAATTTCAATTGAGTTGCAAACTTTGATATTTATAAATTTGAGACTTAAGTTTACGATTGATTGAGTCTAGCCTTGAATGCTAGAAGTTTTGCACCAGCGTTCTCTCGACAAATATTGTTTATCCAATGTGTTTATTGTTTAATTTGGAGCTAATCCATCTGATCAGTTACCTATTTAAGCCAAAATTTGAGGTTTTTTTTTTAGCTAATCACCTTTATATCCGATCTTTTATTATTTTATTTTTACTTAATCTTGCTATTGTAATTTTGTTAATAAATTATATTCATTCATTTCAAATCCGTCTTGGGTAACGTTATTTGTAGATAGCTGGACCCTTAGGTATTTCATTTCTCACCCCATTATTTTGGCACTTCAACCACGAGGAAATCCAGGGGACGCAGCACGCCCGAGGAAAGAGTCTACGTGAGCGGTGAGTATTTTTTAAATTTTTCAGCAGCAGCCGTGGCAACAATTTTCAAGAGGAGCACCGCCACACATGCCTTGAAAAGGGCACAATATAGACAGGCCGTTGCTGTTTACACCAATGGCTAATAGTTTATTCTTCCGTGCGTTACGAGCTTTATGAATTCTGAACGATGTTGTTGTGAAGTGCACATTGATAGTGATTAGTGGAAAACTCAAGAATTATGCCGAAAAAGTTGTCATGGGCGCAAAGGAGAAAGCTGTACAAGGAAAGTGAGTTGATGAATGAAGCTTTATTAAGTAAAGTGCCAAAACTATTTTTTGAAGCTAATACAATACAAAATGTTGCCACGGCTGAGATCAGTATGGCTGCACCTAGCTGTATTTCCTCCTCACAAAGTAGCAGTCAAGAGGCCAAAGACACTGAATTTGTACCTTTGCCTTCCCCTACTGATGATACCGTTACAAGCGATCTTGACCAGAGTGATCGTGATAGTGGTAATCGCAATAAAAGGGTGATAAAACTGTCAACAGACACTGAAACTGAAATTGAATTTATTTCCAAATCGGAGCAGGTGCCGGTGATTACTTCAGATCCGGCAACGTGGCCAGCCCATATTATGCACTTTCAGCGTGATGAGTTTGTTTTGAAAGGGCCGACTGAAAAATAACGAAAATAGCCACTTTTCAAACCAATTTCGGTATCGGTTTTTTTTAAATGGAGAAAAAAAATCAAGGCGATTGTTTATTTATTCAGAAAAATCCGATTCTGTCTATTGTTTCGGTTGTAGATTGTTTAATCCCTCATCAAAGTCACATTTTGGTCAAGCAGTGGGTTTTAACAACTGGAAAAATTTGGCAGACCGTTTAAAATCCCATGAGTTGTCACCAGACCATTTCAAAAATATGGCTGCATGGTTTGAAGCAGAAAGAAGAATTAAAGGAGACACATCAATCAACCAGCACTTCATGAAGCAAACTGAAACTGAGGGTCAGCGTTCAGAAGAAGTATTGCGACGGTTAGTGGAAATTGCTTTATATCCAGCAGAGCACAATATGGCTTTTCGTGGGTCATCTTCCAAAGTTTTCACAATAAGTAATGGAAATTTCCTTGGACTTTTGCAACTTTTACGAAAATTTGATAATGTAGCAATGGAACACTTAAGATGTATAACTAACAAAGAAACACAATTTCATTTATTACGTGTGTCAATACATTTTTCTATTTGATTTACGTCGCACCGACACAGATAGGTCTTATGGCGACGACGGGATAGGAAAGGCCTAGGAATGGGAAGGAAGCGGCCGTGGTCTTAATTATGGCACTTCCCCAGCATTTGCCTGGTGTGCAAATGGGAAACCACGGAAAACCATCTTCAGGGCTGCCGACAGTGGAGTTCGAACCCACTATCTCACGGATGCAAGTTCACAGCCACGCGCTCCTAATCGCACGGCCAACTCGCCCGGTTGTGTCAACACAAAATGAAGTAATAACTATACTAGGTGATTCAGTAATGGAAATATCTTGACGAAAATAAAGGAAGCCAGATATTTTTCCGTTATCCTTGATTTACTCCACACATAGGGCCTAAGTCACAAGGAGCGAGTTTCATTAACGATTCGCTACGTCACTGAAGATGATGATGGGAAGATCAAAGTAGAAGAAAGCTTTGTGGCCTATCGAGTTGACAAAGAAACCACTGGAGAAGCTCTCACTGACTTGCTGTTCAAAAAAAATTGAAGAGTGTGTTTGAACATGACAAACTGCCGTGGTCCGGGATACGATAACGGTACCAACATGGCAGGTGTAAAAATAGAGTTCAAGCTGGTGTACTGGTCAACTTCCCTTTGGCTGTTTCAGTCCTTGTGGGTGCCAGAGCCTAAATCTAGTAAATGCTGATGGAGGAAAATTATCAGTTAAGTCTACATCTTATTTGGTATTTTACAACGCCTCTTTACCATCATCTCTAGTTCAACGTAGCGCTGGTGTGTAATAAGCGACCATACTAAAGCACTTACTTTAAAGCAAGTGTGTGAAACGCGTTGGGAATCTCGCATAAGTGCTGTTCAGACTGTTAGATACCAACATGCGAAAGTTAGGGATGCATTGGTTGAGTTAGGCGGCAAAATTGATTACCCCCAAACACCCTCTGAAGCTCAATCTTTGACTAATCAAATGGAAGACTTTTCCTTCATCATAACTTCGATCTTGTAGAATGACTTTCTTTTTGAAGCTAATTTGATCAGTAAAACTATTCAAAGGAAAGAGGTAGACATCAGTGACTGTTCTGAAAAGTTCAATAAATGTTTGGAGTTTTTAAACAGATTTAGAGAAAATGGATATGTGGACGTAGTAATCTCCGCTAAAGGAATAGCTGTTGAATTTGTATCGAACATGTTTTTCCCGAGAAAAGGATTCCTAAAGGAAAACGCGTTCTTTGTATGAGTTTTCTGAGGAAGTGCAATCATCACCTGAAGAAACGTTTATGAGAGAAGTTTTTTTATCCATTAGTGGATAAAGTTTTGAACTCACTTAAGAGGAGATCAACTGCGTTGGAAGAACACCAACATGCATGGGGATTTTTGGGTAATGTTGCTCAACTTCCAGGAAAATAAGATATAAAACAAAGTTGTTTGGACCTTGAAAGACAACTGACAAAACAACCAAAGTGTCTGATATCAACGGCAATGGCCTGTATCTTGAACTCTTACATGTGAGTTCGATTGTGGATCATGGAAAAAGCACAGTCACACCAAAAGAAGTATGCGTATGATCAAAGACACAAACAGTAAAGATTTGTTTACAAACTTGTGGGTCGCATTAAAAGTGTTACTAACAATACCCGTGACAGTTGCTAGTGCCGAACGAAGCTTTAGCAAGCTTACGCTTATAAAAACTTATTTGCGCTCTACAGTCGCACAGGAAAGGCTGAACTCTCTCGTCATTCTAGCAATAGAAAATGACACCGCAAAAAACTTAGACCGTAGATAAATTCTGACAACACTTACTCATGCAAAAGCCACGCAAATGCCTTTCAATCTTTGAAATTTGTATATAGACGACAAAAAAGAGCATCAAAGACAGAGACAAATAATGAAAAATCAAAGACTGTATTTTGTTTATAAATACACTGACTGACAGAGCAAATGCAACACCAAGAAGGAGTGGTTCGAAACGGATGAAAGTTGGGGAAAAAACAGAGACGACACGGACGAATAATTGATGTTTATTTCAAACCGATATGCAGGTTACACAATGCGCACGGCATCGACTCAGTAGGATGTAGGACCACCGCGAGCGGTGATGCACACAGAAACACGTCGAGGTACAGAGTCAATAAGAGTGCGGATGGTGTCCTGAGGGATGGTTCTCCATTCTCTGTCAACCATTTGCCACAGTTGGTCGTCCGTACGAGGCTGGGGCAGAGTTTGCAAACGGCGTCCAATGAGATCCCACACGTGTTCGATTGGTGAGAGATCCGGAGAGTACGCTGGCCACGGAAGCATCTGTACACCTCGTAGAGCCTGTTGGGAGATGCGAGCAGTGTGTGGGCGGGCATTATCCTGCTGAAACAGAGCATTGGGCAGCCCCTGAAGGTACGGGAGTGCCACCGGCCGCAGCACATGCTGCACGTAGCGGTGGGCATTTAACGTGCCTTGAATACGCACTACAGGTGACGTGGAATCATACGCAATAGCGCCCCAAACCATGATGCCGCGTTGTCTAGCGGTAGGGCGCTCCACAGTTACTGCCGGATTTGACCTTTCTCCACGCCGACGCCACACTCGTCTGCGGTGACTATCACTGACAGAACAGAAGCGTGACTCATCGGAGAACACGACGTTCCGCCATTCCCTCATCCAAGTCGCTCTAGCCCGGCACCATGCCAGGCGTGCACGTCTATGCTGTGGAGTCAATGGTAGTCTTCTGAGCGGACGCCGGGAGTGCAAGCCTCCTTCAACTAATCGACGGGAAATTGTTCTGGTCGATATTGGAACAGCCAGGGTGTCTTGCACATGCTGAAGAATGGCGGTTGACGTGGCGTGCGGGGCTGCCACTGCTTGGCGGCGGATGCGCCGATCCTCGCGTGCTGACGTCACTCGGGCTGCGCCTGGACCCCTCGCACGTGCCACATGTCCCTGCGCCAACCATCTTCGCCACAGGCGCTGCACCATGGACACATCCCTATGGGTATCGGCTGCGATTTGACGAAGCGACCAACCTGCCCTTCTCAGCCCGATCACCATACCCCTCGTAAAGTCGTCTGTCTGCTGGAAATGCCTCCGTTGACGGCGGCCTGGCATTCTTAGCTATACACGTGTCCTGTGGCACACTACAACACGTTCTACAATGACTGTCGGCTGAGAAATCACGGTACGAAGTGGGCCATTCGCCAACGCCGTGTCCCATTTATCGTTCACTACGTGCGCAGCACAGCGGCGCATTTCACATCATGAGCATACCTCAGTGACGTCAGTCTACCCTGCAATTGGCATAAAGTTCTGACCACTCCTTCTTGGTGTTGCATTTGCTCTGTCAGTCAGTGTAAATCAAATCTTAGTATATGTATTGAACCCATAATTCTACGATGAGAAAAATATTTTTTTATTTTTCTCAATATTTATTTCGAAACAACATGCTACTTTTATTTTTGTGAGCAGCCACGTTGCGCTCCCAGAGCCTCTATGTCGCGTGGGAAGGATCTCACCCGCGGTAAGCTCGTGAACTACCGTGACACCTCGGCGGACTTCGAGTGCCCAATAATTCTTCAAATTCACGGAATTCTGCGTAACGAGAGATTTTGGCAACACAATAAACACAGAAATAAATAATCTAAATTATTCTTAAACCCTACGTGAAGACAGAGCCCCCAGGGTAAAATATAAATGCAGTTAAGCCTAAGTACAAATCAGCGTCAGATCAGTGGACTAGCTCCACGTGCCAAGGTCAATGGATGAAGAAAACCCGCGAAACGCCCGGGCAGAAATAATTTATTTCACCTGTTGCGAGTGTGGTAAAATTATGAGATTAACATCTAAAATAATTACAAGTCTGTCCGGAATTCTGGAACAAGTTTCATGAAAATCGGTCTATTGGACGCGAAATTAGCAGATTACGCAACGAAGCTTAGTAGTGTGTGTAGCGTCATCATAAGACTATAAAAGAAACCCCCCTCTGCATATTTCTCAGTGGCGATCTGGGTTTTGAAGCAGCGGGAGTTTACGCCCGTCGTCAGCAGAAAATTGTACCAGATTGATCTACAAATAACTTAGTACATGTTCGTGGCTGAGCTCCACATATTCGGTTAAAAAGGGAAGGTGACTGAAAAGTTCTGAACTTTTGCCGACAAACTGTGAAAGTATAGGCGTCTGTTAAAGTACATAGCAGATATTATTTTATCACCTCATGTGTGTTTGAAAGTGTTAAGAGAGTTGGAAAGCTAGTCAGAGCAGTTCTGATTTCGTTATCTGTTGAACACCTGTTGGGTTAGGGTGACAGAGAGACGACTCTGGGCGAAGGTAGACAGTCGCAGCCGACTGCAGAACGAAGGAGGTTTGTTGTACAAATTATAACGAGGAAAGTGCGTGATTTGTGTTGTAATTTAATATCGTGTGAAAAGGCAGTGTTTGTAAGATTGATATTTTTGAGAAGATGATGTTATTTGTACCAATGTGCGGCTAAAGGCACGAGGTCAGCTGGCGAAAATATAGTCAGAATACTGGAGATGACGTCACTTGTAGGTCTGTCTATATTTGTATTATGTTGTAGTTAGATTTTATTGTTTGTTCCAGCCAATTTTTCAAGATGATTGTCGGGTTGATATTTGTAATTATCAGGCGAAAAGTGTTATAATTTTGGTCAGCGTATGAAAATTTTAGTTTGTAAATTTCACGTCAAGAAACTGTAAAATGCGATGTTTATATATGGTGTTAATGTTCTATGAGATATTGTCCAAAGTGAGGAAAATTAGGAAAGCTATAATGTTAAAGTAGTCGTGGCGAATGTCTTAATTTCAAATATCAGTTGAATTCAGAAATGTTTGTCGATAATAATAATAATAATAATAATAATAATAATAATAATAATAATAATAATAATAATAATGTCTACCGCGGGATAAAGAAATTTTTCTATGTTAAAAGTGCATTTAACCAGTATATTTTACAAGGATCGCAGGCATTTAGAAAATTCCAGTGAAATTCGATAGAGTTATATTTATTCATGGGAAGTAAAATTTTTCGACATCGTGTATGTCGATGATACGGAAAATCGCGATGTGTTCTTGTATTCTCGAGGTCCGAAAGTTGTAGTAACAGTAAGTAAAGAGGTGTATTTTATAATGGTTGTTGTTTTCACAAGAGGATTGAAATACGAAAAGGGTCTTGGAAATATAAGAAAAATGGATTGAGAGCGAAGAATTTATATATGTGGACATGAGAGGGATAGGAATACTGAAGGTGAAAGGGAGCCTGGATTTTAAGTGATACCGCTGGGATAAGGCGAGGAGAATGAGTTTGAGACAGGCTATGTTTGCCGAGGAAGTATTTGTGTGACAGGCTGTAGTGTTGTCCGCTAACAATCCGAAATTTGAGACGACTACTGTGTGAGGCACCGTAGATTTCTAGTAGATCCCAAGTGAAAACGATTTTAGTTAAGATTAAAAGTCTTGGTAGTAAAAGTATGAATATTAAGATAATGTTACCTCAAGGATAAAAGAGCATTTAGAACACATGGTTGGTGTTGCTTGAATTTCGTTTCACTGGATAGTCATTGATATAAATATTTGGAATTAACGGTAGGCGATTTGAGAGTTTCCAGTGCGGTAGTGGTGATTCTTATTTTGTTTGACAACATCCACTAAAATGGTAGACGTGTATTGGGAATTATTATTCCTTCCCTAAAACTTCATTGTACCGGCTGAGATTGTGTTTGAGTTGGAGAATTGTTCGTCACGTACATTTATTTTTCGAGCTCGCGTTCTGTAACGAGATAGAGACTTACTGCATTTTTCGACTTGCGTTTGTTTAATAGTAAGAGACGTGGTTCCGTGTGTGTTATTAGTCTGACCAGGTTTACAATTGAAATGCCAGAGATGGTTTGAAATTGCTAGTTCGCCTGATATACTAGGGGATGCGTAGCACGACCCATTTTTACGCCCGACCATAGATTTAGGACGTCACATGTTATCCTTGGAGTATATTGATGATGAGACGTCCTAGTTCACGCCCGACAATAGAATTTGGAAGGTATCGTGTACATAGAAATTAGTGTTAGGATGTACAGATTTTAAGTGAGCCCGACGATAGGTCTGGGATGTTAGCTGTACATACTCAAGTCTCAGATTAGATGTTTTTTTGTTTTTGCGAAGTGACCTGGGCGAAGGTAGCATCTACAGTAAAATATGAAATATGAAGAGGGTTAGATCGGTAATAATGAGGCCAACTTGTGAGCAGGTATAAACAGCTGGAAGGTGATCCCTAAGATATGGGACCGTTATCGGCGAATGAGGGTTGCCCAAACATTGGATATCGACCTGATGGATATTAAATATTTTACTGTAATTCTCCGGGCGTGTTGAGTTTAAATGACTTCGATATGTTATTTTATTTTACGGATTTAATTGTTTTGTCGTTCTGACGTCCGTTTCGTTTTGATAGTGTGCATATTGACACTCAATGTATTAGTGTGAGACTTGAGCTGCGAATGCGGTTTCGATTTGTCAGCCAGTAGTATTAATTTATTTTCAATCTTTGTCGTTCTTTCACTTTTATACGTAGTTGAATTCGATTAAGTGATCACTTTATAGGTAGTGTGTTGGGACAAACAATAAGTAGATGGATCTGTAATGGTAGTCATTGTTTGAGAAAGGAAAGAATTCCTTTTGTTGTATTTTTCAATGTGGACTAGTAATTTTATTAAGCGTAACATAACCATTTCTAACCTGAAAATCGGTTTGATAATAATACTTTTCAAGTGATTTGCCACTTTTTAATTAACTTCAGTGTTTGGCATTTCTTCTAAATGCGTGATGAATAAGTGTTTCCTGCATTTCGCAGTTTTGTTCCTTCAGAACGACGTAACGTAAGATCCTCGCGGATCATGTTGTTGTTGGTTCCTTCCGAACAGCTGTTTGGGTGCTGCACATTTAGCATCGGGATTACCCTATCACTTAAGGGTGTCATGAATGACAAATACATGGTGGAATTTTATTTCAATTGTGAATGATGCTGTTAACTCGTAGTGAACACCATGGTTTCCCATAATATTTCGCAACCTATCCAAAGCAACTGATAGACAACTAGGTTCGATTAAGGGTCCATTCGGCGGGTTTTCCGTATCCGTAAGGTTATTCGACTGGTGGATAACCTTAATTGAGAGGAAATCAGGCGTACTACTTGTTGAAAGTCAGATTTTCCACGGATCGTGTGGATTAATTCTCAGTTCTCGTTTGGAGTAATAGGTGCCCGGTTTTCAGGTCTTTCCTTTTTCAGTTTTTCAGTTTCGCTGTTCACTAATTTAATAGTTTCTCCGAAGCAACTCTTCGGTATTGTGAGAAATAAATCAACGCTATGCAATGTGACTGCGTTTGAAACATTCAATAATAAATAATTTATTAAAAAAATTCCAAGGATTTATATTAAAATAATAATGTTGTCGTGCCATTTCGAATTTAATAAAAGTTAGTAAGCACATATTTGCTCCTCATTTCAAGTAGTTGGTCTCTCTTCTGAACCCCTTGGTTAAGATCGTGACCGAATTTCTTCCCGCAACGACCCGTGATTTAAGAGTTCTATATTGTTCTATTGTAGCAGCCGTGGCCGACCAACGATGGAATGGTAAGTTCAAGGGTTCAGTATATCAAATGTGTAGTGGAGTGTGGTTGGTCCGTGATGCTATTATTTATAATAGCTGCCTGTTTTCCAGTCCGCAGCACGGCGAGTCCATAGGTGGTGGAAAATAAAGTGGCTGTAAAGAGCTAGGGTATCATCCCCCCGAACCAAAACTGGAACGAACAAAATTACGAGCACTACCGAGGGTGGAGGGCGCCAATTTAAATCTTGCCTTGGGCGCCTACATACCACGCGACGGCTCTGAGTCGAGGGTAGTGATATTCACCTGCGCTCTTTTCAGAGGTGTACACTTTTAGCTCGTCAGGACTTTGTCTACTCTAGGGTTCCTTGAAGCATAACGGTCCCCCTGTAGGTGGGGGGGATAGAATAGCACCCACGGTATCCCCTAACCGTCGTAAGAGGCAACTAATTGATGTCCCAGGGGCTCTTAACTTGGGAGCGTGTATTGGCGAAAATAGGGCCCTCGGCTGAGTCCTGGCATTTCTTCCACTTACTCATGTCAGGTTACTCACTTTCATCTATACTTGCTATAATTGCTTGGAAATTCAATCATTCCACTGCTCCATGCTGGGTAGGCTTTAGTGAGTGTATTGTTCAGATGTTACAGAAGTTATTGCGACGACTGGTAGGGTCGTTCCTCCTTAGCTTACGAGGAACTATTGACAGTACTGGTGGACACTGAACCAGTTATTAATTCCCGGCCATTGACTTACTTATCTGAAGACAGCGATGATTTACTAATGTTAACTCCAGCAATGTTTCTTCAGGATATTCCTAGGGTCAGATAAGCCATGGAAAGTGATCCAGATACATGCAACATCTGAGGACAGAATAACGCAAAAGATCAGACTAGAGTACCGAGGGCAACTTAAAACGGGGAAAGGCACGGTTACTAGACTAGACGGTAGGGGTCATCAGTTGGATGCGCAGTAGCAAGCCACGCCTCCTGACGTCACACGGTCCCCACGTTCGCTAAACGAAACAGAGCGCCATTAATCTAGTGATGGTGTTTACCTTGTCAACAGTGTAAGAGTTTAATTTTTCTGTGCTGTGCTGTGCCATGGTGTGTTGTGCTGTCGCCGGTTGCTCTAACCACGATAGACACCAGAAGGATTTAGACATTAAATATCATCGTTTTCCAAAGAACAGCAACATCAAATTAAAGTGGATTAATGCCTGTAAACGGGCTTACTCGTTTACTATTGAGAATGCTCGTGTGTGCTCTGTACATTTCGACAACTCGGACTACATAAGGGACTTGAAGGGTGAGTCCCTAAACCTTCCAATTAGACGTGATTTAAGGCCTGACGCACCACATTTAAATTTGCCACTGAGTAGTAATGATTTAGCGAATCAGTCCTGTAACGACAGGGCACAAAAGTGAAATAATCGTAAGGAGATACGGCAAAATTTACAATAGCAGGCGCCAATTGAAGCAGAAAATATTAATAATGCAATCTTGAGGAAGGAATTAGACGACAAAAGTAAACATCAGTGTTTCTGTAATGAGAAAATTGCTGAAGGGACTGCAGAATTGGAGTTAGTTAGAATATAAAGTTGTGACTTAAAACAGAAAAATAAGGATCTTCAGGACCGTCTTTGTGCAGATAATACCGAGATAATAAAATTAAAAAATAATGTTCAAATTTTTAAGGGTACTTTTTCTAAAAGTCAACAGCAAGCTTTAGTAAATGGCAGATGCTCAAGCTGGTCATCTGAGGGCATTGCTAAGGCGATAATCTTACGGTCTATATCATATAGAGCATTGTATTTTGTTAGAGACGTGATTAATTACCCTTTTCCTAGCTAAGTTACAATCAAACGACGGCTAAGACAGTTTTCTATTTCTCCTGGATTCATTGAGTTTAGCATTAATATCTTAAAAACACAATCAAGGGTACTTAATGAAATCCACGGATGAGTGCATTAATTCTATTATTAAAATGGAAGATGAATGTAGTGCCTTCCACGGAAACTACATTAAGAAATGTCCAGGAGTTTTTAGGATGTTAAAGGAAGAAATTAATAAAAAATATCCTGATCTTGAAGATTTTGTTGTTTTATGTTTTATTAGAACCAGAACATTCATAAGGATAAAAAACATAAACAAACTTAGGCACATGAATTATTTGAAGAGGTGTAAACAAACTCCTAATAAAAAAGGAAAAGTGTGAAAAAATTAAGAAAGTTGTTGGATAGACTGATTTTAAAGTAATGTAAAACAACCAAATAACATCTAGATGTAAATATTTTGTGTGTTACCTATATAATGTAAATATTTATACAATTATACCACCATAATAATAATAATTAGGTGTATTTATTGGGTGGTTTTTAAATATTGAACTTTTGATAGCATTTTCTGACTGTGAGGGTTTTCTCCGTAGGTGCCACAGGTCTATATGGCCTAAGCCTGTGGAAGCCTCTTTCCCCAAAAAAGAGTGAACCCTGATATGGTAGAAGAGGTTGACGTTTCTTCAGGGGCTTTTTACCAACATTCCACCGGCCAATACACATTTATAAATAATTACTTAAATATAATATTAGGTGTTTACAATACTACTTAACATCAACAAACCGCCAAAACAATGGTAAAAAGCATCCCGTGCGATTGGTCAAGTTTCTTTAAATTTAGTAACTAGTTTTAGAAATAAATCTATGTATACAATCGTTCTAAAATCACTGGATGGATGGAAAATACGAAAACTGAACCGTGAATTTTTTGCGAGGCGAAAGATAGTTTAGTACTGAGAAAGCTACTGGAATAGTTCGTTAAGCACAGTGTTATTATATTACTTGTAATGTTCTGAAAAGTACTCAAATAAATTCCAACATAATTATCTACACATAACAACTGGCAATTATATTTGACAAAATTGAAAATTATTAAGCATGTGGTTAAATAGAAACAAGCAAATCATGAACAGAAACGCACAATTACAATGGGTCGCATTCACTGCAAGCCCGGCAGTGGAGACAAATACTTTAAGTATTTGGTGGAGACCAGATGACGTCATCAGCCAAAGACAGCCTGCGCGTGACCCCTACCGTCTAGTCTATTAACCGTGGGGAAAGGTAAGGCGAACTCGTATCGAGAGTCAAAGGAGGGAAAAGTAGTGATCCGCAAAAGTGACGATGCACGTAGAATGGACTGGCTTTTAGGAAGAGTGATTGCTGTATATCCCGGGAAGGACAGTGCCGTCAGGATGGGCAATGTTGGGGATCTTGCCTAATATCTCTTCTTTTACTCCGAGAACGAAGCATATTTGTTTGTGTTCATTTGTTTATATATATTGTCTCCGTAAGTAAAGAAAGGAATTGCTAAATAAAAGTGTGTTTCATTAACCTCGCTCTCCCATCACGATCACGATTCACGACATTTTTGGTGCCGAAACCCGGGAAGTCGGGATATTCACGTCACGAAAGATTTAAGTTTGCCTTGTGTTTAAAACATTTAAATTTCGAGGAGCCGTAAAGATTTGTAAACAGTATAGTGCCACAGCAATGCGCCACGAACCACAACAAAGATGCTTCGTTCACGGAATAAAAGAAGAGATATTAGGAAAGATCCCCAACAGGCAAGATGAAGACTAGTGTTGGTGAGTTGGACTGGCCTGTGCAGAACATCTATTTACTATCCACTTGAAGCAACTCCCATTACTGAGTGCCAGTATGAAGAAAAGCCCTGCTGTACCTGACTCTAGCACAACTGTTCTACGACTGGTTACTACAAGAAGTGGTAGAAAGATACGAATTCCCTCTCCTTTCAGTATATTCTTCGTTTTGTGGTTACTACAAGATGCGAGAGGAAGTTACGAATTCCCTCTCATCTCAGTTTTCGTATTCTTTGTTTTGTTTTAGTTGTAGATTTAGTGGTTTTAATCATAATATGGTGAAAAGGTGGAAGAATGTTACAAAAATTTGGTTAAGTTTATTTGCTTCTGGCCTCAAAATGACGGATACTGGCTGGAGATCAGCCCATGTTACATGGACCCTGTGGCGAGTGATGCTTGATGGGACAATGATGAAAAATGAGTGACGTGTAATGACAGTAGTCATGAATACGTATGTTGTGTCGTTGTACAATAAATAATAGTTCTTATCCTTATAATTAACTCTAATTCGGTGAATTTTTCCCTTAACAAAACAGATAGGTAATCCTCTTTGGCATATTCAGGTAAGAATATAATCCTTCCTTATTCATTAAATGCCCATGTTCATTGATACTGTAGCCCGGTTGTCAATATTTCACACCCGCGAAACGATTGTCGTTTGACATTCACACCCGTGTAACGATTGTCGTTTGTTTTACACGCTCGCGGACTTCTAGGAAAGGATGTTGTCAAACGGTGCTTAGTGCTGACAACCTCTGTACTTAGGAACTAATTGATTGACAAGCAAAGGGGGTCTGGGGGCCTAAGCCCCCAGGTTAGAAGAGGCCCTAGACCTTTAGTTTAGTGTGGATACACGATTGGTCTCGACTGGTTCTTGCCGTGCGGACGGTTAGGATAGGATCTGGACAAGACCATTGGTCTGGACGGTTAGAAGCCGCGAAGCGGCCCTAGGCCCTTAGTTTCGTGAGGAAACGCGATTGGTCTGGACGGTTAGGATTCTTGCCGTGAAGAAGACGATTGGTCTGGACGGTTAGGATTCTTGCCGCGGACAAGACCATTGGTCTGGACGGTTAGGATTCTTGCCGTGGACAAGACCGTTGGTCTGGACGGTTAGAAGCCCCGAAGCATCCCTAGGCCTCTATTTTCGTGAGGAAACACGACTGGTCTGGACGGAAGATGATTGGTCTGGACGGTTAGGATTCTTGCCGTGGACAAGACCATTGGTCTGGACGGTTAGTATTCGTGCCGTGGACAGGACCATTGGTCTGGACGGTTAGAAGCCGCGAAGCGGCCCTAGGCCTCTATTTTCGTGAGGAAATACGATTGGTCTGGACGGAAGACGGTTGGTCTGGACGGTTAGGATTCTTGCCGTGGACAAGACGATTGGTCTGGGCAGTCATGATTCTTGCCGTGGACAAGACCTTTGGTATGGACGGTTAGCAGCCGCGAAGCGGCCCTAGGCCTCTATTTTCGTGTGGAAACACGATTGGTCTTTTATTCAGCCGGAGTTGGTAACGCTATGTATTTATAATAATTAGAGAAATTTATCAGCATTGATGGCAATGACGTCACGACAACAGCGCATTCTATGACGTCTAGTGTTTGTAATATGAATTACAACTTCCTTGTGTACTTTTACTCGCTACTGACGTTCCGTCCAATATGAGTTCCTTGCCGATTGTTGATTCATTATTCATGGAATGGAAAATGGCTGCCTGCGATGGTTGCGTTATCAGTCCTTCTGAATTCGCTATAAAATATGAAAAACAATTTAAATGATTTAGTCGAGTTCTATCAACGTCAAGGTTTGCTATCCAATAAAACTCTTAGTGAAAACTGTGGACGTAATGTTCCATTGCGTGTGGCAGAAGAGAGCTTTCGCTGTTGACGAGTCCAACGGGGTGTGCAATGCACTTGGTTTGCTAGTGCAAGAAAAATACCTTCTTGAAGACTCTAATTTGAGTTATATGAAAACTCGTCGGTCCCATTGTTAGCCTGGGTAGACGACAATAAAAATATAGGACCAGGCATCGAAGTAGAAAGTGACGAAAGCAAGTTTGGAAAGAGAAAGTACAATCGAGGCAGGCCCGTAGCAGGACAGTGGCTCTTCGGAGGCGTGAAGAGGGACAACTTGAAAAACTTCTTTGTTGTTCCTGTCGAAAAAAAGGGATAAAGGCACCTTATTATCCGTAACTAAAGAGTGGATCCTCCGAGGCGCGACAATTATTTCGGATTGCTGGAGGGTGTATAATTGTCTGGAAGACAAGAGATTCGTGCACCTTCGCGTGAATCACTCTGTTCAGTTTCTGGACACTAAAAAGAGTGGTCACGTGAATAGGGGGAACAGGAGGGTGATGCCCATCAATCGCCCTCCCGTGCGTATTCAAAACATAGAAAACCGTTGGCGTCATCTTAAGCACGGGAGCTACTCGGTTCCGGGATTCGGCAGGAGGAAACATTTCTTCCACGGTTATCTTACCGAATCCTTGTTTAAGAGCTCGTTCCCCTTAAACGTTCGGGTGCACGAATTCCTCAAGGCAGCAGTAACCCTCTATCCTCCTCTACATTGAGGTAAGTTTCACATATCTTTATTGCTGTTGTGTATTCTACATTGTTTCTTTAACATGTTATATTTTCTTGTGCTTTTATTGTGCTAGAGTTGGTAACGGATTAGGATTAACATTATTGACTGCAACGACATCACGTGCCACTTCACATTGGCAAATAGGGATGCAAGTAGCTACTTCAGAAATGAAAAATGGCGGAAAATGGCGTGTAACAGTCTTCATTAGGTTATAAAAATAAATATACAGTACTTCTTTGGGCGGGATGGTGGGTTTCTGGACTTCGCAATGAATACATCTCTGCTCTTAGATGCTCTCCAAGTAAGATTTCATTATTTCCCATTTAATATAACATTACAAATAAAATGACATCCGGGCTATATTTTACCCCATGTTCCCTGAAGCTCTAACACTCTCTAAGTTACAGGAAATGCACTGGACTACACTTGATCATCCTCCTTACAGCCCGGACTTATCGCCCTGCAATTTCCATTTGTTCGGACCGCTTAAAGAAGCTCTAGGAGGGCAACGATTTGAAGACGAGAGTGTGGAAGACTTAGTGCGCAAGTGGCTGGTGACACGACCCTATTCTGTTTACGATGGGGGCATCAAAAAGCTGCCCATACGCTGGGACAAATGCATTTCCAAAGCAGGGAACTATGTGGAAAAATAGATTGTAACTGCCTTGTGTTTTTCAATAAATGAATTTAAATAAAAATAAAATCCCGTTTATATTCGATCTCCCCCGTAAAAGGCAATGAGTTGGGTTGTGCTGGCGAGAAGGCTGTCTCTAAGCTACAGGAAATGCACTGGACTACACTTGATCATCCTCCTTACAGCCCGGACTTATCGCCCTGCAATTTCCATTTGTTCGGACCGCTTAAAGCTGAACTTATGGTTCAAAAACGAGAAAGCAAGCGATTTTATAGTGTTTTAAAACAATCTGAATCTGTGGATGGCCAATCACATGCAATATGCATCGTTTTTATGTCCAATGTGTCTTTACCTGTCATACCTGTGCAGGATTTGTACTATTTCAGGTAACTTACAGTCAACGCCTTTGGAGTACATTACAGGCAAAATGACTTGCTACGTTGACCATGAAGGCGAGAGTGGGAAGGGTGCTAACGATGTTTGCTCGCATCTCCAACACTATATCGATACCTTAATTCATCGAAACTTCAAACGACTTCTAATTTTTGCCGGTAACTGCACTGGGCAAAACAAGAACCAGGCAATATGTCTATTCATTATGGCACTGGTTGAACTCAAATTTGAATCGGTGGATATTATCTACTCTTTACGAGGGCACTCTTTCATGCAATGTGACAGGGATTTTGCTGTCATTAAGAGAGGTCCAAGGCTAGTTGACAGACTTTATACATTGGATGAGTATATTGCTATTATTAAAGGAGCATCTACTAACCGTAAAAAATTTGTAATAATAACACCACTTCATGACAGTGTGTTGGATGTCAGTAACTGGTACGGTCAGTATTACAAGAAGACCTGTCTAAGCGTTGATTCCTATGACAGAAACGTGCTGAAAGCAGCGAAAATTTCATTTAAACTATCTCAGTACCGGTACCATCAATTGACATGCAATAGCTTCAATCCAGGAGTACTGCTGGCAAAACCTGTCGTCAATGGCGCAGTCGAGCATTGATTCAGACTGAGATATAGCCAACAAAATTTGAGTACCCGCTCACCGAGCAATCAGTAGGAGACCAATTACCAATTATGGCAAGTAAAATGGATGACATTAGAAAAACGCTAAAGTATATCCCTCACGAGCACTTGAACTACTGGCGTGGAGTTCTTGCGTACCCAATCAGACAGGAAACCCAAGACGAACAATGTGGTGAATAGTTCGGTGTTACGTGTTTCAATGATTCTGGCCAAGAGCAATCTGTACTCTTCGTCCGTAATATCAGTGTTGTTTTTGCATATTTTCATTACACTGGATTGCTGTCATTGGAATTATTGCTATCTGTGTTACAATGATTCTTGCATTAATATTCTACTTCATTTTCATATTACTATTAATTTAGTATTGGTTCGGTATTCGTACAGAAAAATGTATTTACATATTTAAAAAGCAATAACAATGTATGTTCAGTCTTCAGCCGTAAGGCCGGTTGGATCCTCAACAGCTCTGCCATCAGCTGTCATAGATGGCCTAGGCATCACTGAAGAGGCGTACTGGGGAAATGAGGAGTGAGGTAGTTTCCCGTTGCTTTCCTCACCAAGCCAGAAGTCTGCCAAGCCCACTGAAATGCATGCATCAACCGACCCTATGAGCAACGTTTTCACACCATTCATTGCAGGGACTGGCTGCACAAGGAATGGCATTACTAGCATCACTCATACCTCAGTCACTTTCATATTGTCAAAGCCAAGGATAAGACAGAGACAGATCAATGAAAGTAACAAAATTGCTCTAGCCCATACCATAAGACATAGTGCACTGTAAGCACTAGGTCCTGCCAGCAAAGGCATAATAACAATGCATTTTGTAATTATTTTGGGGTTTTGTGTGGAAATTGTCATTCAGAGTTCTGAAGTTCACTCCATTTTATATATCAATGGAACTTCTGCAACACTAACATCTGTCATTTTTTCATAATCTATTAATCTATTAGTACAGGCGTCATGCACTGGCAGAAGCGTAGAACATAGATCGACATTTTCCATCACCTACACAGTTTTTTCCTTCTGTAAAATCTAGAAACTGTCAGAAGTCCTCTTTCAACATCAAGCGATCCATGTACATCTCATTCGAGACCTACGGTCGAAGAAAGGCGACATATGGGAATATTTCTACTCCTCCGATGTCATGATAAATCGCAAGTGTGTTCAAGGTGGATATGATCTGCGGCACCTACTGGCAATGTTCTCCGTTCATGGGTTTCATTATAAATTATGTAATATACAGAATTATCATAAACCAGCTCCGAACTGCGTCTGTTCGATATGTAGCACACCAATGGAGGCCGGTGGACTGTTAGGTCGGGGGAGGGGCACCCACGGTACTTTTTCTCACACCTCTTTCTTGAAAACTTGGACAGAAAATGGAAGAGCAAATTGATATCTTATGGCTGCCCTTATCATCTGTTTTTGTCATTTGGATATCCAGTGATGATTACTTTTTAAAGGATACTATCACTTAGGATCTGATCTGAAAATTACGTATATACGGAATTAGTCAAGCTTTATTTGCCGAACTAAATAAACTGGAGGTAAATAAGTCCCCTGAAAAAGTAATAGATCAGAGCTGTGATGGTTCGAATGCGATAAGCGGGCAACACACAGGTGTACAGGTAAGAATGAAGGCCGTATACAAATGCGCACTTTGTTCATTGTTACGCCCATCAATTGAACTTGATTATCGAGCGCTGTGCAATCCAAAACAAGTAAGTGAAATTTTTTTAAAAATAGCAATTTAGAAGGATTTTGCACGTTTTTTTTAATCTTCCAAACGGGCAGCCGTTCTAGATGAGATCCTTTAGAAACGTGTCCCGAAAAATTCCGCAACTAGATGGAATTTTAGAACAGGATGCGTAAGAACTGAGTAAAGATTTAGGATATCTGTCATGGTTGTTCTGGTTCTCTTAGAGAAATCTCGTCATATATCAACTGAAGGTGTGCGGAATAGATTGAGTTTCAAAGCTCGTTCTGTATAGTTTTAGATAGTCCCAGAAAAACACGACTGTTAGCCTTTAAAGAAGTCTAGCTTGACCATTAAATTATCCAACCCATCAAAAATTCCAGGATTATCGGATGAAACGGTTTCATTGTGTCCTCGCAGTGCGAACTCAGATTTTCCACAAAACATAATGCAGTCAATCAGTTTACTGAGTATGTAACGGTTTTTTGATACGTCTTCATTGAACTGTTTAATTTTCAACCTGTACGCACTATCTAACTGGCACCTGATGTATACCTCACCAAACATCGCGAACTGAATAGGCTACTATTGTTTATATGCTTTTCTCTATATTTATATTCCTTTTTCTACTAATTCAAGAGTTTTCAGTCGTCCGCAACACCAGTTAATGTTCACGCGAGATCACGAGAATTCATGGCCAAACCCGTGTAGGAAAATAACGCATTTCTTATCTCACATACACAACCAGTCAGCATGCTTTTACAATGTGCGATTGAATTTTCTGATATAGTCAGCTTTACTTTTACAAGGATTCCGAACCTGTGTAATATTTAAATCAAGTTTCGGAGGTCGTAGACTTTTCAGTTCTAATCTACTGTCAAAAGAAAGACGTCCGCTCTTGAAAATAGCGTCCGCAGAATTCATTTTCAAAAGCAGGAATAATTAACCACTCAAGATGTAAACATGGTTAGAATAAGATTGAAAATTAAAAAAGGAAAGAATTTAAGATTTAAGCACTGTGAGCACAACTCGCCAGTTTCAATTTAGAGCACAGCATTATTATTATTATTATTATTATTATTATTATTATTATTATTATTATTATTATTATTATTATTATTATTATTATTATTATTATTAATGCCTTTGCTGGCAGGACCTAGTGTTTACAGTGCACTATGTCTTCTGGTATAGGCTAGAGCAATTTTGTTACTTTCATAGATCTGTCTCTATCTTATCCTTGGCTTTGACAATATGAAAGTGACTGAGGTATGAGCGATGTTAGTAATGCCAATCCGTATGCAGCCAGTCCCTGCTATGAATGGTGTGAAATGTTGCTCATAGGGTAGATTGGTGTATGCATTTCAGTGGGCTTGGCAGACTGATATGTAATAGAAACTCTGGCTCGGTGAGGAAAGCAACGGGAAACTACCTCACTCCTCATTTCCCTAGTACGCCTCTTCAGTGATGCCTAGGCCATCTATGACAGCTGACAGCACAGCTGTTGAGGATCCCACCAGCGGCATCGCTGACGGACTGAACATAAAAATTATTATTATTATTATTATTATTATTATTATTATTATTATTATTAATATTATTATTATTATTATTATTATTATTATTATTATTATTATTATTATTATTATTATTATTATTCCGAGGATTGTGTGGAACGCAGAGGTGAAAGAAGGTGCGGGCATGAATGAGTGGATATACGAAAATTGAAAGATTGATTTAAAACTTTAAAATTGGCAGTTTTATTTCTTCCCACTCATTTCTTTACACTTTTCAGTTGTCAACTATTAACAAAAACAACTCACTAAGTGAATAACGAAATCTCAGGTACAACAATGATCTTGAGACGTAATATTATGAATTCATAGGACAGTTAAACAACATTAATTAACAATACGATCTTGAAGCTCCAACCTTGCCGGTATGACAAGACCGACCTCTGCTCCATTCAACAATATTTTTTACAAGAGCACTTTTGCTCCACAAAATTATGTAGGAGACAACACTCCGAATATTATATCATTAGAGCCTTCCGCACCTTTCTACCTTTACATTAATAAGAAGAGCGTCATTGCTCTATAAATTTACACTTAGGAATCTATTTTCGAAAATTCACATTTTCCATGCCTATCAAAGGCACAACCTACATTTAACAAAATCAAACAATATTCAATGTCTTAAAAATGCCCAGTAGTCTAATACATTTAACCTGAAGTTAAACAGGGTAACAAATACGCATTCTACAGGGCTTTTGAAAAAACAAAAGGTAAAATAACTGACCCAAAAACCAAAATTATAAGCAGGCGAACTCTTGCATGCCTAGAAATTTACAAATGCATACAACCCTGTTTGGACTTTTGGCCCGACGTTCCAAAGGCTAAGCCTATACTACTGAGGTGACTAGATGGAGAAACATATCTAGGTTGCAGAAATTACAAGATAGAAAAAGTTACAAAATCAAGTTCAGAAGGAATGGGAGAGGATACCTCACTCTCTACTCCATGATTTCGGATAAGTTCTTTCGACTAGTTTGAAATTACATTTAGAGTTTGAAATTTACATTTTTTTAGAAAATGAAGTTACATTACTGAAGATTTGAAATCTTTCCCTCGAGCTAGCTTTGAAAGACTATAAGATTTTAATCAGGATCTGCCATTACCTTGAGCTGGTGGATCTCTCGAAGATGGACGAGGCGCCCTCGCCTCCTTTATGAACACATTCTAGACTGGAACGATCAGTAAGCCAACCTGGTCCGAAAACACGCAAGCTTTCATAGCCGAGGGGTAGGTTCCAGCAAACTCTGGGCTAAGAGCCTGACACACCCTCAATTCTTATTCGATTGTCAAACAAATACCAGAAAATTTCGATTGGTGGAAAAATAAATGTACAAAAAATTTATTGATCAATATTTTAAGTTGGCGGACGGGAAGAAACAGAAGTGTTGTAAACTTTGACACACTGAAAAAAAATAATAAACAATTCAGTTTTGTAAACCTTAACATATAAAATTACTCTACAATTTTAATAGTTCATCTTCACACCAGAGGGCACAACATAAGTTCATAGTAGAGACAGCTGTTGAGAAATGTTCAAACTCCTTTCGCTAGATGTTGCGAGTTTTATATTTTAGATGGCATTTTCCAAGGCGCTTAATTCAAATGCGCGGGGTGAGCGTACCTCCGGTATTATTATTATTAGACATAGATAAAGAAATCACCAGGAAATCACCATCACTACAAGCAGTTCCAAATCACAATCGCACCGGTAAATAAACACCCACTACTTTCAAAGCTTAGGGTATAAAATAATCACCACGAAACAATAACATAAAGAAAGATTACAACCAAAGCGTACAACTACGGACCAGTATCATTGCACTCACTCAAGTCTTCCGCGCAAAAACGAACTCGCTCACTGCTGCCAACCCACACGAAACGCGGGATGAAAGCCAGAGGCCTGTGTTTCTTCACCTTCGCAAATAGATTTGTTAACAATGAAGCCATACTTTTCAGTGTCTACTTAGTTATATGTAACAAAACTCTTCAGCCTGTCAAACACCCTGCAATTACAATATAAATTATAGAATTATAAACATTTCTGTAAAAATACACACTATTATACAAAGAATGACATGTATCGTACTAGAAGAACATCCTCAGATTGTATCAAATCACTCAAAACATGCCCATATATGTTCAGAATTTTTTACGTCGCGTAAACTAGTCAATCATAGAGAGTTTAGCGATAAGAAGAACCAGTAATGACAAAAAATAAATGTTCAATTATTAATGTTACCGTGTATTCATGGAGCAGAAAGAGGTGAAAGGAGGTGCTGGGTGGAATGGTCCTATCTACAATATCAAAGATTAACATAAAACTTTTAAAATGAAGGTTATATCTCTTTTCAAATTCAAGCTTCTTCACTAGGTGAAGAAAACAAAGATAAGGTACAATAACAATCTTGATACAAGAACTGGAAAATCCAAGAATAGGGAATTTAACCGATTTGGGCTTCAAGTCCTTAATTTCCAACTTTACAATATCGCCAATTAGCGCTTACATAGACAAGGAGAAATCTCCCAAAACAAGAGCACTTTGCTCCTAATGTTACAAATACGGCCTTCCAAAGGCCCCCTCAATATTACAGCAATCTCAGAAAATAGCTTACATGCTCTCCAACATTAACCAAGGAGACTGCGCTCCCAATTTCTTACAAAAATATTACAAATTTCCGGCCTCTCTAGGCCCAACTTGAAATTTTGCAATTTAATAGACAGGGGTAACTAATACCCAAACTACTGGGCCTTCTTGGAAAAGAAAAACAGGTTAAATTACTGGCCAGAACTCAAAATGAATGAAGGCGTACACTTGCGCTCCAAGAAAATTACATATAAAACCCTAATTGGGCTTATGCCACGATGATGCAGAGGCTAATCCCAAGCTACTGAGGTGACTAGAAAGAAGGTTAATTAAACGCTTTACAGAAAAGAAAAACAGTTACAAAATAGTAGTCACCTCAAACTAAGTTGAAGGGGAACTCGAGAGGGTAACACACTCTCTATCCCCGATTTACAGTTTAAGAATTTGTGAAATTTTTACATTAGCCGAAAGAAAATTTACATTTTAGAAAACAGGTGGTTAAATAGTTAGAAATTCAAACTTTCCCCTCGTGGGAGCCTGCGGAGGTTGCTACAGAGAGATATGACTGGTGGTCATTACCTTGGCTGTTGAACTGTCTGGCGAAGAATGAGGCGCCCCGCCTCCTGTCTTAACACACACACTCTCAGAATTTCGGCGATCAAAATACAAGGTAGCCTGAAAAGGTCGCAGCTTGTATACCCGAGGGGACGGTTCGAGAGGGTTCTGGACTAAATCCGGACACATCCTCTCATTTTTATTAGGTAAACCAAAAACCTACAAGAAGCCACTGACTGGCTGAAAAATATTTACAAAAATTAGTGATTGGCCAGATTCAAAAACTGGCGGAATGAGAAAGAAGTGTTACAAACCTTGAAATAACAAAATAAATGAACGTTAATTTAGTTGAGAAAACATAATGACACAAAACAACTTTAAATCATTAATTCTTTTACCTTGCACCAGAGTGCATTACCTCAGTTTTTGTAATGACATCTATGGAAAAAGTTCAAACTCCTTGACGTAAACCACAACAAAACCAATAAACACAGAGAGTTTAGGCAACTTCACCATAACACAATTACTCCATAATTCAATGGTGACATCTTCTGATCAATGCCCCAACTTCGTGCCCTAGCTTTTTCAAGATTTGTATGAGAGATAGCGTTCTTTAAGGCATTTCTTTTATATGTGCGGCGTTGAAGTGTACTTCCCGGTACAATTAATATAATGAAAACCTTCTGTACTTATCTAGACTGTCGATGCTAAGTCTGTTGTCACCAAACACTATTTCAGGACTGTGTTTATGGAGAGGCAAATGGAAAGTTTTGGGTATAGCACACTGCTCGCGGAGAGGGGAGGGGAAACATGGGAGGAGCCACATAGAGCGTTGTGGATCCCTCCTATTGGATATTAAAATCTAGTATACTGCACCGTGGAGAGGGGAAGGGGAAAGTAGGATGGAGCGAGTGGAGCACTGTGTAACCTTCTATCAACACTGGAGAGGGGGGATGAGATGTTATTAGCCTACTTCATGTTATAATGTACTTTTATCAAGAAGGAAAACCTTCAAGAAAAATACGTGGTTCTCAAATACACTAACAAGAACACATACAAAGTAGCTAATATTTTCATGAAACGAGGTTTAAAAGTAGAATTTAGAACGAATAACACAATACAGAGACACGTCAGCAAGTGCAACCTAAACAAAAAAGACCCTTTCTCAAAGTCAGGAGTATATGAACTCAAGTGCCGAACACCTAACTGCAATGCCACATACATATGTCAAACGAGACGCCATTTCCACACGGTACAAAGAACAAAAAACGCGATGAGATATAATCGGCATTCAGCCTTCTGGGAGCACGTATACGACTGTTCACACCATTTCACAGACATCAACACAGATCTAAAAATTTTACATATCGAAAATAAAAGTATATCTTTGAATATAAAGGATGCAATCGAAATTTACATCGCAAAAAATTCTAATGTAACCAACCTAAATGACCATACACACTTAAAAAATTATCCCTTCTTCGTGCTACTCACATAACACCTGGACAACACTTACTCATTAAATTAGCTTTCATCATAATAAAACATAATATTTAGACTTTATTTCAATTCCTTACTTTCTTCATCAAAAATTATTAACTTGCGTTCGTCCATATTACACTAGTGTCCAAAAGTTAAGCATAATCACTAAACGAGGCCACACCGCCTGATAGAAATGTCAGGCGGACTGCTGAGCAAACGGAAGCTGACTCACGCACCATATGTCACACAATTTGTCCAAAAGAACAGTGTCAGAAAAGTTCTGATAGCTAAGGTACACCTTTGACAACCACTAACAAAACTTGGCAATGTCTTCCACAGCAAAATATGCTGTTAAAAGGGTGTATGGTTACCCCTAACGGCCACACATGCTTTGCAGCGACGTGTCATGCTCTCTATCAGATGATCCAAGAGTTCTTGTGGCAGTCGATCCCATTCCTCCAAAAGGGCAATCCGAAGGTCTTGGAGGGTCCTTGGTGGAGGCTGAAGGGATACAATTTGCCTCCCTAATGCATCCCAGGCACTTATAGGATTCAGATCCGCAGACCTCGCTGGCCAGTCCATGCGATGAATGTCTTCCCCAGCCAGAAATTCATCCACCAGAGCAGCGCGGTGCGGTCGGGCATTATCTTCCATTAAGAGGAAGTCCCGACCAACCGCGCCTCTGAAGAGTCGAACATGTGGTCTCAGTACCTCATTCCTGTATTTCTGAGCGTTAATAGTTTTCCTCGGACCACCCATGAATATGTGCAGGTCCGTACGACCATTCACCTTGATGCCGCCCCACACCATGACGCTACCACCACCATACGGATCCCGTTCCACGATGTTCCTCTGGTTGTATCGGCTACTCGGTTCTCTCCAGATTAATGTGCAATGGGAATCGTTCTGCAAACTGAAGCTGGATTCATCTGTGAAGAGCACATGCCTCCATTCATCCATGGTCCAGTTTCGATGTTGACGGCTCCACAGTAAACGGGCCCGTGTCTCTGCCGGAGTGAGCGGGACGCACACCGCTGGACGTCGGGCAAATATCCCTGCTGTTCTGAGCCTCCGGTACACAGTTTGCCGGGAAACGGCAACCCCTGAGACGGCTGCAAGCTCCGCCGACAATTGTCTTGCAGGTGCACTCCGATTTCGTCGGGCGATTAAGGCCTGCTCATGTGGCCGAGTATGGGGCGCAGGCATTGTTTGTGTTTACTTTGCGGTTATACCGCTAGTCAAAGCAGATAAAACTCCTTTCCCATACAGAGCGAACACGTAAGGTTGGTAGGTGCATATATCGTGCGATTTGCGGTCTATTTCCTGTTGCCCTGCTTAATTCTAACTTATTATTAACATTTGGACACTAGTGTATATAAAAGTACATTATAACATGAGGTAGGCTAATAACCTTCAATCCCCCCACCCTCTCCAATGTTGATAGAAGGTTCCACAGCGTTCCACTCGCTCCACCCTACTTCCCCCTCCCCTCTCCACGGTACAGTATACTAGAGTTTAACATACAATGGAAGGGATCCACAACTCCCGACGCGGCTCCTCCCATGCTTCCGCTCCCCTCTCCGCCAGCAGTGTGCTATGCCCAAAACTTTCCATTTGCCTCTCCATGAACACAGTCCTGAAATAGTGTTTGATGACAACGGACTTAGAAGTTTTTCTTTATATTAACACATGTAAAATTATTTTTGTCATTACTGGTTCATCTTATCACTAAACTCGCTATCATTGACAAGTTTACGCAACGTAAACAATACTGTATACATATACGCATGTTTTAAGTGATTTGATAGAATCTGACGATGTTCTTGTAGAACAAAACGTGCCATTCTCTGTATAATAGTTTGTATTTTTACAGTGTGTATTTTTACAGAAATGTTTACAGTGTTATAATTTATAATGTAATTGCAATGTGTTTGACAGACTGAACAATTTTGTTACCTTCGCAATTTGAATCAACATTCCTGGTCTCAAATATTACATTTCATCATCATTCATTATTTTTTGGCTTCCAATATAATTCATGATAAGGCAAACAATGTCATGAATTATTATTTAATGCCACTATAAGCTGTCATGGCTAGCGCAAGCTCGTAAAGTGGTTTGTTAAGTTGCCGTTACACCTACGGATTTTGCCGAGCGTGCCGTATCTTCAGTCTCAAAATATTTATCAGCGAACTGCCCACTAAAAGTCACTCACCTAAGTTTGATATTGCCCAACAGTCTTCCTCACTGATGAGAATTTTTACTTTTACGATGAAAGGTAATTTTCTTAGCGTTATTCGAGTTCAGTTTTTGACTTCAAATATCGAGAGAAAAAACTTTTCGTTCTCTAGGGAGGACACCGTCCGGGAATCCTTACGGGCCGGCCGCTACTGTGGCACACATTTTGGTACCATGTATCAAGTTGCAAACAACGACTGGAATCACTCGTAAAATTTTGTAATTAAGATCATTGTAATTGAATTCTTTGCACATTGTGTGCTTTAAATAAATTATGAATTGTTGGAGAAACGTTGCGTCTTTGATTCTCCTTATCTGTGCGAAAGGCAATACTCAATGCCCTCCGTTCTGCATTGCACTCCAAGTGTGCGAGCGATGTTTTCTAAGACGACATTTGTACATTTTCATCGCTGCTCACAGGTACACCTTTTATTTTTACACCACAGTTTTTGGAATACTGCTCTAAATAGTTCACCTTTTCATTCAACACAGTTTTTTCCACTTTCAATTTCTTGTTAGCCAATTTTGCACTTTGCACTTTTTTCGTTAACGCGTCGACATAGTTCATTGTTTTCCTTCAGTAATTTGTTACACTTTACTGAATGAAACTCTAATGTCTTGAGTATAGCAGTTCCGTCCACCGTCGTGCTTTTCCTTTACATCTCTCTCCTCTCACCATCACTACATCCCGGGATAAAAGCTCAAGAGTCCGCGCCGTATCTTCAATCTCAAAATATTTACCAGCGAACTGCCCGCTAAAAGCCACTCACCTAAATTTGATACTGCCAAACAGTCTTCCTTACTGATGATAATTTTTTAGTTTTACGATGAAATGTAATTTTCTTAGCGTGCCATTAGATTGATAGCAAAGAACATTGATGGCGAAGAACATTCCTGCGGTGGCTGTCAACATACGAGTCAGATGAGTAGTCATTTCTACTCGTCCTGCTTTAATCATCTTTCCGCGAAGATAGTATCCGCTTTCTGAATTGCCTATTCTTCATACAGTTGCTTAGACATCTGCACACACGGTAAACGAAACTTTGCTTCATATTTTCCGTCGCAAACAGCATATTCTTCCCAGTCTTCATAAAAACATCTTTCCGCGTTTCTTATACTTAGAACTCTGTCTATTTGTTACCGTCTTTATACTAGCTGCAAATAATTTCCTGTGCTGCATATATGATTTTGGGATTTTGGAGATTAGTGTGATTATTTTTTGATAGCAAATAGAAATGTCGCCTTTCGTTGCACTGTTCATCGTAACCCGACTTGCCACCCCGAGACGTAGCAAGCTGTAGGCATATTCATAAGCGGTAGTACTCTAATTTGAAACATATACTGAAATACACGACCTACTACTCAAATAATATTATTCACTTTTAAGTTTACAAAAAGTTAGCGCCAGATATTTCGCGCATTTACATCTGCCGAAAAAAGATCGGAAAATATTTACAAACTTCCGCGCTAAGTCGACAAATCGTGTGCCATTAGATTGATAGCAAAGAACATTGATGGCGAAAACATTCCTGCGGTGACTGTCAAAATATGGGTCAGATTAAGACCATCTACAATACTCAGACCTTACTGCAAAATAAAAATGACCGCCGCATCGCTTTGACCCATACAGTCCTGTACTGTATTAACACAATTTGTTTAAGATCTGTAAGTGCTGTGCTCCCCAGAATGGTGAACAAATTTAATCGAACATATTTTCTACAATGAAAATAATGAAATACTAAAAACTTTCTGGAAGTAAAACGAAATTTTAACACGCTTTTATAACTAAATATCGAACTTCGATATGCATAACCTAGAATACAAGTGGATGTTTTTGCGCTAATTATCTTAACAGATATTCATCATCAACTCTAAAGCAGAACATTTACATATAAATAACAGTATGATACTTGAAGAAATGTAACCAATTAAAATGTACTTGCTTTAATGGACACTGTTACCTCTAAATGTTGCACATACTGTATTATTAAACTGTTTACATTGTTTTGATAAACACGCAGAAAATACTAGGTGAACCTATTCAAAAAATTAAAAAACTAGTCAGCATATACCCAAGAGACCTACCTGATAGATGAACGAAGACCTGTTTGTGGCTGAGTTTTGACTGCTTACGCGTTCTCACTTTCTCACCAAGTTCATGACCACAGACGCTGCCCTTTCTCTTCACCGCAAGTTTTTAGCTAATTCCAGTGAGGTGTTCTTCTCATTTATCGCTTTAGTGTAATTGTTAATTAAAATATTGCTTAAAACTTCCACACATTTTTTAACAAACACTTTCAGAGGCACACCACATCTGCACAGTTTATCCAGGTGATTGATATTCAGTTCACAAATCTGAATCCCTGACGTTGTAACTGCGTCTTACTGATTACTTAATTTCATAAATACAGGTTCATATGCACAGCTTATCAAAATTTGAAACAGTGCATAGACATTTGGACACAAGGTAATCAAGAAAGGCGAAGGACATTTCAGACACCCTCGACTTAGTTCTGAGAAGTATGAAAAAAGATCCCTATCACATACTACCTCCACTTCATCATTGGACTGTAACTGTAAAGCACAAAATTTACATATAAATCACAGTAAGATACTCGAAGGAATGTAATGAATTAAAATGTACTTGCTTTAATGGGCACTGTTACCTCTAAATGTTGCACATACTGTATTATTAGACTCTTTACATTATTTTGATAAACATACAGAGGGGGCTATTCAAAAAAATTAAAAACAAGTAATTATACACCCAAGAGACCTACCTGATAGATGACCGAAAGAGCTATTTGTTCCTGACTTTAAAATGCTTACGCGTTCTCACTTTCTCACCAAGTTCATGATCACATGAAGCCGCCCTTTCTCTTCCCTGCAAGCTTTCTAGCTAATTCAAGTGAGGCGTTCTTCTCATTCATTGCTTTAGTGTAATCGTTAATGAAAATATTGCTTAAAACTTCCACACACATTTTAACAAGCACTTTCAGAGGCACACCACATCTGTACAGTTTATCCAGATGATTGATATTCAGTTCACAAATCTGAATCCCTAATGTTGTAACTGCATGTTGCTGATTTCTTAATTTTGTAAATATAGGTTCATATGCACAGCTTATCAAAATTGAAACAATGCATAGACATTTGAACACAAGGCAATCAAGAAAGGTGGAGGACATTGCAGTCCCCCGCGACTTAGTTCATAGTTCCATTTCATCATTGGACTGTAACTGTAAAGCACAAAAATTACATATAAATCACAGTATGATATTGAAGGAATGTAATCAATTAAAGTATACTTGCTTTAATGGACACTGTTACCTCTAAATGTTGCACATACTGTATTATTAAACTGTTTACACTATTTTGATAAACACACAGAGAATACTAGGTGTACAAGTAATTATACATCCAAGGGGCCTACCTGATAGATGACCGAAGGAGCTATTAGTTGCTGACTTTCAAATGCTTACGCGTTCTCACTTTCTCATCAAGTTCATGACCACAGACACTGCCCTTTCTCTTCCCTACAAGCTTTTTAGCTAATTCTAGTGAGGTGTTCTTCTCATCTATCGCTTTAGTGTAATTGTTAATTAAAATATTGCTTTAAATTTCCACACACTTTTTAACAAGCACTTTCAGAGGCACATCACATCTGCACAGTTTATCCAGGTGATTGATATTCAGTTCACAAATCTGATTCCCTAATGTTGTAACTGAATCTTGCTGATCACTTAATTTTGTAAATACAGGTTCATATGCACAGCTTATCAAAATTTGAAACAGTGCATAGACATTTGTACACAAGGTAACCAACAAAGGCAAGGAACATTTCAGTCCCCCTCGACCTAGTTCTGAGAAGTATGAAAAAAGGTCCCTATCACATACCACCTGCATTTCATCATTGGACTGTAACTGTAAAGCACACAATTTACATATAAATCCCAGTATGATACTCGAAGGAATGTAGTGAATTAAAATGTACTTGCTTTATTGGACACTGTTACCTCCAAATGTTATTTATTTACATTATTTTGATAAACACACAGAGAATACTAGGTAGGCCTATTCATAAAATTAAGAAAACAAGTAATTATATACACAAGGGGCCTACCTGATAGATGACCGAAGGAGCTATTAGTTACTGACTTTCAAATACTTACCCGTTCGCACTTTCTCACCAAGTTCATGACCATAGACGCTGCTCTTTCTCTTCCCGCAAGCTTTCTTGCTAATTCTAGTGAGGTTGTCTTCTCATCTATCGCTTTACTGCAGTGGCGTATACTGAGGGCTACCAAGGCTATCATTGAAGCCCAAACCTCAATTGAGAATGATGGGAGTCAAAAGCACAATATAATGGAAGCATCTGACACATTGTTCCATTAAAAAAACTTCCAAACAGTGAGAAAAAATGTGACACGTATTTCTGAGAGCAAGGCATCGGAAAATGATATTGCACCCCAGACTCTCGTCCATCTTCCCTCGACTCACCCGTCATGGCCACTGCTAACAATCAACCATGCGTTACTCATCGCATATACTTCCTCACCTCATACTTCTCACTTAATTACATAGATAACAGAGTGCTGGTATTTCACTCCCGTTTACTTCTACTTCCTTGTAGGAAGACACTGCAGGGCTGCAATATAGTTTTCTTTTTGGTAGGCCTCCTAAAATGAAATACAGTCTTTCAGGTTAAGTGTTCCCTTTTGTTGGTTGGAATCGAAGCCGTGATCATGGGTCGGACACGACCACTGATCTCCCGAGGAAGCTAAATGACCGGTGAACGATGTGTACGACCGCTGAAAAATCAACATTTTTATATAACAGTACCGGTAATAATAATAATAATAATAATAATAATAATAATAATAATAATAATAATAATAATAATAATAATAATAATAATAATAATAATAAATGATGCATGGCATCAGTATAGGCTTGGTGGTGACCTAATGTGGATAAAATGAATGGCGAAGACGCCATAAACCCCAGTCTCCAAGCCAGGAGAATTAATAGTATGAGGGGGTTGATTCTGAAAATTGAACCGGGGCCATTGGACCAAAGGCAAGTATTCTATCTATTTAGCCACAAAGCCGGACTTTAATTTGCTAAACCTTAGCCTACCTTCTCCACTGATCAGAGGTTGAGAATTGGCAGTAGCGGACGCCAGGGCAGTAACTTGTGAAGCAGCCTTGACAATACAGCAGGCTTCTCCGTTGGCTATTGGCTGCAGCCCAAAACGCTGAAGGCTTGACTTCACTAAACGAACTATCGAAAAGGGGTTACATAAGTCTAGTGATAGCCCACGTCTTCATCCCAGCATACGCCACTGCTTTACTGTAATTGTTAATGAAAATATTGCTTAAAACTTTCACACACTTTTTAACAAGCACTTTCAGAGGCACACATCTGCACAGTTTATCCAGGTGATTGATATTCAGTTCACAAATCTGAATCCCTAATGTTGTAATTGCATCTTGCTGATTACTTAATTTTGTAAATAATGTTCATATGCACAGCTTATCAAAATTTGAAACAGTGCATAGACATTTGAACACAAGGTAATCAAGAAAGGCGAGGGACATTTGAGGCCCCCTCGACTTAGTTCTGAGAAGTGTGAAAAAAGGTCACCTGTATTTCATCACTGGAATTTAGCATTACCCGACATTCATCGCGGTTGCCATGTTTATTTAATTTCTCAGTGACTATCTTGCTAGTGTAACTTGCAATACATATAAGAATTTCCTGCGTTTCAGGGGAGATTGGAGCATGTGATATTTCATTTATTGCAAGTTCCAGATATTCTAGATTATCAGGTACACTTCCTTTACTACCTTTTTGAACTGTCTTAGTAAAATCATTAAAGTTCAGTTCTCCATATTTAGCGGACTTGAGCTTCAACACACTTAACACTTTCAGATTCCAGAATCTGTTCCACAGACACATAATAGCTACAGCCACTTAATCGTCTGTAGGCACCAAACCTTGCTTCTAAACAGTCTGTTTGCAATTTAGCAATCAGAATGTAGGCCCAATTATATGCATCAAACAGATATTTGTATAATTTCACCAGTGAACTAAGTGTGTGTGTCATAGCAATATATGTGTCATTACTCAGCTTTCCTTGTATACCAGTACCAGTATCTGATAAGTGCCAGATATCTAAGTATGTCTTTACAATTTCAAGAACACAAGTTCTGAATTATTAGTCCCACAGATTGGAGTAGCATCAACATATTTAGTGTAGTTCCCTTTCATTGGGTGCTTTACATTGCAAATTGTCCACCACTTTGTGAACAATGTTAAAAATTCGATAGTGCCATCACTAATATCAACACCTTGTTTCTTCACTGTTTCAAGAGCTACTATATTCTTAGAATTAAAAATATTAACAGCTAACGAGAATTTTGACGCTCTATAGAAGTAGGATGTCGTGCCGAGCACACGACACCTCGAAATCTGCAGGCCTTCGGGCTGAGCAGTGGTCGCTTGGTAGGCCAAGGCCTTTCAAGGACTGTAGTGCTTTGGGGTTTGGGTTTTATAGAAGTAGGATATAAAGCTTTCCTTGACAACGTAGATGCAAGTTTCAACAACATACTCTTTTCTGAATGAAATTGTTACGAATACATTTTAGAATGTGCACTTTGTCGAACAGAAGAAAAATTAGCTTTGAAGATTTTGTATGCAGCTTTTGAGACTACCACCACACAAGAGTTCAAACATCTTTCTATTTACACGGTTGTTATCAGAAATTAAACTAACAACATGAAAGCCAAGTTCATTCATCACATTTAGTACTTCTATTGTAAGGTTATATAATATGTCAGCTTGCAGACCTTTTACAGGAAAAAGACCAATTACATCTTTGTTTTGAGAATGCAAAGATGAAGACATGAAAACTTGCATAGTGGTGGCTGTATCTACATCTACACCATTGTCTGCCAAACCCAGTATCTTTCCTTCCTTATACGTTACTTTAGAATTAAGATACTGTAATGGTTATAGCGTCCGCCATGCCAACTTGCTACGGGCCGAGCTCGTCTCCCATCGCCCCCCCCCCCCTCTTACGCTCGACGGCGCCAATCGCGAGCAACTTTTAAGTGCTGGGCCCTTACACTTTAGATCATCTTGGCCTCCTGATTCTAGTATCCACTTGAAGTTTTCTGGAGGCACATACATATTTTTGTAAAACACATTAACATCCAAAGCACTGCTAACCTTAAAACTTACTGTAAGTGATGGGATAACGGTAGATCCTTCATCCTTTACTTTAGTAAAAAGAACAGTCTTCTTTGACTAATGAAATGAACGGTTTTTTGTCTCTTTCCATAACCTCATTTTTAAAGTCACCAAAACTAGAAATCTTATCTTGTTCACACCAGTTGTTGAAATCCATTTCATCTCTAATTAATAGGCGTTCTGAACAAGTGGCTGGGTCTTTCCTATCTTTAGGGACCTTAACAGTGTGGTAGGAGGATTGATTGGGAAAAGTTTCGGCTTTTTCCGGGGCACAATCACTGTTTCACCACCAACTACAGGAAAAACGTCCTCTCTAATTATAAATTTTTCTTCAAAATGTTTAATATACACTAGTGAATTACCTGTCACTACAAAATCGTCAAATCAAAAAATCAAATCAAAATCGATTTCTTTGCAAATGGGGTGTCTACCTCGGTGACAAATGGTACACTAAAATACATTATTGTCAAGCACTAAATTTTAAATTAACAAGAGAAGAAGAAAATTTTCCTTTACGTTAACAAATTTTTCAATTAAACACACAGCTCACCCTTAATAAATTTATATTGTTTACAAAATTCTACTTATAATATCTCCTGTACTTACGAACATAGTCAACTCATATACAGTATGTGGAATTACTTCAAATAATATTATACAACTGGTATAGGATTAAAATTTACATTGCATTTATTTACTTATTTGTTTAACCAATTTTGGAACATAAGTAGCATAACGACCTGCTGTGTCTTAACCAGAGCCCCTTTTGCCACCACTTTTCAGAGTTCCTGAAGGGCCTTCACAGCTACCGTAGCGTTCCCAGTGCCCTCGAAGTCCCCGCTGTACTTCACTCCTACAGTCAGTTCCCTACTTCGGCTGTCGTCAACGTTTTTAGTGTAGTTCCCTTTCATTGAGTGCTTTACAATGCAAATTGTCCACCACTTTGTGAACAATGTTAACACATTGCGGACCGGGTGCCGTTCGCCCCATGCACAGCCCTGTTCCCGGCCACTTTCTAACTACCTCTAAGCTGGAGTGCATGCATACAAATAAACTGTCAGAACTTCAATAGCTTTTGAAGGACTATTGTGTATTTTTCTATTGGCCTTCCTGAATAATTGTTGAAATGCAGGATATTTCTTGAAATCTATTTCGGCTCATAGTTTTCGGAAATATTGGTCTTTTTATTAGGGGATCGGTTGGCCAGTAATCTTTCAGACATGATTTCTTCACCTGCCGTATCAATATACACAGAGGATTAATATTTTAATTTCCCTGCTAGTGACATTAGTCCACTTTAGTGTTTTAGGGGATAAGTTATGAGAATGTGATTTCTGCTCATAGTGTAAGTTTGTCTTTTCAGCTAAATACTGAAAAAATTCCTCACCAAACATAAGTCCTGCTACTTGTCGTATGTTTCCAGATTCATTAAGCCATAACTTTATACCAGGAGCACCTACAAAATCCTCTAACCTAGGTTCACTGTTGTCCATAACCCAGTCGTCATAAAACACAATATTTAGAATATTTACACCCGTAACACAAATATAACTTACGACTCGTTCTGCGCTACGTGAGTTCCACACCTTGCCTCATCATCACTTGAAACATTTCCGTTAGAAGATATTTCATCGTCGAACTCTAAATACTCAGCATCACTTAATATTCGGAGCCTGTATCAGCACATAATTCGCGAATAATTTCATCTTTGTGTAAACACGTGCGATCGCTAGGCGCTGCCATCTTGCATGGCTCTTCGAACTTTGTAAACATGTTGTCAAGAAATGCAAAGAAACTCTACGATATGAAGAATACTCGAAAACAAATGCGACTATCGATTGTGTAGAACCATACGTAACAGAGTTCTATCACCCTTGACCTCCAAATAGTTCCCGTACATCTCAAAAGATAGCACTAAAGTTCAGTCTGCTGAGTCTGCTGCTAACACGAGATAACTCGGGACCGGTCCGCAACGCTCGGCTAGGCAAACACGAGTTTTCTCGGGACCGGTCCGCAATGTGTTAAAAATTCGATAGTGCCATCACTAATGTCAACACCTTGTTTCTTCACTGTTTCAAGAGCTACTATATTCTTGAAATTAAAAATATCGACAGCTAACAAGATATTTTGACGCTCTATAGAAGTCTGTCGTAGCACTTTACCCTTAGGGAATCTAAATGCTGAAGTGTCTGAAGCACCGTAAGTGGATTTGCATCCAGGCACACGGCACGAACAACCCATTCTAATAAGTCATACCGCACTCGTTTTAAAACGTAGCTAAACTAGATTTAAACACAGAACTGTAATAACCACTGACTTAATGCAACTCGAGGCAAGAACGACACTCGTGTTTCACACATGTTTACAACCAAGACCATCCAGACATGCAATACGATCGACACGTCCTAATATATCAAAATAGTTTTAAAACCAAATTTCAATAAAAACATTACTATACTAACGTTTCCTAATCAAACGAAACCAACGGAAAGAACTAAACAGACGCTTTGCACATGCTTATGTTTACATTTGAACAAAGCGATCGGGGCGCCATTTTTGGCTAATATTGATAGCTGCATTAAGGTCTGCTATATTGTAGTTGGTCATGGTCAGATGAGTATTTAGCACCGCCGTCTCAATCGCTATATACTGCCTGCTCTATGCTATGCAGTTAACAGGCTTCTCAGCATGAGCTCTTATTGTCACAATCCTCCGCTAGGGGCGACAGCTAACGCACCCAAGTTACCTCCGTACCCACGTTGTTGAGTTCCAGTGCGTTTTCATCGAGCATATATGTGTGCGTCTCTGGTTGTAAAATGATGAATTGTTGTTTTCCTCTCTGTACAGTATATCATAGGAAGAAATCCGAATTCTTCAGGTGAGGATTTCTGAAATCCTCCCAAGTAAAGAACTTGGGGAAAATTGGCTTAACGCTATCAAGGCAAGCATTAACCAAGGGTAGTCAGTGGATTCCATCCGATTATTCTCGTGTTTGTAGCCTGAATTTTAGAGATGGAGATAAAGGAAAAAGTAAAAGAAAAATATATTGAAGCCAGAGAGCGTGCCTAGTCGATCTTCGAATTATCCCAATTACCTTCAAACCAGAAAAATAGCTCCACGAAAGACCAGACAGCGACAAGATATTTCTTCGGAAGAAATCTTGATGAAACAAGCTCTTCAACCGCGAGAAATACATTGGAGGACGAGTACGAAATTCATGTGAACAACGATGTCTCAATTCAAGTCAATATACAAACGAGTAAGAATGACAGCAGTGATCAGAAAATCAGACAGTAGAGGCTCCGATCGAGAATTCTGAGACTGCGATAACAGCTGATGATTAACCATAAAGAAGTTGTAAGACTACAGAGGAAATTCGAAGACAACCCAGAAATTGATCGTCTGGATAAAGTAAAGGAAACAGGTAAATATAATTAGAAAAGACCGTTCATCTTTAAAATCAAATCCATAATTTTCGCAAGACAAAATCCACGTGGTCAGAACAAATCACACGATACTATGTGGCGTGGGGAATAGTATCCCCAACTACCAGGCAAATGCTGGGGCTGTACCTTAATTAAGGCCACGGCCGTTTCCTTCCAACTCCTAGGCCATTCCTATCCCACCGTCGCCATAAGACCTATCTGTGTCGGTGCGACGTAAAACTCCTAGCTAGTAGCTAGTATCCCCAACGGTTAAGAATATGGCAGGACTTCTAGTCTAGCATCAGCTTCGTCACAAAGTATTCTGGACAGGTATCCTAAATGGAAAATATTGATAGTGTTTGTCGAGATTTCCCAATTAGTGAAGGAAAGACTTAGAGCTGAATGTAAAACTCTCAGACCAACAGAAAGGAGTGTAACAATGATTGCTGATTAAATGGCTAATTAGGTACGGTTCCTCTACGACCGAACCAGTGACAAGTTCGTTTGCGTGGTCAGTGTTGAAGATGTATGCGGCACAGATAATGAAAAATCTCCTGCTCTCGCGAATAAAGTGTTGTGTTTTCTTGTAAACTGACTTTCCTCATTAAAGATTTAGAAGTCTCCAATCTATCCCTTTTTAGTTCAAAAATTACTAATGCCGTTGACTGACAGTCATAGAGCCAATGTTTAAACATTTTGGAGAGGGAAAAGTGAGAACGTGTATAACTCATCCATTCTATCCTAGTCGTAAGCTTCTTTTCAGTTTTCACTATTACCATTTGATAAATATGAGGTCCCAGTTCTTAGACGGTGAAATGACAGCAATGGCATCAACACCTCCAAATATGTGAAAGAAGTTCAACGCCTCCAGAGAGACTTGGCATCCAAGCCTGTTCGGTATTACGAATAAATAGAGGAATTTGGAAAAGATGAATGTTCTGCTTACAAATATTTCCCTAGCAGTCACTGCTGCTATTCGCTTCATGAAAGAAAACCATGCCCGTTTATAAATACATGTTTAGAGTTTTCATATGTGGAATCGACGGTGCGCTTCATGGAAGGAATTTACAAAGTTTTCACATGTCACGACGTCATTGGCAGAACTCATCACATTCGGCAAAACAATCTAGATTGTGTGCATTTCTATTCACCAGGAGATAAAATACAATATTGTTGAATGCTGATTTCATCGAGTACCTACGTTAAAATAATTCAGTTGGAATCGAAACGTGAAAAACTGAAGTGTCTGACTAATGAGACGGCAGATGCTGTCCCGCTAACTGTGAAATCTATAGTGGAATGTGTCTCTTATCTGTTACGAAATCGGTTATTTTATGTTCTCACTAGATAATTTTCTGGAGACGCAATAGAAGCTCTATTTAGTGCTGTGAGATTGGGTGGTGGATATAATGACATGACTCACGCACGAACTGTATTATGTGCCAGTGGCGTATCCTGGAATCTCCACTGAGGCATGCAACTAGTAACCATGCAGTTAACACAATGTATTAATAAATTTCAATTCTACTCACCCTAATTACATGTAGGTGAACTCGAGCCAAACAGTTTTACTGTAAGTTTCTGGATTGAACGTGCGTACACAATTCTTGTTTTCTCTTTTTAAATTTACGAGGGTCCGCCTCTGTGGTGTAGTAGTTAATGTAATTAGCTGCCACCCCCGGAGGCCCGGGTTCGCTTCCCCGCTCTGCCACGAAATTTGAAAAGTGGTACGAGGGCTGGATCGGGGTCCACTCAGCCTCGGGAGGTCAACTGAGTAGAGGTGGGTTCGATTCCCACCTCAGCCATCCTCGAAGTGGTTTTCCGTGGTTTCCCACTTCTCCTCCAGGTAAATGCCGGGATGGTACCTAACTTCAGGCCACGGCCGCTTCCTTCCCTCTTCCTTGTCTATCCCTTCCAATCTTACCATCCCCCGCAAGGCCCCTGTTCAGCATAGCAGGTGAGGCAGCCTGGGCGAGGTACTGGTCATCCTCCCCAGTTGTATCCCCCGACCCAGAGTCTGAAGCTCCAGGACACTGCCCTTGAGGCGGTAGAGGAGGGATCCCTCGCTGAGTCCGAGGGAAAAGCCAACCCTGGAGGGTAAGCAGATTAAGAAGAAGAAGAAGAAGAAATTTACGAGGGAAGGTAGAGGTCTCGCGGCTTTAACTATTTGCAGCTTTTCATCAAACGAACGGCCAGTAAATGGCTTTTCAAACTGATTTACAATTATATCCGTTTTAGACTCATCCATCGTTAATACCACATTGCGCAAAATATAATAAAACTCAGAAAACGACGAATAGCACAGGAACAGCACACACAGAATGAACTCACTAATCAGCAAAACACACAATGAATTAACTCACTAGTTAGCTACAACTCAAACACTGGAGATAAGTCACCCCAGTGGCATTGGTCAGTTTCGTCACGTTGGGTTCTCGCTAGGGGGTAATCTGTGTGCCCCGTTCGCTGTAAACATGTCGACTTTCTCCAAGTTGCTAACAGATGGCAGAGGGTAGCACGGGTATGGGGTGACAAATTCTGACCACGTTTCAATTGCAGCGACATCGTTCGGAGGGTTTCAGAACTACGTCTGCCACTAAATGCAATTTTAAGATTGAATGCCTTACGTCGTTAACTCCTCCATTTGCTGTCTCTTTCTTCCGAGAGTGGAGTAGACGGCGAGACTACACCAGCACCACACGTAATCAAGCAACGGAACTAGTACAGTTGCGTGGACCTTTTGAACTTCTGAGAGATGAAATCGTTAATATTTGACCTGAAACAACCTAAAATCGTAAATCAGACAGTTCTTTGTGTTATCATAACGCATGCAATGAATGCCTTGCATTCAAGGAGAATACGCCCCTGTTTATGTGCTATAAAACGTATCCTGAAATCTGGTCGTGAACAAAGGATCAGTGAAACAGTGATAGTATTTTTTTGCGTCCACTGCTGGTAAATATCAGTAAAAAAAGGACTGAAAAGGTGCTCCGTTACTCGTGTCGAGAAAATTCTGAAATTTTTATCTACCATGCAGTAGTGGGTTGATCCTAATATAACTACTGTAACTGGGAAGATTGTATACATTTTACGTACCTGTATCTTAAGCCAAGCTCAAATGTGAAATGTTAGTTTCTGATTGTGCATTATCTTCTCAATTAGCAACGTGTTAAGGAATATTTTTCCTTTTTTTATTGGTGTTGCGGAAGAACTCGCATTTAACCAACATGTGCTCTGGATGCGGTAAGTGCTGCCTTGTGCAATGTCGCCGTAAACGCAATTCTCGCGGCACAGAGCATGAAGTATATAGGCACCGTGCAGATAGATCGAAATGCTACTACTAGCGCTTCATAGTGGCCCATTCCGAAACAAGAGGTGAGGCGTAGTGCGAGAGTCTCAGTACAACCTGTGTGACATTCGAACAAGTAGCGGGTTTAAAGCGATTCATTTCGGAGATCTAAGCGAATCATCATGCAATAAAGGAAGAAACCTTGTTGTCAGTGGCCACGTGAACGGCGTTGAAGAATAATTTCGAATGGTTTCGGATACATCACAGGAAAAGTCACCCGACAAACGTCTGTCACTTTGCCGCCTTATATCGTGAAACTTCAGGTGGGCAACAATTTATAAAGTTTATTTAGTAACGATTACTTAATGCATGTTTGCTAAGTTGCACGCATTTTTATTTTGTATTCAGGTTGACCAGAATCGTAATGTGTCTATCAGCGAATGTTCCTGTCCTGCCGGCGCCAGAGGAACTTGCAAACACATAGGTGCGGTAGTGTATTGTATAAATAATGAAAGTGTTGTCTCCACAACAGACCGTCCGCAACAATGGGATAACCGAGCCCGAAAACAATTTCAACAGAAAAACATAGAAAAGGCAAACGCATAGAAGAACTATTCGGTAAAAAAAGACATTGGACACATCCCTTCCCTCCTTCGAATTAACTGAGGATATACTAAAACAGATCCCTTGCAGTCTTCGTACAATGCTTCGAGCAGAAGCAAGTACTGAAATCGAACAATCGTGCAGGGCCGTAGTCACCTCATTGATAGACAGGGAAGTCAATGATGTGGAGAGAGAAGAATGTGAGGAAATTGTGACACAGTGACACAGCTATTACATTTACAAGTCTCTAACGACGTGCGCTTGCCAGATAAAATGCACCTTTCGCACTTTGAATGGCGAAATGCTTTTTACCAGCAAAGTGCAGGTTGATACAGATCATATAATTAAAATCTGCCTGGACACTCTATCTCATTCAGGAAGCCTTCGATGGTTTCAAGAAAGGAAGATAAGACTATCTGCTAGCACGAAAGCACATCGAATCAAAACTAGGTGACATAACTATGATACTTTAGCTCTCGCATTTGTAACTGAATCTCCAATTGGGAGAGCTGCTTTGAACAACCTTTCTTAAGGAAGTGAAGCAATAGAATGCTATGGAAGTTCATTTGACGTTCGTGTTCTCGATGTGGGTTAATAATCCACAAGAAACAACCTTGGATTTGTGGATCTCCAGATGGCAGAGTTCTCAAAGGAAATGTAGCTGACAGGGAGTTAGAAGTTAAGTGTCCATCTTCATGAAAAGATAAACCAATAGTAGATGAGTCAGGAAATGTGCGAGTACGTTATCTTTACCCTAAATTCCGTGCAGTCGATAATGACTCGACAATTACCGTAAATTGTCTTAAATGCTGGAGGTATTGTTTCATGAACACTTTCCTTACTAGGCCGGAATATGAAATATTTCATACGCAATGCCATTATCATCGGAGTAACTACACGCTAAGTCATCATAACAGAACAGCTAGGTACTGCGAGTCTGGAGTCTGCCTCACGTGTTGTTCTCCGCCCGGCCGCTAGAGCGACACGCACGGTGCCTATAGAGATTGAGACGGCAGTGGTATTTAGTCATTTCTACTCCTCCTGCTTTAATCATCTTAGGGTCGAATCGAATGTTCTCGAATTTTGATGTAGACTCTTCGGAATCGAGTTGCAGCATGCGGCAAGTGTGGGGTGATTGCAGGTTGTCTGTGGGTGCTCAAGTGCAGTTGTAGTGGTGCGTATTGGTGTTGTCCGTTGAGAGTTATGGCAAGTGGAAGTGTGATTCCATAGTGCGAGATATATTGAGATATTAGGTGTTGTATAATTTTACTGGAATTATAATGGGGGAAGATAAAAAACAACCTTTGTTTAGGGATTTAAATGCTGACGATCCTGATCCAGAAACAACCGAAATAGAAAGTTTGTGCATGAACTGTGGAGAGAATGGTTTGACAAGACTTTTGCTTACTAAAATTCCCTTTTATAAGGAAATTATTTTAATGTCATTCGAGTGTGAGAAGTGTGGGTTCAGAAATAATGAAATTCAACCAGGCGGTGAGATACAGGAAAAGGGAATCAGAATTGTGGTCCATGTCAGGTCTCCGTCGGACTTAAATCGCCAGGTTGTGAAATCAGACTATACTAGTGTTAAAATACCGGAACTTGATTTTGAAATACCATCACAATCCCAGAAAGGTGAAATAACTACTGTTGAAGGTGTCTTGGATCGTGTTATAGCTGGTCTTGAACAGGATCAGCCAGTCCGAAGAAACGAGGATCCATTTTCCGCTACTCAGATTGATGCATTTTTAGAGAAATTGAGAAAACTAAAAGATCTTTCCACACCTTTCACTTTGGTGTTGGAAGATATAAGTGGAAACAGTTTTGTTCAAAACCCATGCGCACCGCTTAAAGACCCAGGGGCAGAAACTACTCTCTTTGTTCGCAATAAGGAACAGAATCTTGCGGTAGGAATTATAAGTTCGGATGAAGCTTCAGAAAAATCAGAAAGCCTTGGTGTTTTAAAACCTATGAAGCAAGGAGACTTTACCTTAGAAGACCTGGAAGGAGAGGTGGTTCACTTCTCTACAAATTGTCCTGATTGTAGAGCCCCATGTCAGACAAATATGAAAGCTGTCAAGATTCCTCATTTTAAGGAAGTCCTGTTAATGGCTACAACCTGTGACGTTTGTGGTCATAGAACTAATGAGGTGAAGTCTGGAGGTGGAATTGAGCCTAAAGGACTGCGTATTGAAGTTAAAATTAGGGGTAGGGAGGACTTCAGTAGAGATGTTCTTAAGTCTGAAACTTGTTCTCTTTCGATACCTGAACTGGAATTGGAAGTGGGGCCATTTGCTCTTGGTGGACGTTTTACCACAATAGAAGGACTGTTGGTTGCTGTGAAAGAGCAAATGGCACAGCAAGGTTTGATGTTTCATGACAGTACTGATGAAGACTCTCGAATAAGACTTTCTGCTTTTCTTGATAAACTGAATGAAGTGTTATCAGGGGAAAAATGTGTTACTCTAGTGCTTGATGATCCAGCAGGTAATAGTTATGTCCAGAATCTAACAGATCAAGAGCGTGATCCCAATCTGAGCATAACCGCATATGAAAGAACATTTGAACATAATGAAGAACTTGGCTTAAATGATATGAAAACTGAAGGCTATGAAGAGACATAAACGTATGCCTATAGGAAAGATGAAAAATAGGGTTTGGTAATGTGTATAAAAATGTGATTTTACAGTAAGCAGTACATTTAAATGCTATAGGCCAAATTAAACAAACACTTTAAATTTTAATAACTAATTGTTTTTTAAAATAATTTGCTACTTATGTCTGGTTGGGCATAATTTTGGAAACAATGTGGGGTTAAAACTCTTGTGTAGTGTGTGCCAATTCATTGTCAAGATGAGCGCTGGGTAACAGTCATCAAAGTTATGACTGTGAATTCTTGTTTAATATGTTATTGACCTCTTGGTATGAATGACAAGCGAAGAAAGGCTCAAGTGGTTTAACCTTGCTCAGGTACGTGTATTAATTTATCACTTTTCACTCAACCAAAGAGGTTAGACTTCGTTCAGGTCTGTAGGTATATATGTAAATATTATTGTTGGTTGAGATGGGTGGCTGTGGGCACCTGCCATCCAAGAATTTTACCCAGTTTGGGAATGTAGGCATAGTTCTTGTTGTGGGTATACTTTAAATTTTATGTGGCATTTTTAACTGGATACATATGTTATTTAATCCCTGTTTCAACTATTGGATAATATATTAATATCTCCTCCTTTTTTATTGTTACAACTCTTATTGAAGCTGTTGAATATATACGTAAATTTGGTGATTTTTATGTTATTTTAAATAGTGTTTTTATAAAGAAACCATTTTGAAAGTCCTTAAAATGAACTAAAGCAAATGGGACGAAAATGTTACTTACATTTACAGTGCCAAGGAGGCAAATTGTGTCATTAAAGAAATGGGGATAAAAGTCCTCGCTGCATGTTATACAAAGTTGACATGTAAAAGGTCTTTGGTGACACATTTGGAGTTTACCTGACAAAATTAATGAAAACTCGGCCAGGGTATATGAACGATTCATATCCGTGAAATTTCATTATAATTTTTGTTGTAAATGGAAGACAATTGCTTTTACACAAATTAAGAGTAAAATTAGTGGTAAATTAATAAATACCATTATTACTAGAGAAATATATGGGGCCGATGACCTTCGATGTTAGGCCCCTTAAAACAACAAGCTCGGATAAATATATAATAATAATATTGAATTTCGCACAATGTGCATGGAATAATAAATTTTCACAGAACTTTCTTAGAGAGGAACCGCGTTGATTACACCACAGTACGTTATATGTCACATGGCCTTCCGCATAGTTCACACAGACACTGTATATCCGGGATGTGGAACTTTTTCTTGCTACCCACTCTGTGGTGAAACCCATGAACCACAAAGACATACATACTTTTAATATTACAACTAGGAATACTACTATGACATAGTGCTTCAGTATGTCTTTTGTTCATGTAACACTTTTGTGTGTGTGAAGTCTTTGCTCACTTAACTTCTCTGAACTTCTTTACTTTGTTTGATATTACTTGGTGGGGCAAGTTGTTGACTTGTACCCATAATTCATTAGTTAATGTAATTATTGATCCAGGGATCATGCTGTTTTTCTTTCAACAAAAATCATTAGTGTGTTATTTATGATACACTTTTCACCTCCATTTTCTCGCTTGAACTGCTCTCACTAGTCATGATGAACAAAGATATTGAGAATTCGCAGATAGAGTTTTCACATTTCGGTGCTAGCCCTGGACCTCAGGAAGGAAACAAAAGATGGCACGAAGCGAAATGCCACAGAAGAGTTGTCTACAGCAAAATAGTCGCCGTAGTTACGTATCTATATTTCTCTAATAATAATGGCATTTATTAATTTACCGCTAATTTTACTGTTGATTTTGCGTGAAGGCAATTATCCTCCATTTAAGACAAAAATAACGAATTTTAATGGATACGATTCGTTCGTTTAACCACTCGGCCATAGGTCAACCAACTGAGATCAATTTCTCTGCCCTCTGATAGTGTAAACCGGAGCGTCAAAATTGGCATGCAGGTAGCTTGAATTGTCAAATCCAAATGCTAGCACACAGTGGCCAAAATAATATTAAACAGATAAGTTGTCTTTGGACATGATTCACTTGTTTCAATGATGAACATTACATTTGCTCCACGTTATCACAACATTGAATTTAATGCAATTGGGTCTCTTTCATATTCTGGTTCTACAAACAAGTTTGACGTATAATTTTAAATTCTTTGTATGTGCATACATAAACAGAACTTTGCCCCCAGCGCTTGGCTTTACTGGAGATGTATTCCAAGACAAGACAAGACTAGACAGTGTTCAAGCCTTAGGAGCCTTTGTTTTCCTTTCTGGTAATTCTAAAAGAAGTTCTAATTTCCTGACTAGTAACAGTGCCACTTCTCTTTAATGCACGTGTGGCAGGACGGGTTTAGTTTAAATTTGTTTATCCTTACATCACCAATTTTTTAAATTTTCTATATAACTTTAAAGCTGTTAAACTGGCCGATGAATTGTAAGCAAGTGTCTTATTCATTTCAACAATTGTATAAAACTGTGGAGTGAGGATTGGTTTTGTGCAGTTGTAATATGATTAAATTGAGACTATATTTTTGCCTTATTCTTTTTATATCCATGTAAAGTGATTCACCTGTTTACATACAATACATAGTGCTGAATAATCTCCAGATGTTTGTGTATTTTTACCCTGATATGTTTAATGCCATGCATCCAGAATGTGGTGCTACGCATGTTCCACTGGGCCCACTTGGCCTCCGCCATCTGGTGGACAACACGGACAGCCTCACAGAGGCAGCGCGTAACGGGAGCCAGCGGCAATAGCTAAGCTGACTGAAAACTAATGTACAGAAAATTTACTCTTACCTGCTTTCACAGAATATGTCGAAAGTGGTCACCATCCTTTTCCGGGCACAAGTTGCACCAGTGTAGAAGGTTCTGGAAAGCACATTCAGTTTGGTTATACTGTGTATAACATTTGTGACCTGTTGTTCTTCCATTTTTCCTTCTAGCTTCCTCCTCGGTCTTTCTTCCAATACTCTCTCAAATATCTTAGCTACATGGGCAATAAGGGTGATCCCTCTGTAGTTATTGGATTCCTTTTTATCACCTTTTTTAAATATTGGGATAATTAAACCCTTTCCCCACTCTTCTGGGATCCCTTTTTTCCTCCAGATTATTCTAAATAATCTATACAGCCGCTGTAGCCCTGTTGATCCTGCTGCTTTTATCCTTTCTGTAGTTGCCTCATCCACTCCTGGTGCTTTACTGCTCGTCATCTTTTGTATTGCTTCCTTTATTTCTAACATCGATATCTCCTTTTCTTCTTTCCCCATTGTTTCTTCTTGCTCCTTCTCATCTACCAGTTCATTGTACACTGACTGACAGAGCAAATGCAACACCAAGAAGGAGTGGTTCGAAAGGGATGAAAGTTGGGGAAAAAACAGACGGCACGGATGAATAATTGATGTTTATTTCAAACCGATATGCAGGTTACACAATGCGCACGGCATCGACTCAGTAGGATGTAGGACCACCGTGAGCGGTGATGCACGCAGAAACACGTCGAGGTACAGAGTCAATAAGAGTGCGGATGGTGTCCTGAGGGTTGGTTCTCCATTCTCTGTCAACTATTTGCCACAGTTGGTCGTCCGTACGAGACTGGGGCAGAGTTTGCAAACGGCGTCCAATGAGATCCCACACGTGTTCGATTGGTGAGAGATCCGGAGAGTACGCTGGCCACGGAAGCATCTGTACACCTCGTAGAGCCTGTTGGGAGATGCGAGCAGTGTGTGGGCGGGCATTATCCTGCTGAAACAGAGCATTGGGCAGCCCCTGAAGGTACGGGAGTGCCACCGGCCGCAGCACATGCTGCACGTAGCGGTGGGCATTTAACGTGCCTTGAATACGCACTAGAGGTGACGTGGAATCATACGCAATAGCGCCCCAAACCATGATGCCGCGTTGTCTAGCGGTAGGGCGCTCCACAGTTACTGCCGGATTTGACCTTTCTCCACGCTGACGCCACACTCGTCTGCGGTGACCATCACTGACAGAGCAGAAGCGTGACTCATCGGAGAACACGACGTTCCGCCATTCCCTCATCCAAGTCGCTCTAGCCCGGCACCATGCCAGGCGTGCACGTCTATGCTGTGGAGTCAATGGTAGTCTTCTGAGCGGACGCCGGGAGTGCAAGCCTCCTTCAACCAATCGACGGGAAATTTTTCTGGTCGATATTGGAACAGCCAGGGTGTCTTGCACATGCTGAAGAATGGCGGTTGACGTGGCGTGCGGGGCTGCCACCGCTTGGCGGCGGATGCGCCGATCCTCGCGTGCTGACGTCACTCGGGCTGCGCCTGGACCCCTCGCACGTGCCACATGTCCCTGCGCCAACCATCTTCGCCACAGGCGTTGCACCGTGGACACATCCCTATGGGTATCGGCTGCGATTTGACGAAGCGACCAACCTGCCCTTCTCAGCCCGATCACCATACCCCTCGTAAAGTCGTCTGTCTGCTGGAAATGCCTCCGTTGACGGCGGCCTGGCATTCTTAGCTATACACGTGTCCTGTGGCACACGACAACACGTTCTACAATGACTGTCGGCTGAGAAATCACGGTACGAAGTGGGCCATTCGCCAACGCCATGTCCCAGTTATCGTTCGCTACGTGCGCAGCACAGCGGCGCATTTCACATCATGAGCATACCTCAGAGACGTCAGTCTACCCTGCAATTGGCATAAAGTTCTGACCACTCCTTCTTGGTGTTGCATTTGCTCTGTCAGTCAGTGTATTTAGCAATTCTGAGAAGTATTCTTCCCATCCTTTTAGTATGTCGTCTCTTTGTGTCAATATCTGCTCTGTTTCAGTTTTTACAAATTTTGTATCTTCCCTGTTCCATACACTATTCACCAAACCATACAAAACCTTTTTACTTCCCTTTATATCCTCCTCTAAAGTTTCTGTGAAACTTTCCCAGCTCTTCCATTTCTCTTCTTGTACTATTTTCTTACGTACCTTGTTGGCGTCTTTATATTTCTGCCAATTCTCTGTACTATTGCTGCCTGTCCACTTCTTCTAAGCCTTCTTTAACTGCTTTCTTTACCCTGCTATTCCACCAAGGAGTCTCCTTTTCCCTCCCTGATAGTATTTCACAGGTGTTTACTGCACACTTTACAAATCCATTTCTGAAACATGTCCATTCCTCTTCCACACTGTTCAAGTCATCTTTGGAAATTTCTTTCTTCAGATCCTCTTGAAACTTTTCCCTTATTTCTTTCTCTTTTAACTGCCATCCCTTTATTTTTATTTTCCTTCTTTCTATTAACTTCGTTATTTTACCAAGTCTTAATTTGGCTACTACCACTTTATGGCCTCCTTCGAAATCTGCTCTTGGCATTGCTGTCATATCTTCCAGTTGTCCACGTTTCTCCTTCTCCACCAGAATAAGATCATTCATTGTCTTTGTCCTTCTATCTCCCCAACCGTAACTAGTTATTTTTTGTGAGTTCTTTTTTCTAAACCACATATTGCCAACAATTAATCCATTCCTTCTACAAAAATCTATTACCAAATCTCCTTCATCTTGGTTTCCATAACTATAGGGGCCAGTTATCTCTTCTTTTCCCTGTCTGTTCCAACATGTGCATTCAGATCTCCCATTATTATAATCTCTCTGCCTTCAATACAACTTTCCAGTTCTTCTAAACATTCATCTGCGTTCCCCGATTGGGGTGCATAAACCTGTACAAAATCCTTGATTTCACTCTCAAGTTCAAGTCTTTAATTATCCTGTCACTGATCTGGTCAATTTTGTCCACATATTGCGCTACGTCGTCTCTCAGTATAACACCAACACCATTTGTTGCCACCTTTCCTCCCCTCCAAAATAATTTATACCCTTTCTTCAATTCTTTTTTACCTTTCCCCTTCCATTTTGTCTCACTTATTCCCATCATTGCTATGTCTTTCTTCTCCATATGCTCGTATCAGTTCTTCTCTCTTGCCATTCAAAATCATGACGTTGATGATACCGATTCTTGTGATGATTGGTAGCCCACTTCTCACAGTTCCCCCAGAGCACCGGGAACTGCGCGTCACTTCAGGGCGACGCCCTAGCATTTTCCAAGGCCTCGATTCACTCTCACTCATTTTATAGGCTGTTTGTACAGTGGGTTGGCCACTCCAAAGGCATTTTATTACCTTCTGCCAGGTTCAAATTAGGCCCCCCCAACATGGAATCAGCTGCCTTTTGTAGCCGCTCCTCTGGAGTACAGACTCTACAGGTTTGCCCCTTATGCCACCCTTAATTTGGCTGTGATACATATCCGTACCAATTTTGTTACTTTTGTCAGAATATTATGGGAGAAAAATGGGATATAAATGTAAAATTACAATTGGCAAGCAAAGCATTATTACAGTGATAAATTGTTTGAATTCAGCGGAATAACTTCGTGACAAGAAAAAAGAAACACAATCCTTTCAATTTGTCATTTTAAAAACTTCACCAAAGTGACCAAAATATATATTTTTATCGCTGGAGTGTTGCCTTAATTTATGAATCACAAATGGTTTTTCTTGTACTGGTGAAACTCGATCATCTTAGGGCCTTTAAAGGTTTTTTCTAGGTTTCACGTTCTACTTGAACTGAGGAATCTCAGTCCTACACATCATCCTAGGACCTGCATGTACACTGAAAACCACCTTTCAACGAGCATAGTACAATTTTAAGATCAGATGACTGTCACCAACAGCACTCAGATTATTCTTCAGTGCCGCATTTCACTATGAATAAGACACGTATAAAGATTTTAACATGTTCACTAAGCTTTATCATACCAAAGCCCAACTTTACAGAAAGTGCCTCAACTTATGTACCAAGACAATATAAGACTATTACACCGCCAATACATAACATTCCTCATATATTTTATACAAACTATTTTAAATGTGTGTCGTTATACAAATTTTACCTAGTATGTGTAGGCTATATTGTTGCTATATGTGCATTTATTCTCTTGCTTGGTTTTACAAAAGGCTGATGACATTGAAAACATGTTGAAACCAGTACCTTCATAATAATAAAAATGTTGTAGTATAATTTACATGCAACAGTTTTGTATGTATTGAAAAGGTGGATTTCCGTACATTAAAATTACTTGCGTAAAGTACTCTTTGAAAATGCATTTTGGATCCCCGCAAATTCCTGTGCATTTTGGGAATAAGCCCCAAAAGATGGAGTAAACAGAATATTGTTTTCCGAATTATTCCACACACATCTCTAATCACAACTATGAGCTCACCTCGTTAACATTTCAATAAATTGATTCAATTTCATTCACGATGCTACCATCCTGGCAGCTTGCTAGGAGTGGGAATTCTTCTCACTCGAGAGTTTCAAGGCCAGCAGGCAAATTCTCGAGAATATCATAACACCGCTTGGATGTGTACGAATCATAACGCGCTACAAATATTTCTCTCTCAAATCATGGGACAGACTCTCAAGGATCACTTTATCGGTTAATCTGTCATAACACGTTATGAATATTTTGTTTACCTTCAGAGAATCATATATTGGATCTTTTGGTTAATACTAATATACCTGCTAATTTGAAAGGAAAAAAATGAAAAAGAACAAAAACATTTTAGGAACTCCTTGAAAACACATGAACTATTATTTGCAGTCGAGTAAAAGTTGAATATTGTTATTCCTTTGAATTACAGTACATCATCTCGAGTGTTTTCTAAAACAAACTTGTTTTTATCTGTACCGTTACTGTGTCTTGCCTATTGTACCGGGAGGTACACCTCAACTCCGCTCATTCAAAATAAGCACCTTAATGAACTCCTCTATCGACCAAAATGTGGAATTGCTACTACATAAAGTTGAGACTTTAATCAGAAGATGTCACTACCGAAGTATTAAGTAAATGTGTTATTCTGAAGTTGCCTAAACTGACTGGTTTTATTTGCTGTGTGTTTGTTTACTTCAAGAAGTTTGGGTGTTTTTCCACAGATGTCACTACCAAAAAACTATAGTCATGCATTCTGGTGCAAGGTAAAGGAAGTGTTATTGAAAGAAATTTTGTGTTTATAGGTTTTCTCAACTTTCATTTGTTTTTTAATGTAATCTAGGTTTGCAACACTTCTGTCTCATTCCGCCAGTTTTGCATCTGGCCAATGAAAATTTTCTGTAATTAATTTACAGCCTATCACAGGCTTCTTGTTCGGTTTTGGGTGTAACTTTTGGGTTCAACCAATAAAAATGAGATGGTGTGTACGGATTAGCCCAGAATCCTCTCAAACCTTCCCTGAGGGTATATGTTGCGGCTTTTCGAGTTTCCATGCCTATTGATCGTAGTTTTTCTGAGTGTGTGTGTGTGTGTGGTAAGGCCTCTTTCTTCAGCCGGCAGAACATCTACCAGGTAATGGCCACGTAAATTCAATCTTTCTTGCTGTTTCCGCATACTTATCTGAGGGGAAGGTCCGAATTTCTATGTAACAGTTTTAATGTAAACTTCTTCCTTTTCATGTAAAATTTCATAAAGTCTTTAACTGTAAATCGGGGATAGAGAGTGAGTTACCCTCTCGAGCTCCCCTTCTTCTTGGTTTGAGGTGACTTCAATTTCGCAACATTTCGTTTCTGTAATATATTAAAGTTACTAGCAATTGTACCCGTGCTTCGCTACGGTATTCCAGATTGTATAAGGATATCGAAGTAAATTACTGTACATGAAGTTAACAATAATTTTTAAATTGCATGTAAATTGGCGTTATCCGAGAAAAAGCATAGGAAGGTCCGCAGACGATTTTTCCAATGTAAAGTGCGAGTTGTGATGATAACGACAGGTGCACTTGTCTACCACAATTCATTATGTTTTAGAAATGTTGAATAGGGTGAAATTTGTGTAAGATTTTCACACAGTGCATTACTTTTCAGATACTTATGCGACAGCTTCAAACATAGAATTTGGCTCACATGTGGCTACTGGGTGGGCCAATATTCGTGTAGAATTTGATGATCCCATCTTTCCTATAAGTGAATCAAACCATCAATTGTACATGTACAAAGTGCAAAATTTAGGTAAATCCAGAAATAGAGAAAAATGTAATGTATAAGGGATAGCAATACGACAAAAGGTCATAGGACCGAAGTTGTAGATCACTCCAAATTGAACGGAGATTGTGCCATACGTTTTGTGATACGACTTACCGTTTAACCACGAAATACATCGAAAGGAAGGACTGCACCGTCATTAAAATTGCCTCCATATTTTGATATTTTTCGGGGGTGAAAAATAAAATGTTTAAACATCTCGTAAATTTTCCGTCGGTTACATGCTAAAAGCTATAATTTTGCAAAATTTAAATTTTCTAACTTGTCTGGGAGATTGTGCTGCGATCTTGATATGGGGGAGTGGGTTAAAAATCAGGACTTTAAGGAAACTTTTAAGCCAATAAAACCTATAGATTCTGGATAAATATCACAGACTATGTTCTTATGCAGGTTTGAAACTCCCAGCATGTACCCCTCAGAGAATTTGAGATTTTTCTAGGGATCCTGAAGTCATCAGATTGTCTGAAACCAAGTTTTAAATTTCTAAGATGCCTAGAATTGTGTGTGTGTGTGTGTGTGTGTGTGTGTGTGTGTGTGTGTGTGTGTGTGTGTGTGTGTGTGTGTGTGCGCGCGCGCGCGCGCGCTAAAAATCCAGAGTGTACAATTCACCTCGGCAACCCGGAAAACTATGTATGTATGTATATATGGTACAGTATATATAGATCGCGCCAAACAGACTTCCATTTATTAGTGTGGATAATATTTTACCCGCTTCCTTAATGTGGTTCTAGGGGCATCTTACTCCCACAGTACGTTTTCCAGGTAGTAAGTCATACTGGAACATACACACGTCCATTATCTCGGTCATTTCTGACAATTTATTTTTTCACCCTTTCTCACCCCCTATGCCAATGGGGGCTGCTGAAGTTAGACTTTAAACATCCGGAATGTTACTATTCATCTCAGCGACCCGGAAAACTATGGATTCGGCAGTATATTCGATTACTATTATATCTCACTCCCCCTTCCCCCACCCTAAAGGGGGCTAAACTCCGAGTTTTAAAAAATCGGAATGTTACTATTCATCTCAGCAACCCCGAAAAGTATGGATTTGACACTACTTTCGATGATTTGTATATCTCAGTCCCCTTGCCCCCCTCCGCCCCTAAGGGTTCCTGGGGTGTTTTACCCCCATGTGGTTTGTCTCCTGATACTGAAAATTCGGAGTGTCACTATTCTCCTCAGCGACTATGTATTCGACACTGTTGTCTCTATATATCATTTATTCCTATATATCACTCTCCCATCGCCCCCCCCCCCCACCGCGAAGGGGGCTGAACTTGGACTTTAAAAAATTCCGGAGTGTCACTGTTCATCTCAGAGACCCCGAAAAGTATGGATTCAACAATATTTTAGATTATTTTTATATCTCAGCCCCCTCGCCCCCCCTGCCCCTAAGGGTTCCTGGTCTGTCTTACCCCCACGTGGTTTGTCTCCTGATACTAAAAATCCAGAGTGTACAATTCACCTCGGCGACCCGGAAAACTATGTATTCGACACTATTTTCGTTTAATTTTATATATCACTCCCCCTCGCCTCCACCCCAAAGGGGGTTGAACTTGAACTTTTAAAAAAAGTCCGGAGTGCCACTATTTATCTCAGCGACCCCAAAAAGTATGGATTCGACAGTATTTTAGTTAATTTGCGGTGCCAATCTAATAGTCCAGAGTTCCAGAGCTGGGATGACCAGGCCGCAGATTGCCATCAACACTCATCTGTCATTATTCCACTAAATATGCACACTGTTCATTCCAATCAGTGTCTCAGAGTAGGGATTGAATAGCCCGAATGCTATGATGATCCAGTGTGTTACGTACCAGTAGTATCAGAAAATTTATAAACCAGGGGAATGGCATGCTAAAGAAGAAAGTTATCTAACTCCCCAGCTACTTCCCATCAATATTCAGGTAGGCTGTTACACTCTGTCCGACTGGGCGAGTTGACCCTGTGGTTAGCGGTGCGCAGCTGTGAGCTTGCATCCGAGAGATAGTGGATTCGAACCCCATTGTCGGCAGCGCTGAAGATGGTATTCCGTGGTTTCCCACTTTCACACCAGTCAAATATTGGGCCTGTACCTTAAGGCCTGAGGCACTCCTAGCCCTTTCCTATCCCATCGTCGCCATAAAACCTATCTATGTCGGTGCGACGGAAATCAAATAAAAAAATACTCTGTACGCAGCAGTAACCCTATCTACCAGAGATGAGGGGCAACAGAAGACACAAAGCACATCACGACAAACAATGGTCAATGTAATGTTATTGTTGATCAATGTTATGAGCTTTCTATATTGTAGGCCTACACATTTAGTTTTCTTTCGACTCTGTGATTTGTAAAATATTTTACACCGTAAACTGTAGTTCCTTATTCTCCGACTTTACATACCGATTTTCATTAAATACTGTTTACCCATTTTCTCGTTACTCGACGCTGATATGGACTTAGTAACAAAAATCCAAATTCATGAATATCTTGGTGATCATAGCCAGTACGGTAACAATGTATAAGACATGAATAATAGGAAATTTAATACTATATAACCTTAGTTATCTAGCATTCGACTACACTTCTAATAAGAAATATTTGAGAATTACATTTTAGGCCTTCCCCTAAACTACCATTTCACTCAGCGTGAATAAAATAATTTACAGCCTAGACTATAGCAACTTATTTCCTGACTTTGCATACCGATTTTCATCAAGATAGGACTACTAATAACAACAATATTTGAGAATTAAATTTTAGGCCTTCCCCTAAACTACCATTTTTCTCAGCGTGAATACAATTATTGATAGCCTAGATTGTAGCAATTTATTCCCCAACTTTGCATACCCATTTTCTTTAAAATATGACCACTAACAACATAAATATTTGAGAATTCAATTTTAGGCCTTCCCCTAAACTGCCATTTCACTCAGCATGAGTAAAATGATTTATAGCCTAGATTGTAGCGGCTAATCCCCCGACTTCACATACCGATTTTCATTAGACCACTAATAACATAAATAGTTGAGAATTCAATTTTAGGCCTTCCCCTAAACTACCATTTCACTCAGCATGAGTAAAATGATTTATAGCCTAGATTGTAGAGGCTCATCCCCTGACTTCACATACCGATTTTCATTAAATTATCTTCAACCGTTTTCTCGTGATGCGTGTACATACATACAGACAGACATAAATTACGGAAAAGTAAAAAGTGCATTTTCTTGTTACTATGGATATGACCGATACAGAAATACCATTATTTTCAAATTCTGAGCAATGTACAGACAAAACTCTTATTTTATATATATAGATTTCCATGCGAGCCACCTCAGTAGCTTGCAACTAGTCCCAGTTTCATCGGCCGAGAGCCCTGTAGGTTTTTAATATTTCATTATCTGGGAGCGCAGTGTACGCCTCCATTCAGGTTGTGTTCGGGCCGTTTATTTAACCTGTTCTTTTTGCGCAAAGGCCCACTAGGTTGGGTACTAGATACCCCTGTGTAAAACTATTTCCATTTGTAATTCGTGCCTTATGAGGCCAGTGAGTGTAAGATTGTGATGTGATGTTGCTTTGAGTAGGCTGTAAGAAATCGAGAGCAGGTAAACTCTTTTCAAAGTTTTGTAATAGTGAAGGGTGCCTCTGGAAGGCTCGATATTTTAATTTTGGGAGCAAGTGCTCTTGAATTAGAGTATTTCTGCCCTTGCCTAAATTATTCCTCATTTGTGAATTTCATAAACTTGAGCTCGTAGCTCTGTAAATCGAGGGCTTGAAGCCCAAAATTGTTAAATTCCCTATGCTGGGGTGTTCCCTTGTTTGGCATTGTAGGCTACCTGAGATATCATTGTTATTGTCACCTAGTGAAAATTTGTTGTTTTGAAGAAATACAACCTTCAGTTCAAGTTTTAAATTAATTTTGATATTGTAGATAGACCCATTCACCCCAGCACCTTCCACCTCTCTGCGATCCACCAAACCACGATAACACCTACAAAAAAAGGAAACGGAACATACTTTAAGCTCCAAACACTGCCTGCAAAGTAAAAAATAAAAGTTACTAGGCATCTTGCCTGATATATTTTTGTTCTAAATAATACATCTGGAACAAATATTATATTGCACCTTACTTTCTGGGACTTGTCTGAAGTACTCCAGGCCCATGACTTTCTCTTGGCAGCCTTAAATGTGCCCTAAAAATATCTCATTAAATTATGAGTAGAGGTGCATAGATCTTTCAGGTTCACTTATAAATCGAAGGCTGAGGCTCAAATGAAATGAGATTCTCCTATCCATCTCATGAGGTGACTGGGATAAATCAGACCTACTCCCTTTCTTCCCAATTGCATATATGTCTGTGCTATTCACTGTGAATGGAAGACCAAACCGCCTCCTGATTCATCCGCTTTATCAAGATGTCATGGTGTATTGTCACTCTCAGTGTATCACGTGACTTAAGAAGTGTGCTTATTCTTCTCATGATAAGCACTCCTGTTTTCGATCCCTCATATAAATACAATCACCAAGCGAGTTGGCTACGCGCTTCAAGGTGTTGGCATGCATTCAGGAGATGGTAGGTGTGTACCCCACTGTTGCCCTGAAGATGGTTTTCCATGGTTTCCCCTTTTTCATACCATTTTCTATGTTTAGAATGAAGAAAGTTGTCTTAAGTTATCAATAAATTTAGTACGTAACTTAGTAACACACAGAATAAAATAGGAAAACAGAATCATTCCTGTATTTACACTAAACTTAATTCATCCAAGTGTCACTGCCAAAATTCCTTTTAAATATCGATTCAGACAGGGTGTCCCTGAGATAATTGCACAACAAATTCCATGTTTGAACTGTATTAACAAAAGAATTATGGTGGAGGGTGGATCTGGATTTGGTAATTTGAGGACTAAGTTTGTATATTATATTGTGGAGTAGAAGCAAAAAGTGGTAGCTACAATACTGGTTTTGTTTAAGCCAATTAAGTTCATGGAATGCAGGAGTTATATGACGACATTTTGAAATACTCATTACATAGCCGACACAAGCATTCTGAGTTCCCTGAAATCTGTTAATGAGGACACCATATAGTCTACTATATATATCACAATAGTCAAACAGAAGTCAACTAAAAGGGGCAACCAAGGGATGATCGAATTAGGACCATGAGACTACTTGTTATTAGAACCATCATGCGGGGAACACCATTGGTCACCTTTACTTCCGAGTAGTACCACTATGTTAGGTACACAATTGGTTTGTGATTAGTAGCAACAGTGTGTGAATCAGGATGAGTTTTACAGTACCTGTGATTAGTACCAGTACATGTGGAACACCACGGGCTTACGTTGCCTGTAATCAGTACCATTATATGAAAAACACCTCTGGTCTGGGTGTTGCCTGTGATTAGTACCACTATATGAATGACACCTTGTGTCTGTGTTGCCTAAGACTAGTATCCATTATGTGAGGAACACCACGGGATAGTACGAGTCCCTGTGATTAGTACACCTATGTGAGAAGCACCATAGGTTTGCGTTGCCTGTAAGTGGTGCAGCAATGTGAGAAACACCATAGGTCTGCGTTACGTGTGTGTGTTACATTGTCTTTGAATAGTACCATAATGTGTGGAATACCGCAAGTCTACACTACTTTTGGTTAGTACCGCAACATGACAAATACCATGGTTCTACTTTGCTAGTGATAAGTACCATTATGAGGGGCCGATGACCTGGATTTTGGACCCCTTTAGACAACAAGCATCATTGATTCAGGATTGTGCTTAAAAAGCAGGCCCTTGGTCAGTAATACTACTGTTTTACGCTAGTTTCTGGGAATGTGGGGCATTGCAGGTCGGATCCACTGATTGTTGTACATTCATATTCATCCATTTATTCTTCGTAATTGTGTTTTGAATTCTGGTCAGGGGATGATTTTGGACTTTTAAATTCTCATTACATTTGGTCTCATTTTGTACCATTAGGGACCGATGACCTAGGTGTTAGGCCCCTTTAAACAATAAGCATCATCAACATTACTGGAGGGAGGGGGGTATTAAGTTCGTTGAGCAATAATGGATTTTGGATGTTTCTATCATAATTTGAGATTTTACAGTATTGATTCTGAGTCCATTTAGTCCACAGTTCGACACGCACAAGGTCTTGATTAATTTTACGTACAGTTTCATGAATACCAGTTACTTTCATGTGAGCAATAGACCTGTAAATCATCTGGGTATAGATTATATTCACAGTTTTGATTATTTGATGATATATTGATAATACAGAGGGAAAAGAGGAGAGGATAAATTATAGAACCCTGAGGTGTCACTATCTCAACCTGCTTCCATGAGGATGTTCTTTTGCAATGTGAACATTCTTGATTACAATATGACAGAATAGATTTTATCCAGATTATTACATTGGATGAAAATTTCAACGATTCTAATTTCACAAGAAATATGAATTTATCCAAGCAGTTGAATGCTTTAGTTGGGTCTAACAGTATTAAAATTGTCAGGTGACCATTATCTATGGCCTATTCAGTCATCATCATCATCATCATCATTGTACAGTTCCAGTTTCTCGGGTACTGTTAATGAGCCTCTTCCACTTCTTCCTGTCCATATACAACTTGTCATGGAGAACATCATCCACTGTACATCCTCTGGCAACTAGATCCACCTTGATCATGTCCAACCATCGGGTTTTAGATCTTCCTGCAGGTCTTTACCCCTCCACCTGTCTTTCCAAATTTATTCTAGCTGTTCTTGTAGGCTCCATCCTCATCACATGCATGTACCACCGTAGTCTGGATGTGCTGATTCTGTCTAATAGGGATGTCTTTATTCCGGCTTCTTTCCTTACCACCTCATTTCTTAACTTGTCCTTCTTGGTATTCTGGATGATGGATCTAAGAAATTTCATCTCTGATGCTTGCAGTCTTGATGAATCTCTTTTTGTGAGGGTACACGCTTCAATACCATAGGTCAATATTGCTATAAAATAGCTGTTAAACATAATCAGTTTGGTCGGTTTTAGAATCATGTCATCCCATAAGTGTTCTTACTTGTTGGTAGAATTTGGATCCCTTTCACATTCTGTTTGTAATTTTCTTTCTGACCAAATTATCACTGGAGATTACACTTCCAAGGTAAGGAAAACTATCCACACACTCTAGCTGGTGGTCTCCTAGTTTTACACTTCTGGGCACCCATCTCTGTTGACTGCCATCACCATTGTCTTGGTCTTGCTGATGTTGAGGTTATATTCCTGAAACTGGGATTTCAATCAATCACTAATGATCTGCATTTAGGGCAGTCGCCCAGCTGGCAGATTCCCTACTGATGTTTTCCTAGCCTTTTCTTAAATGATTGCAAAGAAATTGGAAATTTATTGAACATCTCCCTTGGTAAATTATTCCAATCCCTAACTCCCCTTCCTAGAAACGAATATTTGGCCCAATTTGTCCTCTTCAATTCCAACTTTATCTTCATATCGTAATCTTTCCTACTTTTAAAGACACCATCCAAACTTATTTGTCTACTGATGTCCTCCCATGCCATCTCTCCACTGACAGCTCGGAACATACCACTTAGTCGAGCAGCTCGTCTCCTTTCTCCCAAGTTTTCCCAGCACAAACTTTGCAACATTTTTGTAACACTACTCTTTTGTTGGAAATTGCCCAGAACAAATTGAGCTGCTTTTCTTTGGATTTTTTCCAGTTCCTGAATCAAGTAATCCTGGTAAGGGTCCCATACACTAGAACCATACTCTAGTTGGGGTCTAACCAGAGACTTATATGCCCTCTCCTTTACATCCTTATGCCCTCTCCTTTACATCCTTACTACAACCGCTAAATACTCTCATAACCATGTGCAGAGATCTGTACCCTTTATTTACAATCATTTATGTGATTAACCGTATGAAGATCTTTCCTTATATTAATACCCAGGTATTTACAATGATCCCCAAAAGGAACTTTCACCCCATCAACGCAGTAATTAAAACTGAGAGAACTTTTCCTATTTGTGAAACTCACAGCCTGGCATTTATCCCCGTTTATCATCATACCATTGCCTACCGTCCATCTCACAACATTATCGGGGTCATTTTGCAGTTGCTCACAATCTTGTAACTTATTTATTACTCTGTACAGAATAAAATCTGCGAAAAGCCCTATCTCTGATTCCACTTCTTTACACATATAATTGATATTGTAATGGTTATAGCGTCCGCCATGCCAAGTCACTACGCGCCGAGCTCGTCACCCATTGCGCACCCCCTTAGGCTCAAGCGCGCCAATCACGAGAAACATTTAAGTGCTAGGCGGGCCCTTCTCTCTTCTGTCCGTGGTCGCGCCGCATGGGATGACGGAAATTACTTGACGATTAATCTGGAGTCTTCCATCTCGCGAGGTTCCTGGAGACATCTAGCATCCGGACTGTTTTGGAAGGCCCAGAGCAGGTATATAAGGAGAGGAATAACTTGGAGTCAGTCAGTCAGTGAGAGACGGAGTTAATGAGTAAGAGTGAGTGAGAGCGAGATTAAGTTCGCTGGAACGCAGTCAATGATGGCCTGGGAGAGTGCAGCCTGATTGAGTATCTGACTGTTGGAGCCGAGGACTCGTTCCTGTTCCCCTGACGTCGTGTGTGTGCGTCCCTTGTGGCTGGCTGCTGGAGAAGAACCTTGGGTGTTCTGGAGCGGCGAAGAAGGGAGCACTGGGTGACGCGTGTAGACTGCAAACGGGGTCCGACGGATTGAGTGAACAGCGGATACTATCCCGACCTGCGAGACTAACGTGTAGGCTGTGAACCATGACAGCGCTAACGACTGTGACTGAGTGAGTGTAGTGTAAATAATCTGTGTGTGTGTGTGTGTGTGTGTGTGTGTGTGTGTGTGTGTGTGTGTGTGTGTGTGTGTGTGTGTGTGTGTGTGTGTGTGTGTGTGTGTGTGTGTGTGTGTGTGTGTGTGTGTGTGTGTGTGTGTGTGTGTGTGTGTGTGTGTGTGTGTGTGTGTGTGTGTGTGTGTGTGTGTGTGTGTGTGTGTGTGTGTGTGTGTGTGTGTGTGTGTGTGAACATAAAGGCCCAATAATACTGCCTTGAGGAATTCCCCTCTTAATTTTTACAGGTACAGATAAAGCTTAACCTACTCTAATTCTCTGAGTTCTGTTTTCTGGAAACAGAGCCACCCATTCAGTCACTCTTTTGTCAAGTCCAGTTGCACTCATTTTTGCCAGTAGTCTCCCATGATCTACCCTATCAAATGCCTTAGACAGATCAATCGCGTTACAGTCCAATTGACCTCCTGAATCCAGGATATCTGCTATATCTTGCTGGAATCCTACAAGTTGGGCTTCAGTGGAATAACCTTCCCTAAACCCAAACTGCCTTCTATCAAACCAGTTATTAATTTTGCAAACGTGTCTTATATAATCAGAGGAGCCTCCGTGGCTCAGACGGCAGCGCGTCGGCCTCTCACCGCTGGATACCGTGGTTCAAATCCCAGTCATTCCATGTGAGATTTGTGCTGGAACAAGCGGAGGCGGGACAGGTTTTCTCCGGGTACTCCGGTTTTTCCTGTCATCTTTCATTCCAGCAACACTCTCCATTCTCATTTCGTAGCATCTATCATTCATTAATGTATCACTTTGGGAGTGATGACCCCATCGTAATAATAGCCTATATATGATTTCATTCATTACATCCCTGACCTGGTCAATGACTGGAAAACAGGTTGTAGGTTTTCATTTTTCTTATATAATCAGAAAGAATGCTATCACAAAGCTTATATACAATGCATGTAAAACTGACTGGCTTGTAATTTTCAGCTTTATGTCTATCACCCTTTTCTTTATATACAGGGGCTTCTATAGCAACTCTCCATTCATTTGGTAAAGTTCCTTCATGCAAACAATAATCAAACAAGTACTTCAGATGTGGTACTATATCCCAACCCATACGTTGAGTCTGGTTTGTACTTCCCCTCCTGTTTAACCCCAGATCATATATGATATCATCAACAAAGGCCACTGCATTTAGTTAACCTAACTTTTCTTTGACGTTCTTCATTATATTGTCCATACCAGTGATGAACAGTAGTGGGGACAGTGCACTTCCTTGCTGAACTCCACTCTTGGTCTCAAACCATGATGATTGACCTTCCCCAATTTGTACACAGCTAGTACAAGTCTTTGTACAACATCTGAATTTTTCTTACCAATCCTTCAGGCTCATTTCTTTTCCTCAGGCACTCCCAGATCTTATCTCTTATAACAATATCATAGGCCTTTTCTGTATCCAGGAATATAATGAAGTTCTTGCCCTTCTCCCAATACTTTTCCATTAGCATGCAGGTGCTAGATCCATTGTTGATCTGTTACTTCTGAATCCATATTGCTCCTCCTCTAACTGTGGTTCAATGATGGTCTTCTCTAGAATTTTTAGCCCATGAGACAGCAGTGTTATTCCTCTATAGTTGGTGGGTTTCCATCTGCTGCCTTTCTTAAACAGGGGAATTATAACGCCCTTGCTCCAATCTGCAGGTATTTTTGCTGTCTGTCGATACGGCATTTAGTACTCTGTGCAGCCATTGTATACCCTGGATGCCTGCTACCTTTATCATGTCTGCATTCACTTCATCTGCACCTGAAAATTTTCCTTTAGGCATAGATTTTAAGGCTGTCTCAGTTTCTGTCTAGGTGATGGGAGGTTCCTCATTGTAGGCTTGTATTTCTGGTTCTGTATTTTGTTCTTGAACTGGTCTCTTCAGTAGGTGGTTGAAATGGTTCTTCAGGACTTCTCTCTTGTCACTTTCTGTCCTAACCAGATTTCCATTTTCATCTTCAAGTGCCTTTATGGTATTCATTGGCTTCCTTTTACCTCTTACAACACTGTACAGTAGTTTCTTATTGCCTCTGCTATCTTCCTCCGGTTTCTGAGTGAATATATTCCATGCCTTGGTCTTTTCTTTTGTAACTGTTCTTTGAACGTCCAGTTTCTTGTTTCGGTATAATTGTTCGAGGTTTCTGATCTTTGCCTTCTCTCTAGTAAGATCCGGTTTATTTTTCTCCCGATCCCTTTCTTTCCACAAGAGATTTCTTTCCCTGATTGCTGCTCTCACTCTTTATTCCACCAGGCTTCTCCCTTGTTTTCAGACTTTCCACAAACTTCAATTGCTTCCGTAACCAATGTGTCCCTTAATCTGGTCCATTCTGCCTCTCCATTTTTCCTTTCATCTTTTGCTAACAAGTTTTTTATCTGGTTCTGATACTCAGTTCTCCTGTTTTCGGGAGTTCCCATACTTTGATTTTTGGCATTTTCCTGTTCTGTACTTTTGGCATATAGAAGTTTCTCAGGTCCGCTACTAATGGACGGTGGTCACTGTCAAGACTTTCGCTGGGTATTACTCTGACATCTGTTACCATTCTGCTCCTTTCTTCATCTGAGATGACATAATCAATTACATACTTTTGTAGTCCATTCCAACTGTATTGTTATCTTATGGCTCTGCCTCTTCTTGAACCAACTATTTTTCACCACCAACGGATTCCTCATACAGAAGTCAAGGAGATGTTCACCTTCTGTATTTCTTCCACCATATCCATGAGGTCCCATTACGTTCTCATATCCTGTTCTGTCTGTCCCAATCTGTGCATTCAGGTCTATAATGATTACTCTCTTTACTAATAACTTTTTCAAAATCATCAGGAAACTGGTTCTTATCCTCTTTACAGTCTCCAGTTTGAGGTGCATACACCTGTACCAAAGTTAGTTTTTCTTTCCCTAAATGCACAGTCACCTTTATCATTCTCTGAATATCAGCAACTCCTCCTAGAACTTTACTCATGATGAAACCAACACTGTTCCTCATCTCTTTGTCATTTCCATGCCAATACAGTGTATACTGTTTTCTTAATTTCTTCATTCCTTGCCCTATCCATTTGGTTTCACTCAGCCCCAGTATCATTATTTTCCTCCTTTCCATGAGGTTTACTAGTTCTTCACATTTTCCTGTCAGACTGAGTAAGTTGATGGTCAAATCCGGTTAGTCTCCTCTGGGATTTTTGCAAGACTCTATCATCAGGCCATAAACATCCCTGACATGAGTCTGCTCATGTTGGTGTCTTAATTTAGTTGATAACTGCGTTCTGAGGCTCTTATGTGTTTTGAAAGCAACTGCAAATAAGCTCTTTTACTGGCTCACTAGGCCTAACATAATTGAGGATTTTCTTTCGGGGTTTACTCCCTTAGCCTTTGAGAATCCCTCCTCATACCACAAGGCAGTGGGTTCCATCTGTACTACCCCCAGAGGAATGGGTTGCCTCCTACACCAGCTCCACCGTACCAAATCTTTTTTTGCTAGTTGCTTTACATCGCACTGACACAGATAGGTCTTATGGCGACGATGGGACAGGAAAGGGCTAGGAGTGGTAAGGAAGCGGCCGTGGCCTTAATTAAGGTACAGCCTCAGCATTTGCCTGGTGTGAAAATGGGAAACCACGGAAAACCATCTTCAGGGCTGCCGACAGTGGGGTCATATTCTCCGTCTTTGCGGCCGTTGAGGTCTTCACTCGTTACCTTGAGCTGGGATCCTTTACCAGTTATTCCACACCGGGTCAGTGTGCTCTGGGACTCGCATAGACAGGGGCGCCACTCCCTGAGCAGGACTGCCTCTGAGAGGGTCACTACCTGTTACCTGTACCTATTCAGTTTCATTAATTATTTTCACCAGCACTTTTGTTATACTGTGGTTAGGACAAAATCCTGACCGATATTAATTATTCAGTAAATTGTTCTCACTACGTATGCCATAATCTGCTTATGAACTAATTTTTCAAAAATTTTTGGCAGAAAGGGTAATATGCTTATAGATCAAAAATCTTAAGGTAAGGTATGACCTTTTTGTTCGGACAAATAGCTTGCTTCCACTGCATAGGAAAAATGCTGGTCATAAGGGATGTATTTGTTATAAGAGTTGAGATAGAAAAGATAACATCTAGAATATTTTTCAATGTTTTAAAACTAATATCATCACTATGTTCTTCAGTAGTTGATTTCTGATCATATATTTATTTTTTTTAAATTCATTATGCCCAACTAAGCTGCGCATTTGAATTTATTAGCAATTTTTTGTCTTTTTTCCTTCTCTTCCTAATATCTCTTCATCCTCTCATTTTTTTTTACGCCGTTCAGTCCATCCTATATTTAGTCGGGTGGGCTTTACAGAAAATTGTGTTTGTGAATTAAGGTTCTGAATTTTATTCTATCTTGAATGGTTTCTTCATTATTGCCAATTTCATTTAAGATTTCACCGATTTCTTTTAGCCAATTATTGTTGTGACGTGTGCTGCAGGAGTTTATATATTTGGCCTTCTTCAAGTAAATTTTGGATTATTTAAAATTGTATTCAATTTTATCGTCAAAAATTGTGGTACACCTTGTACATTCTTCTGGGACTTGCACGAGATACAAGTTTCGAGAAGTTTCAAGGACAAGACAACCAGCGTCTAATTAAAAAAATGTAAATTTCATTGGTTTAAATTAATCAAAAGGCAACTCCTGTGCACTCATTGATCATAATTTTGCTGTGGCATTTTCAATTACAGCGTCTAGCGCGAGCTACCTTCGGCAAGCACATCGCAGGGTGTTTGAATTCTGTCTTCGGCATCATGTAAAGAGGTCGTGTTGTCCGGGAGCTCTGGCTTCTCTTGGGGTAAGCAAATCTTGAATTTCCCAATATAACTTCATTTTATTTTACTTTTTAATTAATCACAGGAGTTTACCCGATGATTTTTCTATCAGAAATCAGTTGTAATTTACGGTGATGTAAAGAGGTTTTACATCCATGTATATGTTGCCATGAGGCAAACTTTTTTTAACAAATTTGTAACTTAATTTTTCATTAAGTTTGACCTCAGTAATTCTGGTTCTGTTTAACATGTTTTCCAATGACCTGTATTTTATTTCTTTAGTGAGGGTGGTTGCTTCTCATTTAAAGTGCTTTATATGAAGACTAGCATTGGTAAGATTTTAAGACTGCAACTTCGGGGTTTGTTTTTCTATTTTGAGTTTTATGAGTGAATATTTTAAGCTTTATCATCACATTGCGTGTGCCATGTTCTGAAAGTCTTCTGTGAAAAATTTCAGTATTTGTTATTTAAAGTTTTCTTGATCCTTGTGTTTTGATTGTAACGTCTGTGTTATCGCCTGTTGCTTTAGGCTATGTCATTGAATCTTGCCAAGTCCTGTACTTTCTCATGTGACTTCACACTTGTTACCTTTCGAACAGCTGGCATACATATCTGTTGAAGACAGATGAGTGCTTGACCTACTTCGAGTTTGTGCACACCTTACACCTTAAAATTAACTTGTGTTGTATTCTTCCAGATTGTCATTTTAAATTTGATTGTCGTACCGGTTATCATGTACGTGTTAATAACTTTTAGCATGGAGTTTCACTGGATTTTATCTATTTTGGTAATTTTTTTGTAAAAATTTGGAGGTTAATCTTCGTAATTCTTTCGACGAATTTTTTCGAATGTTTATTCTGTTTTGCAAATCTGGTGTTTCGGTAAATTATTTTGCAAATTTCCAGTTTTGTTTCTAGTCGCCTGCTTTGCATGTACATTTTATTTGGCATTATTGTTTGTACTGGTATATACATTTAGCATTTCCTGTAATGTTGTGTTTTGGCTCAGTGTTGTCTAAATTTCTGGTCGTCAACCTCGTAACATTACTTGTGTTTTATTGTATTTCGGTCTTCTACGTTACCTTGGTTCGGTTCTCTGTAAGTAAGATGCTCAGCATATTATTAGACCAGGTAATGCTGAGGCTGTTATGGCAATTTTGATGGGTTATGGTTGTGCACCTATGCTCGTGACGTGTATTTGAAGTCTGGCGTTCATCTGATATGAGATTCTGTTGTAGTCTTTTACCTTGGTATTAGATGGTTAGACGTATGATATTTTCCATTTATTATTGTGAATTATTATGTGCTAGGAGGATTTCTTCAAAAGTTTTGTTTCCGTATCATTACCCTGAGCTGCTTATTTCATTTATATCGCAGGTCAGTAAGATTTGTTCTTCTAGTTATTTTTAATTCATCGTAAAATTTTGTGGTAAATTTGCAGGTGTTAGAGTTCAGTAAAAGATCTGTAATTAATAATCTTTAACTACTCTGTCTTCATTTTACTTTTCACCGTTTCTGTTTTCATTTCATTTGTTTTGGAATCGCCGTGTCTTCTAAATTAATTTACTCAGTTTGCTAGATTATTGGGTTTTGTAGGCTGAGGAAGGAATTTTTAATTTGGTACCGAGTCTTGTCATATCTGTCCATCAATGTTTTTGTAAATACGTAAATACTAGGAAGATACATGTGCTTCGCTACGGTATTATACTGAAATTTATAATTGAATGCTTAACGTTTTATATATAATCCACCACAATTCGCGATCTGACTCATTTTCTGAGAGAATCGCCCAAAATTCGCGATCTGACTTGTTTTCTGAGAGATTACAGCAAAGTTCTTCCCATTTTTCAATCTTCCTTTTCAGCAATCGATTTTGTATTTCCCGGGCTAGGTCCAGGTATTCCACCCGGTCAGTCGGGTCGCTAATTCTTTGCCATCTTTTCCTATAAGCAATTTTAATATGGATCAAATCCTTGAGGAGATCCGGCGTGGTGTTATCTTGGGTGCCTTGGCAGTACTGAACCCACGGCCGGACTGCATTCATAGTCATTACCCGTCCAGGACCCGTTTCCAGCGTGGTTCGCACATTTTGATGACTGTCCAGAACATTATTATTATTATTATTATTATTATTATTATTATTATTATTATTATTATTATTATTATTATTCTGGACCCCACACCAAGATGCAAGACCGCTATTTGGCGATAAATTACATCTGCTGCCATTGTCATTGCTGACAATGTGACCAGTACCATTGCCGCGCGTAGGCAAGTGCGCGGGATTTCTGGCGATACAAATGACATTATTGACCTTATTACAGAGGTGAACAATTGCACGGCTAATCTCATTCCTGTCGTTTATTTCAAATATGTTAAAATTTTTATTTATATGCTAGGAGAATCTACAGTAATCTAAGAACGTTCTCCAAAGGAAAAGATGGCTCTTGAAAATGAACCCAGGAAAGATTAAAAATGATCGGTGTATGATCAGAATAAGTACACTGAAAATCCACAGCCTGTTTCCACTCAAACAACCGGGTCAGAAATGGAATGAATAAAGCCCCCATCTAGCGGTGAGGATAGAAATTATGCTGGCTGCCGAAGCCTGTCGCACTCCTTTGGGGCAGTGATTAATGAATGACAAATGAAATGTAATGATATTGGAGAATGTTGCAGGAATGAATGATGACAGGGAAAACCGGAGTACTCGGAGAAAAACCTGTCCCGCCTCCGCTTTGTCCAGCACAAATCTCACATGGAGTGACCGGGATTTGAACCACGGAACCCAGCGGTGAGAGGCCAGCGTGCTGCTGCCTGAGCTACGGAGGCTCCTTATAAGTACATTATGAACAGTAAAATCAATTTGTCTCACCTCCTTTTTCACCCCACCATCGTTAAATTGATTGAAACCCCCCCCCCCCCAAAAAAAAAGGCGTGTTTCTTTATGTTTAAAGGAGATCCCAAATACCAATGTTCACGTCTGTTACCTTCAGTTTTGAGATATAAGTATCCCCATAAAAATAAATCTCAGTTTTTCACTTCCTTTCACACTCCCCCCCTGCATTAAGTGAATTTTCCAGGGAAAAAATACTTGTTTCTTTAATAATAAAAGACCTTCTAAATACCAATTCTAACATCTTCAGTTTTTTAGATGTGTATCATGAAAGGAATTCAACTCCTTTTCACTCCCGCCCCCCCAAGATGATTCCCACCCCACCACCCCCAAACATGTTTTTCTTTGTTTTTAAAGGAGATCTGAATACTAATTTTCATGTCTGTAATAACTTAAGTTTTTATTAGATGTATCCCCATACAATTAATTCATTTCACTTTTCAATTCTTTCACCTCCTCCCCCAATCATTGAATTTTCCGATAATACGTGTTTCTTTACTTTTAAAGCAGATACCAAATACCAAATTTCACGTCTGTAACATCTTCAGTTTTTGAGATAGCAGTATTAAAAGAATTCAACCCCATTTTCAGTCACTTTACCCCCCTACACACCCAATTGGTTTTTCCAAAAACTAAAAGTACACATTTCTTTATTTTTAATAGAGATTAAAAATACCATTTTTCACTTCTGTAATGTTAAGTTTTTGGAGATATACTGTAGAAATTCTCATTTTGAAATTTCACCCCCATTTTTACTTCCCCTTAAGTGGAGTTCCCAAAAACAAATCACCTGGGTTTCTTTACTTGAACAGGAGATTCCAAACACCAGTTTTTATGTCTGTAACATTTTACGTTTCTAAGATATACTGTAGATATAGTCTTTCTAAAAATTCACCCCAATTTGTCACTCCTGTTTAACCCCCCTTAACCTGATGAGTGCTACGCCCGCCTATAGACGGGCTGACGCGGCCAGTCTACCAGTGCTATGCCCATCTATAGACGGTGCGCGAGAATTTTAATTTTTTTGAGTTTCCCGGTTCACTTTCGAGTATGAATTTGATCTCTGACATGTTCTGCCATCTGTTGGGCATTATGTAGAACTAACTGATCAGAGATTATAACTTCGGGAAGTAACTTGCAGAGCTTTTTGTAGACGTCTGTGAAGTTCATCTGTGATGTAAACAAACATGGCGGAACAATAATTTACTTGCTCTTGCAGCGATGTCATTTCTGATCACAGAGTCTTTCAGTTATTAACAACAGCGGAAAGTGATAATGGAGATAATCATTTTAAGGAATTGTTAAGAGACTTTGAAAGTGAGAGTGATAGTGCCAAAAATATTTTATGTGAGAGAAAAACAGAGCCTCCTCCTAAACTAAAGAAGAAAAACACGGCGAGTACAAAAGCTATTTTATCGCTAATTTCGTGGCGGATGGATTACTTTTCTTTACCAGAGTTTCAAGTAACTATAACAGGCTCTGAGGGCCAAGTAGTGTTTGATGACAACCCGAAAATCATTGATTTTTTAGAAACTTTTTTGCCAGTGGAGTTGTAGAAAGTTGAACAAATAAACATCACAAACAACCAATAGAAAACATTTAACTATCAGCACATTCCAGGTTTGGAGAGTATTTTAAGATATCAAATTATCTACTTCTGTAAAATATTATTTTGGGCTCTTTACTTTGTATAAAGATAATGCACGCATGGGCACATAAGTGTAATTTTGATTTCTCTCAAAATAATATTGAACATAAGTGTAGGACTTTCCATTTGCATATAGATTTATAAACATTTTAAGCTAATCACCCCACTGATAAGTTAAAATTGAGGCTTCTACAAAAAATTTTACATACGAATGAAAAAACTCAGCACTGAGGTACCAAACAGTTAACTGGTAACTCAGCACTTAAAAGATTAATTGGATATTCCAAAAACAAAGAAATACATGTTTATTTTTAAAGGAGATCCCATATACCAATTTTCAGGTCTGTAATATCTTCAGTTTCTGAAATACAAGTAGCCTCATTAAAGGCATTCAACCCATTTTTCACCCTTTTTCACCCCTCCTATTGGGATTTTCTGGGGAGGGAAATTTGTTTCTTTATTTTTAAAGGAGATTCTAAATGCCAATTTTTACATGTGCAAACTTTTAAAGTTTTGAGATATAGATACTCATTTTAAATATCCACCGCCATCTTTCACCCCCCCCCCCCCCTACTATTTGGATTTTCCAAAAACAAAAAAATACGTGTTTATTTTTAAAGGAGGTCCCAGATACCAATTTTCAGGTCTGTAATATCTTCAGTTTCTGAAATACAAGTAGCCTCATTAAAGGCATTCAACCCATTTTTCACCCTTTTTCACCCCTCCTATTGGGATTTTCTGGGGGGGGAAATTTGTTTCTTTATTTTTAAAGGAGATTCTAAATGCCAATTTTTACATCTGTAAACTTTTTAAGTTTTGAGATATAGGCACACTCATTTTAAAAATTCACCCCCTTTTTAACCCCCTTAGGAACAGAAATTCCTAAAATCCTCCCTTAGCGAGCACCTACATTGAAATATAAATGTATCCTCATAATTTCATTTCATTATGTCCAGTAGTTTTGGCTCGGCGATGATGAATCAGTCAGTCAGTACATGTTCTTTTATATATATAGATGATGATGTCATTTGTATTTGTCCTGCGTGCCTTTGGAAGGCAAGTGAATTGAGACTTAGGGCTTAAGGTGCTGAGAGTTTATCGCCCTCCTGGTTGTACGGTACTGGTCCTAGCGTAGTCTCATGTAGTGTGATGAAGTCTAGTAGTATTGGAGGTTATGTTTTGCCTTTTTCTTCTGTTGGTACTTGATTTGGGGTCATCTCACTGGAGTGTTTGTGTGAATTTGTGTCCTTGTATTGTTGAACATAATGGTGTGTCATGCTGTGATTTAATATTTCCTGGTATGAAGGTGTTATTTGTGCCTTTTATTTTCTGTATCAGTGAGATTTTGGTATGTACACTCTTGTACTATTTTTATTTTCATTTGGATACACCTCTTGACTGTTAATTTAAAGTGATCTTCTATTCAGTATTCAGGCTTAAGTTGCACTTTCTTGTTTGGTGTGGTAACACTTGCTATGTAATGCGACTTTTATCAGTACTGAAGTTTTAAAGTAATGTGCATGATGACATGATGAAGTGGATAGTGAATCATTAACCTCCATTCTGTGACTAATGATCCTTCGAAGGGTCATGTGAGAAACGTTGCAAGCTAATGTAATAAAATGTAATAGGGATGTATAGAACTAGCACCGATAGAGCGCACTGCTGTTGTACTGGGTAAGCGCAGTGCGCTCTTCATATGTCTCCTGTGTACTCACGCTGCTAAATATCCACGAATTTAAGTTGTTTAAATTGGTATTTTCGTGACTATGCCGAGCTGTTGTAGTGTTCCTCTTTGCAAATATTAGGGAAGCCCATTTTTGTTTTACCAGTTTCCACAAAATAAAGGAATGAGGAAGAAATGGTTACATTCTATTAGAAGGAAAAATTTCAGCGAGAAGAATCTGACCGAAAATATTAAAGTGTGTTCCCATTATTTTCAACCCGGTGATTTCACGAAAATTTTGTTGGGTAAGTGCGATTTACGAAGGGAAATAATTCCTATTTTCTACCCATAAACTGATCAGGCATTTCGATAACAACTACCGAATTTATGCGTTTGTATTTAAAGGTGAGAGAGCAAGATTAAAACCGGGCGACGTTCCATCGTTTTTTCCGTGGACCACTAACACAACGAAAACAAGGAAGAGGCCATGCACCAGAAAATTGCTGGATTACCACGATAAGCCTACAATATCGGAATATGCAGAAATCACCTCCTTTGAAGTACGGAAAGAAATCGTGAATATACCCGAAGAAGTGAATGTAAAATCTGTGACTCTTATTTTCAAAGACATCAGCACTCAAACAGATACTACAGATAATTTGGTTGTTGAGCAAACAATGCATAATCCTGATTCCATATTGCTCTATACAGGGTTTGTAGACGTCCAACATTGTAATTTGGTGTTTCCTGTTCTAGGAGAAAACAGATACAGTTTACAGTTATTCCCTTTTGCACCCAGACTGTGTTTCTTCTTGACAGGTATGAAGATACAGACCGATAAATCTGACAAGCAACTAGGCCTTAACTTCGGAATCCATAAAACTACTGTTGGAAGAATATTTAACGTTTAGACCAATTTCATCTACTACCAATTTAAAGAGTTTAATATTTGGCCTGATAGAGAAAATGTCCTTGAAAACAGCCCCCTTGCTTTTAGACAGAAATATCCCACGACTATAGTTATAACTATGATATTGATGTTGATTCCCATAGGGAATCTGAAATATTTGTTCCGAATGAGTAAATTTATAATACCAATATAAATGGTCCGTTATTGGACATTATAAATTTTCCAGCTAACTCATTCCTGTTTGCCAGCGTTTTGCCCCCATGTGCTAGGCTGGGCTCATCAGTTGGTACCTAGCACACCTACCAAGACGCTGGCTAGTGCATACCATGGAGGCCACTGCGTGGGTTAATTGTAGCCACCGGCATTGCCAATGCACTATGACAAACTGTGTCTCCTTATCAAAAATTGATGCCTGCTTGGCCATCAGATGATATACAGTAGTTATAACTGGTGCAACTGAGATTATAATAGCAAAACTTGTTCCAAGGGCAAACATTCCACTTTCATAGGGCTAACTTGTCTCAACCGTTTGGTAGGGGGATGCTGAAAAGTTTATACACTTTGGCTGCATGTTTCTGAACACTGAATAATACCAGTCTTGGGGAAGTGATCTAATGGATAGCTTACAGCTGCAATATACTTACAACATGCCTTGGGGCCTGCTCCAGCAAAATATTCACATTCCCCTCCTATAATGTCACCAGGTACTCCTAAAGTAAGTTTCACATTATAGGTCTTACGTTTTGTGTACTCGGATTTCACAGCACTGCATTTTAGAATTTCACCCAATTGAAATTAACCTTTTATAAACAAAACAAACTTTTCATTGAAAAGTCTGTATCAAGCATAACACAATGATTTGTAGTTGGAAACAGGTGCTCCATCTATTTCCGATTTTCTAAATACGAAATAATCCACCAAATGCAAATTTGTGATAGTGATCTTCATCTTATGGCTGATGGTCAAATCTTCTAAGAAACCAGCACTGGGAAACTCAAGAAATTCACATGCCGTTGGTGGTGGACAAGGCTGTATCTGCAGTTTCATGGAAGCTATCAACCTGTAAACTGTGTCTGTTTTCTCCTAGAACAGGAAACAACAAATTACAATGTTGGACGTCTACAATCGAAGTCTATAAGCAAGGGGAGCAAGTGCGTATTTAAATTTCTATTTATAATATAAGTCTTGCGGAGGTATATTTATAAATGTACAATACTCAAGTAATTGTAATCTTTAGGAAAATACTACCATTCATTATTTGGATAATAAAGCATGTTATAATTTTCTAATTACTGCTGTAGGCCTACTAATTCTTCCTTCTTCCTGCTAGTTTTAGCGTCTCTGGTCCATAGCTCAGTCTGCAGCTGTTTAACGCTTAAACGCTGAAACTCGTCAGTAATATACTAGGGGATATACCTATACAATTAATTAATATAGTCTTGGAGTAAAATTAGAGAAGATACAATCGGCTTTATTTCAAAAAACTCTATCACATTCTATACATTACTCGCAGCTGACTGGGAGAAACATAAGACGATCGCCTTGCGCTTACCCAGTACTACATGAGCGCTATCTGGCGCGAACTTTTTCTGCCTACATCCCTATTGTCACCCTAGTTTGGATTCACTTGCAACATTTAAAATTTAACCCCTTGTTTATTCTTTTACTACCGAGCTTGATAGCTGCAGTCGCTTAAATGCGTCCAGTATTCGGGAGATAGTAGGTTCGAACCCCACTGTCGGCAGCCCTGAAGATGGTTTTCCGTGGTTTCCCATTTTCACACCAGGCAAATGCTGGGGCTGTACCTTAATTAATGCCATGGCCGCTTCCTTCCCAGTCCTAGCCCTTTCCTGTCCCATCGTCACCATGACATATCTGTTGATGCGACGTAAAGCCAATAGCAAAAAAGAAATTCTTTTTCTTTTTTAAATTAAGAATGTACCTTAGGTTGGTAACTTTCAGTTAATTTTGAATGTTTAATGAGGATATGGTCTAGTATGTTAATTTGCCCTAAAATTTTAAGTTTTCATATTGGTAATGAAGGTCTAGTTTGTGTAATTTGATTTACCTGGAGGATGTTTTTTTCTTTTGTGTTGACCTGTCATACCTCCTATGCTCAAATTGTTTGGAAGTAAATTGTGTGTAAAGGCATTTTTGTGAATCGTAATGTGTTTGTACAATATCACCATTGGCAAATGTTTCTTGGTAAATTAATTTCTTTCCTTAAATTTTAGATTATGTGTAAGGTTTGCTATTGTTTCCTTTAAAATGCAGGTTCACTAAATTGTAATATGGGTCAATGGGTAAGCTCTTGAATTTTATTTCTAAAATTTTGGTTTGTTTTCCTTTTTAAATTTTGCCTAGCCCAGAGATTGGTGGAGTCCTCAGTGAGAGAAGGGCGTGGTAGCTCTGTGGAGCTAGATGTCAATAAATTCTGAAAACTAGTTACTTTAAATTCTATAAATTTTAAGTTTTCAAGAAGAACACTACAGTTAGAAAGAATTATCAAGTGACATCTTTTCAAGTCTCATTCATAACGTTGCTTCTTCGTCTTTCAAACCTTTTTGAGTGCTGTTCTTGTATGCAGACTTTCTTCTGCTGGTTGTGTGTTATGTTCCAGCTTGCTGCAGTTACGCCATGCTGAGCGATACATCACTGTCTCAGTTCCCAGTCAGTTCACTACATGAGTGAGCTGGGCTGAAAGTTACCAGATTGCCATGATTGGACTGTAAGCCGGTGCTAGGTGGTGTTGGCATACGGTCGGTGTCAACGGCCCTACATCAGTATCAGCAAAACCAGAAGTCAAGATGGAGTACTAAGATGCATAATGGATGTTCCAGTTGAGAACGGCATCAAGATGTCAGTGTTGGCTTGTGCTCTTTCCTTCCGAAAATTTAAAAAGTTGTCTTTATTGAGCCCTGGCTCAATTTTAAGTGGGGGGAGGATGTGACATGTGCTGCAAGAGTATACATATTTGGCCTTCTTCAAGTAAATTTTGGATTACTTAAAATTGTATTAAATTTTATCGTCAAATTGTGGTACACCCGTGTACCGCACGTGTCAGTTTTTCTAGGACTTGCACAAGATACAAGCATCAAGAAGTTTTCAAGGACAAGACAACCAGCATCTAATGAAAAATTTAAATTTCATTGGTTTAAATTAATTGAAAGGTAATTCCTGTGCACTCATTGGCCATGGTTTTGCTGTTACAGCCGGTTACAGCATCTAGCGCGAGCTACCTTCGGGAAGCACATCGCAGGGTGTTTCAATATTGTCTTTGGCATCATTTAGAGCAGACTTGTTATCCAGGAGCTCTGTGCTCCATGGGAGCTCTGGCTTCTTTTGGGGTAAACAAATCTTAAATTTGCTAAAGCAACTTAACTTTATTATATTTCACTTTTTAATTTGTCACAGGAGTTTACCCATCGATTTTTCTATCAGAAATTTAATTGTAATTTACAGTGGTGTAAAGAGGTTTTGCATCCATGTTCACATTGCCACGAGGCAAGTCTTTATTAACAGTTTTGTTGCTTAAATTAATTTTTCATTAAGCTTGACCTCAGTAATTCTGATTCTTATTAACCTGTTTTCCAATTACCTGTATTTTATGTCTTTAGTGAAGTTGGTCGCTTCACATTTAAAGTGTTTTCCTTGAAGACTAGCATCGGTAAGATTGTAAGACTACAACTTCAGGGTTTGTTTTCTATTTTGGGTTTTATGTTAATGGTAGTGTTCATTATTTCCTTTTTAGATGTGTTTATAATAAATAAGCATTTACAATAAGTAGATATTAACTAAATTATTCTTTGTTCGAAGTTTCGGCCACAAAAGTTTTTCGATCCACAACCTCGTAGGGTTCCTTCCGCTGTCCACATCCTGCTGTTAGTTTCCATGTATTTTACCTTGTTTAATTTTGATTTTATGATATGGTTTTAACTATTCTAAATTGTAATCAAAACCGACTTTCAGCCTATCAGGTCGTGTTACGTACATTTAGTACATGTAGAAGAGATGTTAAGCTCGTCCGACTCGTTGGCTGAATGGTCAGCGTACTGGCCTTCGGTTCAGAGGGTCCCGGGTTCGATTCCCGGCCGGGTCGGGGATTTTAATCGCTTATGATTAATTCTTCTGGCTCGGGGACTGGGTGTATATGTCCGTCCCAACACTCTCCTCATCATATTCAGACAACACACTACACTACCAACCACCACAGAAACACGCAATAGTGCTTACATCCCTCCATAGAGGGTTGGCGTCAGGAAGGGCATCCGGCCGTAAAAAATAGGGCCAAATCCACATGTGTGACGCAGTTCGCACCCGCGACCCCACATGTGTGGGAAAAAGCGGCAGGAAAAGAAGAAGAAGAAGAAGAGATGTTAAGCTCAGAACCAAACTGGCCAACTGGACACCAGGGGATCTGAACCTACAACCTCCCGATTTCATGTCAGTAGCTCTACCAATTGAGCTATGGTGGGGACCAGGGGATCTGAACCTACAACCTCCCGATTTCATGTCAGTAGCTCTACAAATTGAGCTATGGTGGCCCAGGACATCCTTGTTCTGTTGGAAAGGGTGTAGGCTACAGTTCTGGCACTACTGCCATCAAACCGTAGAGTGCGTTCAAGTTGCCCGTTGTGGGCCAAATAAATTAATATTGAATTTTAACGACTGCATTGTTATTGAAACAGGCTTTCAGCCTATTAGGTCGTGTTAACGTACATTTAGTATGAGTAGAAGAGATGTTAAGTACAGAACAAAAATGGCCAACTGGGCATCAGTGGGATGCGAACCTACAATCTTCCGATTTTGCTTTGATTGCTCAGTTCCCTTGTTTTCTTGTCAACTTGGAATTCATCTAGCATGTTAAACACTGTGTGTCGATCTATGGAGCCGTATGCCTTTTTTAAGTCAATAAATGTGATTACTGTATTTAATATCCAAATAGTAATGGCTACAATTGTGATTTTTTATTGATAAGGCTAATTTTAAATTTTTTTGGCAGCCTGATATATCCAATCTATTTAAGTGACCGTAAAATTGTCATCACTGTTCCTGATGGATCTGTGATTTTTTTTCTGTAACTTGATAGATTTCATGTGATTTCTTCTTCATCCAAATTCCATTTTCACATTTTGGTCCTAAGATTTTTCTGAGGATTTTCCTTTCTTGTTTTTCGATGATCTTAATTCAAGATTTGCCACCAATTATAATAGTTCCAAGTGCATAAAGTACATCTGTTTTAACTACTGTGGTATGTCATAATTTTGTCTTTTTGTGATATAGGCTACTTCTTTTATGGTATCTCTTCCAAGTAATTTTATATGCTCTTTGAAGTTTTGAAGTTTCTTCTTTGTTAACTTGCTGATTTAACCCTGCTGGTTCAATAATTTCACCTAGATACTTAAATTTGTCTACTTGAGCAATATTTCAATGTTTGGTGATAAACAGTTGACTGTTGAATCCTGATATATAGGTGGGCCAGCGTACGGTTGCACATGACAGCTGCGCACAATATTGGTCACACTGCAATGGCGCACGAAGCGATGTTGCCACCGTAACAACAGCTGATTGCACGACACGTGTTTTTAAAAACATGGGAGAAATGTTTTTAATGTCATCGCAATGATACACATTACAAATGAAATCTGCCGACAAAAATTGAACTTTCAACTCACCGATTATTCATCACACAAAATTATACGAGATAAATATACTACGAAGTTCTTACTATCGCGATGTTAGAAAACACGGAAGAAATCGGCCGACAAGGATCTCGCTTCATATACACCTTCACCAATAAATGTTAGAATAATATACACCGGTGCTAACACAAAATGTTTCAAGTAAATTCTATAAAATTTACGAAAATTCAGAAACCTTATTTTCATACCTGATTCACAAAGGCAGAGGCTCGATACCCTCCAGTTCACTGCCATCACTACCGTCGCCTTCGTTGTTACTATCATAATCGTCGTCTAGGCAGATCATCAACTCCTGAGAGTCACTGATGATGCCATGTATTGCCATTGCCGAATTAATGAATGCTGCGACATGGCTAAATTTCTTCCTGCACAAAGCCGCATCCATTCGAGCAATACTCTCCCGGAACAGTCCTTCCACTTCAGTAACTGTGAAGGACGTGTTATAAGTGCGTATGTAATGTTTTACTTCACCCCATACCGTACCAACTCAATGAGGTTGAAGTGACAGTGGTACGGCGGCAACCTAATAACCTCGTGCCCTTGTTCCTTCGCTACCTCGTCGACTATTTTTTTTCTTTTTTTGCTATTTGCTTTACATCGCACCGACACAGATAGGTTTTATAGCGACGATGGGAGAGGAAAGGCCTAGGAATGGGAAGGAAGCGACCGTTGTCTTAATTAAGGTACACCCCCAGCATTTGCCTGGAGTCAAAATGGGAAACCACGGAAAACTATCTTCAGGGCTGCCGACAGTGGAATTCGAACCCACTATCTCTCGGATGCGAGCTCACAGCTGCGCGCCCCTAACCGCACGGCCAACTCGCCCGGTGTCAACTAATTTAGTCATACACATATGCGCTGGGATATTTCTTTACTGCAGCCATTCCACTTACAGTTCTTTACGGGCGCTCGAAGAAGGGGTCTTGTCCATTATTACGGAGTGGTAACGTGCATTGTCCATAACAATGACAGAAGGGACTTTGAGCTGTAAAAATCGTACTCGTGTCTTCGTATTACATCAGCCTGGAAAGAATTAATTCCTATTACAGGAGATAGCTTAATTCGTTTCTTTCCCGGAGTGCTGTGAAACAAGTCCCTACTATCAGCCCCGTTTTCGCTATTGCTATGTACCCCAGTCACATTTCCTTCTGTTCCTGGAGGCGAACACCTGTTTGAATGACAGTACGCTTTGAAAGCCCTAATGTTTGAGATATGCGATCCACAACATGATCTACAGGAACGGAGAGACTGCTGTACAAGCGTACGAATTTTGTCTCCCTCTCGTAAAACTCACGAGTTCTCCGCACTAATTCTAATGCGTGACTATTAAGGGACACTCCGTGGCTCAAAGAATTATCACTTCGCGTTTCATGACTATGTTGTCATTTCCGAGACATCGCACTGCATTCGTTAAAATAAAATTTCACAATTATCTCAAAATGAAAACAAAACTTTCATAAACGCGCGAATCACACCTGACCACGTGCTAGCGGCGACAGACAAAACGGCAACACTTCAATACAGTAGTCAAGCTACTTATAGATGGCACCACTATACTACCTGTATTGCCAACAACAATCAACTGAAAATAGTTCGTATTTATTTTGTAGCTCGCTTAAACCTTATAATATATTTTAAATGCTCATATTTGTGTAGGCAAATAAAAGATTATGAACACTATACGGAATTAAATACGAATTAACATGAATAAAATGCGTAACTGTATCTGACATAAAAAGTAGTGGATTGGTGATTCTGACTGACGGGTGACGTTCTTCATTTCATTTTTGTAGTGGTGCCAACATGACTTACAATTGTCAAGTGCAACCTTGTGCTGGCCCACCTATAGTCCTTTCTTTTCATAAGAAATTTGGAGTCCTATTCTGGCTGCTATTTCATAGTTTTTTAACAGACTGGATTGCTTCCTGTCTTTTGTTGGATAGGATGGCAATGTCATTAACAAATACTAGGCAATTAAGGTGAAATTTGTTTTGGAGAAATCTACCAATATTTATACCGTTAGTTTCATTTTGCCGTATCCTAACCACTTTTTCTAGAAATAAATTAAACAGTAAGGGAGATAATCCATCTCCTTGTCTAACTCCTGTTTGGATTTCAAATGGTGCAAAAATTTCTCCTAAAGATTTTACTTTTGATGTTGTGTCTGTCAATGTTTGATCAATTCCTTTGTTTTCTTGTCAACTTGGAATTAATCTAGCACGTTAAATACTGTCTGTCAATCTATGTAGCCATATGCCTTTTTTAAGTCAATAAATGTGACTTCTGTTTGTCTGGTATTTTGAATTTGAAGAATGGTTTTAAGGTTAAAAATTTGCTCTGCACACGATCTCCTTTTTTTCGAAATTATGCCTGATTTCACTAATTAAGTGCTCTGTTTGTTCTTCCAACCTCTTAAGCAGAGCTTTAGAGAGGATTTTATAGATGATCAACAGTAGAGAAATTCCTCTGTAGTTGTCCTTTCTTATGAAGTGGGTGAATGAATGCACACTTCCATTCTTTGAGGATTTTCTTAATATACCAGATGTTCTGTAATATTTCGTGGAGAATCAGGGCCAATTTGTTGCCACCTAATTTCAACATTCCTACATTTATTCCATCTTTGCTTGGTGCTTTGTTGTCTTTTAAGTTCCGAATTATTAATTTAACCTCTTCCCATGTGGAGGGGTGCTGAGTCAGGATTTGATTTGAGTTTCTCAAAAGCAAGTTGGTCATTGGGACTTTCACAGTTCAGCAACTTTGAAAGTAGTTTTCATTTTTCTGTGTTACTTGTTTCTGTTGTTATTTCTGGATGTTTGAAGCATTAGCTGGGGGTACTATAATTGTGGAGATCTTTAAATTTCCTATAGTAGTTTCTTGTGTTATTTTTCTTGAATTCTTGATCAATTTCTACCAGTCTGGAACGTTTATATTTACGTTTTTCTGTTCTAATGGTTTTGGACGTTTGTGAATTTTAAGGAATTCCTGCCAGATGATTTCTGATTTGCGAGAGTTCCGTTGTTGCCATGTCTCGAGTCATTGATCAATTGCTATGTCACAAGTGTCATTCTTCTTCTTGGAGGCGTGCCAATCTTTTGTAAAGCCTGGTGTATTGAATATTTTAATTCCACTTAGCTGGTATATGTGAGGATATATTTCCAAGAAATATATCTGAATTTAGTTTAAGGATTTCATAATCAATTTTTGGTGTTCTAATAGTTCTCATTTTTGCATAGTTTGGTTGAAACCTTATTTTTACTAGTGATAAGTAATGGTCTGAATATATAATACCTTTTTTTAAATTTAATATTAATTATGTCTTTCTAATTCTGTCTGGTGATGACTACGTGATCGATTTGAAATCGACCCTGCTGATGATTGGGGGATATCCAAGTTTTCTTCTTGCTGGGTAGTGCCAGAAAGTGTGTTGACATTATTTTTAAATCAAACGTTTGGCAAAAGTCATTGAATTCATCTACCATTTTGGTTTGTCCCTTTGTGCTGGATATAAACCAAACCCCATGGCACAACAGCCCCGAAGGACCATGGCCTACCAAGCGACCGCTGCTCAGCCCAAAGACCTGCAGATTGACATGTCGTGTGGTCAGCACAACGAATCCTCTCTGCCATTTTCTTGGCTTTCTAGACCGGGGCCGCCATCTCACCATCAGATAGCTCCTCAGTTGTAATCACATATGCTGAGTGGACCTCGAACCAGCCTTAGGGTCAAGGTAAAAATCCCTGACCTGGCCAGGAATTGAAACCGGGGCCTCTGGGTAAAAGGCAAGTACGCTGCCCCTACACCGTGGGGCCATACTCCCACTGTTCTTCTAAATTTCTTTCTGTACCAACTTTTGCATTAAAATCGTTCAAATATTGGTTTTTAACTTTCTTCTTCTTGTATAAGATTGTCTTGCCTCAGAGTGGGTACCAAGCTCCTCAAAATCTATGCTATCAGTTATTTCCCTGCATTCAGGAGCCTTAACTAAAATGATCACCACAATATTAGCTATATCATTGGCTTGTAGCTGAGAGTAGGCCAAGTGAATCTTAGCATTGTGAAAGTTATTAGCTGAACTATCTTTAAGTTATATTTTATGGGCATCATCTCTGTGAGTCATCTGTTCATGTACTGTATATCTTGGTCTAGCCAGGAAACTGTTGGGCGAGACCTGTGCTGTTTTAAGTCGAAAGTGTCTGTCATATAGTGAAAACAGAAGATAATTAAAGTGATAAGCTTTGTCGTCATAATCTTCATCATTTAGATACTGAACAGTATGCCATGGCATTGGAAGAACATCTTCAATGATGGCATCCATCTGTATGTTTTTAATGTCGGTGAAAGTGACAGTTTTCGGTTTATATTTGTGGAGTTTGAGTGAATTTACAGCATCTTGATGGAAAATTCTCGGAACAGGTTGTATGATCTTGTTGGAATTGTTTCTTAATATCAAGTCAAGTAAACTGTGGAACAATTAGTATGGTGCATCAGCCCTAAGGGGAATATCATCATGTTGCAAGATCTAAAAATGTTGATCAGATGAATGGTTTCAGTGGTGCATTTTAGAATGTAGGTGTTAAAGACTCGTAGTATGTAAATATGATAATATCTAGGAGCTAAATCCGCCAGGATATCCTCTAGATCCCTGGTTTAACTGATTCGTATGGGTTTGTACACCACACACAAAAGAATCCTCGAATCAGAGACTTCAATTTCAACAAACTTGAACTTAGGTTTTGCAGAGTTGATGTTCTGCATTCTGTAAACTATTTTATACTTTGAATCATTACGCGTGTTTCAGTTACATCATTAAATGAGTGTGAGGTGAATGTACATTGGAATGGAAGACTTGCAATACGTTGTTAGAGTAGGGAGAAGTACAGTATATCTTTCAAGGATGGGTCATTGTCGCCAGCCAAATTTCCAATTCTGTCCCTTCAGATCGTTCTGGTCATTCTTCTCCAGAACCACAGCCTCACTTGCTGCTTCTAATTTTCCGAGTGAAAAAAGTAACATGAACACAATCTCTATCTTGGAATTCTTTGTTGGTTTTGTTGCCAACTTAATAATTAACCCATTCCACTACAATGACGGGCACAGCTGTCAAGAGTTCCGCATTCATTAGCATGCAATGACGGGTACAACTGTCGCTGTGTACTGAAGTTGGAAATACGTGTGTCTGATTATCAATTTCTTTCGATTGTGATGTTGTACTTTAAAATTACAATCCAGATAGTGCTAGCGTGTTTACATACCATTGTTATTATCCAAAGGCCATTTTGTTAATGTTTATTTTGCTTCTAAATTTGGTCATTTTGTTCATGAAATGAATGCTACCATGAAGCAAGATGTCGTGTAAACATTGTGAGGCGGAAGAGTGGTGATAGTGGTGATGAAGATAACTCAGAATTATCTGATAGTAGTTTTAGCAGCAATAGTTCGTATGAGGACTGTGACTCCACTCGTGAAAGTTTGTACATAACCTCACTTAATCGAAAAATTGGAACTGGAGTTTGGCCAGTAATATTCTGAAAGGCAATGAATGCTTGTGCAGTTGTTGAGGAGCTAAATACTATAGTCAGGAGGCGTCTGGGTGATAATGCTACAGAATATGACGTTGTCTTTTCCTTGCTAGCACTTTTTGGGAGGGAATTTGCAAGGAAACCAATGTCTATGCAAAAAAATTCTGGAAGATGTCAGCCTTCCTAATTACGCCACTAGAGGAGGTCCATCTCAAGGTAGCACACCGAGACTACAGGGAACGCACTGGGGTAAATTTTCTGAAAAGATTACTCCTACAGCAAGTAAATCAGCCCCAGCAAGGAGATTTAATGTCTGTTTTGAGTGTGAAATCCAGAAGGAATCTTGCTTCGAGTGCAATAAATGCAAAGTTACCCTCCACGTGGATGGATGTTTTAAGGTATACCATACCTTAAAAGACTTCAGTTAATTGTAGTAAGTTTACTGTAAGCCAAAATGTTGTTGGTTGGATGCAGTATACTTTTGTAAACATTTTAGCATCGATGACATAAAATGTAGAAAAAAATAATCGCATTCTAAGGTACATTCTTCAAGGAATATATTTACATGGCAATGGGTTAATCTAACCTAAAATTACAACATTTTCCTAACATACTGGTCCACCAAAAAGTGCAGCCTTTTCAAAATCAAATAAGCACACATGGTGATCATTGAGGGACTGACAAATGTGAATGTTGCCAGCGTTTCACCCCAGTGTGCTAATTTGGGCTTACCAGTTGGTAACTAGCACGCCTACCAAGACACATGGTTGCCAAGAATGAATTAGCTGGAAAATTTATAATGTCCAATAATGGACCAATTATATTGGAAAGATCGATAGTATCCTTGAATTCTTCTCTATACGTAAGGTGAGATTCACCATTTTCCTAATCGTTTAACTCTGATTCACACTGGATTTCTTTGAATTCTTCATGGATGGCAAGCACTGCTAAGCTTGACTTGGATGAGACTAACGTCAGCAGTGCCTAGATCAGAGTCTACAAAGTGTTGAATGCGAGTAATGCTAGACTTAAGAGTCGTTCTTTTCTTTGTTAAAATCCTTTTATTTTCATATCTATAGTTATGAATTAAATTCAATGTACAGTTACTAACAATGTAATTGATAATGTACTGGTATATATGAGAGGTGCAGATCTCCATGATCTTCTTGATATTTGCAAGAGAAGTGTAATTGAAGACAGATGTAAATTTGAGAGAGCAATTCGAAGTACAGAAAGTTCAAATCCTCAGCGATATGTAGCGCTAATTGTACTTCCGCCGGGCTGAGTGGCTCAGACGGTTCAGGCGCTGGCCTTCTAACCCCAGCTTGGCAGGTTCGATCCTGGTTCAGTCCGATGGTATTTGAAGGTGCTCAAATACGACAGCCTCGTGTCAGTAGATTTACTGGCACGTAAAAGAACGCCTGCGGGACTAAATTCCGGCACCTCGGAGTCTCCGAAGACCGTAATAGTAGTTAGTGGGACGTAAAGCAAATAACATTATTTATTAATTGTACTTCAATTGTCTATGGCCATTTAGTTGTATATAATATGTTATCCATGGAATTATAGCAAAGCATAATAATGCCTGCCATTGTTAGCCCATCTATTTCATTTCTCATCACTTCTATGTAATTTGAATGAAATAATATGTAATCCACAATAGATTTATTGGGCTATTTGACCTACCTGGTGTTGTTCAACATTAGTTTTGGTATTATAGCAAAGGTTCATCCAGGCTGTGAGGACCATGAAAAAAAAAGTAACATGAACACAATCTCCATCTTGGAATTCTCTATGTATTTGTATTGTTGCCAACTAAAGAATAATAAATCTAACCTAAAATTACATAGTAATAATTTTCCTAACACCTAGAGTCCAGGTTTCACATCCATATGCCAGCATACTCCAAACAAAGGTCTTGAGGAACAACTTTCTTGTCTCAGAACTGGTGTGTTCATTTATTAACAAATTCTTGTTTTGAAAGACTTGTTTCACTATCCTTTTCTTGATTTTTGACAGGCATTTATCATCATAGTTCCCAAGTAAAAGAATTGCTTAGGTGGCAGTGCACTGGCCTCTCATGGCTGGGTTCCGTGGCTCAAATCCCGGTTACTCCATGTGAGATTTGTGCTGGACAAAGCAGAGCCGGGACAGAATTTTCTACGGGTACTCCAGTTTTTCTTGTCATTTTTCATTCCACCAACACATTCTTAATATCATTTCATTCCATCTGTCAGTCATTAATCATTGTCCCAGAAGAGTGCGATAGGCTTCAGCAGCCGGTACAATTCCTATCCTCGTCGCTAGATGGGGGCTTCATCCGTTCCATTCCTGACCCGTTCAAATGACTGGAAACAGGCTGTAGATTTCAGTAGAATTATTCTGTGACTTGTTTGATGGCTGTAAGTTACGTTAGCTTGAGTTAGCTGTTTATTTTTGTTGGCCGCCATGAATTTTGTCTTCCAAATGTTTGATCTTAGCACAAATTTCCCCAAGGATTTGTAAAAAAAATTCTTAGCATTCTATTCATTTCACTTTGAGGTGGCTGAAATCTCAATATCTGCAAAGTGGATGCTGTGGACCAGTTTACCATTGAATTTTAATCCTTTTGTTTTATCTTTCATTGTATTCACTGCACCTTCTGTAAGAAGGTAATCAGATATGGTGACAGGGGCAGCCCTGCATTACACCTGTCCTTAAATGTGCTTCCCTTCTGCTTCTATGAATTTCTATTTCTGCAGTCCAAGCCAATCACATCGCTTCGCAGGCGAACTCAAATGGGCTTTGCCAGGCGGTGTCACGAAATCTGCACGTGGCTTATGACTGGCATAAGAATCATTTTGAGAAATCAGCATCAAACACACACATTGTGGCTTTCAGCTGGTGTCATCGTAGTGTACTTGTTATTGCGCGATCCTGTCAACTCGGAGGTCTGTGTTCAAATCTCTCCCCTCGCACAGCTTTCTTTTTTACTGGTGCTCTCAAAGAGAAAAAGCAAGAATAAGTAAAAACCTAAGGGAAGAGAGTAGTGAAGAAAGAAAGAAAGACGGAAAGGTGAGCAGTTATAAACACACAAATTCTTATTCTCTCCTGGGCAATGAAATTATTTCATTCAAATGCTTGACAGTTACATATTAAAATTATTGTTGAAATATATAAAGTAGAAAGCTCATCTGGTGACCAGGATTAAGGCACCAAATCTCTATGGTATGACATTATGGTTATCCACTTCGAGGCCTGTTAGTGGAAAATATTGTAACAAGTTGGCGGGGTAGTAGGATCGATTAACACTAGACTGGTAGCTTCAATACTAAGATTTATTAGCTAGGCACTAAAACTACACAAGACTACACACAACTTTTGCTCATAACACACACGTACGCAGTTCGCGCGCTCTCTCTCCGTTTCTCACTTGTTCTCACACTAAACAGTTTTACACTCGCACACAAGTTCCCGCGTCGCACGGCTACACGTTCTCTCCTTCGCCGACAGTCCGCACTGTAACACACTAGTCCGATAATCACGGCAGTTCACATACTACACTATACTGGCAGTCGCTCACGACTGAACCGCACCAACTTCTAACTCAGTCTAACTCTAACTCCAGGCAGGTCGTTCCTCTCTTATATACCTGCGCTGGCTCTTCTAGAATCGTCCGGATCCTGGATGGATCCAGGAACATCGCGAGATGGAACACTCCAGATTAATCGTGGAGTCATTTCCTTACTCCTCTGCTACAGGACTGCGAGCGGAAGCGAGTGGGGCTTGCTTAGCCTTAAGCACTGCTAGTGATTGGCGCAGTTGAAGCATAAGGGGTGGGTCTATACGGTGCCGGGCCGGGTCCACTGCCAGTTGACATGGCGAACGCTATGACCATTACACTGCCCCCTCCTCAAGGCTGCTCGTCCCGAGCTGCTCCATGATACGGTGCCAAGCGATCCAGGTAAACAACCATCATCATCCCTCGGGGAGGCCGCCGGATTCGGTAGACGACGTCATTGATCTTGGTGACGATTGTATATGGGCCTTCCCATTGTGGCTGCAGTTTCAGTGACTTCCCTTTCATCCGCACAGGGCGGTACAGCCACACTCTGTCACCTTCTTGGAAACCCGCAGAGTTTGCGAGCATGTCGTTGCAAGCTTTCATCCTGTCGCAGGCTACCCTTAGATGATGTCGGGCATAATCGTGGATGTCGTTGAGCCGATCCACCAACTCCCATGCATAGTCTGTCGCTGGTTCCTGCTGGTCTGGTGCAGACCCGAACATAAGATCGCATGGCAGGCGGAGCTCCCTTCCGAAGGCCATGTTGGCAGGTGTCATGCTCGTCGTCTCATGGGTGGACGCTCGATAGGCCATCAAGATGAAGGGGACCCTCTCGTCCCAGTCCTTCTGGTGCGCCGAAACCACCTTCCTGACATGCTCTTCGACGGTTTTCACAAAACGCTCCACCATACCATCTGACTGAGGGTGGAGAGGCGTCGTACGTGTCTTCCGCACTCCTAAGCGTTGCAGAACCTCTTGCATCAACCTGGACTCAAAGTTTCTGCCTTGGTCGCTATGAAGTTCCCTCGGGACACCGAATCGACAGAAGAAGTTCTTGATCAAGACGTCGGCCACTGTCGATGCCTCTTGGTTCGGGATGGCGTAGACCTCCGGCCACTTTGTGAAGTAGTCCATAGCCAGGAGTAAGTAACGGTTTCCGGCGTCTAGATTCGGGGAATGGTCCAGCGACATCAATCGCAATCCTCTCGAATGGTGCTTCAACGTTGTACTGTATCATTTGCCCCTACTCCTGGTACGTGGACCCCGGCTCGCCGTGCAGGTGTCACACAGCTGGCACATCCTCTCAACATCGTTCCTCAAGTGCACCCAGTAGTAATGCTGTTGGGCAGGATCTAGTGTCTTATTCACTCCCAAGTGGCCGGTAGTAGCGCCTGCATGCAACTCGGTCAGCACCTCTTTTCTTATGCTCCTGGGGATTATCAGCTGTGCAATGTGCTTCTTTCCGTCGGTTGATTCCCACATGCAGGTAAGTACCCCGTCACTAACCATGAGAGACGAACACTGGGCCCAGTACGCCTTACAGGTTGGACTGCGTTCAGCGATGTCTTGCCATTCCGGCCTCTGCCCCGACTCTACTTCTCGTAAGATCAGCTTGATGTCGTCGTCCTTCAGCTGCTCCCTCCTGAGGGCGTCTCGATCCCATCCTTCAGCGGCGGTGGCCTTCACGGCCCGGACGTCCACGATGCCTACCTGTCTCTCCACTTTCTGGCAGTGTGTACAGTTCGCAGGGCACGGTCTTCTCGATAGAGCGTCGGCATTGCAGTGCTTCTTTCCTTGTTGGCGCTCGGTGGAGAAGTCGTACTCTTGAAGGCGTTGCACCCAGCGAGCTGTCTGAGCTTCCAGGTTTCTGAAGCTTAGGATCCAGGTCAATGCGGAGTGGTCGGTGCACAGGTGGAAAGGCTGCCCATACAGATACTTGTGGAAATGCTCCAAGGTCTTCACGATGGCCAGCGATTCCCGACGCGTCACGCAGTAATTTCTCTCAGCTTTTGACAACGTCTTGCTGAAATAGGCGATCACCTTCTCCTGGCCGTCTTGTGCTTGTGACAGTACCCCACCAATTCCCACGTCGCTGGCGTTGGTATCGACGATGAAATTCTCCCCAGGCTTGGGATATCCGAGGATGGATGCAGTACACAGCGACTCCTTCAGCTTCTGGAACACAGCCTCTGCCTTGCTTGACCATTGGAAAGACCTACTTTCCTCGGTGAGCCGAGTAAGAGGCTTTGAGATGTCTGCGTAGCCAGCTATAAATCTGCGGTAATACGTGCAAAGGCTGAGAAAACTCCTTAGTTCTCGCTTGTCCTTCAGCACTGGCCATTCCCTGACAGCTTCTAACTTCTCCGGATCCGTGGCTACTCCCTCTGATGACACGATGTGGCCCAGGTAGCGGACCTCCTTCTGGAACAGCTGGCATTTTCCGCGATTTAAGTTTAGGTGAGCCCCACCTAGCCTCTTGGAACACTTTCCGCAGGTTCTCCACGTGCTCTTTGAACGTGTGCCCCACAATAATTATGTCGTCCAGGTACACGAGGCAAGCGTCGTGAGTTAGCCCTCTCGGCACGGCCTCCATCAGTCGCTCGAAAGTTGCCGGCGCGTTGCAGAGGCCAAAGAGCATCACAGTAGACTGGTAGAGCCCTTGGCCGGTTGAAAACGCCGTCTTCTCCTTGTCTTCCGGATGGAGCGCTACTTACCAGTATCCGGACTTCAGGTCCAAAGTCGAAAACCACTGGGCTCCAGATAATGTGTCCAGGGTGTCATCTATCCTCGGTAATGGGAAACAGTCCTTCTTCCTGACGTCGTTCAACTTCCGGTAAACGACGCAGAAACAGAGTTCACCATTCTTTTTCTTCACCAGGACGACTGCAATGACCACGGGCTGTTCGACTCCTCGATGATCTCCCGCTGCTTCATGTCGTCTAGCATCTGGTCGATTTCCACCTTCGCGAGGGGTACTCTACGAGGTGGCTGTCGGATTGGAGCGGCGTCGCCGGTGTTAATGCGATCGTACACTATGTCCGTCTTTCCGTAGTCACCTCCGGTAGCAGTGAAAATGTCCTGAAACTCGTGGATTAGTTCCTTAACCTCCCTGAGCTGTCTCGCCTCTAAATGTTTCTGGGCGTTGGATATAATCTTCCGGAGCTTATCCAATCCTTTGCCTCCTTCCAGGGTCTGTGCGTCTTCGTCGTCCACTGGCACGACGCACGTGACTGGTTTACAAGTCCCAAGCTCGGTCCCGCTGGGTACCCTCTGTTCCCGTGACATCGAATTCAATATTCGTGCCGCAACGAGTGTTCTGGCCAGGTAGAGTCCTTGAACGGTGGTCAGCGAACCGGGTTCCACGAGCACGCTGTCCCCTTGTATGGGTTCCTCTAACCATGCCATAACCATTTCCTCGCTGTTGGCTGGTATCACTTCGTCGCTGGCCAACGTTAACCGCGCTACTCGAGGTTGCGTCCTGGGCATCGCAGCATTACCTCTTGTTTGCCAAGCCGCAATACACGTCGACTGTCGCCTCATATTTCCGTAGCGCGTCTGGGCCCACGGTGACCTCATCCGTGATGACGACGAAGGCCCAGACTCGTAGGCGTCGTCCCAGCGTCAGTTGAAGTAGTGCCTCCTTCAAGACAGGGATGGTGTCTCCTGAGGCCGTCCGCAGCAGATAAGGGCGGTGGGGTTCCCTCTCTGGCTGTCCCTCAGCGATGTCCGGCCGGGCGATGGTCACTGCCACCCCGTGTCCATCGTGACTCGGCACGGCCTGTCTCCGAGCCACCCGTCGGCAATCAAGCTATCGTCGCTCCACTCAGTGACCACATTTAGCGTGAAACGAGGGGACGGTGCCAACGAGCCTCTCTCCTTGTCGGCCCTTACTCATTTCCCTGATCAGGGGCCGCCTCCATACAGCAGTTCCTCCACAGGTGGCCACGCTCGCCGCAATTCCAGCAGGTGATCTCGTTGGTGTGGCGGCGTGCATCGTTCTCCCGTAACGACGTGGGTCTCAAGCGCGTCCTCGCTTCTTACGGCTCGTATTCTTGGTGATGGTGCCATTGTTCTCTTCACTGCCTCCACCCTCAGGGCTAATGTCAGGGCCTCTCTGAGGTCATGCTCCCCGCTGAGCATCAGCTTTTGATGGATCTCAGCATCGCGGAGCCCATCAATGAATGTATAGGCTGCCTCCCGCTGAATGTGGTCCAGAGGCAGCCCGTCCAGAGCCTTGTGGGCTAGCTGCTCCACATCTTGCGCGAATTCTTGCAGACTCTCATTAACGCGCTGGGTCCTCTTCCTTAGCTGGACTCGGTAGGCGGCTGCCAGCTGGTGGTCACCGTATCGGCTGTCGAGCGCTCTAACGATCTCGTCGTAAGTGGCACCCGGCTGAAGGCTATGTAGTATTTCCTCTGCTGGGCCTTGCAGTCCGGTGATTAGGTACACAGCCCTTTCCTCCGATGTCCAACCGTTGTGCCCGCACATGGTCTCGAATTGGGCCCGGAAGGTCCGCCAAGATGTTGTCCCGTTGAAGTGCGGGGGTTTTACTTTCCCGGCGCTGGAGCCGCTGTCGTTGCAGGTGGCCCTAGCACGAGTTTCCATGGCTGTCACTCTCGTACGCAGGGCACTTACTTCTTTCAGGTCTCGAACCCCTGACTCCACAACCTGCGGTATTTCTTTGATCTGTTTTTCAACCAGTACCTGTACATCCTGCATAATGTCACTCTTTAATTTTCTTTCGAGAGAGCGCATTTTGTGTTCTAATTTACGTTGTCCACCCTTAAGTTCATTTAATTCCAGTTTCAGTTCGCTCTTGATTTCATCCTGTTTGGATGAGAATTTGGTGAACTTACTGAGGAGAGCCTGAAACTGTTCGCTATCCATTTTACGATTCACTAGAAATTCCTAGTTACGAAATTACTGCTACCAGTCGATCCCACTTCTGACACCAGTTGTAACGAGTTGGCGGGGTAGTAGGATCGATTAACACTAGACTGGTAGCTTCAATACTAAGATTTATTAGCTAGGCACTAAAACTACACAAGACTACACACAAATTTTGCTCATAACACACACGTACGCAGTTCACACGCTCTCTCTCCCTTCATTTCTCACTTGTTCTCACACTACACACTTTTACACTCGCACACAAGGTCCTGAGTCGCACGGCTACACGTTCTCTCCTTCGCTGACAGTCCGCACTGTAACACACTAGTCCGACAACCATGGCAGTTCACATACTTCACTATACTGGCAGTCGCTCACTACTGAACCGTGCCAACTTCTAACTCGGTCTAACTCTCACTAACTCCAGGCAGGTCGTTCCTCTTTTATATACCTGCGCTGGCTCTTCTAGAATCGTCCGGATGCTAGATGGATCCAGGAACATCGCGAGATGGAACACTCCAGATTAATCGTGGAGTCATTTCCTTACTCCTCTGCTACAGGACTGCGAGCAGAAGCAAGTGGGGCTTGCTTAGCCTTAAGCGCTGCTAGTGATTGGTGCAGTTGAAGCATAAGGGGTGGGTCTATACGGTGCCGGGCCGGGCCCACTGCCAGTTGACATGGCGGACGCTATGACCATTACAATATATTCGCCATCAGAATAATGTTGCCAAAATTTCTTGTAAAGAAATTGCGAAAGCTTAATCCACTTATTCAATACAGGACATGTAACCATTTAATAATAGTACATATTTTGAACTGCGACGACTGTGTTCTTGCTACTGGTGCCTAAGTTTTTTGTGCACTGAAAAAAATTGTTTTCCGTTTTTTCTAACTTTCTCCTCCCACCCATCAACCTGCAACAAAAGCCCCATGATATATGATGTGACATCACTGAACAGGCTTAAATCCACACCATGATCTTCTCTGAAATAAATAACTGCGAGACCAAAGATTCTTTATCTCTCTGCACAGGACCATCAATATGTGTCCACGAATGAAAGACTTTGCACTCACAATAGTGGATAGTCAACTTGCATAAAGCAGTTGGCCCTTATTTATTACAACAGCTGAGCCTTTGATGGAAGAATTAAGAACGAATTACATCATAGTCATATGTAGTCAAAAGTGCTTGGAATTTGTGGTAGTGTTTACATTTTAGTGGTTCTTTGCATGTCCTTTGTTATTATTCAGTTCTTAATTAATGCAAGGCTTAGGTCTGTAAATCACTGAACAGGTGGCTGTGCGTAGCTGTCAGCTTGCATTCGGAAGAGAGTAGGTTCAAACCCCACAGTTGGCAGCCCCTGAAGACTGTTGTCCGTGGTTTCCCATTTTCACATCGGGCAAATGCTGAGGCTGGGGCTGTGTCTTAATTAAGGCCATGGTCGCTTTCTTCCCACCCATAGCCCTTTCCTATCCCATTGTCGCCATAAGACCTGTTTGTGTCGGTGCGATTTAAAGCAGACTGTAAAGGAAAAAAACCATAGGCCTGTAAATCATAAATCTTGTGTTTGTCCAGGCTTTAGTATTGTACTAGCCTTTGATTATAAGATGCAGTAAGAAACTGAGTGTGATGGCCAATCAAATCAGGCTAATTCAACACAATTCTTCACAACTCCTGTATGTTTTAAACAGGTTTTGGGGGAAAACAAAAATGCAGAAAATACGACTGTTCTTCCATAATCAGCATAGGTGGATTCAGCTTTTGTAATCTCTTCATAAGAAATTTTGTCAATTATGGTTAAGTCAATACAAATCAGATCCTGAAGTTTATCAGAATGTTGGCTGTAGTGATGGGACATTCGATTCATTTGATTCCGTTCACGTTACTGAATCATTACAGTGATCCAATTCATGGCACATTAGAGTGACCACTCCTACTGCATCTGTGTAGTATGTACTTGTAAGACAACAGCAACAGCATTCAGTGCTCGCTGCTGCCATCTGGTCTTCATACTATGAACTCCTTTGTTAGACAAAAATGCTAGTCACTCTAATACATCGAAGGTTTCCAGTGACGCAGGATGGGACAGGTCTGAGATTAGAAAGGTAGCGACCATGGCCTTAATTAAGGTACAGTCCCAGTATTTCCTGGTGTGAAAATGGGGAAACTACGGAAAACCATCTTAACGGCTGTTGATGGTGGGATTCAAACCCACCATCCCCCGAACGCAAGCGAGCTACGCGATACTAACCGCACGTCCAACTTGCTCAGTCATTTTTGAAAATATGTCATTTTCTATCAGCAGAGGATTTTTTTAAATCGTCATATTATGTATAGGCTACCCGAGATGTACAGTAGCCCACTGGGTTTCTGATTCAACATACTGTTGGTTAAGTTATTGTGTCAGTCGGCTCACTTACTGTCCACATATGATTAAAGTCTTGTGCAACAATGTGACATACGAACTGAGAGAATACTCAGCCATTCTTGGGATATAGTACCATATCTAAAGTACTTGATTACTGTATACCAAATGAATGGAGAGTTGCTAATAGCCCATGTGTACAAAGGAAAGGGTGATAAACATGAAGCAGAGAACTACAGGCCAGTCAGCTTGACAAGTGTTGCAGGTAAGCTGTAGGAAAGCATTATTTTTTATTAAATTAGATACACTTAAATTTCTCACAAAGATCTTGGAGAGCAGATTGTGAGTTGTCTTAGAGCCACAGTTAAAAAAGAAACAGTATGGCTTCAGGCCCAATAGGCCTCCAACAACAGACCTAATCTTTTGTGTCCATATGTTAATGGAGAAATATTGTGAGAAAGTTAAAGATCTGTTCATGGTTTTCCTTAATATTGCGAAGGCATGTGACAGCAATGCAAGAGAGAAGATATGGGAATGCCTGAGAAAGAGAAATGTGCTAGAGCGATCAGATGCTGTACGAGCACTGTACTAGGTGTGAGCGATTTGGTGACTGACAGTAAATATGTTGGAAGATAGTCCGCCTAGTCAATACAATTCATTTATTTACCTTTCACCTTAACATCTAGTACATGTTTCGAGAATATTATGCATTCTCTTCCTCAGCTAGTGGATTAAAATCCAGTATACAATAAGACCTGACTAAAATACGGGGGCCCCCATTAAAATTCAAAACAATGAGTATGACAATGTGACACTTAAAAATTTTGGATAGTACAAACATAGAATTAAAATCCCATTTTGTCAAGTACAAATTAAAAACACAATATAGTCTAATTAATGTCTAATTAAATACAACGTCTTGTGATGATATGAATTCACAGTGTCCTTGAAGTTGCCTTGCGTAGTTCAAAAATGTTGAGTTAAGTCAATACGGATCCAATCCCGACCATCATGGTCAAGATTATTAATATTGGTGACTGACATTCATCCTGGTTCCAGTCAGAAAGTGGAGACAAGAAAGGCAGTGCACTATCCCTGTTATTATTACCATCATGGATGATATAATGAAGAACATAGAGTAAATCTTTGATAAAATTAATACAATGGCTTTTGCTGATGGTCATGATTTGGGGAGAAACTGAGAGACAAGTACAGTTAAGACTATGAATGGAAGGTTAAGTTCCAGGAATTCATTCTCAATGTAAGTGAAGCCAAAACAGTAGTGTTGATAGTAAACAGAGATGGAAGACCAGCAAACATCATGTTAGGAAACTATCTTACTGGAAAGTGTTGAAAACTTGGCATGCTTTGGCAGTGTAATTTCTTGAGATACACTAATCACAAAAGAGATAGCAAATAGTGCAGAAGAGCTCTCACTTTTACCTCCTCTGGGATCCAAAAGTACCAAAACAACAAACTAGTGATGTTCAATTAATACTTCATACCAATCTTAACCTGCGGTATTGAAATATGCACCCTCTCTAAGGACTTACCAGAGTTGCAGGCAGAGTTACGGACTGTAAGACAACATTCCATCGTTGAACCTTGAAATACAGTTACGTGACAATATTGAGCAGAGGAATACTGACCCGTGGCACATGCATCACTTATAATGAAAATTTGTTGATATAGTTCATGCAATATTGAACCTTGGATGACAGAACCTTTCTGTTCAGAGTTCTAAGCTGAAATATTATCACAGCGGTTTTTCTAGGTGCAACAATGATTTGCAAGCAGGTGAGTGCATTTAAATTAACTTTATTGAGCAAGCTACAGAAAGTGCATGAGTCAGAAAATTTCTTAAATGAATAATTTGAATGTTTTAAGATAACTGAAGTCCAATCTAAAATGGCTAGTACCGGGTGAGTTGGCCGTGCGTGTAGAGGCGCGCGGCTGTGAGCTTGCATCCGGGAGATAGTAGGTTCGAATCCCACTATCGGCAGCCCTGAAAATGGTTTTCCATGGTTTCCCATTTTCACACCAGGCAAATGCTGGGGCTGTACCTTAATTAAGGCCACGGCCGCTTCCTTCCAACTCCTAGGCCTTTCCTATCCCATCGTCGCCATAAGACCTATCTGTGTCGGTGCGACGTAAAGCCCCTAGCAAAAAAAAAAAAAAAAATGGCTAGTTTAGTCTATCATTTGCTGGTTGTAAACAAGTAATTAATATTTTGGATGACAAAATTGAAGATCTTCAAGCTTATTAAGAGGACAAATAATAAAGAAGTCCATGGCTTTCCAGATAATTGTTTGGTTTGTGAACAGATGGAGTAGGGCTGAGATAATGCAAGCTAAGGAGGTTAGAAGAGATCTTAACTCCTCAGCATTGGGTTTTTGTCCATTTTGTCTGTCTTCATTAACAAACATCTGACACTAAAAGTTAAGTATCTCTCCTGGAAATAAGAGGAATCAATGTTACAGATTTGCTTAGACAAAGGAGTGCAAGATTTTTGCTAAGAAATATTGAGTCTAATCCAGTGATAAGAATTAAGAACACTGATCATATGCTTGAGCTTGAAAAAAGGAACTAAGATAAGTTAGGTTTTAAGTTTAAAAATGGAAAGTTCATCATTACAAAAGATTGAAACTAAAATAAATAGTATTAGTGATTTTGTTAATTGTAACTTTGCAAATATTAGATTGCTCTACCTAAATGCTAAGAGTCATCATCCTCCTTTCCTCTTGACCAGCTTCTGCTGGGTCAAGGCAGTTATGGCACTTTCCACCTTCCTCTCTCCTTCAACCATTCGTCTTCTATCATTTTGTCCCAGTTCAGGTTTCTTCTTGCGCTCTTCCTTATTGAATTGATCTACCTTGTTCTAGTTCTCTCTTTCTCTCTCCTGAACTTCATCTCCATCATCTGTTTTGGTATTCTCTTCCCCTCTATTCTCTTTAGATGTCCAAACCATCTTAGTTTGTCCCATCAGTTCTCTTATTTAGGTTTTCCATTCCAACCTCCTTTCTCACATCTTCTTTTCTCAATCTTTCTTTGTCTTTCCTTTCAAACTTCTTAGGTACTTCATTTTGCTGGCCTGAATTCTACTCTCCTGCCTACCGCTCATTGTCCAGGTCTCAACCGTGTAAGTGAATATGGGTGCATAATACATTTTGTACATAATCTCTTTACACTTCTTTGGTACTTCCTTGTTCTAGACAAGGTCTTTGCATTGCCCTGTTGCACCCTCTTGCTAATCTCCAAGTCCAGCCTTGTATTCTGCATTCATTCACTCCCTAGGTATTTGAAACTGTCAACAAATTTACGGCTTTGACCACCAAATTTCTCATTGACTTTCCCATGTCTTTCCCCTCTTTGTATCACCGTGGTCTTGCCTTTTTCTGCACTAATTTTCATACCCTACTGCACCCGTATATGTCGGGTGCATGAGTCTCCGCACTCAGAACCTTTCACAGGTCCTTTTACCAACGAGAACAGCCTAAAATATATGTACGCCACAACTACTCAATGGTGTTACGATGCTGATTAAACGAGGTTCGCATTTGATGCCAAGTTATTAACCACCCAAGATAACATGAAAATGTGGTTATAATTGGAATCATATTGGGCAATCAATGTTCAACATTGACATTTTAATCAAATAAAATGGATAATCCCAATAGTCATTATATCCATTACTACATTGTAAGCCTATTCAGATACCACTATAGTATATCACCATGACAGTCATTCCCAATTTCACGTACTCATCATATTCAAAATATGTTATATAATAATGTATGAAATAACACACTGCTAAAAAAAAAATTGTACACCCTCTTAGAGTTTTCCAGTTCGCTCATGATTTATTGTTGAAACATTGCATATGGAGTACATGAATTTACAGATCAGTAGCTCAAGCGGTACTGAGGTACCAGGTGTCGATCCAGACTGAAACACCCATATTAGTACGTGGTGTATCCTCCACGGGCGGCAATGCAGGTGCTGATTCTAGAATCCACTCGATCATACAGATGGCAAATACTGTCTTGGGATACATTATTCCACGCCTGTTCGACCTGTTCACGTAGTTCTGCAAGAGTTGTGGGTTGACGGAGTCACACGTGTCATTTCTCGTCCCATCATATCCCACACGTGCTCGATGGGAGACAAGTCGGGAGATCGTGCTGGCCAGGGAAGTTGCTGCACGTCTTGCAGAGCACATTGAGTTTCATGCGCAGTGTGCAGGCAAGCATTATCCTGTTGGAACAACACATCACCTTCATGTTGCAAGAATGGCAAAAGAACGGGTCTTGCAACATTCTGCACTTACCGAGTACTGGTCAGCGTTCCCTCCACAAACGCCAAAGGTGAACGAGAGTTGTACCTTATCGCACCCCAGACCATAAGGCCCAGTGTGTCTTGGACTAATTCACTGTATGAGACAGCGCTCCAGGTCTATGTTGTACACGCAACGACCATCACTTGCGTGCAAGCAGAATCTGCTTTCATCACTGAAAGCCTGCCATTCCATCTTCCAAGTGATCCTTTGACGACACCAGTCGAGCTGTGCACGTCGATGCTGTGGCGTGAGTTGAAGATGGGCTAGAGGTGTGCGTGCCTGTAGTCCCACTGCTAGTAACCAGTTGACAACAGTTCATGTTGACACTTCTGGGCTCACAAACCCTCTTATCTGTGCTGTGGTAGCTGTGCGATATGCCATTGCTGCCCTTACAATACAACGATCTTGGCGGACGTCTGTGCTGCGTGGACGTCCAGAACCTCATCTACAGATGTGAGAATGTTCACGTGACCATTGCAACCAGCATTGTTGCACAACTGACACAGCACGTCCACCTTGTGTGGCAATTCCCCGAAAGGACCATCCCGCCACTCGGAAGGCTGCAATTTGATCCCCTGTCAAACTCGCTCAGTTGGCTGTAGGAGGCACGAGTACGTCTACATGGCATGGTGCCTGTTTACATCACACTGAACCTTGTGACTGTAAACATTCCCTATTAAATGGTACATGCAGATGGCGCTCTAGCAGCTGTATGTTGGCAGAAGACATTGAAACCATTATCAGTACATCTACTATCCCCCAGGTGGCATCTGCCGTCATCGGATCAAAATCTATGTCTTCTTTCCAGGTGTACTAATTTTTTTCCGGCAGTGTGTTATACATGATCGTGGATGGTTGGATATGTCTACTTTACACAGAAAATAACCAAGATATTCCTGTCAGTCATTGCTTATTCAGTAAACTGCTATATTATTACACTAACGAAACCAAAAAAGATTATCGTGCTTGAAAGCCAAAAAACATAATATATAAATCATACTGACATAATGTCAAAGCCCTTAATTGAATTTATCATTTAAGTTTTTCCCATAAAATAAGGGACTCTGTACACCAATCGTACTCCAAAAGGTCCAGCAGACTTTATCATTGCCATACTAATTTCATCCATTCCTGCTGCCTTCCCCATTTTCATTTTACGAACTTCTAATTCCACCTCTAACATTGTTATATCATCTTCTACTGTTGAGTCATAACACCGTATTACTACCGTCTCTGCACAATTTCTCGCATTCAGCAGTTTATGAAAATACTTCTTCCATCTATTATTTATTTCTTCTGGATGAATTATTAACTCTCCACCTTCCTCTTTCATCAGCTTTGTAGGAATATCAGGAATACATACCACACAAATGCTGGGGCTTTGCCTTAATTAAGGCCACGGCTGCTTCCTTCCCGCCTCTAGCCCTTTCCTATCCCTTCGTCACCATAAGACTAAGACCTATCTGTGTTGGTGCAACGTAGAGCAACTTGTAAAAAGAAAATTTTTAAAAATGGTATCAGGAATAAATTGAGCAACATTGGCATTTTTAATCAAATCATTGCTGATGTAGATGTATTAACACCTTGAGTGCCACGTGAGACCAACGTTGACTCACAGAGCTTAATGCCATTCAAGCCGCGTGACTCCGCTGTTGACTCGGTCGCACTCTCGAAGTCTCAGGCCCCGTGGTGCCATACCGTCATCACACTTGACATGTAAACGTATGTTAAATGAAAGTAGGTACCCAGTACACCATGAATCTAGTCTTGGCCTGTCCATTTGTGAGTCCGATATGGCACGACGAAGCCTGTACGTCACTGTAATATAACAACCACAATAAATAAATTATGATGATGTTGTTTATTGTTTTTCTGATCGTGTCATATGTAAAAATAACAAAAGATTGTACTGTATAATGTACTCATTGTGCATTGTCTCATATAAGGGTCTATAGACAAATTGAAAACATAGGACAAAAATTACATGAACATTCTAGAAAAATTTTTGTAACTTTGTCTCATTTGCAATCACACCACAAATTGGTACACTTTTTGCATATGAATTTAAAGTATAACAAATGAGACTTTCTGAAGAAATATAATTCAAACTGTGTTTCACAATCACACTAAAAATCTGTGCACTTTGAAGAAACAGTCCAAACAGAAGAAATTTTCACAGGCTGGACATTTGAACTTAGACTGTAGTCTTTCTCATGGCATATTGCCTTCCTGATTCCTGATGGATCTCTTCATAACAATTACTGCATCTCCGTCTTTCTTGCCGGCCTACATCCTCCAGTCGGTGGGGTAATACCTGTTTCTTTGGTACTTGTGGAGGAATGTGAAAATTTTTGATACCAGTACCTGTTAACTGTTCAACAATGTCCTCTGTGAACTGGGTAAGAGATATACTCTCATTCCCAAGTTGATTGGAAAAAATAGATGGCATTTACTATACTTATACCGATCAACCTCCTCTGCGAACCATGTGACCTTGCCGCGGTGGGGGGGCTTGCGTGTTCCAATAATGCAGATAGCCGAGCCGCAGGTGCAACCATATCGGATGGGTATCTGTTGAGAGACCAGACTAACGAATGGTTCATCGAAAGGGGGGTAGCAGCCTTTCGGTAGTTGCAAGGACGGCAGGCAGTCTAGATGATTGACTGATACGGCCTTGTAATAATACTCAACATGAATTAGCTGTGTTGATACTGCTACACGGCTGAAAGCAACGAGAAACTACAGCCGTAACTACCTCCCGAAGACATGCAGCTCTCTCTGTATGAATGGTGTACTGATGATGGCTTCTTCCCGGGTAAAATATTCCGGAAGTAAACTAGTCCCCCATTCGGATCTCCGGGTGGGGACTACACAAGAGGGGGCGATCATCAGGAAGATGGATACTGACATTCTGCGAGTCGGAGCGTGGAATGTTAGAAGTTTGAATCGTTGTGGTAGGTTAGAGAATCTGAAAAGGGAGATGGATAGGCTAAAGTTAGATGTAGTTGGTATAAGTGAAGTACGTTGGCAGGAAGAACAAGATCTTTGGTCAGGTGACTATACAAAATCAAACAGGGGAAATGCAGGAGTCGGTTTCATAAGGAATAAGAAAATAGGGCAGCGGGTAAGCTACTACGACCAGCATAGTGAAAGAATTATTGTCGTCAAGATCGACACCAAACCAATGCCCACCACAATAGTGCAGGCCTATATGCCTACTAGTTCAGCGGATGATGAAGAAATCGAAAGAATATATGAGGAGATAGAAGATTTAATACAATATGTAAAAGGTGACGAGAATCTAATTATGATGGGAGACTGGAATGCAGTGGTAGGCCAAGGAAGAGAAGGTAGTACAGTAGGAGAATTTGGATTGGGACAAAGGAACGAAAGAGGAAGTCGGCTGGTTGAATTCTGCACTGATCATAATTTAGTCCTTGCCAATACTTGGTTCAAACACCAGAAATGACGGCTATATACGTGGACGAGACCTGGAGACACTGTAAGGTATCAAATAGACTTCATTATGATTAGGCAGAGATTCAGAAACCAGGTGTTGGATTGCAAAACTTTCCCAGGAGCAGACATGGACTCTGACCACAACTTGTTGAAGTTGAAGAGATTGAAGAAAGGAAAGAATGCAAAAAGATGGGATCTAGACAAGTTGAAAGAAAAGAGTGTGTGGGATTATTTCAAGGAACATGTTGCACAAGGACTAAATGAAAAGTCTGAAGGAAACACTATGGAGGAAGAGTGGAGAGTAATGAAAAATGAAGTCAGTAGGGCTGCTGAAGAAATGTTAGGAAGGAAGAAAAGATCAACTAAGAATCAGTAGATAACTCAGGAGATACTAGGCCTGATTGAGGAACGACGAAAATACAAGAATGCTAGAAATGAAGAGGGCAGAAAAGAATACAGGCGATTAAAGAATCAAGTGGATAGAAAGTGCAAGGTAGCTAAGGAAGAATGGCTGAAGGAGAAGTGCAAGAATGTCGAAGGCTGTATGGTCCTGGGAAAGGTAGATGCTGCATACAGGAAAATCAAGGAAACCTTTGGAGAAAGGAAATCCTGGTATGAATATTAAGAGCTCAGATGGAAAGCCACTTCTAGGGAAAGAAGACAAAGCAGAAAGATGGCAGGAGCATATCCAACAGTTGTATCAAGGTAAAGATGTAGATGATTTGGTTCTGGAACATGAAGAGGCTGAGGTCAGAGTTTGACAGAGCTGTGAGTGACCTCAATAGGAACAAGGCACCTGGAATTGATGACATTCCCTCTGAATTACTGACTGCCTTAGGAGAAACCAGCATGGCAAGGTTATTTCATTTAGTGTGCAAGATGTATGAGACAGAAGAAGTCCCATCCGATTTTCGGCAGAATGTTGTTATACCTATTCCCAAGAAAGCCGGTGCTGACAGGTGTGAAACCTACCGCACCATTAGTTTAGTATCTCATGCCTGCAAAATTTTAACACGTATTATTTACAGAAGAATGGAAAAACAAGTTGAAGCCGAGTTGGGAGAAGATCAATTTGGCTTCAGAAGAAATGTAGGAACACGTGAAGCAATCCTGACTTTACGTCTGATCTTAGAGGATCGAATCAAGAAGAACAAGCTCACGTACATGACATTCGTAGATCTAGAAAAGGCATTCGATAATGTTGATTGGACCAAGCTATTTATGATTTTGTAGATGATAGGGATCAGATACCGAGAAAGAAGAATTATCTACAATCTGTATAAAAATCAGTCTGCAGTGATAAGAATCGAGGGCTTTGAAAAAGAAGTAGCAATACAGAAAGGAGTGAGGCAAGGCTGCAGTTTGTCCCCTCTCCTTTTCATTGTTTACATAGAACAGGCAGTAAAGGAAATCAAAGAGAAATTTGGAAAGGGAATGACAGTCCAAGGAGAGGAAAGCAAAACTTTGAGATTTGCCAATGATATTGTTATTTTATCTGAGACTGCAGAAGATCTCAAGAAGTAGCTGAATGGTATAGATGAAGTCTTGGGTAAGGGCGTAAAGAGTACAAGATGAAAATAAATAAGTCCAAGACAAAAGTAATGGAGTGCAGTCGAACGAAGGCAGGTGATGTAGGAAACATTAGATTAGGAAATGAAGTCTTAAAGGAAGTAGATGAATATTGTTACTTGGGTAGTAAAATAACTAACGGTGGCAGAAGTAAGGAGGACATAAAATGCAGACTAGCACAAGCAAGGAAGAGCTTTCTTAAGAAAAGAAATTTGCTCACTTTAAACATTGATATCGGAATCAGAAAGATGTTTTTGGATACTTTCGTGTGGAGCGTGGCATTGTATGGAAGTGAAACATGGACGATAACTAGCTCAGAAAGAAAGAGAATAGAAGCTTTTGAAATGTGGTGTTACAGAAGAATGTTGAAGGTGAGATGGATAGATCGAATTACGAATGAAGAGATACTGAATCAAAGTGGTGAGAGGAGATCGATTTGGCTAAATTTGACGAGAAGAAGAGATAGAATGATAGGACACATCTTAATATACCCAGGACTTGTTCAGTTGGTTTTTGAAGGAGGTGTAGGTGGTAAGAACGGTAGGGGTAGACCAAGGTATGAATATGACAAGCAGATTAGAGCAGATGTAGGATGCAATAATTACGTAGAAATGAAAAGGTTAGCACAGGATAGGTTGGCATAGAGAGCTGCATCAAACCAGTCTATGGATTGATGACTCAAACACACATGCCGATCAATATCTCTATAGCTATTTTTCTGTACCATTTTACTCCGTCTCAGGGAAGTACTATAGCCCTTTTTATGATCTGATAAATCAATGCAGGGTTTGTATTTGTTGTACTCTATAACACTCCGTGGTTTTTGCACTTTACCATCCCTCCTCTGAATAATGACCATCTCACCAGTGTGTTTAGTTGTCAAAATTAACACGTCTCTTTTATCATGCCATTTCTGAACAACCACACCAGTGTTACTTTCACGGGCTCTTGTCTCTCCTCTTGCTAACTTCCTTTTAGTAACATCGGTTGGATTATACTTCCGATTAGATTTCAAGATAGTTTTATTCTTTAGTAGTTCATGAGCTAATGAGACAGACGTATACCAGTGTGTCAGGAAGGAGAGAACTGTGCTAGGATACGTGGTGACACATTGGTCTCACGCGGCCTATACAGCTGGAAGGTAGTGTCAGTGGCCGCGTGAGACCAATGTGTCACCACAATTTCAACATGATGTTATGACTACAATTTTGGCCCAAGATGACTAAAAGGAACATTTCTGTAATAAGATGCACTATTTCTATAGTAAAGAAAGAAAGAAAGAATGGCCTGGATGGAATTATTTTTACTGCATGTGTGGCACTTAAGGTGTTAATATGCTCCAAGTCCTGGTTTAAGACAATGATGACAAAGTTTTTAATCTGAATGGCTATACACAATATAGTTGTAACAACAACAGTGGTAATGGTTGGGAAATAGTAGATAAATGGCTGTGTTCTTTTAAGTATAAGTTTGACATACAAAATAACAACTCATTGAATAATTGCTAGATAAATTTAGGCATAATAATTGTATTGTAGTAGGAGACTTTATTCTCGATACTTTAAAGAATCCAGTAATTTAGTCTGCTTTCTTAGAATTAAGACTTAGAATCTTATGATTTAAACTGTGTAACAATACTTGGTTAGCTAGAAATACCAATGACACTAAACTTTAATGAATCATATATTTGTCAACAATTATACATTTATCTATTCCGTATATAACATGGGCTGTGCAATTTCTGATCACCAGGCACTTGTACTAGACAACAATATCTCTAACATAACAATGAACAAGGACTCTATTCAATATAAATGCATACACATGGTAAATTACACTTAAACTTAACCACTACTTTATTGACTATGTCCAAACAAAAACAAAACTAACCCTGAAAGCAAGAGGAAAAACTAAAATCCCCAGGGGTGACAGACGAATTGATTAATTTAATTGCACAATAAACTCAAAAATATGTATGTGAATGAAAAGACTATGGAAAGGAACAATATAAAAAATGTTGCTTATTTGTAACTAACTTGAAAAGAAGACTAAAGAATGAATATTATGCCAATAAATTTAAATTATAATAGTGATAAGACCCATTGGAAATATATTAATGAGATCATTGCAAACAAACATACTGGTGAAGGACAAAGTGTTACACTTAGTAAGAAGCATGGTTTCACTACTAGCCCCTAAGAAACAGATAAAGTATTTAATGATCATTTTACAACAATTGCTGAGAATTTAATGTATGACATACATAAAAAAAAACACTCATTGAATAATACCACTGATTACAGATTTAATATAAATACAAATAAAAATGTACTTTTCTTAAATGTTACAACTGAAAATGAAGTCCAAGATATATTTCACAAAGAACTACTAAACTTATATTGATAATATAAGTAATATATTAGTGAAGAAATGCTGCAAACAACTGGTAAAACCATTGAATGAATGAATGAATGAATGAATGAATGAATGAATGAAAATCTACAATCTGTTTTCCAGTCATTGAATTTAATACATTCTTGACATCTTGTTCAATGACAATAAATTATTCATTATTTAAATATGTATATGATTTTTCATAAGCAGTCTGTTTGCATTGATAGGTGTGAAGTAATACAGTTTTAAAATGTACCATTTACCAAGGTGAATGAATTTAAAAACACTGGTGGAAAACGAAATCCCAACACCAACAAGACAATAGTTTAGAGGAATGCAATTTAGGCTAAACAATTGTTTAGATAATATATTTATCTGATTAAAGTTTCCAGGTCACAGATAAAATATGCATGAGAAGACATGTGACATGGTGGTACATTAATAACCGCAGTAGTCACCATGATTTTGAATGCAAGTATGCAAACGTGCGTGCATTGTGTCGTACAGTTGACAGTGGGATAGGAACAGCAGCAGTATGACGACGAGTACTATCCCGTTGGATAACACCCCCTTAAATACTGCGAATGAATGGCAGCACAACTGATTCATTCACCAGTCTGATGTACAATTCTCCTGTCAAGATTCTTGGAATAATGACTTAAGTACTCCTGCTGTCAAAAGAAATTGCTCCCTGGACCATAGCTCCTGATGTAGGTCCAGTGTGTTGATGCCGCAGACAACTATATTCCAAGCGCTCACCTTGGCCTTAAGGTTGAATACAGGCTGAAAATGCCCAAAAAGGGGTGAAACATGTACCTGATAAGTAGAGACCAGATTTCCATGCAAATGCATGTTTTTAAATAAGCTAGTTACACTTCTCAAACTTTGTAAATATTCATTTTATGGCTTATCGATTCCAAATAACTGTTCTTTTTCTGTGCATGTTTGCATGTTTTGGCCTTTTTAGGAGAAAATTCATGCATAATGCATATTGAAGATTTTGGATTTAATAGCGAATATTTCGATGTTTCTATTGCATATCATGGACTTTCCTTCTGACATTGGCGCATATATAATGTTAAATTCATGACAGTGCCTTTTATGAATATTGGTGTGCAGAATTTGGGACCATTTTTCAACGTTATACAGTATGTCTATTACTGAGAGACGGAGCGAACGTATTCCTGGCATCCTATCTGACAACCAAAATTAGTGTCCGACTCGGTGAATGGTTGGCGTACTGGCCTTCGGTTCAGAGGGTCCCGGGTTCGATTCCCGGCTGAGTCGGGGATTTTAACCTTAATTGGTTAATTCCATTGGCTCAGGGGCTGAATGTTTGTGCTGTCCTCAACATCCCTGCAACGCGCATACCATACATAACACTATCCTCCACCACATTAACACACAGTTACCTACACATGGCAGATGCCACGCACCCTCATTGGAGGGTCTGCCTTACAAGGGCTGCACTCGGCTAGAAATAGCCACACGGGGGAGGGGAAGTTAGTACATACAGCAGAGGTCCTATAATCCAATTAACTAAGCACTTGATCAGTTGTTTGAGTAAACATTGACATAAGCCGGAAGTCCCCATGTCGTTCTCTGTAATTCTTAGGAATAAGATGTCCCAGTTATATATTGCTATAAATTGAACCTCAAATTGTGCATTACTTATTGACAGCTCATTTGTTGTATCTCTCGTATCACACTTCTGTGACGCTGCATTACTGAGATAGCAGCTTGCAAACCTTGCTTTTGCACTGAACCCTCTTCTGTTGTTATCCTGGAATTTCCTACCCAGAACTCTTACTCGTCACACGTCTTTGTTATTGCAGCAGGCAATCATTACCAGTTATTAATGACATTCAAAAGTGTCTGCAATCATCACACGGAGAAGTAAAAGACGCACAATTTGTCCCAAATGTTTTCATTTAATGTGCCCCTGTTACTTCACATTTTCTATGTTTAAGGATATGCTCACAGATAAACGGATGAGCTTAAATTAAGATGATTGGAGGAAATTACGGTAGTTTTTGTATGTTTCAAAAGAAATTTAATTTTGATAGTGCATATTTTCCAGTTTATTGTGCATGTTTTGCCATATTATAGTGCATGGAAATCCGGGCTCTACTGATAAGTCTATATGAATTCATGTAGATTTAATTCACATTAAACGTGGTATGTATTGAATAGGTAGTTTTATTAAATTATCTTAAAGATATTTTTGCCTAACATCAATTTCAATACGGAACAATTATGAGAGTTGTTACTTGTAAGTGGTATGTTCCGAGCTGTCAGTGGAGAGATGGCATGGAATGACATCAGTAGACGAATAAGTTTGAGTAGTGTCTTTAAAAGTGGGAAAGATAACAATATGAGGATAAAGTTGGAATTCAAGAGGACAAATTGGGGCAAATATGCTTTTTATGGGAAGGGGAGTTAGGGTTTGGAATAACTTACTAAGGGAGATGTTCAATAAATTTCCAATTTCTTTACAATCGTTTCAGAAAAAGCTAGGAAAACAACAGATAGGGAAACTGCCACTTGGACGACTGCTCTAAATGTGATTGATTGATTGATTGATTGATTGATTGATTGATTGATTGATTGATTGATTGATTGATTGATTGATTGATTGATTGATTGATTGATTGACGTCTGCTCCTGGGTAGGTTTCTAACACCAGACCAAGGGGCCAGTCGAATTTCTTCACCCCATCTGACTCACTCAGCACAATCTCTCTCACCTGTAGTGTTCCCTGCTTATACACCCTCTGTTGGACCAGCATGCCCAAATACTCATTGCGGAAACGCCAAAGGAAGTCATCTCGGATATGCTGAAGATATCTCAGCCTTCTGTTCAGGCTGCAGGCATCCATTTCATCCAAGTCTACATCATTTCTTGGCAGACCTTGCACAAACACAGCCAGTGTCGATGGTTTCAGAGTCTCTGTCGTGTCTTCTATGAAAGTCAATGGTGTAGAGTATAATGTGGCTTCACAGTTGCACAGCGTAGTTTCAAATTCTTCAAAACTTAACTTTTCTGCCTAGGATTCTTCGCGGGATTTCTTTTACTACGTGGTTCAATCTCTCCCACCATCCCCGCCACCATTGTACGGCCGAATGGTTGAAGATCGACTTGATTTTCTATACGCTGGACGTAGCAATTATTTCCTGCCAATTCAGTTGTATCAGGCTGTTGCTCGCACCTACAAAGTTGGTGCCATTATCAGTATTTACGACCTGAACTCTCCCCTGTCTGGCAATAAATCTCCTCAAGGATATGATGAAGCTTTCTGTGGATAGGGACTTGTCAAGCTCAAGTGCACTGCTCAGTAGACAGCGCATGTGAATAGTACTATCCATACCAGGGTACCCGCTAGTAACCTAAATCTGTTTTTCCTGTATTTTCCCTGTGTTTTGCTTGGGATATCCTCATTTTCCCTGCATCAAATTTGGTGGAACATGGTACATAAAAATTATGCCATGAGCAATCAGACAATCACTTCTCAAACTAATGCCTGCGTTCATCAGGGACCTTATTCTTGGAATTGGTGTGAGTGAGAATGCCAGTTTCTAAACACACTCATGACAGAAACATATGGGTTAGTGTTCAGAAGCTCAGGAATAATATCCCACCAGTAGTAAATGGAAGTGTTATTCAAATACATATGGAGGTCAAGCAGTGTGCATAGAAACAACCACCACTGACATATTTCTTTCTTTGTAGATTTTTTCTGTGATAATTTCACTTTTCTGCAATAGTTTTTCCTTAATAGTGAGGCAAAATCCATAATAATTACTGGGAAAAGTGGTAGGAAAAAAGAAGAAGAAGAATGCATTATTGTGTTTTTTTTTTTTTTTGTGTGTGTGTGGAATAGAGGAAATGGCAGCAAAAATTGGATTATGGGTAAATGATAAGAAGACACTTTACATGACTGTACAGAGACCGAATCATGAGGAGGTTGACAGATTGCCTTTGAAGATTGGGAAATATATATTTAAAAGAGTAGAGAAGTTTTTATTCCTTGGTGTATTAATCGATGAGCAAAACCGAAGGCAACAGGAACACCAAGCTAGAATTAAGAATGCAAATAAGACATTTTATTTTATTTCAGTAAATGTGAATGTCCAAACCTACCACCCACTTCACTGCTTCGGGTGTTGCTGAGTTGAGGTCTTCCAATGCTGCCAGTGAAAGCACGGAGTGGACATTCCTGCACTACATGTTTCATTGTTTGGCAAACCTCCCCACAGTCACAGTATGGAGAAACTGACCAGCCCCAGGAACACACTATAATGGGTGTGATAGAATCCAACAGACTGCGCTGGGCTGGACATGTACTGAGGAAGCAGGACAACAGAGCATCAGTAGATCTATACAAGGGATCTCTTAATGAAGAAAGACCTTTAGGAAGCACCTAAAAGAAGGAGATCAACAAGGTATGCCGTACTCTCCAGATTGATAACTGGAAAGAGCAGGCTCAAGATCGAAAAGGATGGAAGAGGACTGTGAGATCAGCACGGGAACATAAGAAAGACCACAAGACTTTGTAGCAGCAGTCAAAGGGATGCTTCACTCATTCTATTACCTCAAAAGAAACCTAAACAGCTATTCAAGACTTGAATGAAGCCACTCCTTTTAACTACAACTACATTAATATATTCTGCTACCTTTGGATATTCAATGTTACAATAAACAAGAACTAATTGTTCTAATTCTTCACTGATCTAAACACCAAACTGCAGCAAGTCTCGTAAATTCTAGAAGCTAGTCTCCAACAGTTTCCAAGACTTAAATTTAGTATATCACCGACACACAGAGTTGAATCATAGTTTTTTAAATAATTACATTGGAGATCGCAATCATTATCCAAATTTTCAACATCGGAAGTTACTGTGCTCCAGATTTCAACGGTTTTAGAAAATATGACTCCTATATATTTTAACTTTCAGTTCTTATTCATGACTCAAATTTAAAGACATATTACAGTTGTTTCAATCAACCACAACATTGTACAAACAATTTTAGCCAAATTTTCAAATTGTAGTTACTATGTTTTGGACGTCAATGAATTTTAGAATTAAGAGTTACTCCAATTCAACACTGTAAATGTGAAAACAGTTTTCAACCAAAAGAAATTGTAAATTGTATTTACTATATTTTAGACGCCAATGTATTTTAGAATTTAAGGATTACCAACATTGTAATTCATATTTTTAGACTTTTAATGTGTACATATTTCCTATATTATTACCAAACATGGACATATACTCAAGCAAAATATTTTGTAAAAAAATCCAATTACGACAGGTCTTAACCTTGAGACAATTGTGTAGGCTTGTAAATAAAGCGAAACATGTCCCTGCAAATTCATGTTGTAATATTATGAACTAGCAACTTAATAATAATAATAATGCTATTTGTTTAACGTCCCACTAACTACTTTTAAGGTTTTCGGAGACGCCGAGGTGCCGGAATTTTGTCCCGCAGGAGTTCTTTTACGTGCCAGTAAATCTACCGACACGAGGCTGACATATTTGAGCACCTTCAAATATCACCGGACTGAGCCAGGATCGAACCTGCCAAGTTGGGGTCAGAAGGCCAGCGCCTCAACCGGCTGAGCCACTCAGCCCGGCACTAGCAACTTAAAACCAATTTGTATTGAACAGGTGGATTGATATAATCACTATATTGTAGACATTTATAACTTCACATCCCTCAGAAGCCTACGGAGTGAGTGTTGTTGTTGTTGTTGTTATTATTATTATTATTATTATTATTATTATTATTATTATTATTATTATTATTATTATTATTATTATTACCGTATTTCTCCGAATCCAAGACATTTTTCCTCAGAATCTCAGAATCAAGAGCCGTCTTGCATTCGTGACCTTACAGTAATGACCACCACTGGCAGCTACCATGGTAACCCCGCTGCTTCCCTTCATATAGATGGGAGTTACTACCTTAACATGATATGTGTCCTATTCCGTCAGAGTAAACTGTTCCAGAAATATTATGTTCCACATGAGACCGTATTACAAAAGTAACTGTCTGAGCGAAACCAAGGGAAAGGTAGGGAGTTTCTGATTGGCTAATGGAAATTAGGAAGCATAGCAGCTCGCTTTAAGCGGGCCTCCTGTGCAGGTGCGAGCGATAATTTTGTAACAGTTTAGAGGCAATGCTGATACTCTTAACCTGTTACTTGCTGGCCAGTTACAGATATTCGTTAGTTATTCGAAATGCTTTGTATTAAGCTTACTGGGGTATTGCATACAGTAGCTCAGTTCCTTGAAACTGTTACGCATGGTCTTCCCACTTTGAATATCGTGTTTCATGCCGTGTTGTGGACATTGAGCAAAAGACCCAGTACAATTTATGTGGAAAAAACTCAAGTACAGGAAAATGGTTTCTTTTATGAAGGTACAAAATAATAATATAATTTTTAAAAATTCAACCAGTTCATGTAGTCCTCATTAATGTACACGGTACTCAAATATCAGGTCCTGAAAAGCTATCGCAAGTGCCATAACATGTACATGGGTCACTGAAAACATTTTCTAGGAATAGTAAAGAATGTGGGTGACGAGCTGCAAAAAGGGAGAGTGGAAGAGAAGGAAGAGAGATGAAAATATAGTATTGCTATTTATAAGTACTTACTAAAGTGTGGATAGGGGCTGCAAGAGACAGCAGGTATAGTGAATGATCCTCCCAAAAGTTGACCTGCAACTTGTATTATGTTACTTAATCCTAATAAACTTATTCCAACCTAATACTACACTGTAACGGATACCCAGATACATGATACTGGAAAGTAACCATTTGTCCCATCACTCCCCCCGCGCTCAAAACTCGTTAACCATCAACGTCCGCGTCTTTATTAGGCCTGTACATCGCTAGCCTGGCAACCATTTGTACAGTGCCTCTGTGTAACACGTGGAAATGAAGAATAATTGTGCAGCCACAAGAAAATACGGCATAACTAAAGCCAATGTTCCGCGTTAACGTGAACACAAAGATAGCTTAAACATGCGTAATGTAGGCCTACAAAATATCCATTCAGTGGCCCGCAAAAAGGGCGCTTTAAAGAAGTCGAAGATGAAATTGTGAGATATGTGCGTGAAAAACGCAAGGGCAGAATGGCCATACCACGGCGCAATCAACGTGTTGACCTTCAACGTCTGCGTCTTTATTATACATCGCTAGCCGCTGAAGTCAGCCGAAGCTGGCAAGCAAGACGTACATCTAGCGGCAACCCGGTGTACTGTACCTGACACTTAGTATTAGTTTTATAGACAGCGGGAATATTTTCCTGATGGATCATCGTATTGTAAAGACATGGAACAGGTATTGCCGGCAAAATTTCAATGAGTTCTCTTCGATATTATGATGCCAGTTTTAATTTAATACTGAGAACTGAACATCCAGTTATTAAATTATTATGCAGCCGCAAGAAAATATGGCATATCTAAAGTTCGGGGGTTAAATTTAATTTCGTGTGGCTATTTCTAGCCGAGTGCAGCCAATGTAAGGCAGACCCTCCGATGAGGGTGGGCCGCATCTGCCATGTGTAGGGAACTGCGTGTTATTGTGGTGGAGGACAGTGTTATGTGTGGTGTGTGAATTGCAGGGATGTTGGGGACAGCACAAACACCCAGCCCTCGGGCCATTGGAATTAACCAATGAAGATTAAAATCCCCAGCCCGGCCTGGAATCGAACGCGGAACCCTCTGAACCGTAGGCCAGTACGCTGATCGTTCAGCCAATGAGTCGGACAGTTCGGGGGGGGGAGTGGCGTGAAGACAAAGATAGTCTAAAAATGCGTACTGTACAAGAAAGGCATTCATATGGTTTCACGAAGCACTTTTTAAGCCTAATTTAATTCTTCTGAAGGAAAAAATGGGAGTTGTCTTGGATTCGTAGAAATACGGTACCGGTATTATTATTATTATTATTATTATTATTATTATTATTATTATGATTATTATTATTATTATTATTATTATTATTATTATTTAAGTTTTGGTTTAATTAGAACAAGACAATTACAAATTACAGGGGGGAAAGTTATTATGTATCAAAATAAAGGCCTGGAATTATATTATCGATCACTCTATCTGTCTCAAAGTAAGACTCGCATGGCGTCTTCATATCCGTCTCACTAGATCATTCCATTCGGGTCCAGTCTTAGACCGAAAGCTTAATTTTGTCATTAAAAGTCACTTCCCTTTGTTTTCCCTGTATATTTTCTGCTTTTTGATTTCCCTGTTTTTCCAGAAAATGGCTAACCTGCATACCTTATCTCCCAAGTGCAGGTTTAACGGACCTGCCATATCAATGCCGGTCACTTCAATTACCGCTGCACATTTAACACAGTCTTTCAGTAATGGTTCAGAAGGGGATTCAACCAGTTTGCTCTGATATTGTGTACAAATCACGTATTTTCTCATTATGCTTCATACCAATCTCTTAATGCCAATAATCCAGAACTTTTCCCTGATGTTGGCGATCATTATCTGGTAGCCAGCATGCTGCATTTGACAGTGCTTCTCAGATACCATTCGATGGACTATGATGTCATGAGGTAGGAGTGTTGGGTGCTTGAATTCGTCTGGTTCATCACTAAGCAATAACCTTGTTCGCACTCTAATCAGCCGATGTTGGTCTTTGAATGTCTCAAGTGCCTTTGGGGTTTCGGATTCATCATTTCGGAAGCGCTCTAGCTGGATGCATTGTAACAGTGTTATTTCCGCATTCTCTACTTCTTTGTAGTGAAGTTTTCCTGTTTGCTTCCTCGAACTGGCATAATTGTATTGAAATCTCGGTGTCCAAGCAGTCATTCTTATAGTCTTCACGGAACTGGATAAATAATGAAGATCACCACTGAATCTTGAGTTGCCACAGGAAACAGTACATGAAGTTGTCTTCTTTATTTCCTTGTTCACATCCTGTTCTCGAGCAAGTATCTCTAATTGTGGCCACTGTCCTTTCTCATCCTGAAGCCAGTCAGGACCTTCCTACCATCGGCTGAGGAACAAAACCTTTGCATTGCACCCTCTGGAAGGCAAGTCGACCGGATTGAGAGCACCTGGAATTTAGTACCATTCATCTGGAGTAGTGTTTTGTCTGATCTCTCTGCATCTGTTACCGACAAAGACATTCCAATAATCTTCTCTCCTTATCCGTGCGAGAACGACCAACGAATCACTCCAACAGTATGTCTTACATCCTTCTAGTAAGCTCTTCTTCACTTCACTGTGCGACCTTGACGCAATAAGGGCTGCTATCAGTTCAAGTCGAGGGATAGACCAGTCCTTTAAAGGTGACATTCTTGCTTTGACCTATGCGAGACACACGGTTGTCTTCCTATCATGCTCTGTACACAAAAAAGCACAAGCAGCATATGCTTTCTTACTGGCATCACTGAAAATACGTACACTAACCATTTCTGGCTTAATCGTAGCTTCTGCTAATCTTCTTTTTACCCGACATTTCCCAAGCCAATGCACATTTCTCAGGTATGCCAGAAATTTGCCCAATATGACTAAGTTTCCTGTAGGAGCAATTTTGTAACCAATATTGTTGGACTAGCAAAACCAAGAGGATCGAAGACTTTCTGAGCAATGGACAGCAACATACATTTTGTAATTTAGTTCCTGGTGAATCCTATAGCATCGACATCACAGAAAATCTCATCCATGTTAGTTTCCCATAGTAATCCCAGCAATGGTACTGCTTCCAGTTTTTCTGCGTCCTTATGAAGTTGTGTACTAGTCCATCCTTGGAGCTCAAATTTTGCAGTGGACATCAGTTCCTTTGCTTCTTTGATGAATTTCCTCAACTTCTGCTCAGAATCGACACTTGTTGTGCAATAAAATTATCAGTGTAGAATGATTTCTTCAGTTTTTCAGCTGTTTCCTTTAATTCCTCCAGTACCTGTTCGAAGTGATGGCGCAGAGTAGCACTTAGCAAGAAAGGAATCGTCGCAACCCCAAATACCACCCTACAATGTTTTAATGTTACCACTTCTCGCAAGTCACATCTTTTCCACCAGAGAAGTTTCAAAAACCATCAATCCTCGCATGTTAAGCTGATCTGTAGAAATGCTTTGGCTATGTGTGCAGTAACTCTAATTGCATTCTTTCTGAACTGCAGCAGTAGATTCGAAATCAATTCTATTAAATTTGGTCCTGTTTCCAAGCAAGAGTTCAGTGAGTTGCCTCGAGTATCTCGAGAAGAGGCACTGAATACTGGGCGTATTTTTGTCATTTCACTAGATTCCTTTATCACTGCATGATGTGGGAGAAAATAACCTGACCCACTGTCTTCTGCATCTGGAACCATTTAAATTATGCCATCCTTCAACTAATTTTCAAAAATTTCATGATATTCACTAAGCTTATCAATTCTGGAAAGAGGTCTTGTCACCGACAGTAGTCTTCTCTCAGCCATTGCCCGATTATCTGTTAACTCAGGATGTCCTTCCTTCCATGCCAAGCAGACTTCATATCTGTTATCCTCATCTGTAGATAGCTGCAACAATTCTGAAATCTCTTCTTCCATTCATACCTTTGATTTGAGCTCTGCTTGGTCTTGAATATGTATGATGTCTAGTTCCCACAAATCTCATAAACTGAAATTCACATTAGTGACCCCAACCACTTGTCTACCTTTTATATTCCTCCTGCATCTCATGATGGTCCAACCTAACCGTGTCTCAGATGCCATAATATAATCATCTATTTTCATGGTATTGCCAGTTCAAAGTTTACCGAGGACATCTGCTCCTAATAGAATTTCAATGTCTGGTGCATTGCGACCTTGATTTGTGAGTGTGATGTTCAATTCTTTCAACTGTGAAAATTGTTTTTTCAGTCGAGGAACAAAATAACATTCTACATTGATCCAACAGCATCACTGAACATTCAAATTTCTGGTCTAAGCTTCATAATTTGATCTCGTAGATCTTATGTTCCTACTCCCTCAACTTGCCTCCCTCAAAGAGGTTATGACTGAATGTCTCTTCCTCTAAACATTTTAGATTGAGTTCTCTGGGTACCGGTATGTGATCTCTGTGAACCAGAATCTAGAAGAACTCTTGCCAAGCATATCGTCCTACCAGTGACTATAATTACGATAAGTGTCTGTAGCAATCAATGTCTGTCCTCCCTGCTGAGATAGTAAACTGTGTGTTCCATTGGTTTGTGAATCCCTGGGTGTATTGTTGACTTGTCTTACTTCCATACACAACTGTGGATACGTTATTGTAACATGACACTTATCACAGATCAAACATTTCACAAAACATTTTCATCTCTTAGCATTGTGCCCTGCTTTAAGAAACAAGTAACATCTTGCCTTTTGCTTTAGCAAATTCTTCTTGGCTTCTACTGTTAACGTCTTGGCATTAAAACACTTTACAGAAGTATGTGATGATTTATCACACCATAAACATGCATCCTTAATAGAATACTTATTCTCACTTGCTAAAATACATGCAGCAGTGGGTACCTTATCTACCTTTGATGCAGAACTCTTAAAATGAAAACTTAAGCTGAAAACAGATATAGTGAGTGCAAAGCATTCTTCACTTTCAACTTCTAACCTCAAAAATGCTAGGAGGCTAGCTAGAATATCCTGCTCATCATGATGATAATGATGTAGTATAATTTCGTCAAACAAACATCCAAGGAAGGAATGATTGCTTCTTACCTAAATATCAAGTCTTCCATCTCAGCTTTTAGCTGAGCTAAGGCTTCTCGATCAATATTTTGGCAGCCTTTGATGCCAAGCAATTGAAGCTTTGTCAGGTGAGTTTTTATGAGATGTAATGGTAGTCCTTCAGCATTGCACCAGTTTAATTTAAGAACTCTTAATTCACGTAGTTCTATCATTAGCTTCATACTTTGTTTAGTTAAAAGCTTACAGTTTTTTAGACTGAGATATTTCAAATTCTTACATTTCATAAGGTATGCCATACCGGCATCAGTAATGCGGGAGTCATTTAAATTAATAGATTCCAACATTGTCAATTTATGTAAATTTTGCACAGTTTGATCTGTTACACCAAAACAATTACACAAATGGAATGATATTAAGTTTGGACAGTTAGAAATAATTACTTCACCCAAAACATCATGGTATCCTTTATAATAAACCAGTGAAATATGTTGTAATTGAGTCATGCCTTGATTCAGAAATATATCAATCAAACATGTTCTGTCAACATTATTTAAACCATATAAAAATAATGCTCGTAAACTTTTCAAACTCTGCAGGACATAGAGATCCTCTTCATAATTTCCAAAAAAGCAAAAGAGATGTAATTCTTCCAACACTGGGCATACTCCTATGAGAGGAAGGGAACTGGCTCCTTCTATATCCATCCATCTTAGAGTTAGTTTCAATAGTTGAGCTTTTCTCCTCTTCAAAAAATATTTCAGATCATTATTGCTGTGGCTCTTATTTATAACATTTATTATCTTCAACTTAGGGCAGATATCAGCTATAAGTCGCAATTTCAGAACTGCTTCCCTATCATCGCCATCAGATAGCTCTGTAAGATTATAAAATTTTCCAAGAATTCTCAATTTCTTTGGATTACTCAGTACATCATAAGGGATGCGTAAGTATTGAATGCAAGGGCATTTCTCAGCTAGAATCTTGAGATGTGTGGTATTTACATTCTGCAAAACCAACTCAAACCAAATCCAGCTAAGACTCAAATCTGTGCGTTCCATCTGCGGCATGCGCAGGCCTCTCAGAAACTCAAAGTGCTATGGAAGGGGAACTTACTGGAACACTGCTTTACGCCAAAGTACCTGGGAGTTATGCTGGATCGCACATTAACATATAAGAAACATTGCCAAAACCTGAAACAAAAGATAGCTGCCAGAAACAACATTCTACGAAAGTTATCAGGAACAAGTTGGGGAACACAACCACAAACAATTAGAACATCAGCTCTAGCTCTATGCTATTCTGCAGGAGAATATGCCTCCCCAGTTTGGTACAGGTCAGCTCATACGAAGCAGGTCGACATAGCTTTAAACGAAAGCTGCAGGATCATCACTGGATGTTTGAAACCTACACCCATTGAGAAGGTCCAACTTTTAGCTGGTATTGCTCCCGGTGAGATTCGTAGGGAGGTAGCAGCTAACAAAGAAAGGCTCCAGTCATCTTCTTCAGAAGCACATCCTCTCTATGGATACCAACCAGCCACACAGAGGCTAAAATCTAGGAAAAGTTTTCTCCGCACATCAGTCAACCTTGAGGGGAAAGCAGAGAATGCTAGAGTCACAATGTGGAAAGAAAGAATCCACCACCTTTCCAACTGGATAGAGCCAAAGGAAAGTCTTCCATGTGGACACCAGGAGAAGTGGACAGTATGGAAAGCCCTTAACAGACTCCGTACAGAAGTCGGCAGAACCAAAGTAAACTTGCGGAAGTGGGGCTTCTCAAGTGATTCATCACTTTGTGATTGCGGAGAGCAGCAGACGATCCAACATCTATGTCAGTGTGTTTTATGTCCTTCAATGTGCACTATGAAAGACTTGATTGCAGCCTCCCCCAACGCTATTGACGTCGCCCAATACTGGGCAAGCATCATCTAGCTCTTGAATATTGTTGCTCTATCTGTGATTGTATAATAGACTTGTATATTTGTATAGTAGAAATGTAGATGTTGCTTTTTGTTAAATATCTATAAGTTGATACTTCTGACACGAATAAAGAAAGACTCTAGTCTCTTGATATATGGACAGTATTGTGAAATTGTATTAAATATAACTGGCTGAACTATCTTTTCTGTTAATATTATACTTAACAGTTTTGGAGCCTGCTGAAGGAAATGTTTTATTTCACTATCAGATGTTGTACAATATGGGTGATAAGTCCTATCATTCCATAATGAAGAATCCTGGGATACATCCCTCCATCTTTCACACACATGTTGCACTGAGTACACTAATTCTTCAGTTGCCACATAAGAAAATATTTTTAGCAGTATCTCATTGGGTAAATCCACCATGCACTTATGTCCGGCCATCATTTCCTGCAATGAAAGATAATTTATTTATACAATATGTTTGCATTCTAAAATTCTATAAACAAAGTATTCCAGCTACCTTAACCTGCCTCATACTTCAGTGAGCAAAGCAACAACTATTACCTTCTTTTTTTACAGGTTGTTTTACAGGAACTTTACGAGAACTGTAGTCACAAGTGCCATATAATATTTTAAGACAAACTTTGATTAATGAATTGTGCACATAGTTTTACAACACTATTTTAATTTTAAGGTAGTTAATTTGAAGATTAACATGTTTCTTAGTAACATATAGAATATGTTGGCTATACCATGTGCATTTTGTATGTATCTATTTCTAATGTGTGTTATTTAATCATCTTTCTTAATTCATGTATTGCTTGAGCTGATGATGGTTCTAGGTGAACAAAAATCAGTACTCATTGATTAAATTGTATAAAAGTACCTTTTAGAGTGTTGATTGGTGTAACATCCTTTGAATAATTCCTACTATATAAGTTGCTTTATGTCACACCAACACAGATAGGTCTTATGGCGATGATGAGATAGGAAAGGGCTAGGAGTGGGAAGAAAGTGGCCATGGCCTTAATTTACCCGTTCGCACCACATTTAAATACCATAGCAGTAAACTGACAAATCACATTTAAATGTCTCTCTACGGCAGTTGTCAGCACAAAATTATTTCAAAATTCATGCAAACCAACCAGTAAAGATTCCTTTCTGAAAATATGCATGCATGATAATGAAAGAATAAGCTTACGAATGCCACTTTTCTAGTATTTATGCTGAGTCAAGTCAGTCTGTGCCGAGGTAAAACTCGTTTCGAAAGACTTGGCCCATCGTCGTCATTTATATCACTTTCCGTTTCATCAGCACTATTACACGCAGTGCTAGAACACAAACTAAGACCTTCAGAGTCTATTTTATCGTCACAAACATCACTGCCTTCAGTATCACTCTCTGAAACACTATTTACTGTACTAGCTTTAGTATTCCATCTTCATCAACACCAACACATCTGCTTGATGCCATGATGACATCTGATGTGAGTGAAATAATATGAACAAAGATTCTTTTATCTGTTGTTCTGGAAGTGTGTGATAACTTGGAACATGGGAAAAAACCAAAGCCACATTTCTAAACTTCAGCTCAGAATGCATACAAGTGGCATCTGTGGGTTAGTAACTGAACTACATGAATTGATATACAGCAGTGCATCGCCACAAGCTGAACTTGTCATTTGAGTCATGTGCGATGAATGACTTGCGAGCTAGGGTCATTAGATTATGCAGTTGGGTTAAGGTATAGCCCCAGCATTTCCAGATGTGAAAATGGGAAACTACAGAGAACCTCCTTCAGCGCTGCTGACAGTGGAGTTGGAACCCACTATCTCCCAAATGCAAGCTCTCAGCTGTGCGCCCATAACTGCACGGCCTATGTTCTCAATTCTACTACTACTACTACTACTACTACTACTACTACTACTACTACTACTACTACTACTACTACTACTACTGTTCCTATAAGAATAGTTGAGGAATATGCAGGATGTTCTATGAGCTTCTTTTTACTAAACTAAAGTAAACTCCGGCTCAGGCACATCTCTGCGGAGGTTCGGACCTGCCTTCAGGCAGAATACACCCTTACCTTGGAGGCCATGATCATTAAGGTGTCAAGTCTGTATGGTCTGACACGGTGGTTAGCAGGTTCAAGTCCCGTTGGTCGAAAAAATTTCACCATCAGAATGTTAGCCAACAGGGCAGGACAGGTGTGGTATACAGTTTCTAATCAATAGATTGTGTGTCAAAGGCCTGGATTCAACTCCATATCTCTCTGCAATGTTCATATGGAGTGAGGGCATATGATGCTGTTGATGGTGATTCGTCCATCAGATGGAGATGTTAAATCTTGAGCAGACACCTTGATCCTATTAGACAGGAGTAGGCTATGTACCAGCACAGGCTTTTACCCTCTCCCTTCCTACTATCATACATCATGTCATTCATTTTATCTCATTAACTCCTCTGTCCAGCTCCATGGCTAAATGGTTAGTAGGCTGGCCTTTGATTCAAAGGGTCCGGGGTTCGATTCCCGGCTGGGTTAGGGATTTTAACCGTAATTGGTTAATTCATCTGGCTCAGGGGCTGGGTGTGTGTGCTGTCATCATCATTAGAAATCTTAGATATGGCCCCATCCTCACAGACATGACTGTGCATCTTCTATAGGCTGTTTACTAGGAAAAGACCTGCTACATGGGCGCCCATATGACAGATTGCAGGGGGGCCTAGAGCTGGGGGTATGTAGTATTTTTAAAATTTTGGAAGATAAATGGTGGTAGAATAACACCCACAATATCCCCTGCCTGTTGGTTGGGGGGGGGGGGGGGGGGTACTACCACTTCTACGTAAAAGTATTTAAAAGTTGAAATCATTTTCTTGAAAGAAAAACACCTGACTACATTAATTTTTGCCTTTCCCTGAGAGCCAAGGGGAGGGGGGATTCGGCCTCCCTTGCCCCCAGGCATGGGAGCCCTTGGACCTGCATCAGGCCTTTATTTATTTATTTATTTATTTATTTTATTTATTTATTTATTTATGTATCTTTCTTTCTTTCTTTCTTTCTTTCTTTCTTTCTTTCTTTCTTTCTTTCTTGAGTTAGCTATGCAGTTCTGGCCATGTAGCTATGGACTTGCATTTGGGAGCTGAAAGTTTTGAATCCCTCTGTTGGCAACTCTGAAGATAGCTTTTGCCATTTTCACACCAGTCAACCTAACTTAATGAAGGCCACATCCTCTACCTTCCCAACCATGCCTTTTTCCCATCCTTGCATTGCCAGAAACTTTTGTGTTAGTGCAACACTAAACCACTAGCAAACAGAAACTTTATAGATAAACTTTGCATAAGTTTACACCTTATTGTCTTCATAGTGTTCATCTTATGGGAGACCTAATTCTGATGAGTAAAATGAACAGGTGTGTATATGAATAAATATATACTGACATGATATTCTTTTGGCTTTATGCTACATTAAGAGAGACAAATATATGGAACACAATTTAAATTAAGATTGTTGATCAATCAGTGATGAAAGCAGAAACATTGTTCACTTCTTGTTCATAGGTATTTGATATTGCCATAATGCCAAGACTGAGGTGGAAATCATCAATTAATATTGCTGCATTTCTAATGTATGTCTAGTCCCGTTTCCTATTGCAGGGTTGGGCATGAGGTGAGATGAAATTATACGGCATGTTACTACAGGCAGATGCCCTTCCTGTTGCCAAACTGAGTTAAGGAGCGAAAGAAGAGGAAATGAATGATGATGAATGAAATATAATAAGGAGGTGGAGGATTTGCCTGTGGCCTATGAATATGTCACAGCAATATCCTGGAAGTGAAAATGGAAAACCAATCTCAGGACAGCCAATAGTCGGGTTTGAACACACTAGTCTTCTGAATGCAAAGCTCGGCTCCATAGCCGGAATGTGTTAATATGCGCAGCAACTCCTCTCAGTATGGCAGCAAACTTTGTTACAAGATCATCATTCACCAAGGAGGATGAATCAAAATACTTCTTGAAGAAAGATCATCCTTTGACATGTGGAAACTTTCTAGAAATTGTTCTGATATTAAGTGGATTGCCTGGCTTGATAGCAAGAAATTTGCATGTCGGTTTTACAGGTAAGAGAAATGTAGGCAATAAGACTAATGTCCATTGATATTACCAGTATCATGTAGAAGTCCAAGGAATGGCTGTTCATAATCTATTTCTAGAATATACTTTCTTTTGGCCTTAATTCTCCCTATTCTCATGGCCATTATCTCTAATAACTCAATACCCTTTCCTAAAGAGGTTGATTTTCTCCCATTATTTCTTTTGTTTATGAGTGAATCTCAGGACCATGTGCTGTACATACCTTTACATGTATATTTTATGCAAAAAATTGTAACATATGGTAAATAAATAAATATTCTAAATTTAACAAGTTCTTCAACCACATATCTCAGCTATATCTGAGATGATGGGAACCACCCAGGCTCATTTGTTTTTTTTTCTTGTATATTTTACAATCTGCTTTACGTCACATTGAGACAGTAGGTCTTATGGCGATGATAGGATAGAAAAGAGCTGGTGGGAAGGAAGTGACTGTGGCCTTAATTAAAGCACAACTCCAGCATTTGCCTGGTGTAAAAATGGGCCGTTGTCAGGGCTGCCGACAGTGGGCTCAAACCCACTATCTCCCAATTGCAAGCTGATAGCTACGTGACCAAAACCGTACAGCCATTTGCTTGGTTATTTGGGTTTTGGCCAGGGGTTTAAGGCTGTATGCACTACCTGATACCCCATGCTTTTTTCAGGTAGAAATTTCACCCAGCAGTCACTGTAATTCAAACTTGGGCCATCTGGGTGACAAGTCACCAGCTAAGCCAGTGCACTATCACTCCCACAACCCTGCACTTCATTCATGGAGGGTAAGAGAAGTAGAGGGACCCCAAGACAACAAACGTTAAACTAATGATTTAAGAATAAGAAGAATGGAACTAAATGAGGCCACAGGGCTAGTTACAAATAAAGAATTGTTGAGGTGTTTAGAAAATTCACAGAGGCTTGCAGAATGAATGCTGAAAGTAACAGTCTATAATGAAGATGTATGTATGTAATAATAAAAAATATAAAAAAAGTGGTGAGGGGGAGTGGCATAATTTAGTGGGACTGGGAACAGCTTAACATTAAATCGAGCTCTGTCTCTATTACAAAGCATACAAAAATGAGGTATATATTTACTTTTGATACTGAACATTTGATTTTGCCTACAGCATCCATGCTTGTTAACATAACAGATCATAACTACTGTTTGTGCTACCTACTGGCATTTATTTACAATGTGGTTGAGTTTAAGCTTGCTAGATAGTAGCAGAAATCAAAACAAAAATATTCCAAAGTAAACTGTCCTCAAGGTACAACACTCTCCCATATATTATACTGGCAAAAAAATCAAGGATGCTCTTTGTGTTATGTAAAAAACGATGGTGCAAGCGGATTGGTGGAGAAAATGTTCCATTTCAGAGAAATGAGATTAGTTTTTCACTTCCAGGTGCACGATTCAAATTGACGAACTCTCCATATTTGCTCTGCCAAAGCGCAAGCCGCTGCCCACTGCTGTGCTCCAGAGAAGGGAGACAGAGATAATACTCGGTGCGAATGCACACAATTTCTCATTTGTTTTGCACAGTCGCTTCCCAGTCCCAGTACGCAGTGTACAGTTTGTTCTGCACACATTGGCTACTAAGTTGGCGGCAGAAACTGGTGAGAATGGCTCTGTTCTGGTACATCAACGTAAAAATGGCTGATTAAGCACCTACCCTATGGGGCAGCAAATTGCAATGGGAGAGAAGCCACACAGATTTATGGTATCTGGTACCCTAATCGCCACCAACCTCATCATTCAACCTTCGTGTCTATTGACAAGAGCGTTGAAGGAGGATGGAAGGAAACCCTCATGTGACAGTAGTGCGCTTATTTCAGCATTGGTTTAGTGTCAATATTTGGGCTGGCATTGTTGGTGACTATTTACTTGGGCCACATGTCCTCCTCGCCTGAACCGTGAGGAATGCTACCGTTTCTCGGTAGAATGACTGCCTGGATTATTGGAAGATGCTCCTCTGGGTATTCGGCAGTGAATGTGGCTGTATCATGATGGCACTCCATCACTCGCCGTGTCATGCAGCACTTACCCCTGTGGGCAGCAGTGGTATCGCCTGTCTGTTTTAAGAGGTAACTAAAAGGGATCCCAGGGGCTCTCAACTTGGGAGTGTGGGTTGTCGGTCAAGGGACCTTTAGCTGAGTCCTGGAATTGCTGCCACTTACTTGTGCCAGGCTCCTCGCTTTCATCTAACCCAGGGTTTCCAATTAGTAAGGGCTTGGGCCACATTGGAAACCTTAGGCATGAATGCAGACCGCAGTTTAATAATAGGCCAATTTTTATAAAATTCCAAAAATAGAAGTACCAGTATGAAATAACATGCAGAGTTCAATTGAAATGAAGCTTTAACAATTTAAATTGCTTAAAACACTATTTTACAGTTGCATAAAAGAGTGAAATTAAAAATGAACACTATTATAGAGAAAGCAAAGTCATCTCCGTACAGGCCATGAAGGTCCCTGGAGGGTGGAAGGTAAAGGCTTGGGTTAGAGTGAGCTCTACGCCCGGCCGCCTTAGACCCAGAAAAATGAAAAGGCGTATGGCTTTTAGTGCCGAGAGTGTCCGAGGACATGTTCGGCTCACCAGGTGCAGGTCTTTTGATTTGACGTCCGTAGGCGACCTGCGCGTCATGATGAGGATGGAATGATGATGAAGACGACACATACGCCCAGCCCCCGTGCCAGTGAAATTAACCAATGGTGGTCAAAATTCCCGACCCTGCCGGGAATCGAACCCGGTACCCCTCCTACCAAAGGCCAGCACGCTAGCATTTAGCCATGGAGCCGAAATGCACCCAGAAAGTAACCTGGTATTCACTTTGGAAGTGGAAATTGCGTTTCTTAAATTTTACCACTTCCTGGCAGGGAATCGAACCCGCGTCCTTCCACGTGAACCGAGCACGCCTTTACCGCCTCGGCCAGGCAGCCCTCACTATTATACCCAGGATAATTGAATTGGAAGGAGAGTAGCAAATAATGTCAGTTCATTTCAATTAATATTTGACAAATGACAGGGGGGAAAAAAACACCGAAAGACGAACTGAAATTAATAATGTAGTCCAAACAAAACTTAATAAAGTACAATTTAGTGGGAGTAGTGTGAAGGGAACAATGATACACAGTTGTAACAGCAATGTACTTCCAGGAGTACTTCCCTGTACATTTCTTTGAGTGTGCAGCACTGTGTACTAGCCAGTACTACCGATGAGAGAAGAATTGCTATTTGTTTTACGTCGCACCGACACAGATAGGTCTTATGACGACGAAGGATAATAAAGGCCTAGGAGTGGCAAGGAAGCGGCCGTGCCCTTAATTAAGGTACAGCCCCAGCATTTGCCTGGTGTGAAAATGGGAACCATTTTCAGGGTTGCCGACAGTGGGGTTCGAACCCACTATCTCCCGGATGCAAGCTCACAGCCGCGCACCCGTAACTACACGACCAACTCGCCCAGTAGAGAAGAACTGAAACTGCTTCTTACATCAATGGCAGTTAAAGTATTTCTTGGTTTTCATTGCATGCTACGTTGCATTAAATGTCCATGGTGAGGTTGGCATGGAGTTTAAGATTTGGTATGGATCCTATAGCATTTGTGAGGACTCATTTTCCGCCGAATATTAGATTTTACATTTTTAAATCAAAAATAATTTATTCAGACCAAGTGAATACTTAAAAAAAGGAAATAATATTAAAGAATAAATTAGTTCTGACTTAGGTCTACCGGGCGAGTTGGCCATGCGGTTAGGGGCGCGCAGCAGTGAGCTTGCATCCGGGAGATAGTGGGTTCGAACTCCATTGTCGGCAGCCCTGAAGATGGTTTTCCGTAATTTACCATTTTCACATCAGGAAAATGCTGGGGCTGTACCTTAATTAAGGCCACGGCCACTTCCTTCCCACTCCTAGGCCTTTCCTATCCCATCGTCGCTGAAAAATGCTTGGGTCTACAAAGGTTATAAAAATTAATTCATTTTTGAACGAGTTGTTTTTGTTTTTTTTTTTTTGTACATTTTCCTCACATTTCTTAAAAAATTTTAAAGCCCTCGTGGGCCACAAATTATGGCTTCGAGGGCCGCTTGCAGCCCTTAGGCCGCCATTTGGAAACCCCCGATCTATCCTATCCAATCTTCTGTGGTCAACTCTTGTTCTTTTTTTTTAGCCTGATGATATTAGGTCTGAGGCCGTGGTGGGCCAGTTAAATGGCCTCCATGCTCAGCTGATTTAACTCCCATGGACTTTCCTTATTACGTGAAGATCGAAGTAAACAGGGAATTATTGGCCCTTTACTGTACGCAAACCATTGGGTGTATTTCAAAAGTAAAGGCCAAAGGCAGGCATTTATACAAGTGGAGGCACATGCTTCCCCTAGTGCACCGTCACTGCATTGTGTTATCTCAACGGCACACTAACAGCCAGCATCTTGGAAAGGTGTAGCGATCCAACTGATAAGTCCACTGCTGCACTGGGGCGAAACACTGGTAATTTCACGATTGAAAAAACGTAAAGAGCTTAATGTTTTCAACATTTGCAGTTGATGAAGTTTAATTGTAGTTTCCATCTAGAAACCTTATTTTTGATATAAAGGCCCAAGACAGGCATTTATACAAGTAGAGGCATGTGCTTCCTCTAGTGCACCGTCACTGCATTGTCCTACATAAGAAGCTTGCAGTGGTGTCTCAATGGTGCATTAGCCGCCAGCATCTTGGAAAGGTGTAGCGATCCAACTGATGAGCTCACTGCTGCACTGGGGCAAAACGCTGGTAATTTCACGATTGTAAAAGCCTAAAGAGCTTAATGTTTTTAACATTGGGTGTATTGTTTCTTTCATTCAGTATTTCATTCCTTTTACAATGTTGTGAGTAAAGGAATGCATGATCGTATGGCGGCAGTGACGCATCTTTGCGCATGTTAAATAATAATGTATGTTACTGTGATCAACAGATGAGATTCTCTGTTTCTATCTATTATACACTTCCCCTCCCTTCACTGAAGCACAACTCCGGGCAACAATTTGCACTCTGGCACATCAAGTAGGTACAGAGAGTTTGTCAGTTTGAATTATGTGCCTGAAAAAAACAAAGTAACCCTGATTTTCTCTAAAAGAAAAATACTTCTCCATCAATCCAACTGTGCCATTGTTCTTTATATAACACGAAGAGCATCCGCGATTTTTTTTTGCATTGGTGGTCGTCTGGAACCATCTCCATGAAATGTATCCTGATAAGTCAGATCAGCTGATCTTACACCCCTGGATTTTTTTTGTGAGGCCATGTAAAGCAACTGGTGTATACTGGCCAGTTCTGGTTGCCTTAGACAGCTCACCACTGAGGCATGCTGATCCGTTATCCCGGAAATGTTGCAACATGCCAGACGGTCCTTACAACATAGTGTGCAGCTCTGTGATGATGATGATGATGATGATGATGATGATGCTTGTTGTTTAAAGGGGCCTAACATCGAAGGTCATCAGCCCCGTGCAGCTCTGTATCGAACACGTGTTGTGTTAAACGACATAGGTAACTGAAATCCTGTCACATGTTTCCTAGCCTCTTCCAACCCAGCTCCATACCATATGCCAGCATATCAACGGCCCTTTTCAGGGCCAAATAAACAAACCAGTCTGTAGAAACTATGCAAGCTTGCCACTTCCCAAGAACTGTCTGTAAAAAATATATATATATACTGTATATATACTTCCATGGTATTTGAACCTCTAAACCCTTGAGCACTGTTCAGTTTCAGATCTCCAACCATGCCCTTGCCAAGTGAGCTATTGCGAGGCTTGACATGCAGCGGGCATTTTCCAGCCTATAGATCTCATGCGCATGAATGTTGCTGCGCTCTGGCGGCAAGTTGCTCGAATAGTTCATGTGACTTGCTCTCGTCAATGAAGTGAAGCAACGCGATTATCAGACTACGTTTGTTGAGATATGAAATCAAGTTCGAGATGGAAGAAAGTTATACAAAGAGTAGAACAAATTGTTCTGTGGTAGGATGTAACTATTCCTATAGAAATTGTTGCCCTAGGACGAACTTCTTCATATTCCAAAATAATAAGCAACATATTTAGTACCTCATTTAGACAAGATTGTTCATCTCATAGGTGTCTTGGTGAACTTCAGTCCTCTGATCATTAAAGCAGACGACGACGTATCTTTTAGGTAGGGCCTAAACTTAAATATGATTATATAATTAGGCCTATTGAATCGTACATCATTACATCAATTTAGTTCACTGTTTTTTTAATTTTTTTTTTTTACCTCTAACTCGAGTAGAAACTATATCATGTTTGAAATGTCTGGATAGTGGTAAAATCTATGCATGACTACCGTAACAAATAACACTATGTATAACGCTTGAAAATTAGCGGAAGGTAATGTTCGAAATGAAACCTCTCTACCGTGAGAATAATATTTGAAAAGAATTCGTCATTACTGGAGACACCCAATTTCACCCTTTTCACAGGATTTGAGGTTCAAAATATACAATGATGCCTGTACCTGGGTGTAATATACGTGAGTTTCCTTTAACTTGATATCACCATCAATGTCAGTATACAAATATGGAACATTACACATGTTCTCATCAATCACGGGCTTTTCCCAACACGAGTAAGGGCACTTACTCTCCAAAAGAGAGAGTCAGTCTTGACCTAGCACTATCCCATCCGGGCTGCTAGGGTTGCTCTTCTTTTATTAACAAACCCAGCCGTGACGTGACACACAACATTGGTACGATAAACAGAACTGAACTGCCCTCTGCTCATTATCTCTGCCTTATCTCACTGCAGGACTGTTTATGTCTTTAGAAATAAGAAGCTGAGTTGCCAATTTATTAAGATCTCCACTCTGCAGTGTCATGATCTTGTGTACACTCTGGCTGGCAGATATGTGTAATTTTCTTTGATGGAACCACGCGGGAATTATAGACTGAGCCCTAGACTCAATTGCAGTAGCATACGTCTACAATTTTGTGACTTTTACGTTATCATAATAAAAATTCTGGATGTCACTTGGCAACGTACACTCATAATAATTGTTTGGCACTATTGATATAGTGCCACTTGGAAAGTAATTTATTCCATAGCATCTAAACAGTTTATTAATGTTTTGGAGGTCTAGTTGCTGAAGACACTGAAGTAAAAGTCTTGTTTCGCTCTGTTCTACAGCATCATCCACGATAGCTTCAACGATGGAATTGTAGATAATTAAGGATTCACCTTCACACTCGGGCTTCAAAATTCTTGTAAAATCACAGTCTATGATTTTAATTTTCTCATATAGTTCAGTTCTGCTGAATGTTTCAAATCCTTCACTTTCCAATATGCTACAAACTGGCCGCTTACTTAATCTGTCCTTGAACATTTCTCCTAAATGTTCACCTTTAGGATATTCCGTGGCAACATTCTTAGGTTTTTCCCATTGTTGCAGGAATGAAGTTCTTCGAAGAATCTCTTTCTGTATTAATATAAATGCAAAGTGCAGCAATGTGCTTGCAGCATTTAGAAAGGCCTGCTTTGGATTCACACTCGACTGACTGAACATTCCTGTTACAATCGATCTGTTAAATATTAAAACAAGACTAGCATTAATTAATGAAAAAATAAATTACAAGGGCAATGGACACGGAAAATATGTACTGTATAATAAAGTTATGTATGAAATTACTGTAAGAGTCTATATATACATATTATTTATGGTGCAGAAAAAAAGGTAACTATTGCCTTAAGTTTAACTGCATAAGGCGGTTGATTTAATGCTCGTTTCTCTCAAACAGAAGCTGGATATTTCTTTCCCCAATCGTTCTTTCACCTAGAATATGTGATTACTGAAATCGGTCTGTGACTTATCCCAACGAATACTCTGAAAGCCCACACAAATCTCTATGGACGACGACATTTCAGCTTTAAATAGCTTTCTTCACTGTTACAATTGATTCTCCCGCACAAGCCACTACACACACTCGTCACATGAGTGTTCTGAGCGAGTGGCCGCTAGGAGCGCCAGCAGGTAAAATATCGCCATAAGCACGAGGTATATACAATACCTAATCCTGGTCTATGTGTGCACCTCACAGTCTATCAGTCGGCACTGATCCACATTTAGGGCAGTCGCCTAGGTGGCAGATTCTCTATCTGTTGTTTACCTAGTCTTTTCTTATGCAAAGAATTGTACATCTCCCTTGGTATATTATTCCAATCCCTAAATCCCCTTCCTATAAACAAATATTTGCCCCAATTTTTCCTCTTGAATTCCAACTTTATCTTCATATTGTGACCTTTCCTACCTTTAAAAACACCACTCAAACTTACTTGTCTACTAATGTCATTCCAAGCCATCTCGGAACATACCTCCTATTGCAAGGTACATGCTCTTCGTAACTGTGCTAGTTTTACGTGTTCATTCGCGGTACTCATAATGAATTAATAGTGGCGCTCACGAATCCAGCTGTTTTCTATCCCATAACCACACATTTTGTTATATTACCCAGGTTTTTTTTCAGAGAGGGCCAACGTATTTCAGAATTGTAATAAAACGTGTCGGGTTGCATAAAACTAGGTCGCAAGGGGCAGGTGAACCATCCGGTATATATACTTGTCTAGTATACTGATGCATACGACGATGATCTTAATAATAATAATAATAATAGGGTCTAATAATAATTGAAACAACAAGGAAAACGCAAAGAAAAATAATACGAGAAAAGAGAGTCATCAGCAATATCATTACACTGATTCTTTTTTTAGTTGAGATGTGTGCGTGTTTCTCTCTTTTTTTTCCTTCCGGCTGCCACCCAGCTCCGCTTGCAGTTGTGTAAAAACTAACCTGTCAACTAGGAATTTAACAACTGGTCGTAAAAGAAAAGGAGTGAACCGTCAGGCAAATAAATAAAATGTAGGGTAATGAAAGACTCCCTACGTCTCGCAAATATAATAATGTTGGGATAGGATGAGAGTCCGACCCATTGGCTGAATGGTCAGCGATAAGGCCTTCAGTTCAAATTATTTTGGCTCGGGGACTGGGTATTGGTGTTTGTCCCAACAATTTCCTCTTCATATTCAGACAACACTACACCACAGAAACACGCAATTGTGATTCCATCCATCCATATAGGGTTGCCGCCAGGAAGGTCATCCGGTCGTAAAACAGAGTCAAATCCACATGTGCAACACTGTTCACAACCGTGACCCGACAGGAGTTAGAAAAGCGGAAGAAGAAGATTGGGAGAGAACCTGACTTCACCAAGTGAGTCGGATAGGTAAAATGGAAGAGAGGAGCCTGGCACAAATGAAAATCCACAGCCTGTTTCCAGTCATTTGACCGGGTCAGGAATGGAATTAATGAAGCCCCCGTCCAGCGGCGAGAATAGGAATTGTTCCGGCTGCCGAAGTTCGACTCCATGGCTAAATGGTTAGCGTGCTGGCCTTTGGTCACGGGGGTCCCGGGTTCAATTCCCGGCAGGGTCGGAAATTTTAACCATAATTGGTTAATTTAGCTGGCACGGGGGCTGGGTGTACGTGTCGTTTTCATCATTATTCCATCCTCATCACGACGCGCAGGTCGCCCACGGCGTCAAATAAAAGGACCTGCATCTCGCGAGCCGAACTTGTCCTCGGACACTCCCGGCACTAAAAGCCATACGCCATTTCATTTTTTCCGGCTGCCGAAGCCTGTCTTACTCCTCTGGGGCAACGATTAATGACTGGCAGATGAAATGAAATGATATTGCTGGAATGAAAGATGACAGGGAAAACTGGAGTAGGCGGAGAAAAACCTGTCCGTCTCCGCTTTGTCCAGCACAAATCTCACATGGAGTGACCGGGATTTGAACCAGGGAACCCAACGGTGAGAGGCCGGCGCGCTGCCGCCTGAGCCACGGAGGTTTCAGCCTTGCACAAATAATGGAACATAGTAGGCCCATCTGAAGTTCTACAGTCGTCCTGCAACTTTGGTAGTGCCTAAGATACGGTATTGTAACGGAATGTAATCAAAAGCCAATCGAGGTTGTGCGCGATTCGGTGTTGCACTTTCGAGTGGTAACAGATCCTAAAGCGCGCGTCAGCTGCAGGCTAACACCAAAAGCAGCAAAAAATAAACTGAATATAAAAAAGATCATGTCTAAAAAATATGTATGAAAAAGAACGCATTTGTTGGTCGTACTACCAGAAAACAGCACGCGAAATAATCAGGATTGCAGCCCTGAAGAAATAACTACGAATCGGTTATTAACTGTCGAACTTACATGGTTTTTCAGCAATAGTGTATCTGCAGAGAAAGTAGACTGTATTTTCCAGTGTAGTAGTTTACTGTAAAAAAAAAAAATGGACGAAGGAAAATCAAGAACTATGACACGTAGTGACCCGGTTCGCCATTCACGGCTTTCATCACAAGATATGTATGGATAAATCGTACCACAGTTCCAGCGATAGCTGTATGTGTGAATTGTGCAACCAAACATGTGACTTGTACCGGTACTACTTAGCAGTGTGCCACAAAAATACACTTTATAACAAGGACATGTTTCGTCTCTTTTAATTAATGTGTCTTATGTCATCTTATGCGTTATTATCTTCTAAGCTGAAGACGTCTCAAAACTAAGAGGCGAAATATCTCCTGTAGCCTGAAGGAAGCAATACGCAGGCGCAGCCAAGCTCGCAACACACCCCGTAGCCGGTGGAGTATACCATACAAACCGGGATCAACTTTCACTGATCCCGTCTATAGAGAGTAGCATCGTCTGGGCTCTAAAGCAAAGCGTAAGTGGAGGCAATTATCGCAAACATAATGGTGTTATTAAGGTAACCAACCAGTGCTTATTAAAATATCCATCTTTGACTCGCCCTAATTGTTGTAATTTATGCTGGTAAAAAGGAGAGGTCTCGGTGATTCGGCAGCGCTTTCAGTTGTTTTGTGCAGTTTTTTTTATCTCGCGGTTATATTTCTGGTGCGTGTTTTCCTATCATTGCGGTAGTGCTAAAGTTCATACGGTGATTTATCCAATTATTTATCCACTGCAGTGTATGTAAAGTGAAATGAAATTAGTGTTTTTAGTGAGGATCTATATTCCCACGATTCTATGTGCACTGATGTAAGCTGGGAAGTGAGTATACAGCATGAATAGTGTGGACAGTTTGATGAAAGAACCATTTTATAGGAGAACATAAGAAAAATTGAGCATAAAAATTATAAGTCGCCCCACTCCAGTCTGAAATTTAACTGAGAAGGCTTCGAGAGGGAAGAATTCCGGTTATATCAGGCATTTAAACTGTAAAGTTTACGACGATAACAGTTGGATATGTGGTTGTGATGTAAGAAATGCTTTGTTTTCCTTGCGTCTTATTTGGAAAATAATGATATCTGGAATACGGAAGGTGTGAAGGTGCGTTCGAGGGATAGTTGGTTCGAACCCTACTGTCGGCAGCCTTGAAGATGTTTTTCCGTGGTTTCCCGTTTCACACCCAGGCAAATGATGGGGTTGTTCCTTAATTAAGGCCCCGATCACTTCCTTCCCACTCTTACCCCTTTCTTTCCATTGTAACCATACGACCTATTTGTATCGGTGCGGCGTAAAGCAAATTGTAAAAAAAAGAAAGGAAGAAGAAGATCGTTTCCACATGAGAGATGCAACCTAGATTGCTGCTAGAGGAAGGTAGCCTACCGTAGACCTACACCCTACACAGTGTAAGCTATTAATATGGTCTTTCGATCGGGGCCTCGAGTCGAGAATAACAGTGTAACTAAATTTAGAAAGAAAGTCCCAAGTTCGTTCTCTCAACTCTGCTGCGGGATGGGTTGACCTGCAATGATGGGGTTACACTGAGAGATAGAAATGTGTGCGAATGAACACTGGAGGCGCGAAAGTCAACTTCCTCGACTCCAAAGGGAGAGTCAGTTCGCATGCGAAGAGTATATTCCGAGCACTTAACGCGTCATTTGAATTCGAGCGAACATCGTGAGCTTGCACATGTAGAAAGTTCGAGCCCCACCGTCGGTTGCGTTGAAGATCTTTTTCCGTAGTCTTCCATTTTCATGCCAAACATTCGCTAGGGCTGTACCTACCTCAATGAAGACCACAGTCGTTTCCTTCTCAGTCCTTGGAGGGGAATGTGATAGTCCCGTGTTGTCATAACATAAAAAAAAGGGAAATAAAATAATAACGCATGCCGTAGTAAACACTTATATCCCCAAATATACTTTCTTCATATCTGGCATTATCCACCGCATAGAGGAACACAACGGGAATTTCTGTCTCCCTTTTTACAGAACGGAAAGAAGCGTGCCTAGAATGAACACATCAGTGTCAAAAATAAAGAGATCCGAGGATTTATGCGACTGGCCCTTATTTAACGAGAAAACAGACTTTTAAATTTAGCAGTTCGCACGTCTACCGGTTAGCATTCCAGAATTCCGCGCAAGCATCTTGTGTTTGAAGTCCTTCTTCTGTGGCGCTACAATCCAGGGTGAACCTTGGCCTTTCCAACGAGCTTCTTCCATCCATCACGGTCACATGCTGCCCTCTTCCAATTTCTGCATCCCAGCTCCCGTACATCATCTTCCACTCCGTCCAATCATCTTGTTCGCGGTCTACCTCGTCCTTTTTGTCCTCCTGGGTTTCGAAAGAGAATCTTCTTTGACACCCCAGACTTGTCCATTCTTGCCACATGACCTGCCATCTTATCCTTCCTGATCGCATGATCTTTGTTTCTGAAACATCGGTGTATATAGTGTACAATTCTGCATTGTACCTTGTTCTCCATCGTTCTTTACCATACACGGGGCCAATTATCCTCCTCAGAACTTTCCTCTTGAATCCATCAAGCAGCCTTGCGTCGGTTCTATCAGGGGCCATGTATCCGAGGCGTAAGTGAGGGCTGGTCTAACAAGGGTTTTATAAATAGTAAGTTTTGTTGGGCGGCTGAGGAGTCTTGACCGGAATAAGTTACTGTGGAACAAAGATACTTGAACTATTTACTCTTTCATATGTATATCCATCCACACTGAAAGTCGTCGTCATATTAGATTGATAGGTTTTCCCACAGACCATATACACTGACTGAGCAAACGTCATGGGATAGCGGAGCACTGATGCGCAGGTGTGTTGTCTGCGCACTACACGCCCCCTGTGCCACCGGCAGTTGTATAGGAGATTTTGTGAGCAGTGGCTGTGCATGTGACAGGTGTAATATGGAACGTCGTCGTGAGCTGACACCGTTCGAACGGTATTCATTTATCATTAGGTCCATCTTCCTGCTTGCTTGGAAGGCTGTGAAGGCTTCTTTCAATGCTGGTATTGTTCGTGCTACAATGTCTAAGTCATCTGAATATGCCAAGATCTGCACAGACTTGTAGAAGATGGTGCCTCTGGTCTGTAGGCCTGCATCCCTGATCACCTTCTCAAGTGCTATGTTAAATAATAAGCATTCCAACGCATCTCCTTGACGTCGCCCTTTTTTATTTCATTTAAGCAAGTTACTGTGGAACCAAGGTACTTGAAATTATCTACTCTTTCAAATGTACACTGACTGACAGAACAAATGCAACACCAAGAAGGAGTGGTCAGAACTTTATGCCAATTGCAGGGTAGACTGACGTCGCTGAGGTATGCTCATGATGTGAAATGCGCCGCTGTGCTGCGCACGTAGCGAACGATAAATGGGACACAGCGTTGGCGAATGGCCCACTTCGTACCGTGATTTCTCAGCCGACAGTCATTGTAGAACGTGTTGTCGTGTGCCACAGGACACGTGTATAGCTAAGAATGCCAGGCCGCCGTCAACGGAGGCATTTCCAGCAGACAGACGACTTTACGAGGGGTATAGTGATCGGGCTGAGAAGGGCAGGTTGGTCGCTTCGTCAAATCGCAGCCGATACCCATAGGGATGTGTCCACGGTGCAGCGCCTGTGGCGAAGATGGTTGGCGCAGGGACATGTGGCACGTGCGAGGGGTCCAGGCGCAGCCCGAGTGACGTCAGCACGCAAGGATCGGCGCATCCGCCGCCAAGCGGTGGCAGCCCCGCACGCCACGTCAACCGCCATTCTTCAGCATGTGCAAGACACCCTGGCTGTTCCAATATCGACCAGAACAATTTCCCGTCGATTGGTTGAAGGAGGCCTGCACTCCCGGCGGCCGCTCAGAAGACTACCATTGACTCCACAGCATAGACGTGCACGCCTGGCATGGTGCCGGGCTAGAGCGACTTGGATGAGGGAATGGCGGAACGTCGTGTTCTTCGATGAGTCACGCTTCTGTTCTGTCAGTGATAGTCACCGCAGACGAGTGTGGCGTCGGCGTGGAGAAAGGTCAAATCCGGCAGTAACTGTGGAGCGCCCTACCGCTAGACAACGCGGCATCATGGTTTGGGGCGCTATTGCGTATGATTCCACGTCACCTCTAGTGCGTATTCAAGGCACGTTAAATGCCCACTGCTACGTGCAGCATGTGCTGCGGCCGGTGGCACTCCCGTACCTTCAGGGGCTGCCCAATGCTCTGTTTCAGCAGGATAATGCCCGCCCACACACTGCTCGCATCTCCCAACAGGCTCTACGAGGTGTACAGATGCTTCCGTGGCCAGCGTACTCTCCGGATCTCTCACCAATCGAACACGTGTGGGATCTCATTGGACGCCGTTTGCAAACTCTGCCCCAGCCTCGTACGGACGACCAACTGTGGCAAATGGTTGACAGAGAATGGAGAACCATCCCTCAGGACACCATCCGCACTCTTATTGACTCTGTACCTCGACGTGTTTCTGCGTGCATCGCCGCTCGCGGTGGTCCTACATCCTACTGAGTCGATGCCGTGCGCATTGTGTAACCTGCATATCGGTTTGAAATAAACATCAATTATTCATCCGTGCCGTCTCTGTTTTTTCCCCAACTTTCATCCCTTTCGAACCACTCCTCCTTGGTGTTGCATTGTCACTGTCAGTCAGTGTATATCCATCCGTCATATTAGGTTGATAGGCTTTCCCACAGACCATATATTTTGTTTTGTATTCATTTATCATTTTTTCAGATGATCTGAACAATTTCCTGCAGCTCAAATGCAGCTTCTTACATCAGACATCGTCATTTTTACCATTCTCAACAGCTTTCCATGTATCCCCATCTCCTGTATAGCACAGAACAGATGGTCTCTAGTGATGCTATCATATGCAGCCTTGAAGTTAATAAAGAGGTGATGGGTTCCAAATCTGTATTCGACAGTCTTCTCCAAGATTTGGCGCAGGTTGAATATCTGATCTATCGTTGACTTTCCTCGTCAGAATCCACTTTGATACTCTCCAGTCTCTCTATCCACCTGTCGGAGTAACCGATCGAAAATGAAGTTAGAGAACACCTTGTACCCCAGATTCAAACTCCATTCGGTCGCCTTTTTTATTTTTATGTATGGGACATATTATTCCTTCGTTCCGCTCGTCTGGTATCTTCTCCTGTTCCCAAATGAGAGTAATAAGATCAAACAAGGACTGCTCTAATGTTTCTCCTCCACATTTTAGCGATTCTGCTGGGATGTTATCAGTGCCCGGGGCTAATTATTCTTCAGCTTCTTTAATGCTTTTCTGACATCCTCTATCACTGGTCTATCCAGTGACTTTCCATAGTCCAATCCTTTTTCACACTCATGGGAAGCATCATCTACTTGTTCTAGCTTTCGGTTCAGTAAATCATTAAAGTGCCTTCGCCATCTTTCCAGTATCTGTTTACTCTCGCTTATTATATTTCCTTCTTCATTTCTAATCAGGCTAGTTATTGGAGTAAATTGTCTTCGAACACTCTTCACTTTTGTATATAACTTTGTGGTTTCATTCTGCTTCTTATACAGTTCCATACATTCCACTTCAAGCTTAGTCCATTCCCTTTCCTTTCGGCGATGTATCGTCTTTTCAATCCTCCTTTTCTCTCCGCAATCCTCCAGCAAACTTCTTGTACATTTCTTCTGTAATGTCTTTTGGCACGCGATGTTCCTGTCTTCAGTAACCCTCTTACACTCTTCATCAAACCATGTAGGTCTTTTAAATTGTCTTTCCATTCCTAGAACATCCTTAACTGATTTGTCTATAGCTGTTCTTATAGTTAACCATCTCTGCTCTATGTTCTTACCGTCTTTTATTGTTTCTTGTTCTAGGGCGTGAGAGACTTTCTGGCGGTACAATTCGCAAGTTTCGCTTGATTCAAAGGCTGCAATATTGTACCTTTCTCTCCTGCACTGGCGTAGCCAAGGAGGGGGGCAGGGGGGCAGGGGGGCGGGCCCCTCCCCAAAAATATTTCCTGGAACTAGAGCGAGGATCAGCCGTTGTTTCACGTACGGTAAGAACAACTTAAAAACTTACGCCGAAATGTTAAATTAGCGTAGCGACAAAGAATTTACTAGCGAGGCTCAGTAGGGCCATGCATAATTTTCCATATTTGTACTGCTTGAATAAAAGGAAAACACTTAGGATTATGATGCGCGGGGATATTTCCCCATAGAGGCCTCAGTATTGAGAATATTACCAATTACCAAGGGATTACTCAGTAGGGGAACGTGACCACTGAGATAACGGGGGCTACGGCGAGAAAGAGTTGCAAGCTTGTAACATCGTGTAAGTTTTTGCGCATCGGTTCCAGGAAACAACAATATCCTAGGGATCCTGGGGTTGTACCGTGGTTGAGAGATGTGCTATGTTTATATGTTTAAGTTGCAACGTTCAGGGTGCGAAATCAGAAAGAAGTGGTGGTGGGGGGAGAAGGAACATAGGGCTTAACTACTAGTGTTTATTTCAGTCAGTATCCAACGGGGGGAGGGGGTATAAAATTCCCCTGTAATTTAATTACTCCCTCCCCCCCAGAAAAATATAAATTGTAGATCTATTTGTTTGAATTTTGTAGTTATAACGAGAATGATAAACATTAGAACGTTATTCCAATCAACTGAGAAGTTTGTGAGAGACTGTCACTTTCTTAAGAAAGACCAGAAGAGGCGCAATTTGTCCTGATTTATTGCTATATTAGTGGAACCTTCCTCTACCAGGGCTAAGTGTTGAGTGAACAAATTTGTCAGTTTCTTCACTCCTTAAGTGAATATTGTCCTATTGGTTACCTATCGGAAACACACCCTCTCCAAGATGTACAGGAGTGGTGTAAGCTCGAGCTGCTTAGAGCAATGACAAAGGAAGAGAGCTTCAAGTAATTTACAGTTTTGCCCGGGTTTCAGATGGACTTGCCAGAGTGAAACATGAACAATAGGCTGCAGGTGCGGAGTTGCCACTGCTGCATTGTTTTATTGCTCAAGGTCTGGCTGTTTATTGCTGATGTTTTTATGAAAATATGTACAGTAAAAGTCCTTAATTTCAATAATAAATTATACGTATTCTAAATTTTCCTCATAATTTTATAATGAAAGATTTCCCCGGGCAATTTACCTTTGAGATAAAATCGTCGGTGGGGGGGGGGTTATTCACCCCCCCCCCCCCCCGCGATTTCGCACCCTGGCAGCGTTGGGAAGACTGTGACAGGATTGTGAACTGCACGTTAGTTCCTCATTTTGTGCCATAGAAGTAACTTTTTTAAGATGGACCGTTCTGTCATGAAACTATGTGCATACTCGGTAAGTTATGAAAAAGTTCTTTTAAATTCTAACAGTAGCAAGACAGATCGCGGATGCGTGCCTAAGTTCTATAGGTAGGCCTATATATTTTGTCAAATGCCCGGGGACTGATTGGAACCTCAAATGGCACCATCAAAAGTGCGGGTAACTATTTTGTAATTAGCGGTCATGATAACTCAATCAATCAGTCACTACTAATCTGCATTTAGGGCAGTCACCCAGGTGGCAGACTCCCTGTCTGTTGTTTTCCTACCCTTTTCTTAAATGATTTCAAAGATGTTGGAAGTTTATTGAACATCTCCGTTGGTAAGTTGTTCCAGTCCCTAACTCCCCTTCCTTTAAACAAATATTTGCCCCAATTTGTCCTCTTGACTTCCAACTTTATCTTCATACTGTGTTCTTTCCTACTTTTAAAGAAGCCACTCAGACTTATTCGTCTACTAATGTCATTCCACGCCATTTTTCCGCTGACTACTCTTTTGTCGGAAATCACCCAGAACAAATCGAGCTGCTTTTCTTTGGATTTTTCCAGTTCTCCAATCAAGTAATCCTGTTGAGGGTCCCATACACTGGAACCATACTCTAGTTGGGGTCTTACCAGAGACTTGTACGCCCCCTCCTTTACATCCTTACTACAAGGTTTCCCTGCTGCCTGACCTAGCCTTTCCAGGTTTTTATCAAAATCTTCCCACGACTTCATTTTGGATTCAATAACTATTTGTTTAGCTCTGTTTCTTTCATCTGCGCACAATTCTCTGTCTGCATCGCCCCTTGTTTGGACCCATTTCCGATAAGCCTTCTTGTTACGTTTACAAGCTGCTCTCATTTCATCATTCCACCAAGATGTTCGCTTTTTCCCCATCTTTACACACAGTCGTTCCTACACATTCCCTTGCTGTTTCTACTAGAGCATCTCTGTATGCCACCCATTTTCTTTCTATATCCTGAACCTGCTTACTGTCTACTGTTCGAAACTTCTCACTAATCATATCCGTGTACTTCTGTGTAATTTCCTCGTCCTGGAGATTGTCGACCCTTATTCCTTTGCAGACAGTTTTCACTTTCTCTCTCCTAGGCCTAGAGATACTTCGTTCACTACAGATCAGATAGTGGTCTGTATCATCGAAAAATCCCCCAAAAACCCGTGCATTCAATCCTAACAGACTTTCTGAATTGGAAGTCGGTCAAGATACAGTCTAACTCATTTCCAATGGTTCTGTTTTCTCATCAAGGCGGCCGAGGTTTTAATCGCAGTCAATACATGAAATGTTTTTAAAATGGGAAGTCACGTTTTATTGATTCGGATTCTACTTAAAACACTAGATCCTGTCCCTTACCTTTCTTTAGTACTTTTGAGCCATATCCGCATCATTTATGGTGGTGTATTTTGAGTATCCAACAATTGTTCGGGCTTGCCTTATACCTTAAATTGCGAGTGGATGCAGTGGCTTAACCACAAAATAATTTCAGTGGGTGGGGTATAAGTCCAGGCCAGTAGCGTGGATACAACTTTTCCTTGCAAGGGTTTGTGAAAAAAAATTGTTAATTAGAATTTGCTTTACGACACACCGTATGTCTTATAGCAACGATGGGAAAGGAATGACCTAGGAGTGGGAAGGAAGCGGCCTGGTGAGAAAATGGGAAACCACTGAAAACCATATTTTAGGCTGCCGACAGTGGGGTTCGAACCCACTATCTCCCGGATGCAAGCTCACAGCTATGCGCCCCTAACCGCACGGCCATCTCGACCGGTGGACATGAAAAGAAAGCCGGTCCTACCGAGAGCGGTAACGGATCTTCAGTAGATATTGGTGGTTTTGATTGTTACCATGTAATTATATCCAACAATCGAAATCATAGCTTCTGCGTTATTGAAACTGTTCGTAACATTGATAATATCGTTCTTAGTTTGTGAGGAAGTTGAATCTTCATTTAATTTGTCTTCTTAAAAAAAGAAACCACTTTGGTACTATGCCCCATGAAGGCGACTGACTACCTTCCAGGTCGTAGATATTTTGATTACGGGAGACTCGTGGCTAACTCTATTGCACCCAGAAACAAGGCTGTATCTTCCCCATCTCATGTCTTAACTCTGTCAGTGCCGGGAACGGAATGCACGATGCCTTAAGTCAAATTCTAAAATAAGGAGACCTAAAAGTAAACAGCCGGCCCCGCGGTGTAGGGGTACCGGGCCTGCCTCTTACCGGAGGCCCAGGGTTCGATTCCCGGCCAGGTCAGTGATTTTTACCTGGATCTGAGGGCTGGTTTGAGGTACACTCAGCCCACGTGCTTGTAACTGAGGAGCTAGCTGACAGTGAGATGGCGACCCCGGTTTAGAAAGCCAAGAATAACGGCGGAGAGTATTCGTCGTGCGGACCACACGACACCTCGTAATTTGCAGGCCTTCGGGCTGAACAGCGGTGGCTTGTAGGCGATGGCCCTTCGGAGCTGTTACGCCATGGAGTTTGGAAAAGTAAACAGAGAAGAAAGTGAGATCCCTGCAAGGCTCTTTACCTTCCAGCTAGTTCTTCCGTCCGGTCTCGTGCGTTTAGGACAGTTGGAAAACGTACGCCTTAATAAATGTGCCTCATAAAACCTTTGTAAGAATATTAGCTGCATCTATGCATAACAATAATCACAAACGCCTCCTTTTCATGTGGCTCAGTTGGTTGAGTCCGAATTCGCAGGTTCAAATCCCGGCTTGGGTCGGTGGCCCTTAAAACGGTGTTGAAATGGCAACAGCTCTATGTCGTTTGTTTCTGGCACCTTAATAAAAATGGCGTCACGAAACTGTAACTTTATACTACCTACTGTATTCTGTATCCAAGGCTTGCGAGGGAAACTAATAGGACAAGGTAAACCCTACCTAGCATTTGTTGTGACGTGTACTTTTCTTTACCAACTAACAACATTTCTATACCCATACCCCTTACATTCTACATATATATGTTGTGTGTGTGTGTATTTGCCGTATTATTCGTATATAATGACACTTCTTTATAGCTTATCACATGACCATTATTATAATAAAATTACCGTATTTATTCTAAACCAGAATATTGCATCTTTACTCTTCTTCTTCTTCTTCTTCTTCTTCTTCTTCTTCTTCTTCTTCTTCTTCTTTAGCTGTTTACCCTCCAGGTTCGGTTTTCCCTCGGACTCAGTGAGGGATCCCACCTCTACCGCCTCTATGGCAGTGGCCTGGATCTTCAGACTCTAGGTCGGGGATACAACTGGGGAGGATGACCAGTACATCGCCCAGGTGGCCTCACCTAATATGCTGAACAGGGACCTTGCGGGGGATGGGAAGATTGGAAGGGATAGACAAGGAAGAGGGAAGGAAGCGGCCGTGGCCTTAAGTTAGGTACCATCCCGGCATTTGCCTGGAGGATTAGTGGGAAACCACGGAAAACCACTTCTAGGATGGCTGAGGTGGGAACTGAACCCACCTCTACTCAGTTGACCACCCGAGGCTGAGTGGACCCCGTTCCAGCCCTCGTACCACTTTTCAAATTTCATGGTAGAGCCGGGAATCGAACCCGGGCCTCACACTAACCACTACACCACAGAGGCGGACGCATCTTGACTCAAACTATACATTCTTGCCACGAAATTTGAAAAGTGGTACGAGGGCTGGAACGGGGTCCACTCAGCCTCTGGAAGTCAACTGAGTCGAGGTGGGTTCGATTTCCACCTCAGCCGTCCTGGAAGTGGTTTTCCGTAGTTTCCCCACTTCTCCTCCAGGCAAATGCTGGGATGTACCTAACTTAAGGACACGGCCGCTTCCTTCCCTCTTCTATGTCTATCCCTTCCAGCCTTCCCATCCCCCACAAGGCCCCTGTTCAGCATAGCAGGTGAGACCGCCTGGGCGAGGTACTGGTCATTCTCCCCAGTTGTATCCCCCGACCCAATGTCTCACGCTCCAGGACACTGCCCTTGAGGCGATAGAGGTGGGATCCCTCGCTAAGTGCGAGGGGAAAACCAACCCTGGAGGGTAAACAGATTAAGAAAGAGAACGTAATGAACTACAGTTTTCACTATTATATTTTAAGAGGTCGCTTTAGGAACATTTCTGATATAATAATGATGATAATGCAGAGTTAAGATGGATGAGCTGTGGCTTGTGGTTGCTTGGGTTTAAATTATCCGATAAACTCACTAACAATCCAATCATGCTTACCGGGAATAACGTCAGTTAGGTTATTTATTTAAAGGCAAACTGTTTATCTGTTTGGTAGGTACCGGCACATTTACTTGTTGTACTTTAATATTGGATAGCAAATATCCATGTCCTCACTCGTGATGAAGCTCCCTGACCATTTAGTGACTTGCTAGTATCATCGGACGCCTGATAAGTTTTAAATACTACTTTCAGAAATTCAGTGCACAGAGAAAGTCACACAACACTATAACAATGTGCAAAATCAAGCAGTAAACGTGTTGAATTATGCAAATATTTTACGTTTTGCTGAATGAATAACACAAATTTACTTTTTTCAAGTGTAAATATTGTGATTTCCATCCAAGGAATCGTAAATCGTAGCTCGTACACTTAAATACTGCATCATTGTAAATTGTAACTCAAAAATTATGTCGAGTCAGTTTTTTTAATGTATAAATATAAGAAAATAAAACTAGCTGTTTATATCGACCGCAGTATAAATCAAAACGGAATATCTTGAAAAGGTCGAATTTCTTACTATGATAGCGTGTCTTTCCTTTTTTCTTTTTCTTTTTTAATGCTGTACCCCAATCAGCATTTCACTGAGTAGTGGATGAGAGCTTCGTAGCCTCAATCGAACGTCACTGTTTCACTTCCCTGCAAAGTCCGTTCGCTCTCTCACTTCACTGTGACGTATGCTTGCTACGTAAGCTGCCCACATTTACGTCAGGCTAGTTTCAACAGGTGCCCAGCTGAGCACCTCTACACTAGCCCAACGAGAATGCGTACATTCACTACCAAACTGCCGACACATATAAAGACTGTAATATTTCTTGTTAAATAAGATTCGATGGCAAATACCTTCCAACACATACTGCATCTGTTTATTTTTGACGAGAATCAACCTCCTGAAACTTGAACGACATCGGTGACCCCACACCTGTGGCCTCCGCATGTTTTCGCGTATACTCGCGCGATGGTTCTGCTTGTCGGCTTGGAGTCGACTCTTCGCGACTCCGTTCGCAGCCCATCTCTACCCAGAGAGTCGAGCTCTCGCTAATGAGTTTGGGAAGAGAATGGGGGCACTTTCCTTGAAACGTTGGTTGAGCGATGAGTTGATGGATGACTCAGGTTGACTGACAGCTACGACAGCTGCCTGGACTCCCTGAAGTTTCCGTAGAAGTAATCAGTGCAATTAATAAAATGTGCAGTCAAAAGAGTTGCAGAATTGCGAGTTTTAGGAAAATGTAAGTTTCATAAGGGTGAGTTAACACAATGCGTCGGAAGTGGCGGTATTCACGCAAGCTGTGTTCAAGCCCATTTATTTATGAATGGTAGTAGCTTTCTGTTACGTGGGCCCCACAATCCCGAACCATGCCGTACGATCATCAATCGAGAATTCATTTCGAACGGTTTAAAGAAAAAGAAAGGTGCCTGACGAGATATGTGAATGGCTATTGGTCTATTGAAGTTGCAGAAGTTCATCCACTCACTCTGCCTAGAAGAAAAACGATTCCCGAATGATATGACGATTCTGAAGATAATTCAGTAGAACAGTTTGATTCTTTGCAATCATAGATAACAATGGTAATTGACGCCCCGTTTTGACAGATCATCTTACAACTTACTTGAATTCGAACTGTTTCTACTCGAGAGTGATGCAAACAAAGACAAAATTTTACATGAAGATGATGTGGACTCTGATCATCTCTTGCTTCACAGAGGAATATTTCATGAGTAGTTGCTGAATCAAGGAAAAGATTGATAACTTAGAGAACATTACCAATCACTTCAAGAAAGAAGTTCATCTTAAGGAATTGCTCTCAGAACTGTTCAAGTTTTTAAAAAATAGTGGTGACAGTTTCCGTGACAACTTCAACAGCTGAGAGGTTTTTCTCAGGCCTTAAAAGACGTAAGACTCATTTCCGTATAACTAATTACAGAACAGCAGAGATTAAATACACTGAGCCTTCTGCACACAGGCCTACATAAAGAGGTTGCTAAGGCGTTATATCTGGAGAAATTGGCAGGTGACTTTATATCAAGAAATGAGATTAGAAATCGGGCATTTCTTCAGAGAACTACATTTCCCAATGGAGACTGTTCAAACGATGCATCTGGTGGAAGAGCTTTTCACATTTCGTATCATGAAATGAACAATATGTACAGTAATAGGACATTTATTCAGAAAATGTATTTATGAAGCAAACTTTACTTTTTGTTTACTTGTGATTATTTGTTATAGCTTCGTACGTAAGACACTCCTTCTAAATATGAATGTATGAATCAAGGTACTTAGTATTGAAAACTCCGTCCATAGGATTCGTTCAAAAATGTATTTGAGAAACAAGATCTATTATTGCTCTGTTTTGTTCTGTTTGTTTGTGAATGGGAACGTTTGCATTTATAGTTATTCATTATTTCACATGCCTATGTTCATGATCCCCCCACCACAATTACCCGAAATCGGCGCGCCTGCTTTCGACACGCCCTGCAGACAGTACAACTACAATATGCAAGCATGCCTCCATCATCTGTGCCGGACTCTTTCTTCTCTTCCGTATTTCTTGCCTGATTTCCTTTAGTCAACCTGTGTTATTTACCGACCGATAACTTGCGGAAATCTTTCAATTTTCCCTTCTGTCATGACTTCTGTCTCCAAGCGTGACACTCAGTCCTGAATCGGAACTCTAACGTTATAGAGAAGGTAGGCCTATAACCTTACCGGTACTGTTAGTGCTTCTTGACTGATAAAATAAAACAATCAATCAGTCAACCCAGGGGCTCTTAACTTTGGAGCGTGGGTTGGCGACCACGGAGCCTCAGCTGAGTCCTGACATTGCTTCCACTTGTGCCAGGCTCCTCACTTTCATCTGTCCTACCCGACCTCCCTTGGTCCACTCTTGTTCTTTTCTGACCCCGACGGTATTAGGTATCGAGGCCTAGGGAGTTTTTAATTTTCACGCCCTTCGTAGTCCTTGTCTTTCTTTGGCCGATACCTGCACTTTTCGAAGTGTCGGACTCCTTTAATTTTTTCTCTCTGATTAGTGTTTGGTTGCCGAGTTGTACTTCCTCTTAAAACAATAATCACCACCAGCAGCCAACACAAAATTGAGGTAGCAGTTACATTATTTTCCCTTCATATTAATTGTTTTTGTAATTAAGCTGTTCCTGTCAACATCACTAGAAAATGATGAGTTGTGATTATTGATATTTTAAGGGATAAAACAACGGGATTATAGCTCCCTCTCTGTTTGATCGAGTAACGGTCTCCGGATCTCAAGATCACAGATTTCAACTCGGTATGGGTATGCGGATATTTGAAGAGTGGAGAAACTCAGTGCCGTACGATGTCGGCGTGTGAAAGATCTCTAATGTCACATTCGGCGCTGTTCTTACGGTGATTGAAATTCAGCAACATGTTTCCTGCCGTCTAGCAAAATAAAATGGAACGTCGCGAAGTACCGGTTCATGCAGAAAACCTTAAATGCTTGCACACGGTAGATGAATCCATACGAGTACGATCAGTGGCGGCCGGTCAGTACGTGCTACCGGGCTCCAGCACGTAGCTTGGAACTGTAAGGAATATTATTTATGTACAGTACAATTATCCTGGTGCCTTTTCGTTGTTTTGAGTACGATATGAATTTGTGTTTTGTGAAAATCAGGACGAGATCTGTCGAACACCTAGCGCCGTTCTCCCGGGGAACAAGGCTCGTGCTCATGTGAAGTAGCCTGTAGCCTGAAGGAAGCAATACGCAGACGCAGCCAAGCTTGCAACACTCCCCCTAGCCGGCAGAGTATACCATAAACCGGGATCAACTTTCACTGATCCCGTCTATAGTTACTTCCTCTCCCGCAAGGGGGTATAAGCAAATACTTTAATACATATTAATCATATTAAAGAAGAGCCTCCGTGGCTCAGACGGCAGCGCGTCGGCCTCTCACCGCTGGATACCGTGATTCAAATCCCGGTCACTCCATGTGAGATTTGTGCTGGACAAAGCGGAGGCGGGACAGGTTTTTCTCCGGGTACTCCGGTTTTCCCTGTCATCTCTCATTCCAGCAACACTCTCCATTCTCATTTCATAGCATCTGTCATTCATTAATAAATCACTTTGGGAGTGGCGACCCCATCGTAATAACAGCCTATATATCTGCTTCATTCATTACATCCCTGACCCGGTCAATGACTGGAAAACAGGTTGTAGGTTTTCATTTTTTCATTTTTCAATCATATTAAAGTATTTGGTATAAGTACTGGATGTCTCCTGCTACCTTGATGTTGAACGTGGTAAGCGAGTCTGCCACTAGAGAGTAGCATCGTCTGGGCTCGAAAGTAAAGAGTACTGTAAGTGGAGGCAATCTGTCTCACACATGCTTATTAAAATATCCATCTTCCTTTTGTGTCAAAAATAAGGAATTCGTAGGAGAGTCAAAGAATCTTTCGCTGACCCTAAATGTTATCCCGCATTACAATGTAATTTACTCTGGTGAAATGAAATAGCGGTATGGCTTTTAGTGCCGGAAGTATCCGACGACATGTTCGACTCGCCAGACCTGCGAGTCATGATGAGGATGAAATGATGATGAAGACAACACATACACCCAATGATGGTTAAAATTCCCGACCCTGCCGGGAATCGAACCCGGGATCCCTGTGACCAAAGGCCAGCGCGCTAACCATTTAGCCATGGAGCCGGACATTTACTCTGGTAATAGGGGAGGTCTCAATGAATCAGTTGCTTTGTGCGGTTTTTAATCTCGCGGTTATATTACTGGTGCGTGTTTTTTTTCTGTCAGTGTGTTAGTGCTAAAGTTTATACGGAGATTTATCAAATTATTTATCCACTGCAGTGTATATCAAGTGAAATTAAATTAGTGTTCTTAGTGGCGATCTATATTCCCACGATTCTATTTGCACTGATGTAAGTTGCGCCATTAGGTTAGTAAAAACAATATTTCTCGAATGAATTATTTATCTCGTAGACAGTTGTCGAAGAATTCATCTGCTTCCAAATTAATGTTGTTTTTGTTTGTTCTGAGTTATAAATTGTGAGAAAAGTTGTATTATTATTATTATTATTATTATTATTATTATTATTATTATTATTATTATTATTATTATTATTATTATTATTATTATTATTATTATTATTACCAAGTTTGAAGTATGCGTTGTTCATTATGGCAATATGCAGATTTAAAACAGCGTATTTAGCTTGTTTTTTGTAGCACGTAGGACGATTTTTTCACGAGCCGCCGCTGAGTACGATATAACATTATTGAATGGGATTAGGCCTATCAACTACGGTACTCTTAACACATCACCAGAAAAAGATGAAGAATGAAGGAATCGGATAAAGGGAACGACCATCAGAGGGGAAAGGAAATAGCCCTTGCAAATCTAAAACTGTTGGGGTCGGACGAGAATACTGCCCAAATGAAGTCAGGAAGAAAAAATGAATCTGGCTCACGTGAATGCGATGTCAGACTAAACCGGAGTCCCGTGAATTGTTGAAAATTTACAGAATTTTGTGGGAATGTTTCAGTATTAAAGCAAGGGATAGGCCCTAACATAATCACGAGCTCTAGATAAAAGAACTTAACTCTCAGTGAAGAACACAAAAATGCAGGCCTATTCTGAATAGGGTTAGAAGATGAAAAATTAACCGTACCGTACCGGTATTGGCGCCTGACATGAACTCACCAAGTTCCTAAAAAAAAAAAAGAATGAATGTGAAGAACACGATTCTAATTTAACAGTAATGAAGGGTAGGTAGGCCTGCTCCATACTCGGTAAAGACAGTTGCCGAAGCTGTTCAGAATTTTTTTTAATCTCTGCAATAAGCTGCCACTAAAATTGCAATGGAGCACCAAATTAAACAGGTCATTTCTTTCAAAATTACGCTCTAGACCTACAATCCTATTTAACCTCAATAACAATGCCAGTGATGTTAAGATGATGTGCAATAAACACCTCATTCATGACACGAATTGAAGTGGGCCTATGAACCAATAACAAATGGCAAACTGAAGTAGGGTAGCAATAATATTGCACCATCATACCACAGATATTTGATGTACCGCACAGTACTGTAAGCCTCTAACATCTCTACTGAAAGATGTATTGCTGAAAAGCAAGTCATACCACATGAACTGTCTATATACAAATATGCGGTACGGTTCAGTGACAGTTCCTACAAACTATGCTTCAAATTCATGTACCGGTATTAATACCTACTCCACGAACTTACCTCGTGGGCCTTTCCAAATGCGTACGTTGCAAGTTATTTTTCTCAGTGTACGGTATCTTATTCTTAATTGGATCTTCCAAACATTCTGTGCTGAAAATATATTCCTGTAAAAAGATGCCTAGAAAGAAGCCACAACTTTTCGTGTACCCGATCGTTCATGCTTCACATATTCCTCCTAAGGAATGTTGCCGTCTTACTAATGAGTGAGAGCACAGAGAGATTGCTTTTTGCGCGTTTTTCGTAACAGCCAATAGGAAAGTACGGTACTCCATCATGATGGATGCATCATGCAAGGTGCGTCCACACCAGGATGTTTTCGTTAACTTTAGTAATAAACACTATTAATCAACAATGTTCGTGAAGATTTTTGTATGTTAATAAACAAAATAGCGTGTTCATTAACTTTTTGTGCATGTTGATAAAAAAAAATTATTTAATTTTTGTGAATGAAACTTTTCATCAATATTTCGTGTTTTCCTTAACATTTCGGTTCGCAAATGTTCTCTTTGGCATATGCGCAAGGACTCAATGAGAGCACGCAGATTCGTAGCGCGGAATATGATGATTTCTTATTTCTTCTAGAAACTGACTATCGAATCGCAAGCGAAAATTGTAATATATATAGCCTAGTACCTATAATTATGTATGATAGGCCTATTATTTTATCTGTGTTCTAATGTAGTTTCATTTCCAGCTTCGCTCCTCGCTGAATAACCTAACCTCCCCTAATCGCTTGTAGGCTACCGGTATATCATCAAAATAATACTATAATACTTTCCGCCGTACTTCCCTATGTTATACACGTTCCCCCCCCCCCCCCCCCGCCCTACACGCAACCGTCGCACTCATCAATGTGTCCCGTCCGTGTCTAACCTTACAACAACGCTCTATCCTCCATCGTCTCCCTACACTTGGTAACTCACTACCCGATATCGACATATTCACACCTTTCGCACCATTCAATCAAAAACTTAAAAGATTCCTTTGAAGTCCTCTCCAGGTTTCCATTTTCTTCCGTCCCTCCAACATTCGACCTTTCTTCTTCCTAATTTCTGTAACCGACACTTCCCAGTTATCGTTGTCAATGTTGTTACATTGTTACTGTTAAAATTGTTAATTTATTGTTGTTATGTAATATTGTTGTTTATACCTTTGTTATACTTTATGCGTATTTAAACTTATTATTATAGTGTAAAATGGCCCTAAATAAATAAATAAATAAATAAATAAATAAATCCTAACTGGGTAGGTTAAATGAAGATTTTCTTTATTTTGTACCATTACCAATTCCTTGATATCTACGTATCTATACTAGGCCCTAATATTATAAATTATAAATATATATATAATATTATAAAGAGGAAAAATTTGTTTGTTTGTAACGAATAGGCTCAAAAACTACTGAATCGATTTTAAAAATTACTTCACCTATAGAAAGCTACATTCCCAGTGAGTAACATGGGCTGTATTTTATTTTCAAAACAATTCGAGGGGGGGCACGGGGGGAGGTATAAAAATAATGGGCTAATATAGGCAAAATATCGAATTTGTCGTATAAGGACGAGACAAAGCTCAATTTAATCCTCTTGGCGTAAAGAACAAAACTCGGTAAGCCCTACGGACCCGAAAACCATGTTTTAAGGCCCTAAAACCAACCGTTACGGAGATATTGGCACCACACTACCCCTGCTCTAGGAATCGGATAAAGTAATGAACTGCCGTAACCATGGCAACGTCAGCTCCAGGATTCTACAGCAGCGAAATTATCTACAATAAATCACAAAAACCTAACATGTTCAGACATGAAATTTGATATTTGGAATCCCTTTTAAAAATAAAAGAACACAAATATTCGTTTTCAGAAAATCCTCTTAAGGGAGGGGGGAGGGTGAAAAGAAGTGAGGAAGGAGTTGAATTATTTATATGAGGATACATATATCTCAAAAATGAAGATGTTACAGACTTTAAAATTGGTACTTGGAATCTCGTTTAAAAATGAACACGCTCTTTTTGGAAAATGAGTATCTTCTTCTTCTGTTGCTTTATCCGCACATGTGGATTTGACCCAGTTTTACGGCTGGATGCAACCGTATGTGTAGGGATGTAATCTATACTGCTATACTAATATTACAAAGAGGAAACATGTGTATATTTGTTTGTAACGGATAGACTCAAAAACTACTGAACCAATTTAAAAAATTACTTCTTCTATAGAAAGCTACATTGCCAGTGAGAAACATGGGCTGTATTTTATTTTCAAAACAATTCGAGGGGGCGGGACGGGGAAGATATAAAAATATTAAAATAATAGGCTAATATAGGCGAAATCGAATTTGTCGTACAAAGACGAAACAAAGCTCCTTTTAAGTCCCTTGACGCAAAGAACAAAACTCGATAAACCCTTCAGGCCCTAAAACCAACCGTTACGGAGATATTGGAACCACACTACCCCTGCTCTAGGAATCGAATAATGAAAAGAAAAGCCGTAACCATGGCAACGTCAGCTCCAGGATTCTACAGCAGCTAGATTATGCATGTACGTTTGGGCATAGCTGCCAACCAAAATTGATACACATATGACTTACTATCTGGAAAAAAGAACTGTTGTGTAAGACGCTCATAGCACTCCTTTGGGCGGGGGTGGAAAGGGAGTGAAGTATAAAAATAATAGCGTACTGGCTTAGGTTTCAGCATTTTGCGGAGTCTGTTACCTATAACTTAAAGTATTTTCTATCAAATCATGGAGTAGTAGGATCACTGATATTATTAGTGCCGATATTTTGGTCCACTTTTACGATTATTGTAACCATGAAAACAACCTATATACTGTACACAATTGTCAAGATGGTGCGCCCATGACTTGAAAAACATTCTCAACATTTTATACTCAGATTCATTATATGATGTGCGACATGAGTGACAAGCCCTGAGAATTATAATTCTCGATAATTATGGTAGTTTCTTTTATGCATCGCGTATTTACTTGATCATTTGTAATAGTTACGAAATGTCGGATCAAACGAATACATTCAATAATATTTATATTTGTGGTCCTATCTAGCGGAAGTATACTTATACTAAACCTGCAGCTTTGTGAAGGAACCAGGTATACCTAGGTGGAAATGAAGTAAAAACCTAGTAGCATAAGATCTTAGAGGTCGACGCTAATTACGAACTAATATTTAGAGGCTCCCATGAAGAAAAGAAGAAGATACACTATAATTCCTAACATGACAAATAATATCTACGTACTTAAGTAAATACACCAGTGATATAAATATCTAATGAAGTCGCTCACACCGATAGTATGAGTAACTAAAGCCAGTTTCTGATAACCCGTACGAAGAACGGATACTTCTGCTAGTTTCAAACACCTCAAACACAATAACTGAAATTGCTTGTTTTGATACTCTAGACAAATAGTGAGTCCACCTCTGTGGTGTAGTGGTTAGTGTGATTAGCTGCCACGTCACCCCCGGAGGCCCGGGTTCGATTCCCGGCTCTGCCACCAAATTTGAAAAGTGGTACGAGGGCTGGAACAGGGTCCAAGGAGGTCAACTGAGTAGAGGTGGGTTCGATTCCCACCTCAGCCATTCTGGAAGTGGTCCATGGTTTCCCACTTCTCCTCCAGGCAAATGCCGGGCTGGTACCTAACTTAAGGCCACAGCCGCTTCCTTCCGTCTTCCTTACCCATCCCTTCCAATCTTTCCATCCCCCCGCAAGGGCCCTGTTCAGCCTAGCAGGTGAGACTGCCTGGGCGAGGTACTGGTCATCCTCCACAGCTGTATCCCCGACCCAGAGTCTGAAGCTCAAGGACACTGCCCTTGAGGCGGTAGAGGTGGGATCCCTAGCTGAGTCCGAGGGAAAAACCGACCCTGGAGGGTAAACACATAAAGAGGAAGAAGAAGAAGAAGACAAACAGTGAAATGTCACCTATCTATATTTAAACAATAGCCTGTCATTAGTGGAGCCGGATTTCCGACAATATGGATCATTACTTGCAATTTCAGACCCAGTTACTGTCAACAGGAACTGAAAGTCATGTGGGAGCATTTCCAACATAATTTTGAAAGCCTGCTGCATCATGAATTAAAGGTTCTGACATTCTTTCCAAACTTAATTCTACTCGCCTTTCTAGTTTGTTCGTTTGTTTGTTTTTTCCCACAGTTCGTGCCTGCGCTTTTCTCTAATTGTACTCACTAAAAGTATTTTCTTCTTCCTGAGCCTATCAACTGTAACCTCACAAACAGCTAGTTGAAGAAGTTTGTTAACAAAAGTTTATTGACATGTTGAGAAATGTTTTCATTAACATTGTTTGTTTAGTTAACATTGTGTATTAACTTTGGTGTGGACTAACCATAACATGTCCTGCCCCGCGGTGTAGCGGACAACGCATCTGCCTGTCTCCCGGCGGCCCCAGGTTCGATTCCCAGCCGGGTCAGGGGTTTTTAATTGTAAATTTTTAATATCCCTGGCCTGGGGACTGGGTTGTGTCGTCCTTAACGTTCCTTTCCTCACATTCAACACTTTCCACTTCCGCAATATCCAAATATACGCAGGTTCATAACATATGGTGCAAGTAGGGGCAAAAGATCTTTGTAGGTCGACGCCCCGAACAAATAGCATTTAAATAAAAAAGTTAACATTTTTCTCTTTGTTCAACTGAGAGCTATTCCTCATGACCAGGGCCCGGATTTCAGTGACGTGTCATCTTTTAATTGGTGCGTCATAGAAGTTGCCAAGTTATATACAAATCCTGTTCATGGCCCCCAGATTACAGAAATGCGTATTTATTAAGTCATTTTTTGTCATTTTTTTAAGTACCGGTATTTGATTTTTAGGTTTTTTCACTCTTTGCATCATTATTTTGTCATTTTTAATTGTTTTATTTTTCTTATTGGTTATTTTTAAATAAGAATCCACGTTTTACGTCATCAACCAACCAGTTCCTATATCTTGACGTACTTGAAGGTTTACGTGACAGTTCATCTTTGAAAGTTTCTGCACTCAGTTGTGAGCTGAGTACGTAGCTTTGTACATCCCTCACCTTTGTGTCTTTAACAGGAGGTGAGAGCTAAGCTATTCTTGGGTTACCTTCAGACGAGGGCTAAGCCTTTATCAGTTCACCAGGGAAGTCTGTTCACAGTGTGACGTCAGCAGTGAAGTATTTCTGCCAGTGTACTCAATTTCCTTATTCCTTCAGGTCAGTTTTAGTTGTACAGTTTGTATAGTAGGGCCCACGAGAGTTGAAGTCTGACAGGTGAGCGGCGAAAGCTGTAACTACGAAGTACGCTGCGTTGTCATAGTTACCTCCATTTGCGGCCTACCACCCTTTCAGACAGGCTGAGTGTTTAATAAAACATGTAGGCCTAGGCCTAATACAATTCATTTACCCTTGACCGGTTCCTAAGCTAGTGTTAATAATTCCAGCATTTAAGACAGAACACGACATTATCTATCTATATATATAAAAGATTTCATAATCACTAACAAAATCATCAGTTTCTGACAATAACCTCAACAAATGCACATGTTAATCACAGAATAGAATAACACTACCCACATTGATAGTTTTTTTTAATTATTTAACTCGGATTGTTAACGGTACCTGTACAATTCAGGAATAAACTACGGTATAATAAACACAATAGGAAGACGATACTTCATCGAGAAAAGAAATCAGTCAGAATATGAACGACAAAAGTGACTGAGAGCAAGCCAATCCACGTGATGATAGCGTCCTAAAATGTTGCAACTCTGTTATCGTTGCCATAGCAACAGACCATTTTCGAGCAGTGTTAGTCAACTTTTTCTCGCAGGTGGCGCTAAAAGTCAGACTTCAACTCTCGTGGGCCCTACTGTAGATGCCAGTCGTGTGTAACAATTTCGAGTGCGTGTTAAAATGCAAAAGGTAAAACCATCCACTTCCTAGCATGGTATACAGGTCATTCTATTCCGGAAGAATCTACGCTAAGGAAACATTACATACCGCTCTGCTATGAAAATATACGGGAAAGAACAAGCGGAAAGAAGATTTTTGTCTCAGTAGACGAAACTACTGATGTTGAAGGTCGTTACGTAGCTAATGTAATTGTAGGAACCCTGGAAATAGATAATCCCTGATAAATATTTTTGCTAACTTCTGAAGTCCTGGAATCTGTCAATCATTCTACAATATGTCGAATGTTTGACAGCCAATGGTTCTGATGTGGCTGTGGCCTGACGGTGTGACTGATGCCGCGCCTTACATAGTTAAAGCTGGTAAAACTATCAAAGCTTTTAATTCAAGAATGGTGCATGTAACTTATCTAGCTCATGCTTTCCAGAGAGTGGCAGAAGACGTGAGGGAGAATTTTCCTGACATTGACAGACTTGTGTTGCAGGCAGAAAAGATATTCATCAACGCCCCATCACACAGGAAACTCTTTTAAGGCACCAGCTCCTGATATCCCACTACCTCCGTAGCCTGTTGTCACACGTTGGGGTACGGGGATCAATGCATGCGAGTACTACAGCGACAACTTTTCAACACTGAAGCGAGTGATAAACTCTCTAGAAGCCCAAGATGCCAGGGCTATCGATATCGCCCAAGAGATGTTTTCAGATGACGATGTGCAGGGTAAGTTGGCATACATTAAGGCAAATTTTAGCTCCCTGTCGTCAGCTATTTCATGACTTCAGGAGAGAGGTGTGACAATCGAACAAGTGACAACTTTAGTGAGAGCAACGTAGGAAGCTTTGGAAAATGTGCGTGGTGAAGTTGGCGAGTCAGTATTTCGGAAACTAAAAGCTGTTCTTGATAAAAAAAACAGGATACAAGGTTTTGTGCTCAGTCGTCCAGGTACCAGGGGCGTAGCCAGTGGGGGGGGGGGGTTACTGGGGGTTAGAACACCCCCCCCCCATGGAACTTTCACAAAAAGAAAATAAATAACCTATAAACTGACAGAACAATAAACTAAATAAACATTGCTTAAAATAGATAGATAATAGATAATAGAAAATAGATAATGTCTATTAACTGTTGGAATATGCAAAGTCAGTATGGAGGTGTCTGCATGACTGCCGCGCCGGCTCTTTGGTCGTAGTGTGTGTGTGTGTTTCGAAACACCGCCGGCTCAATCAGCTGTCTCGATGCCTCGACACCAGTCACACCACAACGTTTCGTGTACCGTGTGTTGCGTGAACCAAATACAGTAGAGACAATACACGACACTTACGGATTTCGCCTTCCTAAAATGGGAGACAATTCTACGGTGGCGCTCCTAGTGACTTGACCTGAACAAATCGCGCTAAATTCAAATATCAATGGAAATGTATATACGGAAATGGATAAATAAATTACGTCTAGAAAGAAAGTGGTATTGAGATATTAACTTCGAAGTTCCTAAAGCAATTCTGGATAAATGAATGAAGAATTATGTAAAAGGTTATTATTCAAAGACTGAAATTAGACATATAAACAAGGTGTGAAATGGACTGCTGTGAAATGGCTTGATCTTTCATTTATGCATTACTTTTTTAGCTTTAGCATACCTGCCTGAAATCTTACGGTTGGATTTGTCTTTTTCCCTCATTTAAAAACAATGTATCATCACATTTTAAGACATTTGTCAATAAAAATATCGGCACATTCCTTACACATATGATGCAATGAATTAACATTTAATAGCTGGACAATTTTCCTCTTAACATGAAACCTACTAACAGAAATAAAATATATAAAATCCCGGCTTTAATCTGAGAAGAGGGATAAAAGAAAGAAAAGTTTGAAAATGTTGTCGATAGTGATGCTTTGAGGAATATTTACGTACAATTAGAGTAAAAATGTAACATACCCTTGGCTGTTTAGTCGAGGATTTTTAAAGTCGCTGGCCTGGAAATGATCTGAACAGATCTTATAATTCTTATACAAGTGTAACGTCCCTTCTTTCTTGTACACTTTATCCAAATCGCTTCTGTGACATTTCAAAATCCACAGATCACACCTACAACAACACATCGGTATTGAAGGTTAACTGCTGCACTATACAATAAAATATGCGTATTATATTTTAAGCCCGTTAAAACATGGGTCGAGCAGGTCAGAAGATTATGAAGTACTATAAAAATCTCTGTCACTGGAAGAATATATATGCAAACACAATATTACTTTCATGTTCTTGTCACGAGGGAACCTGAAGAACGAGCGCGCATTTTTCTCTACTTCGTAATTACTGCAGCCAAACACAGCACATACCTTTCTCCTCATGTTGAGAGGAGATATCAAGGAATGACACACGCCACTATTTAATTATGTCAACTCACTGAAAACGCATAAATAACACCAAAAACTTCACACAAAAATACACGTGCTCTTATGACAGAAGCAGTACCGTTCAGGTCTATCCGCTAGAGTGAGCTCCAATAGCTGTCCCTCGATATCTCGCTCAGTGTCGTGTATTGTCTCTACTGTATTTGCGTGAACAGAAGCTCAGTCCTTCCGTACATGTCAGCTACATCGATGCTTTGACACGGTGACGGTGGTTTGTTTATCTTCTCGCCTCAATAGAAACACTCCGATTGACATTGTCCTGAAGTTGAACTGACACTCGTTAATAGACGCTTCATATTCCGCACCGCAAGTCAAGTTACTAAAAGAACAATGTACTCCACATTGTAAGGTATTTGTTGTACATAGAAAAAGGACATTATTGTTCTCAAAGCAGGGTCATACTATGCTCCCATTTGTCAAGTGCAAACGTTTCGAAAATTATGTTTTTAAACTTCAAATTGAACTAGATTTTAAAGCTGGATTAGGCCAAATCTGTTACTGTACGACCAACCAGATGAAGTAGACAGAGAAAAGAAGTATATCTACCTGCCTACAGAGCCATATAACAACAATAAATACGAGCTTGACGACGTAGAAGTGAGGGGTCTCATGATCGGTGCAAGAGGGACAATCCCTAAGAAGACGAGTTTCAGCACCAATACCAAGGACCTCAAAGCGCTCAGGGATTCTCTTCTGACACTCATTCAGACACCACTTATATTCGCCAGACAAAGATCATGGATTTATCATTTACAAAAAAAAAAAATCCTTATATTTAACGAAGTTGTTATAGTGTATTCTTTGTCTTTACGCAGCCACCAAGTGGATTTTGAAAATAAAATAAAAATAATACCGATATTCGACTCTTCTTAGATGAATTACTCATTTTATAATCATTCAAATTAGTTCACTTAGTTGTTAACTATCTTACCATGCTTTCGTAACTACATGGTTACATGTACGTAAAACCGAGCGAGTTGGCCGTACAGTTAGCTGTGATCTTGCATTTGGGAGATAGTGGGTTTGAACCCCACTGTCGGCAGCTCTGAAAATGGTTTTCCGTGGTTTCCCATTTTCACACCAGGCAAATACTGAGGCTGTACCTTAATTAAGGCCATGGTTGCTTCCCTGTCCCATCTACGTATCTACCTATCTACGTCGGTGCGACGAAAAGTAAATTGTAAGAAGAACATGAAAAAGGAAATTGAAGACAACAGAAAGAAGATTATTCCTATTATCGAAACTATCATTTTGTGTGGCCGCCAAGGTTTACCCCTTAGAGGACATAGAGACGATGGACCCATTATACTGAATGATGAAGAGCCTACTGAAAATGATGGAAATTTTAGTACTTTCCTTCATTTTCGTGCAAGAAATGGGGATGAGGATTTGAAAACTCATTTGCTTACAAGCAGTCGCAATGCTATGTACATTAGCCCACAAACTCAAAACAAGATCATTCACGTATGCAATTACTTTATTGTTGAAAACATCGTACGCAGAGTGAACAGATCACAGTGTTTCACTATAATGGCCGATGAGACAAGCGACATTTCTGGAATGGAACAAATGTCACGTTGTGTTCGGTATGTCAGACACTCAGGGAGCACTTCCTCCAGTTTGTACCGATCACTGACGCCACTGGAAGGTGTTTGGCTGCCAAAATAACTGATGTGCTTCAGAAGATAGGAGTCAACTTAAATTATATATGAGGACAAGGATATGATGGAACTAACGCTATGAGTAGGCAGTTTAATGGCGTCCAAGCGATAATAAGGGAGACCTACCCGTTGGCTTTGTACGTGCACTGCAGTTCACATGTTCTCAATCTTGCTATAACCCATGCATGCTCAATCCAAGGAATCAGAAACTGTTTGGGTATTGTGGGGAATATTTGTTCATTTCTTAGTTTTCCTAAAAGGTTAAATGCATTTAAAGAATCGATAGATGCCACTGTTCCTGAAAGTGACAAAACGAGGCTTAAAGCATTGTGTCTAACAAGATGGGTGGAGCGCCATGACTCAATTGCAGTATTTCTAGAACTGTTTGATGCCGTCGTTGCAGTTCTTGAAAATATAGTACAATGGAATAATAAAGAAGCCTGCACTAATGCTCTACATATACTAAATCAAGTATTTAATGTAAGTGCTCTTCTTAGCAGATTTTTTCAAAGTGAAGAGTTGGACATTGCAAAAGCATTTTCATATGCTAATGTTGTGGAGGACAGAATTATCAAGATCAGAGGAAACGCAGAAGAGGAGTTCATAAACATATTTATGCAAGCAAGCAAGAAAGCTTCTCAATTGGACACACAAATTACCATTCCTCGTATAGCAAAGCGCCAAAGGTAATGAAGGTATCGGCCAAAGGAACACAAGGGCCACGAAGGGCGTGAAAATGAAAGACTCCCTAGCCCTCGCAAACCTAATAGCGTTGGGGTCGGAAAAGAACAAGAGTTGACCAAGAGAGGTCGGATAGGATAGATGAAAGTGAGAAGCCTGGCACAAGTAAGTGGAAGCAATGCCAGAACTCAGCTAAGGGCCCTGTGGTCGCCAACCCACGCTCCAAAGTTCAGAGCCCTTGGGGCCTATCCTTATGACAGTCATACATGCGCGTACCAGACACGCACAAGCAGTTTCATTATGTTATATCTTAATTTTGTAACTGTAACCCCCCGCCCCCATTGGGCGATCCTGGCTACGCTACTGCCAGGTACTCACTGGGGAAGATTTCAGTGTAGTGGATATTGAAGAAGAGCTGTCACCAAGTGATTTAGTGTACTTCGAGTACGCACTCCTTGAATCTGTGGACGTCGAAAGGAGCTTTTCGATGTACAAGAACATTTTGGCCGACAATTGACGTTCTTTTACCTTCGAAAATCTACGGATGGTCACAGTTATCTACTGCAACATGGTCTGCGGTAAATATTAAAACCTACATAATATGGCATTATATATAGCTTTACAGTTAAATCTGCAACCAACGGCGACTACGATTATCTTTATAGGAACGTTGTTTTCCTCTTCAGATCATCCCTCTTTATGGAGTACCTGGTGTCAGAATATCTTCATACTGATACATTTTGTTTCTAAGGAAAACCGAGATTCCAAAACAAAGAACTGACATATTGCTATGTAAAAATTAGAGAAAATATCAGTTATCAATATTGTTCATTTCTAGAAATGTATATAATTCAGTTTAAAACAATAAATACTTGGGATTTTTAGGTCATTTTTTGTTTGATTTTAAGACATTATTTGATAATTTTAAGGTCATTTTAAAGGTCAGTTTTTAGAATTTTTAGGTCAACAAAATCCGGGCCCTGCTCATGACGTATTGTTGAAAGGAATGAAGCTGAAGTGTTACAGGCAGAGGCGGATCCAGGGAGCAGTTTGCGTGATGGAACTTCGACTGTCAGCCTCAATGGGTATAAACATTTGGCAGGAGGAAGGGTTCGAGCAATCCCAAAATATAATTAACTTTACACTTTAAAATTGTTTGAAAGTGCTTCAAAACACCAGAAAGGAAATTCATTAATTAATTTATTAGTCAATCAATATGCTTTATTTACAAATGGACGTTATTATTTTCCTATCCCATCGTCGCCATAAGACCTATCTATGTTGGTGTGACATAAAGCAACTAGCAGAAAAAAAATCTCTCATAGGTCCGAGGCTTGCTTAAAGTGTTCTGGGCTCGGTAAATTCATGAAGCAGGATGCTACCCTACTTGCACAGAGTCCAAGTGAGGATCTCTCCTCTAACAGGTTAGGCACCACCAGTGGATTGTACAGTCCTAGTCGTCTGAGCACAAAGAGGGCCATGATTCAGAATATGTCCGAGATGCTCACTCTCATTCCATAGCAACTGGTATCCCGACTCTCAGGACCACTTACTAGGCCACTCAGCCGTTGCCCATGGTTCACGAACTAGGACGTGACTACAGCAACCCACAGCATGAACCATAATAATAATAATAATAATAATAATAATAATAATAATAATAATAATAATAATAATAATAATAATAATAATAATAATAATTGTTACGGAGTTATCCGTGGTAGTTAGAGGTGAAAGAAGGTGCTGGGATGAATAGGTCTCAACCTACGAAATTAAAGTTAATTTAAAATTTAACAAGGTTATATTTTCTTTTTCAAAATCAAGAAATAACAAATATGACAGGTGGGCCTACTCAATAGCCTAGCAACAAATCGAGAATGTACAATTACAGTTATTACAGGATTTGGGCTCCGAGGGCCAGACACAATTCTTGAGCAATTAGCCCAACATTACTTATATACAAGATTCCACAAAGGGGCAGAAAACCCCAATCATGCCCAGGAGCACTTGCTCCCCATTACACGGTAAAGCCTCCTCGAGGCACACCGAAACCCAATTTTAAGAAAGAGCAACTCGCTCTCAAAGTTCAAGCCCATCAAAGGCCACACCAAACTCTACATTCAAGCTGTCCTCCAAGTACAATAACACAGGGGTAAAAATACCCAACCTACTGAGGCCTATTAAGTAAAGAAACAAGTCAATGAGATGGCCCCAAAATACCAGTTTGAGTGGAGGCGTACTTGCACTCCTAATACACTTTATTAAAACCTAATTTGGCCCTAGGCCGCTTATACAAGGGCTAATCCCATTCTACGGAGGTGACACGATAGGAAAACTTATTACATTACGAAACGAAGAAAAATGGTTGAGAAAACGTAGTCACCTCAAAAACAATATGAAAGGGAGCTCGAGAGGGTTAGGCACTCTCTATCCCAATTTGTAGTTTAAAGAGATAGAATTTATACCACGAGTCTTTTACATTTTAGAAAAAAGTTACATGGTAAAAGGTATCGAACCTGCCCCGAGAGTTAAACTGCTGAGCTAGCAAGAAAATAAGTTATTAAAAGGCCATTACCTTATTGATGAACTGCTGCCCGACGAAAGAGGAGCTTCCCGCCCCCTGCTACATAATTTACACTATGATAGATGTTACTGAAGTGGCGCAGAGACCCGAAAATCAGCAGTTTATATACCCTGCGGAACATTCGAGACCTTTCTTGAATGATAACACCCGCCCACAAGCATTTTATTGGACGACCAAAAGATTACATGTCAAGACTGAAGAAGAAAACCAGGATTGGTGGAAAATTAATTACAAAAATTACTCATTGGTCGAATTCAAAACTGGCGGAAAGAGAAGGGTTATACAGCCAACCTAAACAATGACTGAAAGAAATTTAACAAAGAACAAACTTATCAACACAAAATTTCTCCAAAAAAAAATAGTTCTTTCACTTCGCACTAGGGTGCACAATTGTAGTCCTGCAGTAGTGCCATCTAGAAGAGAATGTTCACACTTCTTACTACAGGGAAAACAAAAATACATCGAAAATGGCACAGTTCAGAACACTTCAAAATTTACAAGTAGGGACATCTTCTGAGAAACTTGAGAATTAACACGGTAGTTAAAGTTCAGGCTTCCTCCAATAGAGGAGTTTCAACTGGCGCAATGTTTGAATAAGCGGAGCGGAGGTGTACCGCCCGGTACAATAATAATAATAATAATAATAATAATAATAATAATAATAATAATAATAATAATAATAATAATAATAATCTTCTTCTTCATCTTATCTTGCTTCAAGCGGGGTCGATGTTTCTGGCAAGTCTTTTCCACTTTATCCTATCCCACACATCATCTTCCCTTAATTTCTTCTCCTTCACATCTTCTTGTACATTATCTGTCAACCTTCTTCTTGGTCTCCCACTATTTCTAGTCCCATCCTCAGTCATATCCATTACTCCACATATCAATATCAATCAATCAATACTGATCTGCATTTAGGGCAGTCGCCCAGGTGGCAGATTCCCTATCTGTTGCTTTCCTAGCCTTTTCCGAAATGATTTCAAAGAAATTGGAAATTTATTGAACATCTCCCTTGGTAAGTTATTCCAGTCCCTAACTCCCCTTCCTATAAATGAATATTTGCCCCAGTTTGTCCTCTTGAATTCCAACTTTATCTTCATATCGTGATCTTTCCTACTTTTATAAACGCCATTCAAACCTATTCGTCTACTAATGTCATTCCACGCCATCTCTCCGCTGACAGCTCGGAACATACCACTTAGTCGAGCAGCTCTTCTTCTTTCTCTCAATTCTTCCCAACCCAAACATTGCAACATTTTTGTAACGCTACTCTTTTGTCGGAAATCACCCAGAACAAATCGAGCTGCTTTTCTTTGGATTTTTTCCAGTTCTTGAATCAGGTAATCCTGGTGAGGGTCTCATACACTGGAACCATACTCTAGTTGGGGTCTTACCAGAGACTTATATTCACTCTCCTTTACATCCTTACTACAACCCCTAAACACCCTCATAACCATGTGTAGAGATCGGTACCCTTTATTTACAATCCCATTTATGTGATTACCCCAGTGAAGATCTTTCCTTATATTAACACCTAGATACTTACAATGATCCCCAAAAGGAACTTTCACCCCATCAACGCAGTAATTAAAACCCTATTTGTGAAACTCACAACCTGACTTTTAGCCCCGTTTATCAACATACCATTGCCTGCTGTCCATCTCACAACATTTTCGAGGTCACGTTGCAGTTGCTCACAATCTTGTAACTTATTTATCACTCTATAGAGAATAACATCATCCGAAAAAAGCCTTACCTCCGATTCCACTCCTTTACTCATATCATTTATTCCTGGCATCCTCCCTCCCCATAGAAGTATGGTATGTTCCGCACCACCGGGTCCATTCTTAACAAGAAATCACGTAGGTGACGAACCGTTTTAACAGAGGAAAACCTTGACAAAATAGGAGCTCTCTTGGAAAGAACTCCAATAAAATCCCTGTCGCGTCGCACCATACAAACTAATGTGCCATTACCTTCCACCCACAAAACAACAAAACTGTTAAAGCAAAACCGTACAAACTCACCCCTACCTAATATTTAAGAGGACCTGACAGTTTTGCTAGGATTCGGTATTGTAACTAGTTGCTTCAGTCAGTTCACGATGGGTATGTTGACCCAGAACATACATTTTATAGTGATGAAACATGGCTACACTTAAGTGGCTATGTAAATAGTCAAAACAATCGCTACTGGTGTGCAGAAAACCCCACCAGCTGCATGTCTGTCCACTTCCTGATGTAAAGATATGAGTTTGGTGTGCAATAAGTGCTCACAGAATTATAGGGCCTATCTTTTTCCGTGAAACAATAAATGCTGATTGATATATAGACCTCATTCTCAGACCATTCCTTCAATAGCTGACGGAAGAAAAAAGGAGTAATGGTTACTTTATGCAAGATAATGCGACGGCACACACTGCTAATCGGTCTATGGAGGTCATACGGAAAGTTTTCGAAGATCATATGGCTAATTATCCCCCTAGATCTCCTGATTTAAATCCCTGTGATTATTACTTATGGGAGATGTTGAAGGGAAAAGTGTATGTGAACAACCCTCACACAAGAGAAAAACTACAAGAGAACATTACACAAGTTATTTTGAACATCACACGGGCTGAGATTCGCGGAGTGTCTGCAAACCTATTTACGAGGTGTCAAGCGTGTTTGACAGCTGCGGGACAATATTTTGAACATCGAATGTAATGCCAGGTAGGTTTTAGACTAATAGTTTCACTAGAAATGGATTTCTATAAGTGTGAATTGCCATGAGTAGTGAGGAGAAAAATATACCGGCTAGTGACGGAGTGTCATTGCGCCAGTTGCGCCGTGCTCTGAGTGGTGCTGCAGAGCAAGGCAATAAAAAGACCTTGTACTAAAACCCAGAAGAACCAAAGTCAGTCCTCAAATACCCTCTAGCGTTCCCTTGTATCAAATATGATACGGTCGTTCTTTATATTTTTTTTCACGAAAAAAGTGAGGCCTCATGCTACGTGACCTATTGTATCATCTTCTGGTTTCCTTCCACTGTTTGTGCATCAACTGTTTCATCATACCAGTGACATCGCTACTAGATGTCAGCACATGTTATTAGCAATGCATATTGGAGGTAAATCAAGGTGAGTCACAAAAAAGAAGGTAAATATTAGTAATAATCTTATTTTTAGATCTAACTTTGATAATCAAGTAACGTTATGCCTGTAGATAATGTAAATATCTCATCTCTGTCAGATAATTCATTTTAAGGTTGCAAAACTTCCATGCCTTTTATCTGTATCATACAAAGGGCACTAGGAAAGTTTTGCAATACGCAAAAGTGGTTGGCTGGACACCCTTGTTATGGTGAGAAATGAAAAAAGGGGTGAAAACCGGTTTAGAAGTCAACAGGGTGTGACCTTCATACCAGTTATTACCAAGCAGTGGGATTGAAAGCAAGATGTCAGTGTTGTCTAAAGGAGAATATCGCGCAATTATCTGCTACAATTTTGCTTGTGGATTAACTGTTGACCAGTGCCTGGATGAAATGACTCCTGTGCTGGGGAAAGACTGCCCACATCAAACAACAATTTTCCGCTGGTACAAAGAGTTCCAGAGGAAAATTTTAGGGTTGAAGGCGATCCTCGTTTTGGGCGACCGTCTGAATCAGTGACCGAGGAAAACATTGAAGCTGTGAAGAAAATGTTGCAGCAAGAGAGGCGGTTGACATATCGGCGGGTAGAAGAGACCCTCCACATCCCTGCACCAGCTATTCATTAATTCTACACGACCATCTCCATGTTAGAAAGGTTTGTTCCCTTTGGGTACCCCATTCACTTTCAGAGGAACAAAGGGCACATCGAGCGAAATGGTGCCAAAAATTGCTAAAACAGTTTGAAAATGGGACTTCGCGTAACGTCAATAGCATCATTACAGGTGACAAAACTTGGCTTTATTATTACGATGTCCCAACAAAATCCCAGAACAAGGTGTGGCTGAAGATGAGGGTACTCCTGTGACTATGCGAAAGTCAAGGTCAGTGAAGAAAAGGATGATTGCAGTATTCTTCACTAAATGGGGCATCCTGACTCGGGTTGTGCTAGAAACACAAAGGACAGTTACTGCGAAGTGGTACAGTGAGACTTGTCTGCCTCAGGTCATCCAGGCTCTCAAGCAGCTCCATCCAAGGTCACAGCTCAACACTTGGCTCTTGCATCACGACAATGCTCCAGCACATTGTGCTAATGCAACAATGGATTTTCTTGCCATATCAGGTTTGACTGTGCTTGATCACCCTACATACAATCCTGATCTTGCCCCATGTGACTTCACACTCTTCCCAGAAGTGAAGCTGAAAGGGCAGCATTTCACATCCGACGAGGAGCTTCTGGCAGCATAGATCAAGAGTGTGAAAATGTGTGAAAAGTGGCAGAGTTGATTCAGTGACTGGTTTCGACGTATAGAGAAGTGTATTGAGTGTGGTGGAAATTATTTTTAAAAAGTCTAAAGTGTTCACTCACATTGCAAAACTTTCCTAGTGCCCTTTGTACATGATACATTGGGACTCTACAACTTATTTCTGGTCGCTAAAAACAATATTTTATGCTGAGAAGTATCTTTCTTTCTACGGGAAACATGAGATTGGTTCTGCATTTGTTGAACCTAAATACCTTTGAATATTTGTATATAGTATTTTTAACATATTGTGGCTTCAGCCTTTAATATATTACATTAATATTTGAGGTTATGTTTATCGTTAATGTCATGATTGTATTGATTTTTGTTCTCAGTATCTAAACTGCATAAAATATCTGAATTGTTGGATGCGTGAGACCCTTGCAATTCAAATTTGGTTTGATAAAACCGCCAATGAAGCAGATATGCAGATATTCAAACACCAAAACTTCCTGGAGATGGTGAACATGAAGATGATGATGATAAATTCATGAATATTTGTAAATTCTACTAAAAAGTATTGAAAACGGGACTGAAATATTTTCATAAAAATTGAAACTTGTTTTGTAACATGCAAACTTATGTATTTGTGGTTTTACCGTACCGGTAAATTATATTTTAAACAAAATGTATTATCTTTTGTGTGGGTGGTCTTTGTAAAGACCCAATGTATCAAATATGATACATACCCTCCCGAGTACACAAAACTGCAGAAAATTTCTTTTCTTTGTGAAAATGCCATGTTGGGTTCCTAGATAGTGCAGTTATAGCAGCTTTCACGTTTTGTTCCAAAACTATGGATTCGAGACTCTAGAGGCTACCCAAAGAAATTTGGGAGAAACACTTCTCCAGCATATTCTAAAGAACTCTGTTAACCAGAGAAAATTCCATCATCACAGTAAGGGACACATTAATGTCCATTACAGCAAAATAAGTATAGGATGCTTTTCAGAGATGTTAAGAGTGTAAAGCCTGTAGATGATATCTCCATAAATATCTCATTTTGTCAATCCATTCTTGGACTTATTGTCTCTAAGCACTCACCTAATTCCTTTGCTTGCAAATCTGTAGTATCCTCAATCATCCTAATCTCCTTCCTTTAATCATCAAATTTCTCAGTAATTCCTTGGGTTTGTTTTGTCAAGCCATCTTTTAATCCCTCAATTTTATCATCAATCTGCTTAATCTCATCTGAGATCCTTGTAATGTTTTTGTTATTCTCACCCTCCTTTGACTCTACTCTTTTCAGTCTACTCCTCATCTGGTCTGTCACTTCCTCAACTTCATGTATTTATTCCCACTTCAATTTCATTCACTTTCTTTTCTAACTCTCCAGTTCTCTTGCTTTGTTAATTTGATTCCCTTATTAAATTCTCTGTTCAATATTATTAACATGTTCTGAAATATTAAAGATTTTCTGTCTATCTTCCTGCCCTGTTTTTCTTTCTTTTTCTCAAATTTTCACTCATACCTTCTATCATCTTTTATCACTCCCATTTTTCCACAAACTACTTACCTTTTTCTTCAAGTTGTTTGAATTTCGTGGCCATTTCCATTAAGAACTTCATAATATCCACATCTTTGTCTTGTTCTGTCATCCTCTGTACTCTTATCTCCCTCTGACATTCTTGCAGTTCATGAAAACTTCATCACCCGTAACTTTTCTTATACCAGGAGAGATGGCATGCAGTTAGGGATGCGCAGCTGTGAGCTTGCATCCGGGAGATAGTGGGTTTGAACCCCACTGTCGGCAGCCCTGAAGATGGTTTTGCGTGGTTTCCCATTTTCACACTGTACCTTAATAAGGGCCACGGCCGCTTCCTTCCAACTCCTAGGCCTTTCCTATCCCATTGTCGCCATAAGACCTGTCTGAGTTGGTGCAACATAGAACAGAATTGTAAAAAAACTTTTCTTATATCCTCCTGTCTTTCCTGCCATTTATCTCTATCTCTTCACAAAATCCCTTCCTGAAACTGTTCTTGTTCTACATTATCATTATCCCCACCATGGAAATCAACAATCCTACCACTCCTTAGTGTTACCATCTTTACTGATATCATTTAAACTTTAATATTCATCTTATTTCTATACAAGTACCTGCCTGTTCGAGCTCCACTTTGCAGTGCCAATTTTGTTACTGTACAATTCTTATCCCCTTACATCAATTGTTTTTCACATCAGTATAAAGCGTTTTTGTTTATCCTTATATTCAAAATTTAAATTTAACACTTCCTTAATTAGCATAAATCATGTATTATATAATTCTATTATAACTGATACCGTATATTGAAACATTCATGATTTCAGTTATTGACATATAAGGTTCAGATATCATAAGAATATTAAAAACATGAGCATAAAGAAATTTCAAAACAGGGCAGGAAGTGGTATCATTCAGGCAGACTAGAAAAGTCATTCAAAACAACTATTGCTAATTACAGTAGAAGTCCGTTATAGCGAGAATTCACAACCGCGAAAAATTTACTCGCTATAACGGATTGTCGTTATATCCGATTTTTGAATAAAAGTCAGAAAACCATTCATACACTTTAAAATCGGCATGAAACGGCATTCCGTTTGTTCAAAACTTGCGTTTCCGCAGATGATATCCACACTACGGCTTACTTGTTTTTTTATTTTTCGTAATCCGATACTACGTGAAAATGTATGTTTAATTTCATTCTGAAAAAAATATAGTTCCGTATTTCTCCGAATCCAAGATGAACCCCACTTTTTCCTTCAAAAAATTTAAATCAGGCTCAAAAAGAAGTTTGTAAAATCATACAGGCCTACAGACATGATACAGACGCCGAACATTGACTTGCGTCATGCCGTATTTCTTTTCTTTTTTTTTTTTTTTTTTTTTTTTGCGGCTGCACAATTATTTCCGCGGGTTAAAGGACCATTAACTTAACATTGGCATCATAATATCGAAGAGAACTCGTTGAAAATTTTCCGGCAATACCTATTCCATGCGTCTTTACAATACAACGATCCATCGAAAAATTATTCTTGCTATCTATAAAACTGTTACTTTTACTCAGCGTCAGATACCGCTACCGCTACACGCACGTCTCGCTTGTCGGGTGCGGCCACATTCAACGGCTAGCGATGTACTGTATAGGCCTAATCGCAAACGTTGCAAGTCAACGAACGAGTTTATTGCGCCACGGTATGGACAACCGCCCTTGCGTTTTTCGTGCTCATACCTCACAATTTCATCATCGACTTCTTTAAAGCGTCCTTGTTGCGGACCACTGAATGCATTTTTGTACAGTACGCATTTTTTTGGCTCTTTGTCTTCACGCTAACTCCAAATATTGGCTTTAGTTAGGCCTATGCCGTATTTTCTTGCGGCTGCACAATTTTTCTACATTTCCGAGTGTTTAATAAACATTAACTTATAATTGGCACCATAATATCGACTAGAACCCGTTGTAAATTTGCCGGCAATACCTTTTCCACGTATCTTTACAATACGACTATCCATCACGAAACTATTCCTGCTCTCTATAAACCTTAATTTTACTAAGCGTCAAGTACAATAGACGCGTTATGACTCGGCCACTGAGTAAACATGATTTTTCTAAGAATTCGAAGGGTCGCATGTTTTGATGCCATTCTGCAGATTAGAGAAACACACAGGCACTGTACACTGTACAACCGGTAGCGATGTGTAGTAAAGAAGCGGTCGTTCATTGCAAATGAGTTCTGTGCACGTGTGAAAAGAAGCTGCGTGGTTACCGCGGTAGTTGCCAGTGGTATCCATTAACTTACTGTTGGGCCGCGAATGTAACAACCCTTGAGTTTTCGCATGAGATTCTGAGGGGGAAAAAAAAAAGTCTTGGATTCGGAGAAATACGGTATCACTCCAGAGATTTCTGTGGCAAACACCTCAGCTTTCTTCTTCAAACAGCGTTACCTAACCTAACCTAACCTAACCTAACCGTGTATGTAGCCTATCATGAAAACATATTTGAAACGCATGTAGAGAAATAACCTCCTCACGAAAAATTTACCTGTAAATAGCCGTAACTAGACGCGAGAAGATATGAAATATCCTCTGAAATCAGTGATGTACTCTGCCATATCTTGAGGTGTATGGCATTCTCACGTAATTTCCGTATATAACACTAAAATTAAGAAATCGTTTATTCAGTCTTTATTTTTACGAGTTAAGAACTGCTATCGGCCACGTTATTTACGCATTTTATACGAAAACGTGTTATACTCTTTCATTTCGAATTTTCTTTAGGGAACAGCAGTCGATGGGTATTACTAATCAAGTCCATCGCCTTTGAATGTTAACGAGAGAGCTCGCAAATGCACAAAGTGAGAAAACTATACCGTACCGATCGCATTTTGTTGCAAACTTTCAGTTTTCTTATTCAAACAGCGTCACGTATCCTCACTTTACCGTACTATACGTATGATGAACACACACTTCAAGCGCCGGTTGAGAAATTATACCTTTCTCGTAATACATTTTCATAATAGCCTTTCCGTAATTTAACCAGACGCGACAAAATACAAACTAACCTATGAAATCAATTAAGCACTCTGCCATATCTCGAGGTGTATCCTATTCTTACTTAATTGCAGTATTTAGCCTCAAAATTAAACGGTCGTTTAGTCAGCCTTCATTTTTAACGAGTTAACAATCGTTATCGGACACGTTATTTACGCATTTATTACGAAAATATGTTCTCTTTCATTACGAATTTTCTTTACGGAACAGCTGTCGACGGATATTACTAATCGACTCCGACATCGCCTTCGAATGTCGACGAGAGAAATCGCTAGTGCACATAGCGAGAAAACGATGCCGAAGGTAATCGATCGCATGCAGTATCATCGCTGGGGTGAATAAATATCGGTAACGGAAAAAATCGCGCGCGCTTAATCGCTCGTAATAACGGATGCGCCACTGATAGGGTTCTCGCTGTAACCGAAGGACGATACACAGTTTAATATAGGAATTTTGAAGGGACAGAAAAAAGCAATCGCTATAACGGGGTTCTCGTTATATCCCGTACTCGCTATAGCTGACTTCTACTGTATTAACCTATTTAAAATCTATTCCCTAATATGTATAATGGCTACAAGCAGAAATAATCTATATCAATCAATCAATCAATCAATCAATCAATCAATCAATCAATCAATCAGTCAATCAATCAATCAATCAATCCTGATCTGTATTAAGGGCAGTCACCCAGGTGGCAGATTCCCTATCTGTTGTTTTCCTAGCCTTTTCTTAAATGATCGCAAAGAAATTGGAAAATTATTGAACATTTCCCTTGGTAAGTTATTCCAATCCCTAACTCCCCTTCCTATAAATGAATATTTGCCCCAATTTGTCCTCTTGAATTCCATCTTTATCTTCATATTGTGATCATTCCTACTTTTAAAGACACCACTCAAACTTATTCGTCTACTGATGTCCTCCCACGCCATCTCTCCTCTGACAGCTGGGAACATACCATTTAATCAAAAAGCTTGTCTCCTTTTTCCCAGATCTTCCCAGCCCAAACTTTGCAACATTTTTGTAATGCTACACTTTTGTCGGAAATCACCCAGAACAAATCGAGCTGCTTTTCTTTGGATTTTTCCAATTCTTGAATCAAGTAATCCTGGTGAGGATCCCATACACTGGAACCATATTCTAGTTGGGGTCTTACCAGAGACTTATATGCCCTCTCCTTTACATCCTTACTACAACCCATAAATACCCTCATAACCATATGCAGAGATCTGTACCCTTTATTAACAATATGATATTTATGTGATTACCCAAATGAAGGTCTTTTCTTATATTAACACCTAGGTACTTACAATGATCCCCAAAAGGAACTTTCACCCCATCAATGCAGTAATTAAAACTGAGAGGACTTTTCCTATTTGTGAAACTCACAACCTGACTTTTAACCCCGTTTATCATCATAACATTGTCCACCGTCCATCTCACAACACTATCGAGGTCACCCTGCAGCCACTCACAATCTTGTAACTTATTTATTAGGGTACTCTCTACAGAATAACATCATCTGCAAACAGCCTTATCTCTGATTCCACTTCTTTACACATATCATTTATATATAAGAAAACATAAAGGTCCAATAATACTGCCTTGAGGAATTCCCCTGTTAATTATTACAGGGTCAGATAAAGCTTTGCCTACTCTATTTCTCTGAGTTTTACTTTGTAGAAATATAGCCACCCTATTCAGTCACTTTTTTTTCTAGTCCAATTGCACTCATTTTTGCCAGTAGTCTTCCATGATCTACCTATCAAATGCCTTAGATAGGTCAATCGCAATACAGTCCATTTGGCCTCCTGAATCCAGGATATCTGCTATATCTTGCTGAAATCCTACAAGCTGAGCTTCAGTCGAATAACCGTTCCTAAACCCAAACTGCCTTCTGTCAAACCAGTTATTAATTTCGCAAACATGTCTAACATAATCAGAAAGAATGCTTTCCCAAAGCTTACATACAATGCATGTCAAACTGACTGGCCTGTAATTTTCAGCTTTATGTCTATCACCTCAGGTAGCAGATAGGGACCCTCTTCGGAGGCAGCCCTACCCAGGGAGTGGTGCCCCTGCCTATGTGAGTCCCAGAGCACACTGACCCGGTGTGTAACATCTGGTATGGGTCCCAGCTCAGGGTTACGAGTGAAGACCTCAACGGCATCTACGGCGGAGAAGGTGGACTTCGGTACGGCGGAGATGGCGGAATTGGCATACCCGTAGCGTCTGTACTCCAGAGGAGCGGCTACGAAAGGCGTCTGTCTCCATGTTAGGGGCGGCCTAATTTTGAACATGGCAGTAGGTATAAAATGCCTTTGGGTGTGGCGAGCCCATCGTAACAATAGCCTATATGGACAAAGCAGATATGGTGCCTCGGAAAAGGTTAGGGCGTCCCCTGCTAAAAGCGACGTGCAGCTCTTCAGGTGCTGGGGGAACTGTGAAAAATGGGCAACCAGCACCAAACTACATCAAAATTGCAACAGTTAATGTACTGACACAGACGGGAAAGACAGAAGAACTGGTTGACTTCATGATAGAAAAAGATCTAGCCATACTTGGACTGTGCAAGACCAAGAAGAGGGGTACAGGGGAGATCCGTCTGAGAGAAGGATACAGGCTGTATTACAGCGGAGGACCTGAAGCAAAAAATGGAGTGGCCATCATACTTAGAAGAGAAATCCAAGAATATTTGGAATATACAAAGTACGTCAGCGATAGGATGATGATGATGAGACTCCAGTTTGAAAATGGCGTGAAAGATCTATTTCAGTTGTATGCCCCACAAACTGGTTGCATAGATGAACATCTAGAGAACTTCTTAGAGGAAGTGGAGAGACAGATAGAAGATAAGGAAGTACTATTGATGGGAGATCTAAATGCACAAGTTGGAATGGAAAGACAAGGAAAGGAAGATGTTGTAGGGCCCTTTGGATATGGAAATGTAAATCTAGAAGGCGAGTTGTTGGTGGATTTTTGCATAAGGAATCAAATGATTGTTGGAAACACCTGGTTTAGGAAGGAGAACAGTCAGAAGATTACAAGGTATGGCTGGGGAGACAGACGAACAAAGACCATGATTGATTATATAATCATAGAGAAAGAACACCGGAAGAACCTTGTAGATGTAACAGCCATGCCTGAAGAAGCCTTTGGTGGAGATCATAGAGTTGTGATAGGAAAATTGAAAGTTGGAAAGATTGAAAAACCCCAATTAAGAAGAGAGGAAAGAATTAAAGTATGGAAGTTGAAGGAGAAAAGCATACAAGAAGAATTTCAAAGGGAAATGATACCCTTGGTACCCAGGACAGAGGTGGGGAATGTTGAAGAGGAATGGAAAAGATTTAAGGAAGCACTGGTTGGATGTGCAGAAAAGGTGTGTGGTAGAACATCAGGAAATGTGAAGGACAAAGAAACACACTGGTGGAATGATAGGGTAAAGATTAAAGTGAAGGAAAAGAAAATGGCATGGAAAGCATGGAAAACATCTAAGACTGAAGAAAGTAGAAAATATGTGGAGGCAAAGAATTTGGCCAAGAAAGTAGTGGAGGAAGAAAAGAGGAAAAGCTGGGCCTTATTCACACAGAAATTGAGAGATGATATGCAGGGCAGCAAGAAATTACTGTATGGTATCTTAAGAAACAAAAAGAGAGATCAAGTAAACACCAGATTTATGAAGGATGAAGGTGGCATAATTTTAACAAAGCCAGAAGAAATAAGAAATAGATGGAGAGAGTATTTTCAGAAGCTGCTGAACACAAGAACGGATGACAGTCATTCAATGGACGACCAGGAAAGGCAATTAGTTGACGAAGAAATGGATAAAGAAATTACAATGAATGAAATTGAATTGGCAGTAAGAAAGATGAAGAATGGAAAAACTGCTGGAATAGATGAAATTTCAGTGGAGATGATAAAGGCAGCTGGAGCTGTAGGCCTGCAGTGGACATATCGGGTTCTCAGGAATGTCTGGGAGAATAAGGAGGTCCCTGAGGATTGGCAAAAAGGAATAATCATCCCAATTTTCAAGAAAGGTGATAAGAAAGTTTTGAAGAACTACAGGGGAATTACTCTAATATCCATGTTGCTAAGATAATGGAAAGGATACTGGAAAGTAGAATAAGGTTGAGGGTTGAGAAGCAGATACAGGAAAATCAGTTTGGTTTCAGAAGTGGAAGGTCAACAATAGAGCCCATTTTCATTATGAGACAACTAATGGAAAAGCATTGGGAGTACAGGAATGATATAGTGATGACATTCATTGATATTGAAAAGGCATATGACAGTGTCCCTAGGACGAAAGTTTGGGACAGTCTGGTGCAAAAAGGAATTGGACAGGGATTAATAAAACAGATCATGACATTGTATAAGGAATGTTGTAGTTGCGTGCAAACACAAGTTGGCAGGACAAGTTGGTTCAAAATAACTAGTGGGCTGAGACAGGGAAGTGTTCTATCACCAATCCTGTTTACAATAGTAATGGATGACATCATGAGAACAGCAAAAGCAGCATATGGAGGAAGAGAAATGAACATGATGTTATTTGCAGATGATATTGTGATTTGGGGAGAAGACGACAGGAAGGTTCAAGAACAGTTGAATGTGGTGAATGGGAAGATTGAAGAATGTGGATTGAAAATAAGTGTAGAAAAGAGTAAAACTCTTGTTATGACTAGAGGGGAGAAAGAAGGGAAAGGTCAGATTAGACTTGCAGACAAGCCCCTGGAAGTAGTGGAAACGTTTAAATACCTGGGGAGTGAATTAATGGAGAATGCTCGACTGGATGCTGAGATTAGTAAAAGGATTCAAGCTGGAAGTTGTTTCTATCATAGTGTAAGAAATATGTTATGGGACAAAGATGTGCCAATGGAAGCAAAGGATACTATGTACAAGATGTATTACGTACACATAACAACTTACGGAGCAGAAACTTGGACAGTGACAAAGAAGGATGAGAGTCGTATACAGGCAGCCGAAATGAAATTCTTGAGGAGTATGATACAGAAGAGTAGACGAGACAAAATAAGGAATGAAAAAATCTGGGAAGAAATTGGGGTGGAAAAAATAAATGATAGAATAGAGAAGAGCCGACTAAGATGGTTTGGGCACATAAAGCGAATGAGCGATGAAAGAATGCCAAAAAGGGTGATGGAAATGCAAATCCAAGAAAGGAGAGGTCGTGGACGACCACGAGTGAGATGGAAGGATACCATCCAACGCAGCATTATAGAAAGAAACCTGGACTGGGACACAGTGTTGGAGGAGGAGTGGTGGAAAGACTGAAGAAAGTGGAGAGGAACCATATTTTCCCCTACCCGGCTACAGCTGGATAAAGGGAAATGATGATGATGATGATGATGATGTCTATCACCCTTTCCTTTATACACAGGGACTATAAAATAAGAGTTTTGTCTGTACATTGTTCAGAATTTAAAAAAGAATGGTATTTTTATATCGGACATGTCCCCAGTAACTAGGAAATGCACTTTTTTATGTCCCGCCATTTCTGTATGTATGTACGTATGTACGTGCATCACGAGAAAATGGCTGAAGAGAATTTAATGAAAATTGGTATGTGAAGTCGGGGAATGAGCAACCATAATCTAGGCTATAAATCATTCATGCTGAGTGAAATGGTAGTTTAGGAGAGCGCCTAAAATTTAATTCTCAAATATTTAGGTTCATGTTTGTGGGTTACTGTAGTCACGTCCTAGTTCGTGAACCATGGGCAATGGCTGAGTGGCCTAGTAAGTGGTCCTGAGAGTCGGGATACCAGTTGCTATGGAATGGGAGTAGGCATCTCGGACATAATCTGAGTCCTGGCCCTCCTTGTGCTCAGGCGGCTAGGACTATACAATCCACCGGTGGTCCATAACCCGTTAGAGGAGAGATCCTCACTTGGACTATGTGCAAGTAGGGTAGCATCTTGCTTCATGAATTTACCGAGCTCAGAACATTTTAAGCAAGCCTTGGACCTATGGGAGTAACAGAGTCCCACTCCCATTTGACAGGCGAGGGACTCCTTGGAAACAACTTGACGAACGAAATGGAATTCAATGGGGAGCTATCAATATTAATGGGGCTTATGGAAGAAAGAAAGTAGAACTGGCTGAATCAGCAAAGAGGATGCATCTGGATGTGCTAGGAGTAAGTGATATTTGGGTAAGGGGAGATAATGAGGAAGAGATAGGAGATTATAAAGTGTACTTGACGGGTATTAGAAAGGGAAGGGCAGAGTCTGGGGTAGGGCTCTTTATCAGGAATACCATTGCACGCAACATAGTTTCTGTTAGGCACATAAATGAGCGAATGATGTGGGTAGATTTGTCAGTGGGAGGAATCAGGACTAGAATTGTCTCCGTGTATTCACCATGTAAGGGTGCAGATGAGGATGAAGTTGACAAGTTTTATGAAGCATTGAGTGACATCGTGGTCAGGGTCAACAGCAAGGATAGAATAGTGCTAATGGGCAACTTCAATGCGAGAGTTGGGAATAGAACTGAAGGATATGAAAGGGTGATTGGTAAATGTGGGGAAGATATGGAAGCTAATGGGAATGGGAAGCGTTTGCTGAACTTCTGTGCTAGTATGGGTTTCGCTGTTATGAATACATTCTTCAAGCATAAGGCTGTTCACCGCTACACGTGGGAGACTAGGGGTACCAGATCCATAATAGACTATATCTTAACAGACTTCGAATTCAGGAAATCTGTTAGGAATGTACAAGTTTTCTGGGGATTTTTCGATGATACAGGCCACTATCTGATCTGTAGTGAACTAAGTATCTCTAGGCCTAGGGTAGAGAAAGTGAAATCTGTCTGCAAACGAATAAGGGTAGAAAATCTCCAGGACAAGGAAATTAGACAGAAGTACATGGATATGATTAGTGAGAAGTTTCGAACAGTAGACAGTAAGCAGGTTCAGGATATAGAAAGTGAATGGGTGGCATACAGGGATGCTGTAGTAGAAACAGCAAGGGAATGCCTAGGAACAACTGTGTGTAAAGATGGGAAAAGGCGAACGTCTTGGTGGAATGATGAAGTGAGAGCAGCTTGTAATCATAAAAAGAAGGCTTATCAGAAATGGCTCCAAACAAGGGCCGAGGCAGACAGAGATTTGTATGTAGATGAAAGAAACAGAGCGAAACAAATAGTTGTTGAATCCAAAAAGAAGTCATGGGAAGATTTTGGTAACAACCTGGAAAGGCTAGGTCAAGCAGCAGGGAAACCTTTCTGGACAGTAATAAAGAATCTTAGGAAGGGAGGGAAAAAGGAAATGAACAGTGTTTTGAGTAATTCAGGTGAACTCATAATAGATCCCAGGGAATCACTGGAGAGGTGGAGGGAATTGCACCTATCTATAAACAAGGGAACAGGAAGGATTGCAACAACCATCGAGGTATCCCATTGATTAGTATACCAGGCAAAATATTCACTGGCATCTTGGAAGGGAGGGTGCGATCAGTCGTTGAGAGGAAGTTGGATGAAAACCAGTGTGGTTTCAGACCACAGAGAGGCTGTCAGGATCAGATTTTCAGTATGTGCCAGGTAACAGAAAAATGCTACGAGAGGAATAGGCAGTTGTGTTTATGTTTCGTAGATCTAGAGAAAGCATATGACAGGGTACCGAGGGAAAAGATGTTCGCCATACTGGGGGACTATGGAATTAAAGGTAGATTATTAAAAGCAATCAAAGGCATTTATGTTGACAATTGGGCTTCAGTGAGAATTGATGGTAGAATGAGTTCTTGGTTCAAGGTACTTACAGGGGTTAGACAAGGCTGTAATCTTTCACCTTTTCTGTTCGTAGTTTACATGGATCATCTGCTGAAAGGTATAAAATTGCAGGGAGGGATTCAGTTAGGTGGAAATGTAGTAAGCAGTCTGGCCTATGCTGACGACTTGGTCTTAATGGCAGATTGTGCCGAAAGCCTGCAGTCTAATATCTTGGAACTTGAAAATAGGTGCAATGAGTATGGTATGAAAATTAGGTAAGAAATTAGGTAAGAAATTCAACAGAATTGAATGTCAGATTGATGATACAAAGCTAGAACAGATCGATAATTTCAATTATTTAGGTTGTGTGTTCTCCCAGGATGGTAATATAGTAAGTGAGATTGAATCAAGGTGTCGTAAAGCTAATGCAGTGAGCTCGCAGTTGCGATCAGCAGTATTCTGTAAGAAGGAAGTCAGCTCCCAGACGAAACTATCTTTACATCGGTCTGTTTTCAGACCAACTTTGCTTTACGGGAGCGAAAGCTGGGTGGACTCAGGATATCTTATTCATAAGTTAGAGGTAACAGACATGAAAGTAGCAAGAATGATTGTTGGTACAAACAGGTGGGAACAATGACAGGAGGGTACTCGGAATGAGGAGATAAAGGCTAATTTAGGGATGAACTCGATGGATGAAGCTGTACGCATAAACCGTCTTCGGTCGTGGGGTCATGTGAGGCGAATGGAGGAGGATAGGTTACCTAGGAGAACAATGGACTCTGCTATGGAGGGCAAGAGAAGTAGAGGTAGACCAAGACGACGATGGTTAGACTCGGTTTCTAATGATTTATAGATAAGAGGTATAGAACTAAATGAGGCCACACTACTAGTTGCAAATCGAGGATTGTAGCAACGTTTTGTAAATTCACAGAGGCTTGCAGACTGAACGCTGAAAGGCATAACAGTCTATAATGATAATGTATGTATATTTAGGTTATTAGTGGTCCTATCGATAAATACCACATAACTAAAGTTATATAGAATTAAATTTCTTATCATTTATGTCTTGTATGATTTTAACATACCGGGTATAACAGAGATATTTAAAATTTGTATTTTTGTTGCTAAGTCCATATCAACGCTGAGCCACGAGAATATCGGTAAACAGAATTTAATGAAATCAGCATGAAATGGTAGTTTAGGGGAAGGTGCTTGAAATTTAATTTTTAAATACCTATGTTATTAGTCCTATTAAAAATTACTGCGTAATCAGTTTCCAATCATTTATGTTTTATTCAGTTTGCCGTACGACTATGATAAGAGTAGTATTTCAGGGACAGGACAAAATTAATGTGAAGGCCTACAATATCAAAAGCTCATAAAATTAATCAACAATAACATTACATTGATCATTTTTTGTTGTGCTGTTCTTTGTCTCTTATGGTGCCATTCATCTCCAATAGATGGGATTATTTCATATGATGGCATTGCTACTGATCACAACATTCCTACTGACATCATTGTAATGACCTATGTTGATTTCAGTTGGGAAAACCACTGACACAGTCTTTCTGAGGATGTAAAAAGGCAGGTGGCGAGTAAATGCCATTATAATGAAACTCTTAAACTTGACTGTGACCGATGGTAGGCAAGAGAGTCTTCATATGAGAAAAGACGTATGATGACTTCCCTGTCATGTTTTTGGGGTAACATTAAGAGCTGTGCAATTTAATACAGTCTTACTCACAACGTGTACACTACTTAACCTAGAATTCTCTATACAATGTAGAATTCCGTAGTGAAGCACTGGTACATCAGCTAGTAAATTATAAATTTCTCTATTGTACTCATCTGTGACTTTTCCATTAATCTTCTCCCTAATATTTCTTTTGGATTTATAGCTATGGTGAGGAATCAGCATCAAACACAAGCACACCATAGGTATCAGCCGGTGTCCATTTAGCATACTTGCTACAGTGCAGTCCTATCATTCTGAAGGTCCATGTTCAAATCTCTCCCATGACTCTTTTCTTTTTCTTCCATTAGTGCTGTCAATCCCATCTTAAGCCACGTGCAAATTTACCAACAGCACCTCACAAAGCCAATTTGAATTCACCCCCGAAGCAATCTAATTGGATAACGTCAGCAGCTGATAAAATGACAATGGCATGAGATATCAAATTACTTTTTTTCAAATTATATTTCAGTACAACCTACCCTCTAACGCTCATATAGCCAGTTCGTGCTGTTTCCAACCATCCTGTATACACCAAACAAAGTAGGTACTTATATATAAGAGATGCTGGCAGATGCCATATTTGAACCCATTCAACAACATAAAACAGATAAACTAAAACTATACTATTGCATCATTGTCACACATTTGGAACGACACTGTGTCATCTCTTGATTTTACCCACTCAAGTAGAAAGGCCTGGTCTCTCATTAGAAAGCTTGACTCATCAAAGCCAGCTGGCAGGCAGAAGCTGAGTGTTAACATTAATGATCTAGCCAAACACATGATCTCTATCTCAAAGATCATTAGAGATAAACAAGTTGTAAGGGAAATCCGGTCAGCACTGAAACATAAAAAGCAATTAGCAAAACAACAGTCATCCCAATTCTCTTGTCCTTTCACAAGAGAGGAAACCCTAGAAGGCATCAAGAACATAAAATCCGGGAAAGCAGCAGGTATAGACGGCATCTATCCTGAATTCCTGCAACATCTTGGACCTGCAACAATCACTTGGCTCACCAAATTCTTCTCCAATATTTTGGAGACAGGTAACCTTCCTTCACTATTCAAGAAGACCAAAGTAATATCGATCTTGAAACCCAACAAAGACCCTCTGAGAGTGGAAAGCTACAGACCCATTGCACTGCTAAGTGTTACTCTAAAGCTCCTGGAAAGACTAATATACAATAGGATCTCAGGAACCATCAATAATCTCCTTCCCACAGAACAAGCTGGCTTCAGACCTGGAAGAAATTGCGCTGACCAAATTTTTGCATTGACCTCTCATATTGAAAATGGATTTGAGAATCGGAAGATTAGTATGGCTGTCTTCTTAGACTTATCAGCAGCCTATGATACTGTCTGGCGAGAAGGGCTTCTGCTAAAACTTATCTCTGCCATCCCCTGTGTCAAGCTTACTAATCTCATTGGCAATATGATTAGCAACAGAAACTTTCAGATCTTTTCGGATGATGCAGTAAGCAAAACCTACAAACTGAATGATGGACTTCCACAAGGATCTGTTCTGGCACCCTTACTTTTCAACCTCTATACTGCTGACTTACCAGCAACTAAGTCCAGGAAATTTATTTACGCAGATGATATACTACTGGTTAGCCAAACACCCAGTTTTCCAGAAGCTGAACAAATTCTTACAGCAGATCTAGAAAAGCTAGATACATACTTCCAAAAGTGGTGTCTCCGTCCAAATCTCCAAAAGACTGTTGTATCTGTGTTTCATCTCAGAAATAAATTTGCCAACTACAAGCCTTCAATAACATTCAGAAATCAATCCTTACAACACTGTCCCTTCCCAAAATATTTAGGTGTCACATTAGACAGATCCCTAACATATAAACTTCATATTAACAACACAGCCGCCAAGATTAAAAGTCGGAATAATATTCTTCAAAAATTAGCCGGCACATCTTGGGGCGCAAACAACCAAGTGTTGAGATCTACTGCTCTAGCTCTTTGCTATTCAGTTGCTGAATACTGCGCTTCAATTTGGCTGAACAGTGCTCATACTGCGAAGATTGATGCTCAACTAAATCAAACAATGCGCATCATAACCGGTTGTATTCGCTCTACAAACGTGGCCTGGCTGCCTACACTCAGTAATATTCCTCCGCCTTGCTTAAGAAGGTCTGAAGCTCTTCTAAAACTGTGGAAGAAGACCAGCCAGGACTCCAACCTCCCCGTTCACCAGGATATTACTCAACCTGCCCCTCCTCGACTTAAGTCTAGATCTCCACCCTGGCGCACTGCACTTACACTGGAAGAATCTGAGTTCTCCATCACGAACGCCTGGTTACACCAATGGCAGCAGTCTTCTGTTCCCTATCAACATCTTGTGACTCTACCTCATGTTCAACCTCCTGGATTCCATCTACCCAGACGTCAATGGAGGACTCTAAACAGGATAAGAGTCAATCAAGGAAGATGCGGCTATACGCTTTATAAATGGGGCTGGCAGAAGTCTTCTGGGTGTGATTGTGGAGCTACCTCACAGACCATCCACCACGTAATTGCCGAGTGTCCACGGAGAGCGTTTCAAGGTCCTTTGGAGGACATTCATAACGCAACTGAGGAGGCCTTGAAATGGATCAATGGACTTGATTTGGAACTATAGGCTTCTGCTTGTATATATTGTGTATATATTGTATACTTATTTATAGCCCGCCTGGTGGCCATGATCGTTAAGGCGCTGAAGTCTAAAAACGGTCTAACGCCGAGGTTAGCCGGTTCGAGTCCCGTTGGTCGAAAAAATTTTCACCAACAGAATGTTGGCCGGCAGGGTAGGGGAGGTGGTGGTATACAATTTCTAATCACTAGATTGCGTGCCAAAAGCCTGGATTAAATTCCAAACCTCTCCGCAGTGCTCATATGGAGTGAGGGCATATGACGCTGTTGATGGTGATTCATCCGTCGGATGGGGACGTTAAGCCTTGAGCAGACCCCTTGGTGCTATTCGACAGGAGTAGGCTATGTGCCGGCACCGGGTTTCACCCTCTCCCTACTATCATATATCACGTCATTCATTTCATCTCTCATTAACTCCTCTGATGAGGTTGACGTCAGGAAGGGCATCCGGTCATAAAAAACCGCCACGACAAATTCATCTCACCTCATACCCGACCCCGTAGGGAAACGGGACAAGGGTTGGACAAACACATTGTATACTTATTTATATAATCTATCTGTGCACATCATACGATAAATAAATAAATAATAATGTGCTAAGTTCAAGATTAACTGCTAAATCACACTTGTTATAGTACACAATGTTTCTATCCTGATCAGTAATTCAAGCAGAATTGTTATCCCAATAATAACACTTCTGTTAGCTTGTGAATGGCACTGGGGCCACTTACTGTTCCAGCATTGTTAGTCTGGGAGCATATGCCACAAATGTATTAATGAGAGCTTTCCTGCAAATTTGTGTTATACAGAAATGTGGGAATTTTTAAAATGTGTGACAATGATTGGTTTTACCCCATTTTAACGTACTTGGGATTAACACTTCAAGTAAGTGGGAAAGCCTTCACAAAATACATAGAAGAAAGATGTACTGCAGCAACCAAGGACATCTTTGATATTAGAAATTCAGATTAGTTGTCAGAGTTCTTTGTCTCTTCTGTACGAAGATTACACTTATAACCAGCTATGCTCTCAACAAGATTAGGATATACTTCACACCTGCAAAGCTAAGTAGATTAGAAGTAGTTATGGCTGCCTATTTAAGAACAGGTCGACATCTACCTAAAACATCAATGACGAGGCTTGTATCCCTACTAGCTGACATTGACTTCTTCTTCAGGATATTACTTCTATGCAGCAACCTAAAAAGAACACTAGAACAGACAAGGATCCAGGTTTCATTCTAATACCTGATATGAATATAAATTAATGGAAGCATCCAAACTTTGTTCTGTGACATCTTCACACGAACAGCAGCCCACGGGTGTCATTACAGACTTGGTGACAAACGAGGATATAACCAGGCATCACCTCGATGCTTCTGCACACTCTGTGGAATGTACTGGAGGCAGCATCACATGCTAGGCTGCCAAGTTAGGACTAATCTGTTAACGTTTCATGCAAACAATAAAATCTTTATGTGATCAATTGATTTATTTAATATACACAGTGCGTTTAATAAATCTTGTTACTTTGTAGCATAATAGAATAACTGAAAGCATCATTTCCATTCCTTCATAGGCACTCTTTGTAAATATATTTGTAATGATACAGGGTAGGTTACAGGTGTAACCAGGGAATGTGAAATATGTCTCTAACTCACTCATATACTCACTCTGCAATAACCCGACTAAATTCAGCTTAAAGAGGAAGAGGACATAATTAACTCATGGGGAAATATACTTTAATATTTTAATCATTCTATCATGTACAGAAAAATGAGTTTAACCACAAATTCCATAGGCACATCATAACATTAACAAATTTTCATTAGTTGTCACATGAATAACACATAATTTCATATTTTGTCACATGTTACCTTGTACCTACATCATAACAATGAAACAAGCCCAACATTTCTCAACTTCATATAGTTTGTTATGTTGATGTTAAAATATTTACATTTGGCACTTAACATCACTTTTATTTAAAACACTACTCATCTAATCTCTATCGTAATCCATTGTTAATAAACAGTTACTTACAAACATCGATGTATTTATAATGCAACTGCAGATTGCATTTGTAATATTTTATATGTTATTTGTATCAATTGAATTCAGCACTCCAAAGCTATCACTTGACAATATTGAATAAAGATGTTCTTCTCCTTGTATTACAAGCTCTAAAGAAGATGTTTTGATTCATGTTTGCTAAAATATTCCCTTTCTTTCCATTTTGTCAACTATTTTGACTACAAAATGAAGGATGGAATAACTTCAGAAGTAGAGTTAATATGAAGATTTTTTTTTCTCCTTTGTCAAAGAGAAAAATATACACCTATGCTTTGACGAGAAACATTTCCTCTAAAATATATTATACAGTATAAACATATAAACAGAAGGAAAACATGTCTGATTTGAGCAAGATATAAAATATTATGTTTCAGTTAATAAGTGAGTTTTGTAGTAATTACGAAGCCTATTTATGATATGTTTGATTATGAAATCTCCTTCTTCAGACCTTGTAACATATTTTCATAAAGTGAAACATCAGTATTCTGACAATCAAATCTATGAATATGCTACTTAAACTGCAGTGCTCTTTAGTAAAACATCTGAAAGCCATACTTACAGCAGTAAAAGCAAAGAAAACAAAATCTGGACTTATAACAAGCCAGTGCTTACGTGTTAAAATCCGGGCGAATTGATTGTGCAGTTAAGGGTGCACAGCTGTGAGCTTGCATCTGGGAGATAGTGGGTTCGAGCCCCACTGTCGGCAGCTCTGAAGATGGTTTTCCGTGGTTTCCCATTTTCACACCAGGCAATGCTGGGGCTGTACCTTAATTAAGGCCACAGCTGCTTCCTTCCCACTCCTAGTCCTATCCTATTCCACCGTCTCCATAAGACCGTCTGTGTTGGTGTCATGTAAAGCCAATAGCAAACTTGAAAAAATAACCAAAAATTTGCTCGTCTTTGAAATCCATGCAATTTTTTAAATATTGGTACTTAAGTGGATTGTTATATTCTTGAATGTTCTTTTAGACAACATTTTTAGATTCATAGTTTACTGATGTTAGTGCTGGAACTTAGCAAATCAAACCACAAGATCAGAAAATGTATTTATAATTTTTATCTTCTACATGTCATGTATACAAGAATGATTTTGAAGTACTTTCAAAGCAGCCAAAATACAACATGTAAAGTCAAGAGAAAAATAAGGAAATATGAGTAATACTCAAATCGAACCCAATCCATAGGATGCCACAAGAAAAAATTACACCTTCTTACTTTAAGTTCCTCAGTGAGAGGCAATGATATAAAAAGAATATACTATATTTTCTTGTGATGCTATTCCAAGGTAATTCCAAAAAAAATTCCAAATGCTTTTCAAAATTTAAATATTTTAAAGCAATTTAACTTACATTTTGCTGTAATTCAGCACACATTTATGACTCAAAACCATACAGGAAAGTCACAAAATGTAATTTATCAATAATGGCCCTAGTAGACTATACTCAGAAACAAAGGAAGAAATTACCAAGTCAGTATATTATTAATATGAAAAGGTAAACTGATATTTAGTAATTATTTAACAGTCTCTTCTTATATTTTCATTTATCCTGAAAAAAGAAAATAATACTGTTCTACCAAGGCAAACACATAATTCAAGATAACCAAAGCATGGACCCTCCACCTGGTTATGAATCTAGTTCATTAACTTTCCTGAAAGGAATAATTCAGAATTTTAGATCACAAAAATGTTATCAGAGTGTGAATTTAGTGTATTAGGAAGAAAATAAACATTTTATTTCTATGAAAATTTCTTTAATTTTCAGTATTGCTAACTCATTGAGTCTCTCCTTGGAGCTAACAATTACTTTCCTGAAATTAAGTCTTGTACTATCTGTACATGTTATCTGGTGCGCTTGGCTCCCTTCTCCTTGCTCAGAAGTATTCGGCCAAATCGTACGTGGAGTTAGCAACATTGTAATGTGAAATACACTTTGACCACCCTGATATCTCATTGTCTTACTACAAAGTTTTCAGTCTTGTTATGCTTTACATGCTAGTGCATTGTGTTCTAGTGTTAATAGCATGCTTTCTTTAGTTCTTTTGAAGGGATTAAGTAAACTGGATAACCACTATGGCTAAAGCAACACCAACCGTGTTACATGTACTTCAGGAACTCTGAACTCCTTCATGGAAAGGCACTCGTATAGCTGTGCACAGCAAAGACTGAAATATAATGGCCAATCTTGGCAATGTGTGGAATACGGTAGTTAACTTTACACTAGGCTGTCTTCACCCCCAGTAGATAACCTGGTACTAATTTTTGGTGCAGGCTGAGTGAACCTCAGGGCCATGTGCCTCTCAGGAAGTGAAAATAATTTTTTTAAACGTTTGGACTTCCTAGAGGGGAATCAAACTCATGACCTTTAGAGTGAAACAAGCACTCCTTCACCATTTTAACTATATAGTCCCTGTCTTGAAAAATGGATAATGATTGAGCGATGATGTCATGTATTAATTACTTATTATCATTATCCAGTACTGGCTAATAAAAGTTATTTCAACATAGATATTCAGTAAGAGGTGCAGCCAGCATAGTTATAAATTCATTTATAAGAGAGTGAAGTATAAGAATGACAAGTTGGGAAAAAATGCTTCATTTTCATCAACATAGGATCCTATATGGCATCATGTAGCAGAAGTTCCCCCAAACCTAATTTGCCTTGTATATGTCTGATATCTTGATTTGTTAGTATTTTTAAGGACTTTATATTTAAATATCAAATGAGAAATGAAACATTGAAAATGAAAATCCACAGCCTGTTTCCATTCATTTGACCCAGTCAGGAATGGAATGAAGGAAGCCCCCATCTAGCAGTGAGGACAGGAAATGTGCTGGCTGCCAAAACCTGTCGCACTCCTCTGGGGCAATGATTAATGAATGATTAATGAAATGAAATGATATTGGAGAGCGTTGCTGAAATGAAATATGACAGGGAAAACTGGAGTTCCCAGAGAAAAACCTGTCCTGCCTCCGCTTTGTCCAGCACAAATCTCACATGGAGTGACAGGGATTTGAACCACGATATCCAGTGGTGAGAGGCCGGCGCGCTGCCGCCTGAGCCACGGAGACTTCTAAATGAAACGTTATAGCGCAGAATTATGATCCACTATGTACATGTTTGTCACATTACTGGAAACATTTCTCAAGACCTCAAAGTGCATGCAAGATAGACACAAATATCTACAGCACTGTACTTCTTTAAATTTACCTCCAATTCTTTTCATTTCTGTTTCTTTTTCATCACTTACATGTTCAAAGTAAACGTGCAAGTATGAAGTAAATATTGTTCTGATAGAGCTAGATTTACTACTTTCACCATTTATTTCATTCACTTTGGTTGAGAGTACTGGAGAAATCAACACTGAAGTGGAACTCTTCTCCCACCCCTATCTCTACCTCCTCATAAAGCCAGCGCTCAACAAAACTCATGCATGTAGTATAGAAATCTTCCTGTGTATGACTTGATTTGCATTTCTTTGTTCCTTCCCATTACTTTTCCTGGAATTAAGTAAGAGTCAAACTACTACAGCTTTTTCAGGTTTTTTACCAGCTAGAGGAAATTGACATAGTGGGTCTGATGATTGGAGCGAGGGTAACAATTTCCATTTTTGCTGCCAATTTTTGGAAGCAGATGTCTCTGCCAATTACATTAGTGGAGATTGTCATCATAGCCTTAAGGGGTTCATTGATCATTCTAAGAAAGCATTGTTACAATTGGATTACCATCAAAATTTCTCAAGAATATTTATTTACCTTCTAAAAATGAATATAAAAGTATACTTCATCGCAAAGCAGCCTCTGCACGAAAGAAAGTATTTCATAAAATAAAATTAACACAATCCTGATTAATAGGACTAACAAAATCTACACTATCTATGCATCTGATCTATATAAATAATATGTTATTCATTTTAACTTAATTTTAATGTGAGAAAGATCTGTTCCTTTAACTTATTATTACAATAAATTCTATTGCCTTTCTTGTCCTGCATTTGTTAACTACCTACCTTTTTAACAGTCCCTGATCTTTCTGTAGGTCTCCCATGTTCTAATCCAAGTTCAATTTTCTTTCTCCTTCTCTTCCTGAATATATAGAATGTAGTCTCAACAGACATAATTTCAAAACCATGTATGTGTACCATAGATACAACTTCTTATGTTCTATTTAAAAAACATGTGCAGTTTAAGTAGCTAATGTTAAGGATCATGGTAACTCTAAATTTCAATATTTAACTCATTATCAGTGGTTGATTTATTGGCAAATTGAGCAGGGTCATACCTTATCAAGTATAATTTTTTCTTGAATGTAGCACTCACCTTAGCCATTATATGAGCACTTAAGACAGTTGAAGTTCTGTTATTGTAGAGATAGAAGAAAGAGTAGTTTGCCCTGTCACACTTGTTCTCAATTTTTACGATGAGCACTTAACACCAAGTCTATTGTCATGCTGTAGACTAACAACATATCTTTTTATTTTCTTATAAAATATGAGAATATACTGGCCAGCAGTTTAACAAATGTCTTGATTAAAATATAATCACTTAATTGAGTTTTTCTGAAATTGTGTTTCCTCTTATACACATTCCCTGTAAAGAAAACCACTGTAAAATTGTTTATGATAACCTTTTAACAGACATATGACATGTCTCCAATCTGTTGAAGATTTTCAAATAAGAAAATTTAGGAAAAAGTTTTATAATAAAATTCATTTTTAGGATAAAGTACATGAATTATTAGATTTAAATTATGCTACAGTATTAAGCATCTGGAATTTTTCAAACCTAGACTTCTACAACAAATGATATACCATATATATAATGCATATATATATCTCTTAATAAATTAACTAAAATACTATAAATACTTATGTTCTTAATGGTGATTAACTAAGCATTGTTAGAAATAGGGATATATATTATTGATGAACAGAGTTCAAAAGCATTTTGATTCGTTCATACCATAATCCTTCAGAGTGTGATACAGCAAAATATGGTCCATTGGCATGGCACTCTGTCACTTACTACTGGTATAAATACTTTACAGTATACATATTACTTCTTTTCATAAGCAAGGAACTGGCTAGAAAACTCATCCTACTAGAATTGATTCAACCCATTTTATATAAACAGGTTCACATCCTTCTCTTGCATTTAAAAAAATATAATATTATTGAAATGCCTTAATATTAGAAGAGGATAATAGCATTTCAAAATTAAGAGCAATACATTGTAACTATTTTGATAGATATTGTCCTTGGAACTTATTTGATTTCATGTTTTTTAATTTATATTTGGGTTATACTGTACAATAGCCCACCATACACCAACAGTTTTCTTAGCAGTTAAGCAACGTCATAGGACAAGCATGATGGAAAACCTTTATATGTATGTCAATGTTTAAGGCACAGGCTAGGTGGCCTTGACCGAGACATTGTTATCCTGTGCATTTCTTCTGCAGGTTTTGTGTGGGAAGGTTAGATTTTCTCCCATGCACTAGTTACAAATATGTCAAAAAATGTGTGTTGTAGATGCTAAGTCCTAAGTTAAGGAATTCTGGAAATTTATTGAAATATATAAATTCCATCCATCTTCGTGGAGAACAAAATAGAAAGAAGAATACAATAGAAATTTCAAGCATGTTGGGTGTGAGGGCTTGGCAAAATTTTGTTTTCCAGTGCAAATAAAGATTTTGTATTTTAAAAATCCAAAATATGACAGGATGCTTCTATAATGAACTGAAAGCCAGCCACTTTTTTTGATTTTTTGAAGAAATAATTAAATACATGTTACTTACATATAAAAATCGTACAAGCTATAGTATGCTTTCCGAACAAAAGGTCACAATTTGCACTAAAACCAAAAATTTGCACTACAGTTTTGTCCCTACACACATATATTGTAGTTTGTATCTGCAGGCAGGTTGGACCTATAATTTTCTAAACTTGTGTGTATGGACGACTGCAAATTTGTTCTTTCACTACAGACTTAATCACTACAGATTTGTAACATTGCAAAACTTGTTCATATATGGTAGGCTAAAATGAATTACTGGCAAATGAGTGATGAAATAGTATCATAATATGCAGAAACAAAACTTAAGTACAAAGATGTTACCATTATATGCAGAATATACCAGTACCAAACTATACCGATAATACATTAATTTATTTATAAAACAACATATTTCCATGTTTACTAATACAAGCAGAAGTTCAGCAAAAGAATTCACCTTCTATAAATATCAATCACAAAATAAAATGATTTATTAGCTTAAATTTTTAAAATATTATCTGCAAATATAAATTGCAGCAATAATAATGTAGCATATTGAAATATACTTTTAAATTACTGTTGAAAGTGTGTTAGTTACTTTCTGATTACCAAGTCTGAATGAAGAGCATACCAGTACTTGTGTAAAGTAGTAATATCAGGTTATTCATTTGAAAAATATTAACGAATTGCAATGCTCAAGATTTACTTTTCATTGGATGGTTTCATCTGGTACAAATTCTGAATATTATTATGGTTGAAATTCACACTAAAATCTGTTATTACCTACTTAATAATAGTGTTTGAAACTATCTTCATTGTAGAAGATTACATAAGTTGGCATTATTATATATTCTTCCTAAATAAATTTATTTATGAACAATTTGAAGAATAGTTCTATAATTAATAAGAGAAGTTATTCTAATTAAGAAATAGCATTATTTGAGAACAAGTTTTCCAGTATGATACAGACATCATTTTATTAAAAATCTGATCAAATGTCACTAGCAAATTTGTTATTGCCATTATAATTCAAGCTCATTCCCATTATGAAATTAAAGAGCTATGAAATTTTCTCCTTTCATTCCTTAATGAACATCATGGGGTGTCTATCCCCTTTAATCTATTCTTCAGTTTTATACTAAGTTATTTATTCTCTAGTACTCCTTGACAAAACATCAGTTGTTTTTGAGGTTGATTGTTCCTGCATAGCCTTTTGTCAAATAAAGCCTTTATTGTAAGGTTCTTCATTCCAGTTCATTTGACAAAGCTGTAATGGTGGTGAAATAGAGGTAGATCATGAGGTGCCATTAATATCCTGATCCAACTGGAGCTGCAAAAGGAAAATTGCTGATGGTAATGGTTTAAAACAGCAATTTTTTTTTAACTGGGTAGGGTACTGAAGCCCAACAAATTTGACATTCCTCTGGATTCTCCAACCCCAGCTAAGGAATGGTCTCAGTGGCTGAAGACTTTTGAGAATTTCATTGAGCCAGCTGACCCTGAAGACACAGATAATTAGCTACAATGGAAGTGCTGCAACAAACTGTTTTCAAATCCATGACATACTGCTCTACCCTCATAGCTGATTCAATACAGACATCAGTGGGATCTGAACCTACAACCTTTTGATTTCATGTCGGATGCTCTGCTGATTGTGCTGTAGTGGCCTAAGTCATATTTTGTTTTGTTGGTAGGAATCTTACCTACTGCCAGCTCTACTGTAACAAGTGTGCTTAAAGCCTGTTGTAGACCACTTCAAGTGAATATTTAATTTTCACAACTGCATTATTCTTGAAATTAGCTTTTAGTTTATCAGCTTGTGTTGAGTACATGTAATACATGCTGAAGAGATGTTAAGTACAGAATAAAAATTGTCATCAGCATTTTATGCAGAGATTCTGTACTTAACAGCTGATGTCTGGTTGGCCATGTTTGTTCTGAATTTAACAGCTCTTTGGCATGTACTATATGTACTTAACATGATCTAATAAGCTAACAATTTTCAGTTGTGTTTAGAAGGGGGGCCTTTGTTAATAATTTTAAGTATTTCTATATCCTGTTCAATATTGGTGAAATTATGTTTAGAGTCTTGTGTGTGTTGTCCTATTGCAGAGAATCTGTTATATTTTATGTGTTGATATGTTTTATTCACCTTGACCTATACTTCAACCCCAATTTCAATTTAAACAACATTTCCAAAAAGCCCAATATTCTATTTAACTTCCTCATTCTCATTTACAAAAATGTTAAATTTCTAAACCCAAATTCAATTTTCCATGCCTTACACAGTTCCTACCCATATTTTCTACCTCCAATAACCCACCCACCTGCTCCACCTTAAACTACCATTCCTCCTTTATTTCCCTATCCTATCCTATCCTATCCTATCCTATCCTATCCTATCCTATCCTATCCTATCCTATCCTATCCTATCCTATCCTATCCTTTCTTCTTTCCACTTCCCATTCTATTAATCATCTCTTATCCACCTTAAACTACTACTCCTCCTCCTTTATTTCCTTATCCTATCATTTTCTTTCTTCCTTCCACTTCCCGTTCTATTAATCATCTTTAAAAAATCATTGTTTTTTTTCCCTCTCTCTTTTTCTTTTCCGCATTGAACTGTGTATTATAATATCACTTATGGTTCAGATCATTATAACACTCAAATTTAAATTTATACCCTACACTACCTCAAGAATGACCTGAGCTCTTATCTTCAAGAAATAACATGCTGTGTAAATGCATTTCTCATTTGTTCCAATATTGTGCTTTTTAACTTTTTTCTCTTCACAATTGTTTTTTATGTCAACTGTTCTGCATCTCCAAAGAATCTGATGAGATTCTATAAACATTAATATATACTTCTATCATCAATTATATTAAACTGTATTGTACAATTTCGTGCCTAGCAATATTTGCAGGCTTGATCCTTGAACCATTCATCGAGTTTCATATACATTTAGAACCACAGTGTCGGTCAGCACGTATGTCTTGCTGCTCCCTGAGAACTTGCATCTTGCTTCATTTATGTGATTGATCCTCGACTTCTTCAGGATTTTAGGAACTTTCATCACGTAGTGCTAATCCCTAAAGTGTTATAGTGCTTCTTGGACTGCAACTGGTGAAAGATGTATACATCACCTCTTGTTTTCCTATGCATTGTTTTTATGTGAACGGCTGATGATGACCCGGAATAGTGGTCGAAACCAGTACCACTTGTAATCAAATAGGAATGTAACATTACATTTCTAATTTTACTTGTATTGAATAGGTTGAACCATGATATATCTTATTTCTTAATTGTGAACTCAGTTCAATATGGAACATTATGAAATTCTTATCTTTAAATAATACAGTCCGCGAAACTTTTAGTGATACTTTGTTTTATGGTGTAAGGAGGGAGCTATCCCAGTTCTGGTAATACTGCCAACTGAATGAAAATGAAATCTGAATTGAATCGATAGTATGATCGATCGATATGAATGTTCTAAACCTTTATTATATTAAATCAACAGCTGTGTCACACACACATTATATAACATTTCTGGATGTGAATTTTGTTCCTAGCATGAATTCTCAGAAATATCACCTTGGCTTTGCTGTGTAAACAACAACAATACTAGTAAGTAACGTGTATGCCAGATGTCTCGCGGCGATGCATAATCGATTCATAGTTTGTGTGTCAAAGGTTGCCAATACGAATCTCGAAGACAACCGAGGTCTACCGATTCAGCACTAGGGAGCCAAAGTATCACTAAAAGTTTTGCGTACTGTACTTAAATCGTAACAATGAAAGAATATTGTTTTTTAATATTAATTAATGCCAACTAAATCAAATTTTATATGCACCCTTTTTCACAAATTGTAAGAAACTGATTCAACATTGTACCTGCGATATCAGATATTCTGTTCACCTTTCAGTGACTGTTTCTTCACATTTCTTCATCAACAGCTTTTGTTAGGTTTTGTGTTTCAGTCATCATCATCATCATCATCATTTCCCATTATCCAGCTGTAGCCGAGTAGGGGCAAATATGGTTTCTTTCCACTTTCTTCAGTCTTTCCACCACTCCTCCTCCAACACTGTGTCCCAGTCCAGGTTTCTTTCTCTAATACTGCGTTGGATTGTGTCCTTACATCTCAATCGTGGTTGTCCACAGCCTCTCCTTCCTTGCATTTGCATTTCCATCACCTTTTTTTGGCATTTTTTCATCACTCATTCACTTTATGTGCCCAAACCATCTTAATTGGCTCTTCTCTATTCTATCATTCTTTTTTTTTTTTTTTTCCAGTACAGTAAGTTAATCCTCATATGACAGTGTCCCCAGGACGAAAGTTTGGGACAGTCTGGTGCAAAAAGGAATTGGACAGGGATTAATAAAAATGATCATGGCATTGTATAAGGAATGTTGTAGTTGCGTGCAAACACAAGTTGGCAGGACAAGTTGGTTCAAAATAACTAGTGGACTGAGACAGGGAAGTGTTCTATCACCAATCCTGTTTAACAGCAAAAGCAGCATATGGAGGAAGAGAAATGAACATGATGTTATTTGCAGATGATATTGTGATTTGGGAAGAAGATGACAGGAAGGTTCAAGAACAGTTGAATGTGGTGAATGGGAAGATCAAAGAATGTGGATTGAAAATAAGTGTAGAAAAGAGTAAAACTCTTGTTATGACTAGAGGGGAGAAAGAAGGGAAAGATCAGATTAGACTTGCAGACAAGCCCCTGGAAGTAGTGGAAACGTTTAAATACCTGGGGAGTGAATTAATGGAGAATGCTCGACTGGATGCTGAGATTAGTAAAAGGATTCAAGCTGGAAGTTGTTTCTATCATAGTGTAAGAAACATGTTATGGGACAAAGATGTGCCAACGGAAGCAAAGGATACTATGTACAAGATGTATTACGTACCCATAACAACTTACGGAGCAGAAACTTGGACAATGACAAAGAAGGATGAAAGTCGAATACAGGCAGCCGAAATGAAGTTCTTGAGGAGTATGATACAGAAGAGTAGAAGAGACAAAATAAGGAATGAGAAAATCCGGGAAGAAATTGGAGTGGAAAAAATGAATGATAGAATAGAGAAGAGCCAACTAAGATGGTTTGGGCACATAAAGCGAATGAGCAACGAAAGAATGCCATAAAAGGTGATGGAAATGCAAATCCAAGGAAGGAGAGGCCGTGGACGACCACGACTGAATTGGAAGGATACCATCCAACGCAGCATTATAGAAAGGAACCTGGACTGGGACACAATGTTGGAGGAGGAGTAGTGGAAAGACCGAAGAAAGTGGAGAGGAACCATATTTGCCCCAGCTACAGCTGGATAAAGGGAAATGATGATGATGATGATGATGATGATGATGATGATGATGATGATGATGAGTTAATCCATGTTATACGGTACTGTTCACCCTGATCACTCATGTAAGAATACGATACTGTGAGGTTCATTGATAGTCACTTGGGCTTTATGATGTGATGAGGGTTCTGCACATTAAAGATTTTCAGCAACACAAAGATGGGAACTGGCTAGGATTGGGAAGGTAGCACCTGTAGCATTACAGCCCAAGCATTTTCCTAATGTGAAAATGGAAACCCATGGTAAACCATCTTCAGGGATGGCGACAGTGGGATTTGAACCTTCCACCACCGAAATGCCAGCTTACAGCTATATGACCCTAATCGCAAGGCCAAGTGGCCAACTCACTCAGTGGTGTCTCCAACTAGGCAGTACTCTCTTGAGCTGGAAAATCATACAAAGTCTTAACCCTCATAGTACACAGAAAACCAGCCTATTTTGGTCACACCTTCCAAATAAAATACAGGCAGATAACTGATCACAGAAGGCAAGATAGAAGGGAAACATGGATGTGGGTGGAGAAGATTAACCTGCACATGAAACATCCAACAGTAGTTCAATATCCATGGTATGGCACATCTTATACAGGAAACAAAAATATGAAAAAATTGCTTCATGATTGTCACCAGCATTTATGTGGAGATTGCACTGAAAGAAGAAGAAGAAGAAGAAGAAGAAGAAGAAGAAGAAGAAGAAGAAGAAGAAGAAGAAGAAGACTCGGAATCAGGACTGTTAAAACGGCTTTCTCCAAGACCACACTTAGGGTACTTCCTTCCAAAGATCACAATATTGTATTAGAAGACACTTGATTTTACAATGTTTACATTAACAGTGAACATTTTGCTGGTCTGATAACTTATTTCGTATTGCTGCTGTCTATATACATATACCAGATGAAATTCCATTAGCTGTATTAGCCTTACTACAGTCACTCCGTGGATAAAACTAAGAACAGTAGTCTACAAGAAACTAGGTAAATTGTTTGTGATGTATGAGTGCACACCAAACTTCTATTTTATACTTTACAATATTTGTAAATTAATTTTTATGACCTGCATCATACTGAAAAACTCTGAGAGAATTGGTACCAAATTCCAATTATTATCTTACCTATTAATGGCATTTACTTTTATATAGTAATGCTTCTGATTTTGAAAATCTATCTTGCATATCAAGAATAAAAGTTTTATATGTACTGCAGTGTGTACAGTGAACTGATAGTGATGATTTGACCCTTGCCCTTATGTTTTCTATAGTACATCTACCTACAACTTAAGTAGCATAACAATCAGAGAATGCCTTCTGTTATAAAAGATGAAGAGATGGTTACAAGTAAAAATTATAATTTTTTCCAAGGTCCTTTAACAAAGAATCAGTCACCACAGATATATGAAAAATCCCAATAAATTTCTTTAGTTTGATACAATTTGACATACTGTGACTTCCTAATGTATTTTTAAGTCACTTAAGATGTATGTACAGTGTAAAATAGGTGTGTTATTTTAGCTCTGAATAAGTTTCTTTTCACCAGCTTCAGCTCGCCACACACTGTGAGCACCAATGGACCCAAATCGTCTCCATAGCACCAACCACTGAAAACAGAAACACATTCACTTCAAAATGCAATCAAAGATGCAATTTTATTACAAGAAATAATTATAAGTAATGTGATAATGTACCCTACAGCACAAGAAACAAGATGCTCTAAAAGGTTAACTTAACAACGAAGTACCAAAGCCTTCATTATCCAGTAAATAGATATACAGTGCACTGACTCTTAAACAAATATGATTACAGTTTACACTGAGTGACCAAAATTCATGGGAAGACACTGAATGTGATATTAATAACAAGTTGCTCCTCTGCAAGCCCTCAAACCGGCAGCAATACAGTGAGGCATCGACTCTACAAGGTGTTGGAAACATTCCAGAGGGATCTGGACCCACGCATCATGCACTGCTACCCACATTGGTCTTGTGTAGTTGGCACAGGGTTCATAGAGTGTATACCAGCATCGACAGCATCCCATACATGCTCGACTGGATTAAGATCAGGGGATCTCAAGGGCCAATCCATGGTCGTAACTTCACTGGAGTGCTCCTCCAACCACCTGCGTGCCACCACAGAGCGGTGACATGGCGCATTGTCCTATTGAAACATGCCATCTCCATCAGGGTACCCTAGGGCCAGAAAGGGATGTAGATGATCTGAAAGAATGTCCACATAACGTGCACGTGTCAGCGCTCCCTGCAGCTGGCGGACAGTGGGGCCTAATTACGACCATGGGAACGCCGCTTAAACCAGAACTGAGCCACCTCCTGCCTGGACACAACCTTGTTGACACACAGGATCCATAGCTTCATGGGGCACACGTCACACTCTCACGCGCCCGTCAGCTCGATACAACTGGAACTGGGATTCATCGGTGCATATCACATGCCGCCACCGTTCCATGGTCCATTGCTGATGTTCGCAGGCCCATGCACGTCGTTGATCTCTGGGTTGAGGTGTCAGTAAAGGGACACGAGTTAGTCGTTGGTAGGTGAAGTCTGTGCAGTGCAGTTGCCTCCTTAGAGTCCTGGTAGAAATGGGTTCCTGATTTCCAACATTCAACTGGGCGGTGATCTGACTCACAGTAGTCCGTCAAGCACCCAGTATGGTTCTGCGGAGGCAACATGATGTCCGTTCTTTAAACATCTGTGGTCTTCCAACGTGGCAGTTCACACGGGTGTTATTCTTTCTGCGATACTGAAGATCCACCTTCAACATTGTTGACCTCAGAAACCCGAATTTGCATGTAATCTCCACAATGCTATGACCCATGCACTGTGCATCGATGGTCATCCCACGTTCAAAGTCAGTGTCACAATGTGTTTCCATATTCACGACACTGGTGTCTGTGACAGACTGCTCAGTTACGCTGCAGCTAGCCACAATGCCCAGGAGTCATACATGGCACATTTTCTAATGGGACACCACTTCCCGTGACTTTTGGCCACTCAGTATATATATATATACAGTAGAGTCTCGCTCATCCGACCTTCGCTTATCCGACATTCCGTGTTATCCGACACTGGTAGACTTAATTCAGGCACGCTCGGTGTGGAGGGTGCGACCATGGGACAAACACTGGCCTGACCTCTGGCGGTAGGACAGTTTTTTTTTTTTTTTTTTTTTTTTCTCAAGGACAGGTGCAGTGAGTCTTCAGTCATTGTTCATTGTAGTATTGGTTGGGTGCGGATGTTATAGTTTTCATATCCTCTGTGAGTATAGCGAGTAAGTGGAAGAAAGTGATTGTTTTTATGGAAGACAAGTTGAGTGCATTAGAGAGACTGGAAAAGGGGAAATTCTTCAAGATGTGGCTTCAGATTATGGTGTTGGATGTGTTGCAGTGGCAGACTGGAAAAAACAGAGGGAAGAAATTGAAAAGTGGTGCTCTACCAGAGCAGAGAAAAACAATGAAAAATATGAGTACGAAAAAGTAAGTGAAGCACTATTTCCTTGGTCATCTCAACACCGGGAAAAGGCCCTGCCAATATCTGGCCCCATTGTGCAGGAAAAGGCTGTGTATTTCCTGAAGGAGTTTAATGAAAGGAACCCTAATTTTCCTGCCAGTGATGGGTGGCTTGATCGGTGGAAAAAAACGGCACATTAGGCAGCTTAATATCTGTGGAGAAAAGTTTCTTTTCGTAAGACATCTGGAATTTTTTCGTTCAATACTGCATGTACTGTACAATTGAATTTATAATTCAATAAATAGAGTACCGTAAAACATGTCGTTTTAGTACTAGCATATAGCCTTCCTGTTTCAGTTCATTTTCAAAGTTATTCTGTATTATCCGACATTTTCGGTGATCCGACGTAGTCCAGGTCCCGTTTAGGTCGGATAATCGAGACTCTACTATATATATATACATAAAAGTCCAGTAATACTGCCTTGAGGAAGTCCACTCTTAATGATTACAGATTGTGATTGTGTTTTCTTCTTTGTTCGTTTCCATTACTTAAACTTCTGTTATATAAAGATAAGTACAATGGTAAGGATCTTTACTTATCTTAGAAACTATTGATGTATAAAAGAGATGGAAAGGAACAAACAGTGTAAACAAGTGATGACTTGATGCATAAGATAGTTTATTTGGCAGAGAAAATGAATGAGAATTCTAAACCTGAGTTTCATTTGGTACAAAAATATATTTGTGAATCTGATGTGATGCTGTCATTCAACATCAAATCAGGACACTGATGTTTCCTTAACCCAGGAGAGGTCACATTGCAGTCTTTTAGACCAGGTTCACATTATTGATGTCACCATTTTTGTTTGCTGTGCACCCTTCTCACTATACGTCATGTAATCCTAATGGCCAGTTCCAGCAATACTTTCCCACAGTCTGCCAGTCCACTGCTGCATGTTAAATCGAATTACAAATTATTTATTTCAGATCTTGTCTCTACACCACACGTGACCTGTCAAATTTTCCATTTTATGATGGGTCTGAAAGGAAAGGAGAGATCAGAAAAAGAAAAATGCAACAGAAACCAAGTACCGTTAGTTGAACAAGACAGCAAATTAGAAAAAATGGAATGTTTATCCAGGGTGATGATGATAAGTATAGAACTAAAGAATTATTACAACTACCAGCAGACATTCTGGATCACATGGTGTACACCAAAAGGAAGTATGAAGGCCTTGGTTTGTTTCCTGCCACTTGGGAAGCCAAACTACAGCATATTAACATCTGTAATAAATTATCGCTTGTAAATAATGGCTACATTAATGCAACTAGGAACTTGGAACAAGAACGTATAATTTGTTTGCAAGATCAAGGCATAGAAATGGTAGTGTGGTATGTTGTCTGAATATGAAGAGGAGATTGTTGGGACGGACACAAACACCCAGTCCCCGAGCCAGAAGAATTAATCAGAAGCGATTAAAATCCCCTTCCCGGCCGGGAATCGAACCTGGGACCCTCTGAACCGAAGGCCAGTACGCTGGCCATTCAGCCAATGTGTCGGACTATGTTTATCTATCATATTACCTTATATTTGTATTTATATTTTAGTTATTCAAATTTGAAACTTTGACTTCCTGTTTTTTAAAACAACTTAAATCTACTAACGATGTTATTGCATCCAGGACCTCAATTACTGTGGTGGTGGTGGTGGTGGTGATTATTGTTTTAAGAGGAAGTACAACTAGGCAACCATCCTCTATATAACACTAATCAGAGGGAAAAAATGGAAGGGATCCGACACTTCGAAACATGAAGATATTGGCCAAAGGAAGACAAGGGCCGCAAAGGGCGTGAAAATGAAAGATTCCCTAGGCCTCCATACGTAATACCGTCGGGGTCAGAAAAGAACAAGAGTTGACCAAGAGAGGTCAGATAGGATAGATGAAAGTGAGGAGCTTGGCACAAGTAAGTGGAAGTAATGCCAGGACTCAGCTAAGGGCCCCGTGGTCGCCAACCCACGCTCCAATGTTCAGAGCCCATGGGGCCTCTTTCAGTCTCCTCTTACGACAGGCATGGGATGCCATGGGTGTTATTCTATCACCCCCACCCACAGGGGGATCAATTACTGTGGAATCACCTTCATATCTCAGATAGCAAACATATTTGAAAAGACACTAGAAAAAGGTATGAGAAGAAAGGTGAAAGGACAATTACAAGAAGAACAATAAAAAACCAAACCTCATGGTGCAACAGCCCTGAAGGACCATGGCCTACTAAGCGACCACTTCACAGCCCAAAGGCCTGCAGGCTACGAGGTGTCGTGTGGTCAGTAAGACAAATCCTCTCAGCCGTTATTCTTGGCTTTCTAGACTGGGGCGGCTCTATCACCTTCAGGTAGCTCCTCAATTGTAATCACATAGGCTGAGTGGACCTCGAACCAGCCCTCAGATCCAGGTAAAAATCCCAGACCTAGCCAGGAATCAAAAACTTGGGGCCTCCAGGTAAGAGGCAGGCATGCTACCCCTACACTGCGGGGCTGGCCAAGAAGAGCAATATGGCTTTAAAAATGGAAGATCAACACTGGATCCCATTTTCAGTATGAGGTATTAAGGGGAAAATGTAGGGAATACCAAAGAGATATCGTGATGACATTCCTTGATTTAAAAAAAGCTTACGATTGTGTCCCTAGAATTAAGGTATGGAAAGTAAAGCAACAGAAAGGACTAATAACAGAATATATGCAAGCATTAGCAATGTACAAAAGTTGTTGCAGCAGTGTCCAAACACAAGTGGGGAGGGCAGAGTGGTTTTGGAATGAAACTGGACTCTACAGCAAGGAAGTGTTATTTGTAATGGTTATGGATGTTGTGGGTTTCTTTTTTCTTTTTTTTTTTACAATTTGCTTTATGTCACACTGACACAGATAGGTCTTATGATGAAGATGGGATAGGAAAGGGCTAAGAGAGGGAAGGAAGCAGCCATGGCCTTAATTAAGGCACAGCCCCAGAACAATGGGGTTCGAACCCACTATCTCCCGAATGCAAGTTCACAGCAACCCTAACTGCACGGCCATTTGCTCAATAAGGTTATGGATGAAACTGTGAAGGAGACAAATGAAAAACATGGAGACAGGGAGCTGAAGGTAATGTTGTTTGCTGATGATGGTGTGGGGAGTAAACAAAGAGGACATGTTGAGTTAGATTATTGAAAATGATGGAACGAAAATCAGCGTGGAAAAGAGTAAGACATTGGTGTTGATTAGAGGAGAAAGGGAATTATAAAAATAAAGGGACAAAAACCTTGAAATTGTGGAGAGCTTTAAGTACTTTGGAAGCAAATTCATGCAGGATAGAGGACTGGAAATGGAGATCAAATAAATAAATAAATAAATAAATAAATAAATAAATAAATAAATAAATAAATAAATAAATAAATAAATAAATAAATAAATAAATAAATAAATAAATAAATAAATAAATCTAAAACAAAACTAATAGCATGCTGTTGAATTAATCAGGTGATGCAGGAAATATTAGATTAGGAAATTAAGTCTTAAAATAGGTAGATTAATTTATATACAGTACATAAAATAAGAGTTTTATCTGTACATTGCTCAGAAATTAAAAAGGATGGTATTTCTGTATCACTCGTGTCTACAGTAATGAGGAAATGCACTTTGTAATTTCTGTCTGTCTGTATGTATGTACACGCATCACAGTAGCGTAGCGAGGATTTCAGTTTGGGGGGGCCCATTCATCCAGAATTTTATTTTGATAGGTGTCCAAACTTCCATAGTTTAGTTGGTGTAGAATACCAAAAAAGGAAATGGGTGTCCTTGGATCCAAGTAAGAGCGGTGGATTCGTGCGGATTCCGGAAGCTAATAGTAATTTTCTTCTTCTTCTTCTTCTTCTTCTTCTTCTTCTTCTTCTTCTTCTTCTTCTTCTTCTTCTTCTTCTTCTTCTTCTTTTTCTTTTCCCACATTGTGGGGTCGCGGGTGCGAACTGTGTCGCACATGTGGAATTGGCCCTGTTTTACGGCCGGATGTCTTTCCCGACGCCAACCCTATATAGAGGGATGTAATCAGTGTTGTGTGTTTCCTTGGTGGTTGGTAGTGTAGTATGTTGTCTGAATATGAATATGTTGGGACAAACATCTAGTCCCCAGCCAGAAGAATTAATCAGACACGATTAAAATCCCCGACCCAGCCGGGAATCGAACCCGAAACCGTCTTAACCGAAGGCCTCAACACTGATCATTCAGCCAACGAGTCGGACTCAGTAAGCTAATATTAATGCACATTATATATAAAATGCTCAATAAAAGTACATTCGTTAAAACTCCTGGGGTGTCTGGACTTGCTTGTACGACACCCCCCCGTCCCCCGGCTACATCTGTTACTCCCATCCCAACATAACTGCAGCATTTCATATATTCCGAGTACAAGTGAAATGAATGCAACAATAAACAGTTTGAGTAAGGATGCAAGTTTAGAATAAATACGGTAATGTTATTATAATAATGGTCATGTGATAAGCATTAAAGAAGTGACATTTTATACAAATAATGAGGCAAAGAAATACACACACACGTCAAATACAGGTTTCTCGCCCTTCTTGTCCATGGCTAGATGATGAAGGCAAGAGAATGATGGCCCACCGTGACTCGTTATTTCGACATTATAAACAAACCCTAGATGACACAGACTTCGAATCTAACCGCATCTTATAAGTATTCTACGGCCCCTAATTTTTATCAATGACATACCATCTGTGATAGGAAATAACACACATGACCTCTGTGCTGACGATCTTCAAATATATCGACACTGCAAGACAAGATATTAACAGGGACCTCCGACGACTCAGTGTACTGTATATGCACAACGAAGCTCTCTTATACTACACAGCAAAAAACTCAGACAATTATAATTGGATCACCAAAATTACTGAGCTGCTCAAACAATGTCGCAATCCCGCCTATCCTACTGAATTATTTCCTACAATAAAACGGTTTAAAATCCCGGCGTAATGATGAATGAAGCAGTTGATTGGTGTGATCACACGAAACAAATACGTAAAAAGATTTTTGGAGTTCTTCACCCTCTTAAATGGCAGAGGGATGTATTTCCATTTGAGCTACAGGCCAAACGAATACAGACATTCATTCTCCCTATTCTTGATTATGGTGACGTTGTTTTAGTTGACATGACGAGAGAAGAAACACTTAAACTTCAACGAGCACTGAATTCCTGCCTGCGATTTATTTACAACATCGGGTACGAAGTTCACATCACCCCATACTAACAGCCTGTCTCATGGCTGATGTCTGATAAACGTCGGCAGCTACACACTTTAACGATGGTGATCAGAGTGGTGGCTGAAAGTCAGCCAATGTATATTTCTTCTAAATTCATCTTTTTATCATCATTTCACAACTTAAATACACGTTCTAGATTCATTCTTTCTATTTCACTGCACCGCACAAATAAAATTAATAGATAATTTGTGGTGACTGTTGCCAGATTATGTAATTCCCTGCCAGTTCAGGTCAGAGAAACTAGCCTTTTTAAATCACGATTTAAAGTCACCTGCCGAGACTACCTGCTGCCTGCTGAGGACAGCTGACTGAATGGTTGAAGTATGAATGTGTGCGTTCCTGAGGATTAGCCATCTTTTAAGAGTTTTCAATATTAATTTAGTAAGTAATTTATTTAAATTTATTTTCAATTCTATTAATTTATGCAGTTTTAAATATTTTAAGTATCTCAGTATTTTATTTAAGATTCTGATTAGTATGTGGTTAAGTGTACAAGAGGGCCTGGAGCCCTAACTTCGCCACTGTACTGAAGGCACTAATAAATAAATAAACAAATAAATAAATAAATAAATAAATAAATAAATAAATAAATAAATAAATAAATAAATAAATAAATAAATAAATAAATAAATAAATAAATAAATAAATAAATAAATAAATAAATAAATAAATAAATAAATAAATAAATAATGTAAAGCGTATGGGTATAGTTCTTTTGTTAGTTGGTAAAGAAAAATACGTGTTACAACACATGCTATGTAGGGTTTACCTTGTCCTATTAGTTTCCAACGCGGTTAGGGCCACGCAGCTGTGAGCTTGCATCCGGGAGGTGGATTCGAACCCCACTGTCGGCAGCCCTGAAAATGTTTTCCTGTGGTTTCCAATTTTCACACCAAGCAAATGCTGGAGCTGTACCTTAATTAAGGCCACGGCCGCTTCCTTCCCACTTCTAAGCCTTTCCTATCCCACCGTCGCCATAAGACCTATCTGTGTCGGTGCGACGTAAAGTAAATTGTTAATTACTTTCCTCACAAGCCTGGGATACAGAATATAGTAGTATAGAGTTTTGTGATGCTAATATTCGTATGTATAGTTTTTATTAACGTGTCAGAAACCAATGACACTGAGCTGTTGCCATTTCAACACCATTTTAAGGGTTACCGATCCAAGCCGGGATTTGAACCTGCAAACTCGGACTCAGAAGGACAGAGACACAACCTACTGAGCCACATGAAAAGAAGGCGTTTGTGATTATTGTTATGACTAGATGCAGTTAGTATTCTTACAAAGGTTTTATGAGGAGCATTTATTAAGGCATACGTTTTCTTACTGTCCTAAATGCACGAGGCCGGACAGAAGAACTAGCTGGAAGCTAAGGAGCCATTCAGGGGTGTCGCTTCCTTCTCTGTTCACTTTTCCAAACCAAACTCTATAACGTAACAGCCCCGGAGCGCCATCGCCTACCAAGCGACGGCTGTTCAGCCCCGAGGCCTGCAGATTACGAGGTGTCTTGTGGTCAGCTCGACGAATCCTCTCCACCGTTATTCTTGGCGTTCTACACCGGGGCCGCCATCTCACCGTCAGATAGCTCCTCAATTATAAACACGTGGGCTGAGTGTACCTCGTACCAGCCCTCAGATCCAGGTAAAAGTCCTTGACCTGGCCGGGAATCGAATCCGGGGCCTCCGGTAAGAGGCAGGCACGCTACCCCTACACTTTGGGGCCGGCTGGTTTTTTTTAGGTCTCATATTCAAATTTGACTTAAGGCATCCTGCACTCGATTCCCGACACTGACAGAGTTAAGAAAGGCATGGGATGGGGAGGATACAACCTTGTTTTTGGGTGCAGTAGAGTTTTCCTTGAGTCTCCCGTAATCGAAATATCTACGGCCTGGAAGGTAGTCACCTTCACGGAGTGTAGTACCAAAGTGGTTCCTTTTTTAAGAAGACAAATTAAATAAAGATTCTACTTCCTCACAAACGAAGAACGATATTATCAATGTTACGAACAGTTTCAATAATGCAGCTGGTGTATGTTAAGAGTACAGAAGCTATAATTGTACATGGTAACAATCAAAACCAACAATATCTACTGAAGATCCGTCACCGCACTCGGTAGGACCGGCTTTCTTTTTATATCCACCGGGCGAGTTGGCCATACGGTTAGGGGCGCACAGCTGTGTGCTTGCATCCGGGAGATAGTGGGTTCAAACACCACTATCGGCAGCCCTAAAGATGGTTTTCTGTGGTTTCCCATTTTCACACCAGGAAAATGCTGGGGCTGTACCTTAATTAAGGCCACGGCCGCTTCTTCCCACTCTCAGCCCTTTCCTTTCTCATCGTCGCCATAAGACCTACGGTGCGACGTAAAGCAAGTTCTAAATAAAAAATAAAAAATCTTTTCACAACCCCTTCCAAGGAAAAGTTGTATCTACACTACTGGCCTGAAATTATTTTGTGGGTATGCCACTGCATCCACTCACCATTTAAGGTACAAGGTAAGTCCAAAGAATGGTTGGATACTCAAAATATGCCACCATAAATGATGCGGTTCTGGCTCAAAAGTGTAAGGAAAGGTAAGGGACGGGATCTAGTGTTTTAAATAGAATCCGAATCAGTAGAACGTGACTTCCCATTTTAAAAATGTTTCATGTATCGACTGCGATTCAAGCCTGGGCCATCCTGATGAGAAGATAGAACCATTGGAACTGAGTTATCACGCCCGCCAATTACAAAATAGTTACCCGGACTTCTGATGGTGCCATTTGAGGTTCCAATCAGTCCCCGGGCATTTGACAAAATATATAGGCCTACCTATCGAACCTATGCTCGACTCCACGATTGTCTTGCTACTGTAAAAATTAATAAAAACTTTTTCATAACTTACCGAGGATGCACATAGTGTTGGCTTCTCAGTGACAAAACGGTCCCTCTTCAAAAAAAAAGTCACTTATATGGCACAAAATGAGGAACTAACGTGCAGCTCACAATACTGTCACATTCTGCCCAACGCTGCAACTTAAACACAGCACATCTCTCAACCACGGTATAACCCGAGGATCCCTAGGACATTGTTGTTTCCTGGAACCGATATGCAAAAGCTGACACGATGTTGTAAGCTTGCAACTGTTTCTGGACATGGCCCCCCAGTTATCTCAGTGGTCACGTTTCTGCCCCCTACTGAGTAATCCCTTGCTAATTGCCCCTTTCTTCATGTCTTGACATTTGTCAACACACGGTTACATTCTCAGTACTGAGGCCTCTACAGGAAAATATCCCCGCGCATCACAATCCTAAATGCCTTCCTTTCATTCAAGCAGTACAAATATGGAGATTTATGTATGGCCCTATTGAGCCCTGCTAGTAGATTCTTGTCGCTCCGTTAACTTAACATTTCGGCGTACGTTTTTAAGTTGTTCGTACCGTACGTAAAACAACGGCTGATCTTCGTTCTAGTTTCAGGAAATATTTTGGGGGGGGCCCGGCCCCACTGCCCCCCCCCCCCCCTTGGCTACGCCAGTGACGCATCACGAGAGAACAGCTGAAGAGAATTCAATGAAAATCGGTATGCAAAGTCGGGGAATAAGTCGCTACAATCTAGTCCATAAATAATTGTATTCATGCTGAGTGAAATGGTAGTTTAGGGGAAGGCCTAACATTTAATTCTCAAATATTTGTTATACAGTACGTGGTCCTATCTTAATGAAAATCGGTATGCAAAGTCAGGGAATAAGCTGCTATAACAGGAAAGGGCTAGGAGTGTGAAGGAAGCCTTGGCCTAGATTAAGATGCAGCCACAGAATTTGCCTGGTGTGAAAATGGGAAACCACGGAACACCATCTTCAGGGCTGCTGACAGTGGGTTTCGAATCCACTATCTCCCGGATTCAAGCTCACAGCTGCGCACCCCTAACCACATGGCCAACTCACCCGGTCCTACCGAGTGTAACAGCCTGCCTGAATATTGGCAGGAAGTAGCTGGGGAGTTAGATAACTTTCTTCTTTAGCATGCCATTCCTCTGGTTCATGAATTTTCTGATACTACTGGTACGTAACACACTGGTTCATTATAACATTCGAGCTATTCAATCCCTACTCTGAGGCATTGATTGGAATGAGCAGTGTGCATATTTAACGGAATAATGACAGAGGAGTGTTCACAGCTGCCTGCGGCCTGGTCATTCCAGCTCTGGAACTTTGGACTGTTAGATCGGCACCATAGTACTGTTCGTTAAAAGTGATAAAATGTGCAGTTTTTCATTTGATCGAGTAATTTATATGATAACATTGCTTTTAATTGCTACATTCCTACTGATATTTTTGTAATGACCTATGTTGACTTCAAGTTAGAAACACCACAAAGTCAGTCTTTCTGAGAATCCCATAGCGAAGCACGGGTACATCAGCTAGTATTTTTATATTTCTTAGGTAGTAAAATAACTAACAATGACAGAGGTAAGGAAACATAATATGCTGACTATCACAAACAATAAATACCTTTCTTACGAAGTACAATTTGCTCATTCAAATATTGATATAAAAATTAAAGAGATGTTTTTGGAGACTTTTGTCTGGAGTGTGGCACTGTATGAAAGTGAATCATGGGCAATAACTAGCTCAGAAAAAAAAAGAGAAGGGAGCTTTTGAAATGTGGTGGTACAGAAAATGCTGAAGGTGAGATAGGTTGACTGAATCACAAATGAAAAGATACTGAAGTGTGTTGGTGATTTTTGGAGGCATTGGTTCAAATGAGACCCCTAACTGTGATTGCCAAACAGTTCTTTTACAGTTGATCATCAACAAAAGAAGCCAAAAAGAAGGGTTGAATTACTGTATATATATATATATTTTACAATTTGCTTCACATCACACAGACACAGGTGAGTCTTGTGGCAACAATGGGTTTAGGAAAGGGCTAGAAGTGGGAAGGAAGTGACTGTGGCCTTAACAAATGTACCAGACCAGCATTTGCCTGATGTGGAAATGGGAAACCATGGAAAACCATCTTCAGGGCTGCCAACAATGGGGTTTGTAGGCACTATCCCCTGAATACAAGCTGATAGCTATGTGACCCAAACCACACAGTCACTTGCTCGGTTATTACCCTACATGCTTCTACTACTGACCGGTTGTTAAATTATGAGGATATAGTATCATTCATAGAAAAATATATTGTCACTTTAAAACTTAATTTTGAGTCAGTGAGTCTTTGATCTTCACAAAGCTCATCAAAGTGACTTCCCACATACAGACTGTATGGCAGACGTGCTATGAATCCCCTCACTCACCCACTATCCTGCCAGTATATTCTTTGTTTTTTCGAAATAGTTCTCCCATGGGCAATGGCTGCAATAATAAGGAATAACCTTAATTAAATATTCAGTAATTTGTTACAAATTTTTTATACCACGGGATACGTTCAAAACTTTTTGAACAGGAACCTCACCTTTATTGGAGTCCTCATTCAGACCCCAACTTTGGGAGCCCCAGTGCAGTGCACCAGTTGCACCAGCCTAGCTACACCCCTGCCAAGGACTTGTCCAGTTAGTTTATGAGGGAAGTGTAGGCAGTAAGAATAGTAGGGTTGACTAAGGCATAAATATTGCCTGGTTAGATAGATGTAGAATGCAGTAGTTGAATGAAATGAAAAGGTCGATAAGGTGCCATGGAGAGCCGCATCAAACTAGTCTATAAAATGATACCTTAAGCAACAATTAAAATACAATCATGGTCACATGTTGCAATAAATTAATTGTTCTTCCAACATTTTTATGTGTAAATATAAATATTAATATTACCATTTAGGGTTCTGGAGTACTGGTAGCATCCAAAGGTGAACTGGTGGCAGAACCATTGTAAAAGCCATTCAGAGTGCCTTCCCTGGTTAGAGCATTCAGGAGTTCTTCATTCTCCTTCCTGACTGTAAGAAAATAAACAAAGAAAGATAAGGATTTTAGTTGTCCTAAGTAATAATCCATGAATATATTTAAATGCCATACATTTTGTGAATTTTAATGCATAATAGGCTGAGAGAGAGACTTGACACTTTCATTCTAATACTAGTAAAAGATGAAACACTGTACACAACAACTTAGAGAACAACAGTGTACAAAGGGAACCAATATCTAAATTAAGCACGTTTAACTGGGTAACATTATTTTACTCAATCTTTTTAAATAATTTCCTGTGGCTATTGCTGGGCTGGTGCAGTACTAGTAAGGCAGACCCTCTCAACGAGTGTGGGCAGCATCTGCTGTATATAGAAATCTGTGTGTTATTACAATGGAGAATAGTGTTGTATTGCAGGACTGTTGGGGAGGGTACAAACATCCTGACCCCAAGTTAAAGGAATTAATTAAGATTAAAATTCCTTCACCTAGCTGAGAATTGAAATCGTGGCCCCAAGAACCAAAGACCAAGAAGCTGACCACTCAGCTAAAGAGTTGGACATATTTTTAAATATGAGTAAGTAATGAATGAATGGACAATGGTTGATGTAAAGGAGCACATGAGGTTTAGGGAGGTGCCAGCTCCATATTCAATAATAGTGTGTTGTCATTTCATCGACATAAGGAGACGAAGTGTAGCCTGATGCATCTCTGACTTATACTGCTAAAGAGTACTTTCTTGTAAAGTGCTAAACTTTCTGTGTAGAATGTTAGCCTGCCAAGATGACTGCTCCCCAGGCAGATGGCCTGCAATTATTGGAGTGTCATGCAGTGTTGCCAACCTCCAAAAATTGAAAAACCATACCAAAATTTAAAAAAAAAACGTATTCTTTATCATAAAACTGTACAGAACTAATATTTACCCAAATACACTAAAATTCAATAGAATGCATGCAATAATAGCAAGTAGCAATAATATCAAATTGGAAAACTTAACTGAAACATATTACTAGAAGTAAGAAAATGCAACATATACACTTTGCCCTTTCTTCACATGTTTGTTGAGGACACAGACATTTCCTATGCTGTCTATACACTCCCATGACTGCCTGTACTTTTGTTTCTTTCTGGGTGTTTTAACAGAAAGTTTTAATTATTTCGGGTGTCGAAGGACCTGCTTTATTTTTGTAATCAGAAGTTAACCTCATCTTTACTTATTTAACATTCAAAATAAAGGCCAAAGAAAATAATATATACTTAATTAATACATAGTACGCTAATCAACAAGAAATTGAAACACTGCACAGTCACGCAAAAGAATTTGTAAGTCTATCACAATGCTATTCATAAGTTTGACAAAATCACATTATCCATAAGATTTACAACTAGATGCTGCACTATTACATGTTTGATATTACACCACACCTCACACTGGTTAAGAAACGATTGACGGAGTTCAGTGTGGGCTGATTCATGAGTGTGACTGAACAAATATATGACTACGAGGTCCACAGTTGATAAAGCTTGAAGTAGAGTAATCTTGACCGCAGAATGAGACAAAAATCCCACATGTCAGACTATTCAGGTGCTTCATTGTTTAATCTGAAACCAGGTCAAAGGTGAACCACAACATTCAAAGCTTAGGAATCCCCTCCAGAAATGGAGGCCACGTCATACATGTCCAGGAAATGAGGTATGTTCAAAGAAGAGAAAAAATAATTTTGCATACAAAATCTGAACATTTCTAATAATAAAATATGTTCATTTAAAAAAATTTCAGAACTGTATATAATTGATTATTTTAACCATATTGGTTCAAACTTGTCTGTATTGCCTTATATTCAATTTCTATTTAATATGACATTCAAACCGTACACTGTACATAGAGGGTTGAAAACCATAAATGTACGGTTCAAACCATATGGTTGGCAATACTGCTGTCATGTGGCCAGCATAATGGCATCCTCAAGTGTAGAGTTTGACTTCCATGACTGAATCCACTGACTTCCTAAGAGTCAGTTCCTCAATTGGTCTCACAAGGCCAAGGAGCCTTCAGTCCATGGACCGAGCAGGAAACTGAATATGGAATCTCTGGTAAAAGGTGAGCATGCTACCCCTACACCATTGGACTGGTGCAATTGCAATTTTTAAAATATAAAGTAATTTTGGAGGTGACTTAATGAGATTTACAATATTTATACAGAACATGCTTCCACTGACTTAACACCAATATCCTGCTATTCCTTACTGGTTTTCATAAGGAAAGTTTTATTAACATATTTACTGCCATATGCAGTGCCCAAGCAGTGCTCGGACTTGGTTTTCTTAACTAATAAATCATCACATGCTGGAAATACGTCCGCGGGTCTTCTGGTAAACATGAATGACAGCATTACAATTCAGGATACTCCTGCTAAATGGGAGCAATGACCATTGCTGGATAGAATTAATTTATTTCAAAAAGTATTGAAATTATTAAATTCCCTGTATCTTCTGTTTGTACTTTCACATCTGTTCAGTGTACAGGAAACCTGTACATATCAGCTGCTGTCTCAATAAGGACCCCAATGTTGATATCTCCTCATTTTAGCTCATAACACCAGTTCAGGCAAAAAAAAAAATACAAAACCATCAACTTCATCATACACATCTTTTATTGTGAACTGTTGCTGACAACTGCAAATAACACACATCTAGCAGTTCAAAGAATAAAAAAACAAGGTAGACAAATCATCTCAATTTCTTCAAGGAATAATACACCTGAGTTACCAACACATAACCTTAATGTAGATTTCTTACAACTAACACAAGATATATATGTATGATATTTATTTTTATGACAAAATCACAGCATTCCAACACCCAACCATTACCCTAAACAGAAACCAGGGATGATGAGGATGCTGTTTGAGTGAGCCAAGAAATGTCATTGCCAGATCTGTACCAGAATGAGGTTTATCATGTCTTCTCAGCTTTACAAGCTAAAGGATATAGCAAAAATTAAATCTAGAAGGCTGTTGGAACCGTTTCTCCAGTGCAGGTGTATACCGTATTCCCTTTTCATAAAGACCATCAAATACAGCATTAACACCAGGCTGCAAGAACGTAAGCTTCATTGTCATCTCATCCATCTAGAAAAGATCACTATCCTTGATCATAAAATGAAATTTGAGGAAATTACAGTTTTGGTTATCATCTGCCAGTATCATGCTCATCTCTGGTGAGCAGGTGGGAAGTTAATAAAACATGACAACTGTTTCAACAGCAAAGAAGAGAACCTAGAGTTTAACATAGTTTGGCACCATTGCTCATCACCAGACAACAGGAGAATGTCTGCACTGGGTCTCACTATGCAGGTCCTGGAAATACCAGTCGGAGAAAGAGGCAAATTAGTGTTCCCACCAGCACCTAGCCTTCTCCGTCCCATAAAAGTAAGAGTACCCACCAGTCCATGTAATTTCATCTTGAAAAGGGTTACCATATCATTTTTATAATGTCAACACGACCTAATATCCCAGGAAAATATCAAAGCTTGTTAAATAATTAAATTTATCTACACAGAAGAGAAAAAGCAAGAGAATCCACAAAGGATAGCTGCTCTAGAACAAGACTTATCAGATACAGCCTCATAAATGTATTTTGTTTTTAAACCACGGCACTTAATGCCCTTGAAAGGGCCTTGGCCTGTCCAGCGACCGCTGTTCAGCCCAAAGGCCTGCAGATTACAAGGGGTCTGTGGTCAGCACGACACATGCTCTCGGCCGTTATTCTGGCCCTTCGAGACCAGGGCCGCCATCTCACCGTCAGATAGCTCATCAATTCTAATTACGTAGGCTGAGTGGACCTCGAACCAGCCCTCAGGTCAAGAGAAAATTCCCTGACCTGGCCGGGAATCAAACCTGGAACCTCCGGGCGAGAGGCAGGCACGCTACCCCTACACCACGGGGCCGGCACTCATAAATGTGTAAATATAATAAATGTGAAAATGTTTTTGGATGTATGTGGAACTATCATGTCTGAATACCTTGATATATCTGGATTAAATTTCAAAAGCTCTAAAAGTAGTTACTGGGATGCAAAACAAATATTATTCTTCTTCATCCATTCCCTTTTCCAGATTCTCTCTGGGTAGGATAATGTACCAAAGCCCTCCACCTTACTCAATGTTTCCACCACTCCTCTTCTAATACTTTATTGCTATTGGCTCCTCTATTTGCAACACAGTCCACAACAGAACTCCTCAATCTCATTTTAGGCTGTCCCCCAGGCCTCTTTGCAGTCTCTGTATCCATGAATGTTCTCTTTGGTATTCTCTCTCCTGGCATTCTCATCATGTGTCCAAACCATTTTAGCTTTGCTATATCAATCTCTTCTTGATATTTACACACTCCCACGCTTCTCCTTATTTCCCCATTTCATATTCTGTCTCGTCCTGTCCTTCCCTGTATGCTCCTCAAGAACCTCATTTCAGCTACTTGTAACTTACTTTCATTCAGGCTGCTGAAGCATAGGTCAGTGTTGGTTTATAATAGGACGAGTAACCTTCTTGCACTTCATTGGCACATCCTTGTTCCGTACAATGTCTCTCACACACTGGTAGAAACTCGCAGACTGCTGTATTCTTAAATCAATTTTTCCATCCAAATTTCCATCTTGTGACATCATGCTGCCCAAATATTTTAAATAAATTCTACTTCAAGAGGTTCATTTCCTATTTTTATCACTCCTCTGGATTTTCAGTTACCTCTCATCCTGATCAAAGTCTTGCTCTTTACTTCATTCCAAAATTTCTTATCTCCTCAACTTGTGTCTGTACTTCCTCTTCATTATTTCCCCAAACTACAATATCTTCAGCAAAGAGCATAGACTTTACTTGCTCGTCCATCATCTTCTTCTAGATATTATGTAGAATTCTATCCATGGTGATATTGAAGATTAAGGGAGACAGTACACTTCCCTGTCTTATGCCTGTCTCAACTCTGAACCATTCAGTTTGACCCACTTTGGTTCTAACACAGCTTTTGCAATTTTGATACAATGCTATTACCATCTGCATTGTTTCACTCCCAATCTGTGCCTATGTCAATGTTTTCCATACCAAATTCCTTGGGACACTGTCATATGACTTTTCAATATCTAGAAATGTTACTACCAGTGGCATATCCTGGAATCTCCACGGAGGCATGCAACTAGTAACACACTCTGTCTGTTGCACTCCTTCCAATAGCTCGTTCAAAACAGGTGCAAGGTTCTTTGGGTTCCGACTGAATTGAGACTTCCTTTAAACACAGCATTTGCTTAAGCTACATAGAACAAGTCCAGCTTTCTCAATTCGTCAAGTCTATATTGGTCATATTGGACAATTCCCTCTGCGCCATAGTGGAACTTGCCCTCAGAACTTTCCAGAAAACTAAGACTTCACTTGAATTCAAATGTGCAACACGAGTCCAACCGTCAACCTAGACTTTGGCATCAAGAAATTTTAAACAACATCACAATTATTTTATTCATTTGTTAATTTTAACATTCTGATCACATTTATTGTAACTTATGTATAAGGTTTTTACTTGTATGTCATTCCACTACCATCCATTCTCATGCTCATCCATATTAATTTAGTTTATGTCTTTTACTTGCAATTTCAGCTTGGCTGATGATGGTCCGGGATATGGACCGAAATTGTACCTGACACTATCATATTGTGATGTTTTGTTAAACATTGTATGATTTTAAGTATTGAGAAGGTGGAGCAATAAATCTTGTACTCATTTTAAGTTAAGTCTTAACTCAATACGGAACCCAACCATGAAGTTTATTACTTTAAATATAATAACACAATGTATTAAGTAAATTTCAATTCTACTCACCCTAATTACATGTAGGTGAACTCAACCCTGCAGTTCATTTTGTTAATTCCTCGGTGACATCACTGTATAAGTCCTCAGGTGTTTTCATCTTAACAAGAAGATCTTGCTCTACAGACATCATTCCTAATGCAGAGAGACGACTTTGACTTTGAGAATTGCAGAAGAAAGATTTTATTCGCTTTAGGGCCAAGAAAGAGCATTCTACAGATGATGATGTAGCGGGAATAGTAGTAATCAATATGTACAACTTATAAAGCTCGGGAAGACCACTGAAGAGACCACTGATCAATAGGAATTTCTGGATTTGAGCCACAGTCTTATCTTTGAAGTGTTCAGAAGCGAGCATTGCCCTCAATTCGGATTTAAGTCGTACTATATCAAAATATTTTCCATAAACTTCAATCAATTTACTGAATTGCTCTTCAGGAAAATCACCAGAAAAAATGAAAATTTCTTACAATCAAGCATTTCAATGAAGGACAGATCTCCTAATGAACAGAAGCGATATTTTAACTGTGCTAGAATAATGTCATGTATTTCCAGGTAAACCCTCATATACTCACCTTTAACCAAAAATGAAGTTTCATCCTTTATTCTCTTCCTTAGTGGATCAAATTTCTCCTCTGTTCTATCCCACATGTTATCAAATCCACTGTTTCGTATTATAGATACTTTAGTTTCTAAGGATTTCACTTCTCTGGAGCAATATGCAATGTCTAGGGTCTTAGATTGAAGGATGATATATGTAACATCAGTCAATGAAAATATTTCATTAAAAACGTTCAGAAGAAAATTGAACTGAAATTCTATTAACTTCGCGAGAAACCCACTTGCCTCATTAATTGTATTGTTATCCCAGTTCCCAGGTTCCTCCAAAATACTTTCGAAAAGCTCTTGGAGAGGAGCACGATATTCCGCGATGGTCTGTACTAAACAGCCGGAATAGTTCCACCTTGTTAGAGCAAGTTTAGGAAACCTTTCTTTGAGGATACTGTCCAGCAGGTTAGTTCTCTTAGAAGAATTGCTAAAAAATGTCGCAAAGCCACTCATCGTTGCGAAGAATATATATGACATTCTTTTGTCATAAAACGGCTTGAGAGAAGACTAAATTAAGCTTGTGAGCATAGCAGTGGGTGAATACAGCCTCAGGAACTACTTTTAATTTAGCTTGCATACCATTCAGCTGACCTGCAAGCACCGCTGCTCCATCGAATGTCTGCGCAACTAATTTTTCGCGGCAGTCAAAGTTATCCAGACACTCAATCCCAAGTCTCACCAATGCATTCGCTGTCCTATCAGAACTCACATTATAGAAACCAACAAATATTTCAACAACATCACCATTACGAACGTATCTGAGGACAATAGATCACTGTGAAAAGTTTGAAACATCAGAAGTCTCATCGAACATAATTCCTACGAATTTAGCTTCCCCAACCTGAATCTTTATTTCAGCGGTCATTACGATGCAGATGCCTTGAATTAAATCGTTCTGAAATGAAATGGCGTATGGCTTTTAGTGCCGAGAGTGCCCAAGGACAAGTTTGGCTCGCCAGGTGAAGGTCTTTTGAATTGACACCCATAGGCGACCTGCACATCGTGATGAGAATGAAATACACCCAGCCCTCGTGCCAGCGAAATTAACCATTTATGGTTAAAATTCTCGACACTGCCGAGAATTGAACCCGGGACCCCTGAGGCCAAAGGCCAGCACGCTAACCATTTAGCCATGGAGCCGGACAAATTGTTCTGATTGAGTGGAAGCAGTCCTGTAAATGCACTCGCTTTTGTGAAGTGATTCTAATTTTTCATCAAACTCGGCTAACAATTTAATTAGTTCTGTGTAATTCCCTCTGTTGTTGGATTCACTAGCATCATTGTGCCCACGGAAGGGTAACTGTTGCTTCCCGAAAAAGCATGTGACCTCAATCAGCCGTTTCAGAATTTTCCTGTCTTTCTTAACGGCTTCGTTGTGCCTTAGAACATTTTCCTGCTTCTGCTTATCCAACTGCAAATCTATCCTAGTTTTACCAAAGGTACCTAAGGATATCCATGCGTGGATATGACAATCATTTCTTTATGTTCCAAGGGGAATTTTCAGTAACAAACAATAAGCAAGGCCAACAGAATAATTTATTTAGTGATTCAGAGCCAGAGAGCCAAACAGTTTTACTGTAAGTTTCTGGATTGAACATGCGAACACAATTCTTGTTTTCTGTTTTTAAATTTTTTATTTAAATTTAAATTTGCGAGGGAAGAGAGAGGTGTCCCGGCTTTAAGTATTGGAATCTTTTCATCAAACGAACAGCCTGTAAATGGCTTTTCAAACAGATTTGCAATTATATCCGTTTTAGACTCATCCATCGTTAATACCACACATGCAGAGAATATAAAAAAGCACCTAAAACGACGAATAGCACAGGGACAGCACACATAGAATGAATTCACTAATCAGCAAAACACAATGAATGAACTCACTAGTCAGCCACAACTCAAGCACTGGAGGTAAGTCACCCCAGTGGCATTTGTCAGTTTCGTCAGGTTGGGGTCCCGCTAGGGGGTAATCCATGGGTCCCGTTCACAGTAAACTTGGACATTCCGACTTTCTCCAAATTGCTAACAGATGGCAGAGAGTAGCACTTTTATGGGGTGACAAAGTGTGACCAAGTTTCAATTGCAGCGGCATCATTCGGAGGGTTTCAGAACTATGTCTGCCACCGAATGCAATTTTAAGATTGAATGCCTTACATCCTTAACTCATCCATTTGCTGTCTCTTTCTTTCAAGAGTGGAATAGATGACGAGACTACACCAGCACCACACGTAGTCAAGCAACGGAACTAGTACAGTTGCGCGGAACTTTTGAACTTCTGAGAGATGAAATCGTTAATATTTGACTTGAAACAACCTAAAATCATACTTCAGGCAGTTCTTTGCATTATCGTAACGCATGCAATGAATGCCTTGAATTCAAAGAGAATACGCCCCTGGTTACTACCATGTCCTTTCCATATTCCCAATACCTTTCCATCATTTGGCGCAATATAAATATTGGGTCAAATGTGGACCTGCCTCTTCTGAATCCATTTTTTTTAATGATATTTGCTCGTGGCGTCGACCTCTGCAGATCTTTTGCCGCTACTTTCATCATATAATAGGAACCTACGTGTAAGTGTAATTGCGGAAGTGTAGAGTGTTGAATGTGAGAAAAGGAAGGTTAAGGATGGCACAAACACCCAGTCGCCAGGCCAGGGATATTAACCATTTACAATTAAAAACCCCTGACTAGGCCGGGAATCGAACCCGGGGCTACCGGGTGACAGGCAAACACGTTGCCCCCTACACCGCGGGGCCGGACTTCTGAATCCATACTGGTGTTCTACCAGTTGTTGGAGTTGTAGAAGACAGGTGGTCTAATGTTCTAAGGGGAAGGAGATTGCAGGCTAAGGCCTCTATTCAGGATCAGAATTCAGGACAGGTGTCTGTGCAAAATCGGTACAAGTCACTCCAGGTAGAACAACAGGGGAAAGATGAGGGACAGGGAACTGTTGCTGAGATGTGTGGAAGTAGGAGGAAGGGAAAAGGTAGGAAAGGGAAATGTAGAGTAGAGGATAGGAACAGGGTCATGGGAAGAAGAAAAGGGAGGAGGAAGTAGGTTCTGCAGCTATCAGGAAAGATAGGGCTGACCAGGAGGGGAGGGGATCAAATGAGGTGGATAGGGTTGAGGCTCTGGTCATGGGGGATTCCATCGTTAGACACATGGGGAAAGTGTGTGGAGGAAAGGGAACCAGGGTAGAATGTTATCCAGGAATTAGGTTGAGGCAAATGTTGAGGAAAGTAGAAGAGGGAGAGGAGGGGAAGGAGAAGGTGGTAGTGTTTCACGTTGGTAACAACAACGTAAGGCAAACTGATATAAGTACCAACATAGTTGGAGATGTGTGGGATCTGTTAAACGCAGCATGGGTAAAGTTTAAGAAAGCAGAGATTGTTATTAGTGGAATACTGTGTAGGAGGGATACTGACTGGAGGGTGATTGGGGATTTAAATGAAACTATGGAGTGGGTATGTGGGAAACTGGGAGTGAAATTTCTAGATCCTAATGGGTGGGTAGGAGATAGGGATCTGCGCTCCGATGGCCTTCATTTAAACCGCAGTGGTATGTATAAGTTAGGAAATTTGTTTAGAAGGGTAACAGGGAGGTACATTCAGGGAAACAGGGTGGCCTAGGGAGCAGTGATAAGGGAACAGGGAACTGGCAATCAAGTAGGGATGACATAAAATTGTTAGTATTGAACTGAAGAAGTATTGTAAGGAAAGGAATAGAATTAATTTAATAGATATATATTTACCAGATATTGTAATAGGAGTTGAATCATGGCTGAGAAATGATATAATGGATGCAGAAATTTTCTCACGGCACTGGAGTGTGTATCGTAGAGATAGGATAAGAAGGGTGGGAGGCGGAGTGTTCATTCTGGTGAAAGAAGAATTTGTAAGCTACGAAAAAGTTAAAGATGAGACATATGAAATTCTAGGTGTAAGGCTCATTTCTAAAGATAATAGACAACTTGATATATTTGGAGTGTACAGATCGGGAAAGGGTAGCACTGACGCGGATTCGGAATTATTTCATAGGATAATCAGCTATGTGGGAATCGACATGGAAAGAAATGTGATTGTAGCGGGAGATCTGAATTTGCCAGATGTCAATTGGGAAGGAAATGCGAACGACAGGAAGCATGAACAACAAATGGCAAATAAGTTAATATCGGAAGGACAGCTGATTCAGAAAGTGATGGAACCAACCAGAGGGGAAAATATCCTGGATATTGTGCTGATAAAACCAGATGAGCTCTATAGGGAAACTGAAGTAATAGATGGTATTAGTGATCATGAAGCTGTTTTTGTGGTAGTTAAAAATAAATGTGATAGAAAGGAAGGTCTTAAAAGTAGGACTGTTAGGCAGTACCATATGGCTGATAGAGCAGGCATGAGGCAGTTTCTAAAAAGTAACTATGATCGGTGGAAAACGGTGGAAAACGGTGGAAAACGGTGGAAAACGGTAAATAAAAAAGTAAACAGACTCTGGGATGGGTTTAAAGAAATTGTTGAGGAATGCAAAAACAGGTTTGTACCATTAAGGGTGGTAAGGAATGGTAAAGACCCAACTTATTATAATAGAGAAATAAAGAGACTAAGAAGGAGGTGCAGACTGGAAAGAAATAGAGTTAGAAATGGCTGTGGAAGTAAGGAGAAATTGAAGGAACTTATTAGAAAATTGAATCTAGCAAAGAAGGCAGCTAAGGATAACATGATGGCAAGCATAATTGGCAGTCATACGAATTTTAGTGAAAAATGGAAGGGTATGTATAGGTATTTTAAGGCAGAAACAGGTTCCAAGAAGGACATTCCAGGAATAATTAATGAACAAGAGGAGTGTGTATGTGAGGATCTTCAAAAGGCAGAAGTATTCAGTCAGCAGTATGTAAAGATTGTTGGTTACAAGGATAATGTCGAGATAGAGATGACATAGATAGAGATAGAGATAGAGATAGAGATAGAGATAGAGATAGAGATAGAGATAGAGATAGAGATAGAGATAGAGATGTCGAGATGACATTTACAATAAGATACAAAAGTTAAAAACTAGAAAAGCGGCTGGAATTGGTCAGATTTCTGGGGATATACTAAAGACAATGGGTTGGTATATAGTACCATATCGGAAGTACTTATTTGATTATTGTTTGGTCGGAGGAGGTATACCAGATGAATGGAGAGTTGCTATAGTAGCCCCTGTGTATAAAGGAAAGGGTGATAGACATAAAGCTGAAAATTACAGGCCAGTAAGTCTGACGTGCATTGTATGTAAGCTTTGGGAAGGCATTCTTTCTGATTATATTAGACACGTTTGTGAAATCCATAACTGGTTCGATAGAAGGCAGTTCGGTTTTAGGAAAGGTTATTCCACTGAAGTTCAACTTGTCGGATTTCAGCAAGATATAGCAGATATCTTGGATTCTGGAGGTCAAATGGACAGTATCGCGATTGACCTGTCTAAAGCGTTTGATAGGGTGGGTCATGGGAGACTACTGGCAAAAATGAGTGCAACTGGACTAGACAAAAGAGTGACTGAATGGGTTGCTATATTTCTAGAAAATAGATCTTAGAGAATTAGAGTAGGTGAAACTTTATCTGACCCTGTAATAATTAAGAGGGGAATTCCTCAAGGCAGTATTATCGTACCTTTATGTTTTCTTATATATATAAATGATATGAGTAAAGGAGTGGAATCAGAGGTAAGGCTTTTCACGGATGATGTTATTCTGTATAGAGTAATAAATAAGTTACAAGATTGTGAGCAACTGCAACGTGACCTCGAAAATGTTGTGAGATGGACAGCAGGCAATGGTATGATGATAAATGGGGTTAAAAGTCAGGTTGTGAGTTTCACAAAGAGAAAAAGTCCTCTCAGTTTTAATTACTATGTTGATGGGGTGAAAGTTCCTTTTGGGGATCATTGTAAGTATTTAGGTGTTAACATAAGGAAAGATCATCATTGGGGTAATCACATAAATGGGATTGTAAATAAAGGGTACAGATCTCTGCGCATGGTTATGAGGATGTTTAGGGGTTGTAGTAAGGATGTAAAGGAGAGGGCATATAAGTCTCTAGTAAGACCTTAACTAGAGTATGGTTCCAGGATTGCCTGATTCAAGAACTGGAAAAAATCCAAATAAAAGCAGCTCAATCAATCAATCAATCAATACTGATCTGCATTTAGGGCAGTCGCCCAGGTGGCAGATTCCCTATCTGTTGTTTTCCTAGCCTTTTCCTAAATGATTTCAAAGAAATTGGAAATTTATTGAACATCTCCCTTGGTAAGTTATTCCAATCCCTAACTCCCCTTCCTATAAATGAATATTATCCCCAGTTTGTCCTCTTGAATTCCAACTTTATCTTCATATTGTGATCTTTCCGACTTTTATAAACGCCATTCAAACTTATTCGTCTACTAATGTCATTCCACGCCTTCTCTCCGCTGACAGCTCGGAACATACCACTTAGTCGAGCAGCTCTTCTTCTTTCTCTCAATTCTTCCCAACCCAAACATTGCAACATTTTTGTAACGCTACTCTTTTGTCGGAAATCACCCAGAACAAATCGAGCTGCTTTTCTTTGGATTTTTTCCAGTTCTTGAATCAGGTAATCCTGGTGAGGGTCCCATACATTGGAACTATACTCTAGTTGGGGTCTTACCAGAGACTTATATGCACTCTCCTTTACATCCTTACTACAACCCCTAAACACCCTCATAACCATGTGCAGAGATCTGTACCCTTTATTTACAATCCCATTTATGTGATTACCCCAATGAAGATCTTTCCTTATATTAACACCTAGATACTTACAATGATCCCCAAAAGGAACTTTCACCCCATCAACGCAGTAATTAAAACTGAGAGGACTTTTCCTATTTGTGAAACTCACAACCTGACTTTTAACCCCATTTATCATCATACCATTGCCTGCTGTCCATCTCACAACATTTTCGAGGTCACGTTGCAGTTGCTCACAATCTGATCAAATTACAACCATGAAACTACTTGTGATTAGTAACACCACGCGGGGAACACCATGGGTCGCTTTTTCTCGCGCATAGTACCACTATGTTAGATACCAAATAGGTTTGTGATTATAGTAGCAAACGAGAGCGCGACGGCTTTCAGGGCTGGTTTACACGGGTAGAGTAGTGAGGCGAGTAGAGTAGATAGTAGAGTAGCCACGTTACTCTACTCTACCACTGTCTGGTAGAGTTGACACTTGTATCGTTCATATGGGAGTAGAGTCATACAGTAGAGTAGAGTAGTAGCACCATGTCAAGACGCAAGCACATCGTAACGAAGAGTTTAAAGACATTTGCAAACATATTAATGCAAGAGGTTAGTGAAGCATTAGAAGAAGCAAATGAAGAAAGAAGGGAATGGGTAAGAGGCTGGCTTAGGAGAGATACACTCGGGGCATCAACATTAATTCTGAGAGAACTCACGACAGAGTATAAAGAAGAATATAGAAAGTGTATGAGATCGAAGCCTGATAACTTTCAGACACTGTAAGATGCTGTAACACCGCAAATTCAAAGACACAACACAGTGATGAGAAATGCAATAACACCGAGATTTAAGCTTGAGGTGACTCTGAAGTTCTTGGCCAATGATAATAGCCATCAGTATACTGTAAATCACGCTGGCGTAGGCCTAATTTGTAGTAGCTTCTTTGCCATAAATACTCCAATTACTGATCTATTTATATAATTCGTTTGTTCGTTGCTTGTACGGCCCAGGTGTAGAGATTAAGTTTCAAGACCTTACATTGTACTGTAAACAATAATTATTTTGGATATTCCAAACAAAATATGAAAATTATTCTATTTGTTGTGGACATTACTGTTATTGCTTAAAATTAATGGCATTCTCAAGTGATACGAGGTAGAAGATCCGTATGTATGTTATTAATATGATTAAAGTACACAGTCCTGCATCATTATCTAACTTAAACACGTCGAGACACATGATGAACCTGCTGTGTAACACTGAAACTTGAGAAACCTTCATCTAAAGGGACAATCGAAAGAAAAGCAGCTCGATTTGTTCTGGGTGATTTCCGACAAAAGAGTAGCGTTACAAAAATGTTGCAATGTTGGGGTTGGGAAGAATTGAGAGAAAGAAGAGCTGCTCGACTAAGTGGTATGTTCCGAGCTGTCAGCGGAGAGATTGCGTGGAATGACATTAGTAGACGAATAAGTTTGAATAGCGTTTATAAAAGTACGAAAGATCACAATATGAAAATAAAGATCTGGTATACCTCCTCCGACCAAACAATAATCAAATAAGTACTTCAGATATGGTACTATATACCAACCCATTGTCTTTAGTATATCCCCAGAAATCTGACCAATTCCAGCCGCTTTTCTAGTTTTCAACTTTTGTATCTTATTGTAAATGTCATCTCGACATCTCTATCTCTATCTCTATCTCTATCTCTATCTATGTCATCTCTATCTCGACATTATCCTTGTAACCAACAATCTTTACATACTGCTGACTGAATACTTCTGCCTTTTGAAGATCCTAACATTCACACTCCCCTTGTTCATTAATTATTCCTGGAATGTCCTTCTTGGAACCTGTTTCTGCCTTAAAATACCTATACCTACCCTTCCATTTTTCACTAAAATTCGTATGACTGCCAATTATGCTTGCCATCATGTTATCCTTAGCTGCCTTCTTTGCTAGATTCAATTTTCTAGTAAGTTCCTTCAATTTCTCCTTACTTCCACAGCCATTTCTAACTCTATTTCTTTCCAGTCTGCACCTCCTTCTTAGACTCTTTATTTCTCTATTATAATAAGGTGGGTCTTTACCATTCCTTACCACCCTTAATGTCCGACTCGTTGGATGAATGGTCAGGGCACTGGCCTTCGATTCAGAGGGTCCCGGGTTCGATTCTCGGCCGGGTCGGGGATTTCAACCTTCAATGGTTAATTCCAATGACCCGGGGGCTGGGTGTTTGTGCTGTCCCCAACATCCCTGCAACTCACACACCACACATAACACCATCCTCCACCACAATAACACGCAGTTACCTACACATGGCAGATGCCGCCCACCCTCATCAGAGGGTCTGCCTTACAAGGGCTGCACTCGGCTAGAAATAGCCACACGAAATTAAAATAAAACCACCCTTAATGGTACAAACCTGTTTTCGCATTCCTCAACAATTTCTTTAAACCCATCCCAGAGTCTGTTTACATTTTTATTTACCGTTTTCCACCGATCATAGTTACTTTTTAGAAACCGCCTCATGCCTGCTATATCAGCCATATGGTACTGCCTAACAGTCCTACTTTTAAGACCTTCCTTTCTATCACATTTATTTTTAACTACCACAAAAACAGCTTCATGATCACTAATACCATCTATTACTTCAGTTTCCCTATAGAGCTCATCTGGTTTTATCAGCACAACATCCAGGATATTTTTCCCTCTGGTTGGTTCCATCACTTTCTGAATCAGCTGTCCTTCCCATATTAAATTTGCCATTTGTTGGTCATGCTTCCTGTCGTTTGCATTTCCTTCCCAATTGACATCTGGCAAATTCAGATCTCCCGCTACAATCACATTTCTTTCCATGTCGTTTCCCACATAGCTGACTATCCTATCGAATAATTCCGAATCCGCGTCAGTGCTACCCTTTCCCGATCTGTACACTCCAAATATATCAAGTTGCCTATTATCTTTAGAAATGAGCCTTACACCTAGAATTTCATGTGTCTCATCTTTAACTTTTTCGTAGCTTACAAATTCTTCTTTCACCAGAATGAACACTCCCCCTCCCACCCTTCTTATCCTATCTCTACGATACACACTCCAGTGCCGTGAGAAAATTTCTGCATCCATTATATCATTTCTCAGCCATGATTCAACTCCTATTACAATATCTGGTAAATATATATCTATTAAATTACTTAATTCTATTCCTTTCCTTACAATACTTCTACAGTTCAACACTAACAATTTTATGTCATCCCTACTTGATTTCCAGTTCCCTGTTCCCTTATCACCGCTCCCTAGGCCATCCCGTTTCCCTGAATGTACCTCCCTATTACCCTTCCAAACAAATTTCCTAACTTATACATACCACTGCGGTTTAAATGAAGGCCATCGGAGCGCAGATCCCTATCTCCTACCCACCCATTAGGATCTAGAAATTTCACTCCCAGTTTCCCACATACCCACTCCATAGTCTCATTTAAATCCCCAATCACCCTCCAGTCAGTATCCCTTCTACACATTATTCCACTAATAACAATCTCCGCTTTCTTAAACTTCACCTATGCTGCATTTACCAGATCCCACACATCTCCAACTATGTTGGTACTTATATCAGCTTGCCTTACGTTGTTGGTATATACCAACGTGAAACACTACCACCTTCTCCTTCCCCTCCTTCCTCTCTTCTACTTTCCTCAACATCTGACTCAACCTAATTCCTGGTTAACAGAAGGATCATGGCGTGGTTAAAGCAAAGCAAACGCTCTTCGAATATGGAAGTTATTTTTAAATCATACCTCAAGTCCCTATCTCATTATCTCTTTAATTTATGACAGGGAGAACGTCTCGTTTGTTTACGTTTCACGAGTGACTCGGCTGACTGAGCTTTTAAATATACTGCCAGCCGTGTGCAGTGGTGTTCATTTAATCAGTATTATAAGATTGATTAAATAAAGATCAGTGATATATATATAATATTTAATGGCCTGTGGCCTCCGAAGAGGCCGAGTGCAGGTCTTTCCAGTGTTGACGCCGCATAGGCGACCTGCGCGTCTATAAGAATGGGCCCTACCTTGTGATGAATACTAATGCTGAGCCCCAGAGCCATTGGAATTAACCAATGAAGGTAAAAATCCCCGACCCGTCCGGGAATCGAACCCGGGGCCCTCTGGACCAAAGGCCAGCACTCTAACCCTTTAGCCATGGAGCCGGACAAGATCAGTGATAAATGTATAGTTCTTGAGGACAAGTGGATTGTGTTTGTGTAGTCTGTGTAGTTGTCAGTTCGTGCTCGTGCTCGTGCTCGTGCGGGGGGTTCTTTAGTTCGAACAGAAGGATGTATAATGGATCGTCAAATTAAAAAGAAACGTTCCGTAGGTAAACTCAGGGGAGAATAACGCAATATTATAATGAGTGTCCTGGATTATTTTTTAAAGACTATGAATATGAGCAGCGCAATCAGTGAAACAGCTAAAGCTACAGGTTGTTCCGAAAGAACAATATATGCTATAAGGAAGGAACACACACATGGTCCTTTGCGAACTCTCGCAAAAAAAAAAAAAAAAAAAAAAAAAAAAAAAAAAGCGAAAAAAGAGAAGGACGACAGAAAAATTAAATATGATGAAATTGTTAGAAGTGGAGTGCGTCGGGTGATTCACTCTCTTTTATTTGCTAACATACCACCGACATTGAACGTTATTTTGAGTCGCGTAAATGGAGAAGATTCTTTGCCACGATTTTCCAAAACTACGTTGTATCGCTTCTTACATGATATAGGCTTCCGTTATTTAAGACGGGGTAATAAAGCAGCTTTCAATGAAACCGATGAAATTATTAATTGGAGGCACAGATATCTTAGGGAGATAAAACGTTTGAGGGCACAAAATAAAGCTATAATTTACACAGATGAAAGGTCATATGGCTTTTAGTGCCGGGATATCCCAGGACGGGTTCGGTTTGCCAGGTGCAGGTCTTTCTATTTGACACCCGTAGGTGACCTGCGCGTCGTGATGAGGATGGCATGATGATGAAGACAACACATACACCCAGCCCCCGTGCCATTGGAATTAACCAATTAAGGTTAAAATCCCCGACCGTTCAGCCAACGAGTCGGACATTTAAGGGGCCCATTCACAGTCGAGCCGGTTGGCGAGCCCGTCCATGTATAAAATCCACACCCCGAACCCGACTGGCTCGACGGTGACCATACTGGCGAACCCGTTGGCGGACCAGTCCGCCAGTCTGTATTGCAAATAGTAGGTCTATGTGCATTGCCTAGTTTTTGTTATAGAGAAAGTGGGTTCGAATCCCACTGTCGGCAGCCCTGAAGATGGTTTTCCCTTGGTTTTCCACTTTCACACGAGGCAAATGCTGGGACTGTACCTTAATTAAGGCCACGGCCGCTTCCTTCCAACTCCTAGGCCTTTCCTATCCCATCGTCACCATAAGACCTATCTGTGTCGGTGCGACGTAAAGCCACTATCAAAAAATAGTTTTTGTTATGGCCCAACGAAAACATTCCAAAGTGGCTGTAGCTGTTGCAGAATTTGTGCAATGATGAAGTAAAGAAGAAGAAACGTGTGTGAATGAAGGAATGGTTGAGAGATAAACTAGGATTTTCACACGTTAACCTGTTAAGAACTCTGTGCGTACAAGAACCTGCAGATTATAAGAACTTTCTGCGTACGGATAGCGACAGTTTTTGCGAAAAATTGTTGGAGTTGATTCGGCCAAACATAGAGAAACAGGAGACACACTTGAGAAATACCATCTGTGCTGAAGAGAGGTTAATTGTAACATTGCGATTTCTAGCGACAGGGAAAAGTTATGAAGACCTGAAATTTAGCAGTGTAATATCTCCTCAGCTACTTGGAAAAATCATTCCTGAGACGTGTTGGGCAATCTTCGATACGTTGCAGTCGGAATATTTGCACGTAAATGGGCCTACACAATTTTGATTGTGATGTATTATATGATCGTTTTTATAAAACAAACGTAATATTCTTCTGAAAGTGATTAGTTTGGGAAATGTTATTTCACTACTAATTATGAAATACAGAAAATTCCGCTACTGTAGTCATGTATGATACATACTTACAGTATTAACAAGTTAAGTGCAGAGGCGCGAGAGTCATATATGTCATAGCACAATGGTCTATAGCCTAATATTATTTGTACGAGAGTATCGGGAGACCATGGATTCTTCTTCTTCAAATTACTATTATTACTATTATTATTGTTGTTGTTGTTGTTGTTGTTGTTGTTGTTGTTGTTGTTGTTGTTGTTGTTGTTATTAGTGTTCGAATGTCGCACGAACACATGGAAGATATTGCGTGACGCAAGGATGGGAAAGCTCCAGGACTAGCCCAGTACATTTCAATAAATTCTTCCCGGAACTGCCTATTCTTCTCAGAAGTAATTGTTATTTGAGGTAGGCCTAATTAACTCGCACAGAAACCAAATTAAGCTACAGACGAAACCACAGTGAGCCGGTCTGGTAGTGGCCATACACACACTGACGGGTTGGCGAACCGGTCGGGTTCGGTGGTTTAGCAGTCGAACCGCCAACACGGACCCAACCTCGAGCCCAACCCTCAACAACCCCCCATACACCTTCGAGCCGGTCAGTGCGACCAAGGTCACGAACGGGCTCGCCAACCCGTTCGACTGTGAATGGGCCCCTTACACAGATGAATCGTGGGTAAATAATGGGCAGACAGTGACAAAAGAATGGAAGTATACGACAGTGAAAAGTGCACGGCAGGCCGCCATTGAAGGGGTGAGTTCGGGACTTAGGCAACCGAAAAACCGAGGACCATGATTTGCCTTAGTCCACGCGGGTAATGAACATGGTTTTGTTCCAAATGCTGAACTAAAATGTTTATGCCATAAAAACAAAAGACAATTGGGGAAATTGCGTGAACGAAGTAAAGAAAAATGAAAGAGTTTTGTGGAAAGCAGACGAATTACAGGACGATGTCGACGATGAAAAGTTTTTAATACGACTTTCTTCATCGTCCGGATCATCCTCAAGTTCATCTCCCGAACCCGTTTCATCCAAAGCGGGAACATCAGGCCTTGCAGAAATGTTAGAAGGTGTACGTCCAATGTCTGAGAGCAACGTCAGTGATTAAGGTATGTTTTATTTATTTTACCATCCTACAAATATTAATTTATGAATGAATGAACTTAAAATTACAAACGAAAAATGTGGAACTGTGACGCCCTGTTTGAGTCACACTCGAGCGTGATCTTCACGAGTCGATTTCGCAACAGCGCTCTCCATCTACGCTGTATTGCAGTTTAAGGTTGGAACGCTCTATACTTCTATAGCTAGCTCCTTGGTTCCACGCATGCGTGAACGAAAATTACCTAAGAAAGAAGGAGTCAGCAGCTATGGGTAAGGCTCTATAAGATGGGTATGCTTAGCCGCCATTTTGGTTCATACAAGCGCAATGGGCCATGTGATTAAACTCTAGTTTCTCCTACGAGCGCTCGCTTCGTCACATTGAATGTATTGCTTTAATCACAGCGTGCAGGGACAGAATAGTGCTATATTTGTGTGGATGTTTATTACATAATGGTGGGTTGTTCTGCACCTAATTGTAGTAATATCTCTATTGCGGGATACAGGTTGTTTAGATTCCCTTCTGATCTGCATTATGCCTCCACTGCCTCTGCTACACCTTCTACTTCAACTGCTGACTTAAACTTGCATCCAGCTCCCACTGACACTGCTACAGCCCCAGGGGCTCTGAACTTTGGAGCGTGGGTTGGCGACCACGGGGCCCTTAGCTGAGTCCTGGCATTGCTTCCACTTACTTGTGCCAGGCTCCTCACTTTCATCTATCCTATTCGATCTCCCTCGGTCAACTCTTGTTCTTTTCCGACCCCGACGCTATTAGGTTTGCGAGGGTTAGGGAATCATTCGTTTTCACGCCCTTTGTTGCCCTTGTCTTCCTTTGGCCGATATCTTCATTTTTCGAAGTGTCGGACCCCTTCCATTTTCTCTCTATGATTAGTGTTATATAGAGGATGGTTGCCTAGTTGTACTTCCTCTTAAAACAATAATCACCACCACCACCTGACACTACTACACCCCTTAATTCAGTCACGTTGATCATTCAATATTCAGTTCTGCCCCCGAAAGTCCGGCAACAGGAGTTCAACATCCAAACACCACAGTTACAATATTTGTCAAAACTAACTTCATATGACAGAAATAATTTGTTTAACGTTGGTGGTAGTACAAGTGCATTTTTGTAAACCAAGATCTGTGGTAAGCCTGTATGCAGACAGGTTTTAACCTATGATATTTCTGACTCAAGCTCTGAAACATTCGTATCTTTTTTTTTTATTATTATTATTGGGATGGTCTAAAGAAACCAAATTGTGAAGTTATGAAATTGTAAATGGTGCAAATCTTATAACGGAGAAAATTTTGAAAGATGAATGTACCAGTACATGTTCTCCAACATGCTGTAATATAAAAGAAAAAAATGTTTAAACACTTCTTCAAAATTCGATCCTATAAGTTGTGGACTTTAAAAAAAAGTACGGAAACGAGGTAAAATGTATGGAACTGTTTCCGAAAAGAAGAGAAAAATGTAAGCAAGGAATGGAATGTTATTGTTTTGTAAATACTGAAATAGTCCGCCTCTGTTGTGTAGTGGTTAGTGTGATTAGCTGCCTACCTTGGAGGCCCGGGTTCGATTCCCGGCTCTGCCACGAAATTTGAAAAGTGGTACGAGGGCTGGAATGGGTCCACTCAGCCTCGGGAGGTCAACTGAGTAGAGGTGGGTTCGATTCTCACCTCAGCCATCCTGAAAATGATTTTCCGTGGTTTCCCACTTCTCCTTCAGGCAAATGCCGGGATGGTACCTAACTTAAGGCCAGGGCCGCATCCTTCCCTTTTCCTTGTCTATCCCTTCCAATTTGTCCATCCCCCACAAGGCCCCTGTTCAGCATAGCAGGTGAGGCCACCTGGGCGAGGTACTGGTCATTATCCCCAGTTGTATCTCCCTACCCAGAGTATGAAGCTCCAGGACACTGCCCTTGAGGTGGTAGAGGTGGGATCCCTCGCTGAGTCCGAGAGAAAACCGACCCCGGAGGTTAAACAGATAAAGGAGAAGAAGAAATACTGTAATAAAAGGATACAGTAAGTTTGTAAAATATTACTTAAATATCATAATTTTTGTAAATGTGCTGCCTGAGCAAGTTAACCAATGTTGCAACCCTTTGAAGTTTAATAAGGTGAGTAGTGTTGAGAAATCATACTACTTCTCCTCAAAGCAGAGGAATCTCTGTAAAAAAAAAAAAAAAAAAAAAAAAGGTTCTGTAACTTTGCCAAAGTCAAAATATTTCAATATTCCCCACAGCTCGTGGGTCACTCCCCTTACAAGTCACTGGTAATTGATTATCAGTGCAATACTTAAGGTTGGGAGAGAAGATTCAGCTATAGGAGTACTCTATTCCTATTTTCTTCCCGAATGTAATTTATAATAACATAACATTTGTTTTGAATGTTCGGTTGAACAAACTAAAATCCTCTGTTCATTACAACTGCATAAGCTGATGGGATTTATAGCATTCTTTAACGGATAAAATGGATATTTGTTACTGTAGATCTAGAGAAAAATAATAAAGAATCATATCATATCATGTCACTCACCAAAACCGAGCATCCTGAATATGGTTTTCCGTGGTTTCCCATTTTCACACTGTACCTTAATTAAGGCCACGGCTGCTTCCTTCCCACTCCTAGCCCTTTCCTGACCCATCGTTGCCATAAGACCTATCTGTGACGGTGCGACGTAAAGCAATTTGTAAAAAGAAACACTGACCAAAAATTATTTTGCACATAGAATGTTTTTTTAAATACTGGTAAATAAGAAAAGGGGCTAAATTTTAGAAGAAAAACTTACAGAATCCCAGTTACATGGATGTGTTCGTCTTCGTACATCACATTTCAGCGTTATATTTGTTCGAAGGATATTTTTCTTATTATTTAGACAACATTGAATATAGCGCTGAATCAATTTCATGCAAGTATGAAATACCGACTGAGATCAGGTTGTATCAAAATCTTCTATCACAATTTATATATCTTCGACACTGACCAATTACCTCGTCAAATTTCACGATTTAAGAATGACAGTAGCCTATATCAATACCATGGTGTCCCTTATTTCATAGGACGGTAGCGCGGCGCATAGCTTACGAACAACCTATCTACTTATCAATAATATAATTTTTTAAAACGATTTATTAGTAAGCTATTTGTTCTATAATTTCTCCAGTGTGAGTACATGCCTATTTTGTTTGTTTATTAAAAGGCTAATTATCAACGACCTTGCATTTACAATCACCGTCTCGAGTAAAACTTACACAATAATATACGAAATATACTAACTTAATATTTATGTTGAGTAATCGTTTGAGTAATACTGAGAATGAGTATTTTTTTCAGTATGTTAGTTTAGCATTATTTTCTAGCGTCGAGAGCAGTAAAAAAAAGAGGGATATGTAAGGCTGGGGCGCTCTACTGCCCTACCAACGTAGTGCAGGAATGAACCATAATGGCGGGCGAGCATACCTAGTCTTTACTCTTTAGAGAGCCCTAGCTATGGGCACAGGGCCCAGCATGACCGGCCAGCGTAGAGCCCGCCGGAGGAAGCAAAGTACATGTATGATGACAACATTCACGCTCTAGCTGCATGCGGCGCCTAATATCAAAACTGAATGTATCACCATTCAAATTGCCAGTATTTATAAAACCATGCATTAACAGTTACTTAGCTGGAGGGGCACGTGCCCCTCTGCCCTTTAGAGCGAGCCGCTACTGGAGATGAATAGCCACGGCTTTATTGTGGCTTTCCAGATCTGCATTCGGGAGGCAGTGCGTTTGGTCTCATGTCCGCTGTCCTGAGAATGGTTTTCCGTCGTTTTCCGCTCTCCTAACTAAAGCGAATGATGAAATACATCAACAGTTCCTTTTATAGGCCACAGTCGCTCCTCTCTCACGTTCTTCTCACCTCTAATAACAGCAGCACATCTCCTAGAGCAGGGATGGCAAACCTTTACCAACTAGCGTGTCAGTAAAGGTCTTGTTTATTACTGTTTACTGTCTAGTGTGCCATCAGTTAATTTCCTTTAACATCATCACGGAAGTCCTCATTTGACTTCATTTAGTTATTAGATTGCATTACATATGAATCTATTCGACTGAAGGATTTATGGCAAACGTCACCTAGTGGCACGCGTGTCATAGTTTCGCCATCCCTGTCCTAGAGAATGTGAACAAAAATGTTGCTGTGAACTCCCTGAAAATTTTGTCACGAGCCGCCACTGGACATTAGCGTGTCAATCTTCACTTGCTTTGGTGTTCTATATTGCAGCTGTTTACTTTTGTTAAAAGTTGTTCATATTTGGATTTTCATTTTGAGTTACGGTAAGTTGTTAATGAATTGTTACAACAAGGGTACTCTCTCAAGAACGTTAAACTCAGAATCAAAATATTCAAGTTTTAGTTGCATAACTATGTGTCAGTGCCAGTAACGTTTCCGCCATGTTTCTTTTGCTTGGCGACATGGAGATGGCTGGAGATGGAGAGGGAATGAATATGATGAAAGCACCAACTGGCGTCACAAAGGAGCACGCGATGAATCAGTGGATAAGTTAAGACAACCTGACAATGTTACCGTGTTCTAATTTCCATGATGTGTAAAATTTCTCTGTCTCGCGTTATACATTTCCTCCTCATTGACAACCTTTATATATATATATATACAGTATATATCAGTCCTTATATAATACATTTCACGGCCATGTGAATAGTAAACAAATCAATTCATAAGCTCACGAGTATTACAAGGTTTGCAACAGTGTGGGGAACTCCTCATGTACTTCCGCTAGGATAACTGTACTGTACGTACTTGGCAAGACTTGCATCAGTTGCGCAACTAACACGCTATCAGTGTAGAGCTAGAGGTTCTAGTTGTATTTTAGTGTTACGAGTTGTGAGGTGCACTGCTGAAGTTTCACGTGAAGAACGGAGCGATATGCGTTTGTGTTATCCTCCTTATTAATGTAAGTTAAATCGTGTCGTTACTTGTAGTTAGAAGTTAGCATATAGTTTTATCGTGCGGTAGCCTATGCATACACCAAATCTATTTATTACATGTCATTAAAACTCCTGTCTGTGATTAATTCGGCAACGAATAATTGCACACAACTATATTATGCCATCGTTTAAGGACTAATAGTTATTTTGTATCTGAATATTAAGGCCCTACATTTAGGCCTATTAGTGACTTTTGTCGGTTCTGATATAGGCCTACCGTATGTGCAATTCCTCATTTCCTACTCTTCATTTGTAATTCGATCTCTTTCCTTGGATTTGATTTTACCGATAATTTGTTTATCGGTAAGTGATTGAAATTGAATGTGTGATACAAGCATCGATTCATGATAAGAGTAGAGTGGCCCGCCATATTCTTGATGGCGGGTTAACAAAATACTGTAGATAAAGGTAGAACCTACCTACCTGGTTATGAAATGAATTGTTACGCAGAGATTGATGATGACAATGATGTTATTATTATTATTATTATTATTATTATTATTATTATTATTATTATTATTATTATTATTATTATTATTATTATTTAAAGAGGCTAACATTGAGGTCATGGCCTCTGCTGAATACTGTGAATATTGTTGTTGAGTTTTTCATATGTAGGCCTTTAAACAACTTCTGTACTTCATCGTCTTCGTAATAGGTCGCTGTGAACTAGGTCCATCTGTCCTGATAATCTGTGTGAAGTTGGTTCGTGCTGTTGTGTATGGATTTTTATATTTGATTTTATAGTTATGGTCTTACGACCCAGTTTCATAGTTTTCGGAATGCCGAGGTGCTGGAATTTCGTTATTTGTCTCCACTGTGTCCTTGAACTTCCGTCTTTTTTTATCCGTTTACCCTCCAGGACTGATTTTTCCCTCGGGCTCAGCGAGGGATCCCACCTGTGCCGCCTCAAGAGCAGTGTCCTGGAGCGTGATACTTTGGGTCGGGGATACAACTGGGAGGAGGACCAGTACATCGCCCAGGCTGTCTCACCTGCAATGCTGAACAGGGGCCTTGTTGGGGGATGGGAAGATGGAAGGGATAGACAAGGCAGAAGGAAGGAAGCGACCGTAGCCTTAAGTTTGATACCATCGCGGCATTTGCCTGGAGGAGAAGTGGGAAACCACTTCGAGGATGGCTGAGGTGTGTTAACCTCCCGAGGCTGAGTGGACCCTGTTCCAGCCCTCATATCACTTAAAATTTCGTGGCCGAGCCGGGAATCGAACCCTGGCCTCCGGCGGTGGTAGCTAATCACACTATCCACTACACCACAAAGGTGGACTAGGTATTATTTGTTATTCACAAATATATTTACTGTAAATAATTTCATAATTCTTCTTCATCTATTTTCCCTCCAAGGTCGGTTTTTCCCTCGAACTAGCGAGGGATCCCATCTCTGCCGCCCCAAGGGCAGTGTCCTGGAGCTTCAGACTCTGGGTCGGGGATACAACTGGGGAGGATGACCAGTACCTCGCCCAGGCGGCCTCACCTGCTATGCTGAACAGAGGCCTTATGGGGGGATGGGAAGTTTTGGAAGGGATAGACAAGGGAGAGAGAAGGAAGCGGCCGTGGCTTTAAGTTAGGTACCATCCCGGCATTTGCCTGGAGGAGAAGTGGGAAACCACGGAAGACCACTTCCAGGATGGCTGAGGAGGGAATCGAACCCCCCCCCCCCCCCCTCTACTCAGTTGACCTCCCGAGGCTGAGTGGACCCCGTTCCAGCCCTCGTACCACTTTTCAAATTTCTTGGCAGAGCCGGGAATCGAACGCGGGCCTCTGGGGGTGGCAGCTAATCACACTAACCACTACACCACAGAGGCGGACCGGGAAGTAATAAATAAGAAATTAAATGAAAACAAATTGCGTAATAATATCACAAACAATTAGGGCCTGCATGGAAACAAAATGCAACAGAAAACATTCCATACAAGCCGCCTTCTTCTTCCCGACCATTTTCCAAATTTATTGGGGTCGGTATTTTATATGGATTTGGTCCGAATTTTACGGTCGGATACCCTTCCTGGCGCCAAACCTATGTGGAGGAATGTGTTCACTATTGGGTGTTTTCTGTGGTGGTTGGTAGTGGAGTTTGGTGTGTGCATAAGGAGAGAAATGTATTACTACTATCAGTGGCGGCTGACGCATAAGGTCACAGGGCCATGTGCCCTCCCAATAAACATTAATATTTTAAAATTAGTTTTCAGTATATTATACACAGGAGGATACAGGTTGTAAGCTCATAAGGAAGGTAACTACTACTTCTGAAGTGCGAAATCTGGCTTCAGAATAGAGCGTAAACTCGTTTATATGTATCAGCTCCTTGTCACAACCCCCATGTGACCGTAGGGCAAACGTTTAGAGCACATGGTTTCCAAACGTTGCCGCTAAGTTTCTTGGGGAAGTGGCCTGCTCTTATTAGAGAGCCTCGATAACAAGGAAATGGTGACCGGGAAGGGTAGCAGGTAGCTCCCTGGAATAGAGAAAGCTACACACTTCACTGACTTATATTTCCGAATTTTCTGTAACTGAAAATAATACTATAACCATACCAATGATTACTGCGGAAAGACAAAGCTGTTTATCTATACTAGAATAAAGACATTCCTGAAAAGTACAACAATGCCTGAGAGGTAAAAATTCACAGGGTATGATCGAGAGATTTGCTACAGCTAAAGACAGAACTGGCATAGCTGGGGTGAGTGGCTCAGACGGTTGAGGCGCTGGCCTTCTGATCCCAACTTGGCAGGTTCGATCCTGGCTCAGTCCGGAGGTATTTGAAGGTGCTCAAATACGTCAGCCTCGTGTCGGTAGATTTACTGGCACGTAAAAGTAGTTAGTGGGACGTAAAGGTAATAACATTTATTTTTAAAGAACTGGCATATTATTATTTTGTTGCTAGCTGCTTTACGTCGCACCAACACAGATAGGTCTTATGGCGACGATGGGATAGGAAAGGGCTGGGAGTGGGAAGCATCCGTGGCCTTAACCCGTTCGATGGGCGATGCGGCGAGATACGTGGCTACAATTCGCGGATATATCCACCGATTCAAGTTTGTTCCTCAGTTGCCTGCCTGCAGATTATTATTTCTTTTTCAGCAGCGTATTCTGGATGAGTTTTCCTTCTGGTGTGAATTTTTTCAACTATGTTCTCCCAATACCAACGCGTCATCCACGAGTTGCAACATCAATAACGCAGCTTACGTCCGGACAAGAACGACCTAAGGTCTAATAGCTTCGCGCTAGAGGTGTGACGGTCCAGAGAAAATGTGTCACTGCTCCAACTGCTCCAGTGACACGACTGGAGCAGTGACACGTTGCCGGTCCAGTGACAAACCGGTCCAACCACAGATGGAGCTGAGGAGCATGGGATAGCATGCAGAGCGCGGTGACACGCTGCCGGTCCAGTCGGGTCCAGTGACAAACCGGTCCAGCAACAGATGGAGCTGAGGATCATGGCTCCGCGGTGACACGCTACCGGTCCAGTGACAACCGGTACAAGCACAAATGGAGCTGAGGAACACTGTTGCCAGCCCATAAATATTTTCTCCACCAATTTTTAGTTCAAAATCTGCTAAATTTCGAACTGAAGTAAAAGAGCATATATCAACTGTGTTAATAGAGGGGATTAACTCAACACTCACCGCACTATATGCTCTGAAACAGATCTGCAGATCTGACGTCCTGTGGTTGCATATGAAGCCACATGGTACTACTCTCTTTCAAAATATATGCTGGCAGTTCAAAGTGCAAAGCACATCCGGAAATTCTCAAATCTGTTTCGAAAGTTACTTTCACTTTCATTACTGTTTTCATTAGTTTTGATAAGTACGGAAAAAAATAATGTCTAACACTTTCGCATTTATATTGCACTACCAATAGGTGCACCGTCCGTGTTTGGGATTACTAGGATGCTTAACCAACTAGTCTTTTAAAGTTTAATTCTTTAACCACTTTTTACGAAATATCTGACTGTACATTTAACCTTTTCTTTTGACATATTGACATACCAAACATAACCTGACGTCAAAAGAAACACGATATCAAACACGACACTACCCGTCTCCTCTCATCAAGAGCACAGTAACGATTGCAACCAATTCTGGCTAAGGTTGTGGGCCAGAGCTGCTCTCATTGTGTTATACGGGCCCGCCTGAAAAAATTACAACTCGGACCCTGTCAAATAAAATGTAAAATGTATGAATAAAACCAAACTCCATTGCGCAACAGCGCCGAAGGGTCATGACCTACCAAGCGAAAGCAAACCTATGAATAACTACTGCAAATTAAATCACCGAGCTTGATAGCTGCAGTTGCTTAAGTGCGGCCAGTATCCAGTATTCGGGAGATAGTGGGTTCGAACCCCACTGTCGGCAGCCCTGAAGATGGTCTTCCGTGGTTTCCCATTTTCACACCAGGCAAATTTAATTAATTAAGACCACGGCCGCTTCCTTCCCACTCCTAGCCCTTTCCTGTCCCATCGTCGTCGTAAGACCTATCTGTGTCGGTGCGACGTAAAGCAACTTGCAAATGAAATCACAACAGGAAGATGTAATGCAATACATTGTCAATTTATGTAAGCAAATGAATTATTCATTACTGTAAGATTTCGAACAAAATATTTAAAGGTTCTTTAAGTTGATGCCATCCTGGTGGGAACATCCAAATGTTGTCCATCGATAACATCACAGAGAAATTAAATTAAAATTACCAATCTCTATTCCCTGACAGGTTTACAGGACGCGTGTGCGTCTCCGATAACCCTTCCAAAAATATGAATTCATGCTCCGCACGTGTGAATGAGTCATGCACTCAAATGCTATTACTTAGGAAATGTATACATGGCATCACGCACCCACACGATTACGCGAAGCGCTGTGCTAGTATTTACTTGACTCACCTAATTTACCAAATGATAAATTAAAGTATACATGGCATCACGCACCCACACGATTACGCGAAGCGCTGTGCTAGTATTTACTTGACTCACATAATTTACCAAATGATAAATTAAAATCCACCAGAATGATATTATTATTATTATTATTATTATTATTATTATTATTATTATTATTATTATTATTATTATTATTATTATTATTGCTGGCCCCGTGATGTAGGGTTAGCGTGCCTGCCTCTTACCCGGAGGCCCCGGGTTCGATTCCCGGCCAGGTCAGGATTTTTACCTGAACCTGAGGGCTGATTCGAGGTCTACTCAGCCTACGTGATTAGAATTGAGGAGCTATATGACGGTGAGATAGCGGCCCCGGTCTAGAAAGCCAAGAATAACGGCCGAGGGGAATCGTCGTGCTGACCACACGACACCTCGTAATCTGCATGCCTTCGGGCTGAGCAGCGGTCACTTGGTAGGCCAAGGCCCTTCGAGGGCTGTAGTGCCATGGAGTTTGGTTTGGTTTATTATTATTATTATTATTATTATTATTATTATTATTATTATTATTATTATTATTATTATTATTATTATTATTATTATTATTATTTGTAGAAATGTTTTAGTGATGAAGTAGATTACTGTGGATTTCTTTCGTTCACATTAAATAATGAACACCGTACCGGTATGTCTCCGTCCTGTTCTTGTCACATACTCCCTAACGGTACGGGACGACGACGGCTGTGTCGCTGGACCGTTTGCGGATAGCAGTAGCAACACTGTCACAGCAGTGGACCGGTACAGGACGCTGTGAGTCGCAGCGCAAGACCGTCACAGTTTGGTCACAGTAGCAGACAGCAGTGGACCGGTAGCAGCAAACTGCGAGTCGCAGCGCAAGACTGTCACAGTAGCAGTGGACCGGTAGCAGCCAACTGCGAGTCGCAGCGCAAGACTGTCACAGTAGCAGTGGACCGGTAGCAGCCAACTGTGAGTCGCAGCGCAAGACTGTCACAGTAGCAGTGGACCGGTAGCAGCCAACTGTGAGTCGCAGCGCAAGACTGTCACAGTAGCAGTGGACCGGTAGAGAAGAGGCTCCTGGAGCAGGTTGTCACTGCTCCATTCGGAGAATAGGTGACGCGTACCGGTACAGCAGTACCGACTCACCTCTACTTCGCGCTGAAGCTTTAGCTCATCGCCTAATCGTCCCTTGAATGTAATAATATTGTTGTAGAAGGTATTTCTAGAGATTATGATACTGAACAGACCTCTCTGATGACATTTGAGAACTGTGACCTGATTTATTATCCCCAGTCTCGAGTTCTTCCTTCACGACTGGAGTATATGTTTACCGCCAGTTACACAACATTTGTTATCGTACGCATCAGTAATACAGGCACATTTCATAATTTCTTCCGTCCATACTGCAGAGACCAGGGTTCTATTCGATCCTTTTTCTTACCATTTTCCCGCTAAAATATCTGAAAAAATTTACCGCCCCCCACCGTTAGAGGAAGCTTTATCTGACCCTGTAATAATTAAGAGGGGAATTCTTCAAGGCAGTATTATTGGACCTTTATGTCTTCTTATATATATCAATGATATGTGTAAAGAAGTGGAATCAGAGACTATGGCTGTTTGCAGATGATGTTATTCTGTACAGAGTAATAAATAAGTTACAAGATAGTGAGCGGCTGCAGGGTGACCTCGATAGTGTTGTGAGATGGACGGTGGGCCAAGACCGACTCCAATCGTCAGACCTTAATGCTACTCTCGATCGTTCAAGGATGGCGAATCGAGTAGCCGGACATGTCAGAAATGTGGGTTTGTTTTGGTTGTTGTTATCGTATGTAGTCGGTGTAATTTCATGAAAGTTGACGATAAATGTTAGTTTCTTTGTATAATGTAAGTGTGCGAGTGTATTTGTATGAGTCAGTGGACACTTAGGATATGTAATTATACGCAGTAATGTGAGAAAATGTTTGTTTTGATTGTGTTGTGAACCAGGTTCAAGTCTAATTGTGGCAATGCCTCTCATACAACTATTCTTAAGTTTTGTACGGAATAAAACATTAAGAGAGAAATTGATTAGGTATATAAATCATGATTATTTTGAAGTCGATGACAAAACTGTAGTGTCCAGACATCATTTTGTGAATAAGTCTGAGGTTAGAGAAGTATTTTCTCTAATTCCAAATGGTGAACCTATTCGTGTTCCTCGAAAAATATTAATGTAGACAGAATATAATTGATACCGAGATATTCCGTCAGTGTCTATATGCTTCTAAATGTCGAGTGATTTAAATACAAGTGTATTTTACAATAATCTGTGCTTGCCTGCGGGAATGTTTAGCTGGATCTTGAAGTATAACAACAATTATAAGTGTCACAGATGGAGCAATCTGTATACTGTTTGACAGAAGAAATAGTGACTTGGAGGGATCAGCTGGGTTTGTAACGCAAGGTTTTACACTACCAACACATTCTGATTCATGCTGTGGTTATCGGTTATCAAGCAGACTACACCGAACTGAAGCACGTCAATGTGGTTAAATATAATTTTTAGAGTGACTTGGAGGGATCAGCTGGGTTTGTAACGCAGGGTTTTACACTACCAACACATTCTGATTCATGCTGTGGTTATCTGTTATCAAGCAGACTACACCGAACTGAAGTACGTCAATGTGGTTAAATATAATTTTTTAGAGTCAATATAGTTTTTTCACTCATGTTCTTTAATGGGTAAAAAGCTATAGTGTCTGAACGTTTCATTACATTGTGTGAAGTGCTGCTATGCCATATGTCAACATTATATTACCATTACCAGGGCCGTTCATTGGGTTAACATAATTTCGAGTGTACTTGGGCTGAATGGGCTCAGAGGGATAAGGCTCTGGCCTTCTGCCACTAACTTGGCAATTTCGATCCTGGCTCAATCCGGTGGTATTCGAAGGTGCTCAGATACGTCAGCCTCGTATCGGTAATGGAAAAGAACTCCTGCGGGACTAAATTCCAGCATTTCGGCGTCTACGAAAATCGTAAAAATGTAGTTAGTGGGACGTAAAGCCAATATCATTATTATTTCAGGAGCATTTCCCTTTCATTGGGTGCTGAACATAAAAACATATCCACCACTTCAAAACTAAGGCAACACATCATGTTTCATAGTTCTCATGAGAGCGAATAATTGAGGAATTTCGAACGTTAATTTATTTTTAAACATTCAAAATGATGTTATAAATATCATTTTAACAGTTTTTAATATATTTTCACCTATCCAGTAAAGTGAAATCAACGAGAAAACGTTATTTGACTAATTGAAATTTCTAAATAATCAGCTTGTTCTTTTTTTCTAGTAGAATATATGTGATTCTAGTTGATTGTATGTAGTGGGTACTTGTTGGCCAAGCGTTTTCATACGTGAAAAAGTGATTTTCCCTTTGATGTTACATTTATCACGTTAAATTACCGCCGTTTATATAATACGTACGTGATATTTTCGTGTTAGCCAATACCAGCAATCCGGCTACTTCGGCCGCCATGTTTTTCTTATATTATGGTCTGAGGATTGGAGTCGGTCTTGAGTCGGCAATGGTATGATGATAAACGGGGTTAAAAGTCAGGTTGTGAGTTTCACAAATAGGAAAAGTCCTCTCAGTTTTAATTACTGCGTTGATGGGGTCGAAGTTCCTTTTGGGGATCATTGTAAGTACCTAGGTGTTAATATAAGAAAATACCTTCATTGGGGTAATCACATAAATATGTTTGTTAATAAAGGGTACAGATCTCTGCACATGGTTATGAGGGTATTTAGGTGTTGTAGTAAGGATGTAAAGGAGAGGGCATGTAAGTCTCTAGTAAGACCCCAACTAGAGTATGGTTCCAGTGTATGGGACCCTCACCTGGATTACTTGATTCAAGAACTGGAAAAAATCCAAAGAAAAGCAGCTCGATTTGTTCTGGGTGATTTCCGACAAAAGAGTAGCGTTACAAAAATGTTGCAAATTTTGGGCTGGGAAGACTTGGGAGAAAGGAGACGAGCTGCTCGACTTTGTGGTATGTTCCGAGCTGTCAGTGGAGAGATGACGTGGGAGGACATCAGTAGACGAATAAGTTTGAGTGGTGTCTTTAAAAGTAGAAAGATCACAATATGCAGATACAGTTGTAATTCAAGAGGACAAATTGGAGCAAATATTCTCTTTTAGGAAGGGGAGTTAGGGATTGGAATAACTTACCAAGGGAAATGTTCAATAATTTTCCAGTTTCCTTGCAATCATTTAAGAAAAGGCTAGGAAAACAGCAGATAGGGAATCTGCCACCTGGGCGACTGCCCTAAATGCAGATCAGTAGTGATTGATGAATTGATGGATTGATTGATTGATTGATTGATTGATTGATTGATTGATTGATCGATTGATTGATTGATTGATTGATTGATTGATTGATTGATTGATTGATTGATTGATTGATTGATTGATTGATTGATTGATACGGGTCATGATAAACGAAATGTTGGAATTTAGTGGGGAGAATAATTATCTTAGTGAAGTAAGTTCTGCCAAGGGGAATTCGAAAGCGACAGGAACTTGCCTGGAATAAGTACTTCAGGCTCAAATGTACAGGGTTCGGGCCCAGCTGATGCGAATGTTCAGCAGTCGCGAAAGAGACAAGACGTGTTCGATTCCAGTTCAAGTAGCGATTATGACAGTGGCAGTGATGACGATAATACTGATTACAATCCAACCAGTGCAAGTTCTTCGTCAACTTATACTGAAAATGGGCAAAGAAAGTTCGCTTTGATTCAAAATTCCATCGTGATGTGAAGGGAGAGTTTTTAGGAAAACAAAACCGAGCGAAATATTTCAATTTTTTTATGACGAGATATGCCAGAACATAGCTGAACAGACGAAAGATGCCCAGCAGGAAATCGCACATAAAACCCAGTTTAGGAAACGAAGGAGTCGAGATCAAGACCGGGTCCGAACAAGTAAGGACGGAATAAAGCTTCTTATGGCCATAACCTTGCCGCAGGGGATTGCACAGAAACCTAACTTAGGACACTATATTTCTCGCAATCGCTTATTCACCACGCCTATTTTCTACGAGCTGATGTCACAGAAGAGATTTTTTCTCGCCGGGCTGAGTGACCCACAGGGTTGAGGCGCTGGCGGGCCTTCTTACCCCAACTTGTTAGGTTCGATTCTGGCTCAGACCGGTGGTATTTGAAGGTGCTCAAATACGTCAGCTTGTCAGTAAATGTACTGGCATGTAAAAGAACTCCTGCGGCTCTAAATTCCTGCACCTCAGCGTCTCCGAAAACTCTAAAAGTAGTTAGTGGGACGCAAAGCCAATTATTATTATTATTATTATTATTATTATTATTATTATTATTATTATTATTATGATTATTATTATTATTATTATTTTAGATTTTCCTCCACATCGTTTACATATCTCTGACAAGGAGGTTAATAATGGACTAATTCCTCCCAAAACATACAAGATAAATCCAGTATTTGACCATCTGTTAGCAGAATTTTAGGAAGCTTATAACACTGAAGGCAAAGTGAAAGTTGATGAGAACCTCTTGGTATGGAAAGGGTGGCTATGGTGGAAAGTTTACATACCATGAAAACTTCTCGAGATCTTCTGCAGTCTCAGATAAAATAACAATAGCATCGGCAAATCTCAAGGTTTTGATTTTCTCTCCTTGGATTGTGATTCCCTTTCCAAATTCCTCTTTGATTTCCTTTACTGCCTGTTCTATGTAAACATTGAAAAGGAGGGGGACAAACTGCAGCCTTGCCACACTCCTTTCTGGATTGCTGCTTCTTTTTCTAAACCCTCGATTCTTATCACTACAGACTGATTTTTATACAGATTGTAGATAATTCTTCGTTCTCGGTATCTGATCCCAATCACCTTCAGAATCGTGAATAGCTTGGTCCAATCAACATTATCGAATGCCTTTTCTAGATCTACGAATGCCATGTACGTGGGTTTGTCCTTCTTGAATCGATCCTCTTAAGATCAGACGTAAAGTCAGAATTGCTCCACGTGTTCCTACATTTCTTCTGAAGCCAAATTGATCTTCTCCCAACTCACCTTCAACTTGTTTTTCCATTCTTCTGTAAATAATACGTGTTAAAATTTTTCAGGCATGAGATACGAAACTAATGGTGCGGTAGTTTTCACACCTGTCAGCACCGGCTTCCTTGGGAATAGGTATAACAACATTCTGCCGAAAATCGGATGGGACTTCTCCTGTCTCATACATCTTGCACGCTAAATGGAATAACCCCATGCTGATTTCTCCTAAGGCAGTCAGTAATTCAGAGGGAATGTCATCAATTCCAGGTGCCTTGTTCCTATTTAGGTCTCTCACAGCTCTGTCAAACTCTGACCTCAAAATTGGGTCTCCCATTTCATCAGCATCAACAGCCTCTTCTTGTTCCAGAACCAAATTATCTACATCTTTACCTTGATACAACTGTTGGATATGTTTTTGCCATCTCTCTGCTCTGTCTTCTTTCCTTGGAAGTTTTTTTTTTTTTTTTTTTTTTTTTGCTAGTTGTTTTACGTCGCACCGACACAGATAGGTCTTACGGCGACGATGGGACAGGAAAGGGCTAGGAGTGGGAAGGAAGCGGCCGTGCCCTTACTTAAGGTACAGCCCCAGCATTTGCCTGGTGTGAAAATGGGAAACCACGGAAAACCATTTTCAGGGCTGCCGACAGTGGGGTTCGAACCTACTATCTCCCGAATACTGGATACTGGCCACACTTAAGCGACTGCAGCTATCGAGCTCGGTTTTCCTTGGAAGTGGCTTTCCATCTGAGCTCTTAATATTCATACATCTAGATTTCCTTTCTCCAAAGGTTTCCTTGATTTTCCTGTATGCAGCATCTACCTTTCCCTGGACCATACAACCTTCGACATCCTTGCACTTCTCCTTCAGTCATTCTTCCTTAGCTACATTGCACTTTCTATCCACTTGATTCTTTAATCGCCTGTATTCTTTTCTGCCCTCTTCATTTCTAGCATTCTTGTATTTTCGTCGTTCATCAATTAGGTCTAGTATCTCCTGAGTTATCCACTGATTCTTAGTTAATCTTTTCTTCCTTCCTAACATCTCTTCAGCAGCCCTACTGACCTCATTTTTCATGACTATCCACTCTTCCTCTATTGTGTTTCCTTCAGCCTTTTCATTTAGCCCTTGTGCCATATGTTCCTTGAAACAATCCCTCACACTCTTTTCTTTCAACTTGTCTAGATCCCATCTTTTTGTATTCTTTCCTTTCTTCAATTTCTTCACCTTCAGATGGCATTTCATGACCAACAAGTTGTGGTCAGAGTCCACGTCTGCTCCTGGGAAAGTTTTGCAACCCAACACCCGGTTTCTGAATTTCTGCCTAATCATAATGAAGTCTATTTGATACCTTCCAGTGTCTCCAGGTCTCGTCCACGTATACAGCCGTCGTTTGTGGCGTTTGAACCAAGTATTGGCCAGGACTAAATTATGATCAGTGCAGAATTCAACCAGCCGAGTTCCTCTTTCGTTCCTTTGTCCCAATCCGAATTCTCCTACAGTATTACCTTCCCCTCCCTGGCCTACCACTGCATTCCAGTCTCCCATCACAATTAGATTCTCGTCACCTTGTACATATTGTATTAAATCTTCTATCTCTTCATATATTCTTTCGATTTCCTCATCATCCGCTGAACTAGTAGGCATATAGACCTGTACTATTGTGGTGGGCATTGGTTTGGTGTCTATCTTGACGACAATAATTCTTTCACTATGCTGGTCGTAGTAGCTTACCCGCTAGCCTATTGTAGGTAGGCTATATAAACTTGATCCCTCAAAAGCGCTAACCAACATAACAGAAAATTTCATGAGCATTATCGTTTATTCCATTGTAAATCTTTGAAGTACATTTAAACTTTGTAAATCTACAATTTACATATACAGAAACATTTATTTCCATTGAGAGATTGTTAGTAAACTGCCTAAAATATTAAGGTAAAAGTTATTATATAAACGAAAACCTGAGCTTTGCTATTAGGAAGAAGCAACCTCGATATCGCAGTATGAAAGCACTTAGTACGTTCTTGCACAAAGTATTCAAAAATCAAAATAATAGGATTTTTCATCAATTAAATACATTATATTCAAGTAAATATTTCTCTTAGGGCCCTTCAATAGTTCGTTTTAGTCTATGATTGTTTTTAATTAATTAAATAATTTCTTCAATCAGGGAAATCGCTCCCCACCGTGGAGTGAACTGGTGTGTACCGAGCTCCTCGCTTAAGGGATAGACAAGGAAGCGGCTGTGGCCTTAAGTCAGGTACCATCCCGGGATTTGCCTGGAGAAGTGGGAAACCAAGGAAAATCACTTCGGGGATGGCTGAGGTGAGTTGACTACCCGGCCAGGTCAGAGTTTTATCTGGACCTGAAGGCCGGTTTGAGGTCCACTCAGCCTACGTGATTAGAATTGAGGAGCCATCTGACGGTGAGATAGCGGTCCTGGTCTAGAAAGCCAAGAATAACGAGGCTGAGTGGACCCCGTTCCAGCCCTCGTACCACTTTTCAAATTTCGTGCCAGAGCCGGGAATCGAACCCGGGCCTCCAGGGGTGGCCGCTAACCACTACACCACAGAGGCGGACGCTAGCAGAATCGCCAAACCATGAAGGCTCTGCTGAATGACGTAACGTCCATATTTCTTGTTATCTTCTTCTTTCAAGCGCGGAGTTGACGCATGGTCACTGGAAGTCTTTCAAGGTGAACTTCGCACCTTCTTGTACGGTGATTTAGTTGGACACTTCGAAGTGAAAGTGAATCATGGCAACCCAGAAATGTCAGGAGTGTGACTGCAGTACGATGAGCTCTTAGAGATTTTAAGAGTTCTATAAGCCAATCTGGAGTAAGACCTCGTACTAGATGGACGCGTGTGTGCATCTCTGAGCTAGCTACACCGTCCGACCATCTCCTTCTCTTCGCTGCGAGTCTTCTGTGCACTGTGCAGGTAGGCTGGTATACAGTAGGTCCCGAGCGATCGCCTACCCAGCTAGGGCATTTAAGCACACGTAGTGCTGCCGAGGTGCCTTAGGTTCGATACTCGCGGGGGTCATTCGACGTTTTACTTCGCCGTCAATTGCAGAGGCCGAGAGGGCTCGTCGTGCTGACCACACGACACCTCGCAATCCACAGGCCTTCGGGCTGAGCAGCGGTCGCTTGGCAGGCCAAGGCCCTTCAAGGGCTGTAGTGTCATGGGGTATGATTTGGTTTGGTTTGGTAGGCAAGGCAGACATGCTAAACTCGTTCTATGCTCTTGATAGAAAGTCAAAAAGATCATGGTTGCGATTATTTTGGCATTTCGTTGACGTTTCAGTTGTGAATGGTTATATTTTGTACCGCTTAGGTAATGCAAATAAGAATACGCGTCTGAAGGATTTTCGTAGAAATGTTGTCTCTGGCCTAGTAGGAAGTAGGCCTAAGACTTTCAGACTATTCTGGCCCATCTACCACTCCTAAACTGATGAGTTTTAAACCTCAAGTGGCAGCAAAGAAAAGAAAGTCTGAAGCAAAACACATGCCAATACATTGTTCTTCAAAACGCTGTGGATACTGCAGTACGAAGAAGGCACCTGACAGGACAAGATGGTCATGTGCGACATGTGGGGTCGGTTTGTGTCTTTCATCTCACAGGAAATGTTTCCTCTCTTTCCATCGGTGATTGTTTATTTAATGAAGTCTGAACAACACTTTGTGTCTTATGTAAAAGTAAAAGTTTCTGTAATTTGAGTGAAAGACTCATTCTATTAAGCAGCGACTTAAAGGCACAGTGGTCTCAAATGAAACCACTCCGTAATTTTGTACATTTTACTAAAAAAAACATTTTTTTTAGAAATATTACTTTGTTTACCCTCCAGGGTCGGTTTTTCCCTCGGACTCAGCGAGGGATCCCACGTCTACCGCCTCAAGGACAGTGTCCTGGAGCTTCAGACTCTGGGTCGGGGATACAACGGGGGAGGATGACCAGTACCTTACCCGGGCGGCCTCACCTGCTTTGCTGAACAGGGCCCTTGCGGGGGGGGATGGGAAGATTGGAAGGGATAGACAAGGAAGAGGGAAGAAAGCGGCCGTGGCCTTAAACTGGGTGCCATCCTGGCATTAAACCACGGAAAACCACTTTTTTAAATTTCGTGGCAGAGCCGGGAATCGAACCCGGGCCTCCGGGGTGGCAGCTAATCTTAATATTGTTCTTTGATGTGTTGATGCGGTGTCGTGCCAGATGCGACCGTGCCGGATGCGACGCGGCCATTGTCGTGCCAATAACGACCGAGTGGATAAGCATCGTGCCGCATGCGACCCATCAATCATCTGCATTAAGGACTGTCACCAAGTGGCAGATTGCTTATAAGTAGCTAACTTGGTCTTTTCTAAAATAAAGGTCTAACACCGTGGTTAGCAGGTTCGAGTGTCGTTGGTCGAAAGAAAAATATAATAATGTTGCTGGTTTTACGTCCCAGTAACTACTTTTATGGTTTAACGAAACGCCGAGGTGCCGGAATTTAGTCCCGCAGGACTTATTTTACGTGCCAGTAAATCCACCGACACAAAGCTGACTTTTGAGCACGTTCAAATACCACCGGACTGAGCCAGGATCGAACCTGCCAAGTTGGAGTCGGAAGACCAGCATCTCAACCGTCTGAGCCACTTAGCCTGGATGAAAAAGAAATTACCATCAGAATGTTGGCCGGCAGGGTAGGAAAGTTGGTGGTAGACAGTTTCTAATCACTAAATTGCATGGCAAAACCCTGGATTCAAATCCAAACCTTTTCGCAGTGTTCATATGGAGTGAGGGGATATGATGCTGTTGATGGTGATTCGGCCGTCGGATGGCGACGTAAAGCATTGAGCAGACCCCTTGGTATTATTCGAGAGGAGTAGGCTACGTGCCGAAACCGGGTTTCATCTCTCCCTACTTCATAATCATAATCCCACATCCAGACGCGCAGGCCGCCCACGGGTGTCAGAAAGGCCTGAACCAGGCAAGCCGAACACGTCCTCGGACACTCCTGGTACTAATAGTACACGATAAGTTGGCCTAATTCGTAAATAATTTCAGAGAATTAGGATATTTTTTTTTTGCTAGTGGCATTACGTCGCACCGACACAGACAGATTAAGGCGACGATGGGATAGAAAAGGGCTAGGAATGGGAAGGAAGCTGCCCTGGTCTTTATTAAAGTAAGCCCCAGCATTTGCGTGGTGTGAAAATGGGAAACCACGGGAAACCATCTTCAGGGCTGCCGACAGTGGGATTCGAACCCACTATCTCCCGGATGCAAGCTCAGGGCCGCGCGCCTCTAACCGCATGGCCAACTCGCCCGGTGGGAAAAGATGTAAACGCATCACCATGTTTCGTGTTGTAAAACGAGTTTCCCCCAGAAGTGTTATGTAACGTAGGGGCAGTAGCTGCTTATAGGACATTGAAATGGCATTGCACTTCGTTTAGCTTACCTTATCTTGGGTGATGACACAACTTATCAAATGAAAATTTGCTTGTGACTGGCGTTGGCAAGCAAATTGTCATTTGATAAGCTGTGTCATAACTCAAGATAAGGTAAGCTAAATCAGAACCAGAGAAAGTTAGAAAAATGGCCAAAATTTTAAAAACACTGCTTACGGGGTAGGGAATGAAATTGTATTTGTTCTGTTCAACTACTAAACCGCAAAGTGTGCACAACATTATTAACGTTCACTGAATTAGTCATCGAGAAATACAACCTATACAAATCTTTAGGGAGAACAATTCGACAAGTTTAAATAAAACACAGTATTTCACACACGTAATATCTAAACCCTATTCAAGAACTCGTTGTTGAAATATGTCAGTGTAATGTATAATTTGGAAAATCATTAACCGAGGTATTCCTTCCCCAAAGAAAACATTGGGTCATAAATAGGCATAACACAAGATATATCAGGTGATTTTCTAGTGAATACTAGAATAACACAAGTTCGGTTACATTTAAAAAAATATTATTTGTTTCACAGTTAACTGATCTATAAGTACAGCAGCTCTTGGGAATCATCAGAATCAGTCCCTGGATTTTCGGGAAACAGATATGACAGAGCAGCATTGTCTTCAGTTGCTTTTCAGAACTTTGCTATAAGCAACTACTGCCCCTACTTTACGTAACACTTCTGCGGGAAACTCGTTGTTTTACAACACGAAATATGGTGATGCGTTTACGTCTTTTCCTATTATGTCCATATACGGAGCTGCGCTTCTTGGAGAAGGTACCAAGCAGGTTAGGTCAGTACGTTGCGACACGACTAGTTACAGCTACTTCGTTAGGCTGCTGTGTTCGAATACCCCGTCGGCCATCCTCGAAAATGGTTTCTCTTGGCTTCCCATTTTTATTTTCAGGAAAATTCCTTCGTCAAGGCCCATCCAATTTCTTTTATAGGCTAGTAATACTCTCATTTGTTGGTCATGAAGGTATTCCTGAAGGACCATATTTGCATTTCCGGTTCTCCACCATCGGCCGTTTTGCAAATTAAAGTATTCTTGTAAGTGGAGCCGAGGTTAATTATAAAACAAAATTAAGTATCTCTTCTATGCTCGTGAGTCATAATTCATTCACACGCTACTCCTGGCTGCCGGGTGACCCGGTTCTCATGTTTTAACTTCGGAAATTTCATACCTGTTCATTAGAAGGTGGGCAATTTTTGCTTGAAAAGCCAAGGGAAATATTTTCATGGGAGCTTTACTGGCAAAGTGCAGCTTCTTTCGGGAGCACTGTACGTAACTTTCTTCAGTTTCCCCAGCAGCTCCTTACGAAGGCGGAACTCCAGTGAGAAGGTAGCCAGCGCTTAACCGACATGTCGGGTGGACATGTGATAAGGTATCACCACCAAACGCACAGGAGTTTCTTACAATTAGTGAAATGTATACCAACTGCTGGGAAAACTAAGCAAAGTGAGCAAGATTGTAGTTTTAGGTGACTGTTGATATCATGTGAATATGGCCTTGTTTTAAGGCTGGATGCCCTTCTTGGTGCCAGTCCTATGTGGAAGGGATACACTCACTGTCGCGTTTCTATGGTGGTTAGTAGTGTAACGTGTTGTGTATATTTGAAGAAGAGAATATTGGGACAAACACAAAAACTCAGTGTCCGTATCAAAAGAATTCCCCATACCCAATATAAAGCCCCGACCCTCCAGCGAATCGAACCCAGGACCTTCTGAATCGAAGGCCTCGACGCTGACCATACAGTCATGGAGCTGGACTATTTCATTCTAAATTATTTTAATAAAAAGTGTTATGATTTCTGTCCCAATTTTAAAAAGTATCTTACACTTTTCCTTTAAAATGAAACATGTTTGCTTTCATTATATCTACAGTATTAAAATTGCGGTACCGATTCAGAGCGCAACCGTTATTGCCACCTTACTGCACATACGCCGCTTGAAGGACAGGTCGTGCAGGCGAGTAACTCGAGCCTACACGATATAGTACGAGGTGGATGGCTCCTGTTATAGGCTAAGCTCGCTCAGAACAAATATACTGATACTTTTTTTTTATATTTTTACTTAAATTTTATTATTATTTGGCTTACTGAACTCCAACCCGGCCGGCAAACGAACCCGGGACCCTCTGAACCGAAGGCCGCGACGCTGACCATTCAGCCAAAGAGTCGGACACTGAATTAAAAAACTATGGTTGCATAAATAGTTCACGCTTGAACATAATTGCAACATTAATTTAAATATTAACATGTCACAAACGTGAGGCCATATAGAAGAGACGAAGTAATATCGTGCATCATCCACACCGCAGATTTTGAGGTACGTGTGGTGCATTGACGCCCCAGTCCTCCTTGGATGAACACACATTACAAAGCAGAATTTTCTGTAATCTTTTCTGTGCTTAGTTTAACATCAACCTAAAAGTCAGGCCAGAAATAGGTTACGTCCGAATCATATCAGTTGAGTTGCACCGTTTCTTGATATTGATATTGAATATTGAGGGGCTGCCTGGCCGAGGCGGTAAAGGCGTGCTCGGTTCGCCCGGACAGACGTGGGTTCGAATCCCCGTCAGGAAGTTGTAAAACTTCCGGAGGTGCATATGGCCCTGAAGTTCACTCAGCCTACACCAAAAATGAGTACCAGGTTAATTCCTGGGGGCAAAGGCGGCCGGACGTAGAGCTAACCACTCTACCCCATCACGTGCCGAGGCTAACAATGGTGGAAGCCTTTACCTTCCACTCCTCCAAGGGCCTTCACGGCCTGTACGGAGGTGACTTTGCTTTTGCTTTTGATATCGAATATTGATATTGCATGATATTGAAAGGAGTGAGTTGGCTGCACGGTTCGGAGAGCGCAGTTGTGAGCTTGTATTCGGGAGATGGATTCGAATTCCACCTTCCGTAGTCCTGAAGATTGTCTTCCATTTTTCATACCAAGCAACTGCTGGGGTTTTACATTAATTAAGGCTATGGCCGCAATATTTCCAGTCCTAGCCCTTTCTTATCTTTGCACTGCCGTAAACCTGTGGGTTAGTGCGACGTTAAACAGCTTACTTAAGAACCCAATCCTTCCGGCGATATAATATTCTTTGGGCACTGGGCGAGCTCCGGACTGGTGAGATAGTGAGAACCCGCACTGGCCTCGGATGTTACCTCTAGACATCATATCATGCACCGGATACGTCATCGGTGGCTTGAAGTTGACGCTGCAAGTTACAGGAAGGTTTCCTAGAAGAGCATGTTGACTTGTTAGCTGCTTACGTTACACGTCTGCGCACAGTACATTGCCTTGAACAGCGTTTTTCAACTTTGTCCAGTGGTAGCCTACATTACGAAGTGGCTGGCTACAATTTTAAAACAAGGGAATCGTAAAATGGTATTAGAAAGGCTTCTTCTTTCAGAATAAATAACTGTTACATTTTCTAATATCCAATGGAAAAATCGTCATAAGTTTGCCACCTGCACAGAAAAATATATTCCCCAAATATCTTCTTTAAAACTTTTGAATGTGGTTACGCCGAACTCACCGAGCTTTTCGACGTTATTTCTGTGAGCAAGGATTTTCTAAACTTGTGTTCATCAAATATAAATAACTAGCATCCTCCGTTTGGAGGCCAACCTACGTCTTAATTCTGAACAAAATTCAGCCTGGGATAAATAAACTAGTTCTAGTGAGGCAAGTTCAAATATCTCTGTAGTGTTCCTCTTAGTTATGGCTATTCTATGCCTTTGCTTGGCGAAATGTAGTGTTTACGATGCACCATGTCTTTTGGTACGAGCTAGAATAAATTTGTTCCTTTCATTGACCTGTCTCAATCTCATCCTTGGCTTTGACAATATGAAAGTAACCGAGGTATGAGCGATGCTAATAATACCATTCCTTATGCAGCCAGTCCCTGTTTTGAATGGTGTGAAAATGTCGTTCATAGGGTCGGTTGGTGCATACATTTCAGTGGGCTTGGGGGACTGATATGTAATAGCAACTTCTGGCCCGGTGAGGAAAGTAACGGAAAACTACCTCACTCCGCATTTCCTTAGTATGCATTCTCAGTGACACCTGAGCTATTTATGACAGCTGTCGGCGGAGGTGTGGAGGATCAAACCATCCTTCCGGCTGAATACTCAACATGTCTATTCTAGAAACCGCCTAACAGAGGCAGTAAAGGCATACTCTGTTCACCAGGGTTCGATTTGCCACCAGGAAGTTGAAAAATTCAAGAAATGAGATTTCCACTTCTGGAGCGGTACATGACCCTGACGTTCACTCAGTCTACACCAAAAATGAGTACCAGGTTAATTCCTGGGAGAAGGCGGGAGGGCATAGATCTACCCACTCAATTCCACTTAGTGCCGAGGTTCCGTAAAAAGCTTTACCTTCCATGGCTCCAAAGGCGCTCATGGCCTGTACGGAGATGGCTTTGCTACATCTTTTCTACTAATTTTTTTTGGAGTTACAATAAATTAGTCATGATTTACCTAGCCATTAACAAAGAATGTATTAAATTTCGAACCGAGCGAGTTGACTGTGTGGTTAGGAGCGCGCAGCTCTGAGCTTTAATTCGGGAGATAGTGGCTTGAACCCCACTGTCGGCAGCGCTGAAGACGGTTTCCCATTTTCACATCAGGCAAATACCTGGGCTGTACCTTAATGTAACGGCCACGGCCGCCTCCTTCCCACTCCTGGCCCTTTCTTTCCTGTTCCATCGTCACCTTAAGACCTATGTGTGTCGGTGCAACCTAATTCGACTTGTAAAAAAAAAAAAAAATCGAAGACGATTCCATTTTTAAAATGTGTTTTCCCCCTTATTGTCTTTTGAACTTAAGCATTGATTATTCTTTAAAACTTGGAACGAGAAGTGGTACTTCAAACAAAAAGGTTCGGCATATTATTGAGAAAATGCTGAGGCAAACTATGTTCAAGTAACCGCGAAATGTTGCCATGACCTAGATTTGAGCACGTGTACTTACGGTTCTGTACTTCATTTGTTTCATCTTACTTGCTTTATCTTGGTTAACAGCCCCGTGACTTGTCTGTTAAATCTTCAGCCCGGAGGCTGGTTGGATTCTCAAGGAGCACCACCGAAAGTTGTGTTGTCTGGAAACCGCGTAAAAATTGAAGGCAGCGCCATATTAAGGCACTTTAGGCATGATGAGGAGTGAGGTAGTTGGCCATTGCTTTCTCCACTTGGAATAGTACCTTTCATAGCACCAAAATGCACTAAATTTTATTTTAATCCTGCTCCAAATACCATTAATCAGTACCACCCTTGCCTCAGCTACTTCCATTCTATCACAGCCATAATGTCCGACTCGTTGGCTGAACGATCAGCGTACTGGCCTTCGGTTCAGAGGGTCCCGGTTTCGATTCTCGGTCGGGTCGGGGATTTTAACCTTCATTGGTTAATTCCATTGGCCCGGGGGCCACACCACACCACACATAACACTATCCTCCACCACAATAACATGCAGTTACCTACACATGGCAGATGTCGCCCACTCTCATCGGAGGGTCTGCCTCACAAGGGCTGCACTCGGCTAGAAATTATTACAGCCATAATTGAGACTGCGACTTCGGTGGAACCTACATTTTACTCTGGCCTGTGCTAAGAGACAGATGCGAAAGTCCTGCATCCATCAAACAGCAACAAGCTATCTGTGTAGGGCATGTAAAATCTGAGAACCTCTATGACAGTGGTATTTAGTTATTTACAGTATTTGTATAGAGCAGGCGGTCGTGGTATGTATGTTATGTACCATATCGGTATTCATCTGAAATTGAAGCAAGAAAGAAAAAAGTTAGACTTATCGTAGGGTTGCTAGACGTCCTCTTTTCTCGTACATGTCCTCCTTTTAAGTCCGATTCTTTTGTCCGGGTTCTTTTTTCGACCAAGTCCTCTATTATCATCTTTTTTTAAGTGCCTAAAGTCAAATTTACATTTCACCCACGAAATCGACAATGCATGTATTAATAGCATTAGAATATTGATAGTTAAGAAGTACAATCCTTGATGAAGTGATTTTAAACAGTTAAAAGACGATTGCATGTTGATGTTAATATTTTCGAGTGTTGAAAAGGCGGCAGCACTGAAACAGAGATCATAATTATGTGAATATTAGTATTCTCTGTTCCGTGGATATACTGAGCGAGTTGGCCGTGCGATTAGAGAGATGTGGGTTCGAAACCACATTTTTTTTTTTGGTTCCCATTTTCACATCAGGATTATGGGGCTGTATCTTACTTAAGACCATGGCCGCTTCCTTCCCACTCCTAGCCCTTCTCTGTCCCTTCGTCGCCATAAGACCTATCTGTGTCGGTGCGACGTCAAGTCAATTGTAATAAACAACAACAAAAAAGAAATCTGTGGATAACATCTTTGTTTCAGAAATTACGTCGTGCACATGTCTTTGCATGCTTGTAAGCCATATAAGCTTATTAAGTTGTGTTTGTGGTTGTGTTGAATGATATATATACTGTACTAGCAAGATACCCGTGCTTCGCTACGGTATTATACTGAAATTTATAATTGAATGGATATCGATTTATATATAATCCGTCAAAATTCGAGATCTGACTCGTTTTCTGAGAGATTACGGCAAGTTCCCTCCCATTTTTCAATATTTCTTTCCAGCAATCGATTTCGTACTTCCCGGGCTAGGACCACGTATTCCACCCGGTCATTTCGGTCCCTAAATGTTTGCCCTCTTTTCCTATAAGCATGTTTAATATGGATCAAATTCTTGAGGACATTCGGTGTGGTGTCTTCTTGGGTGCCTTGGCAGTACTGAACCCGCGGCCGGACTGCATTTGTAGTCATTACCCGTCCAGACCCGTTTCCAGCGCGGTCCGCACATTTGACGTCGGTCCAGATTATTATTATTATTATTATTATTATTATTATTATTATTATTATTATTATTATTATTATTATTATTATTATTATTATAGATGTTCTGGACCCCACAGAAAGATGCAAGACCGCTAATTGGCGGTAAATTCCATCTGCTGCCATTGTCATTTTTAACATTGTGACCAGCAGCATTGTCGCGCGTAGGCAAGTACGCGGAATTTCTGGCGATACGAATGACATACTTCCGTGCATTATTAACCTTATTATAGAGGTGAACAATTGGACAGTCAATCTCATTCCTATCGTTTATTTCAAATGTTTTTAATTTTTATTTATGTGCCATGTAGTAGTTACTGTTTTCATAAATCTGCATTGTATTATAAGAAGACGCTGCATAAAGGGGCTTTTCAGTCTCAGTGGCATGTAAATCATGATCAATAAATTCAATTCAATAATTCAATGAGAATCTAGTGTAATCTAAGAACGTTCTCCCAAGGAAAAGATGGCTCTTGAAAACGAACCCAGGAAAGATTAAAAATGATCGGTTTATGATCAGAATAAGTACATCGAAAATCCACAGCCTGTTTCCAGTCATTCTACAGGGTCAGGAACGGAATGAATAAACAGTAAAATCAATTGGTCTAACCTCCTTTTACACCCCACCGTCGTTAGTTTCATTTCCTCGCCCCCCCCCCCCCGCAAAAAAGAAAAGGTGTGTTTCTTTATGTTTAAAAGAGATTCCAAACTCCAATGTTCACGTCTATAACCTTCAGTTTTCAGATATAAGTATCCCCATAAAAATAATTCACTTTTTTCACATCTTTCACCCCGCCCCCTAAGTGAATTTTCCTGCAACAAACTCGTTTCTTTAATAGTAAAGGATCTTCTAAATACCAATTATCACGACTCTAACTTCTTCAGTTTTTGATTTATGTGTCCTCATGAAAGGAATTCAACTCCTTTTCACTCCCGCCCCCAAGATTATTCCCCCCCCCCCACCAAAACGCGTTTTTCTTTGATTTTAAAGGAGATCCAAATACCAATTTTCACGCCTGTAACAAATATAGTTTTTATTAGATGTAAGTATTCTCATACAATTAAGTAAATAAATTTTTCAATAATTTCACCCGGGATTTTCCGAGAATACGCGTTTCTTTACTTTTTAAAGCACATTCCAAATATCAAATTTCACGTCTGTAACATCTTCATTTTTGAAAAATCAGTAGCCTAATTAAAAGAAATCAACACTTATCTTCAGTCAATTTTACCGCCCCCCTCCACCCAAGTGGTATTTCCGAAAACTAAAAATACACGTTTGTTTATTTTTAATAAGATTAAAAAAATACAATTTTTCACTTCTGTAACATGTTAACTTTTTTGAGATATACTGTAGAAATTTTCATTTTAAAATTTCACCACTTTTGGTTCCCCTTAAGTGGAGTTTCCAAAAACAAATCACCTATGTTTCTTTACATTTACAGGAGATTCCAAATACACACTTTTTACGTCTGCAACATTTTACGTTTCTCAGATATTCTGTAGATATAGTCTTTCAAAAAATTCACCCCAATTTGTCACTCCTGTTTAACCGCCATTAATTGGATTTTTCAAAAGCAAAAAAATACGTGTTTCTTTGTTTTTAAAGGAGATCCCATATACAAATTTTCAGTTCTGTAATATCTTCAGTTTCTGAGATATATGTATCCTCATTAAAGGCATTCAACCAATTATTCACCCTTTTAAACCCCTCCTATTGGGATTTACAGAAAACAAAAAAAATACGTTTTCCTTCATTTTTAAGGGAGATTCTAAAGTTTTAAGATGTAGACACACTTATTTTAAAAATTCATCCCCCTTTTCACCCCCCATTATTTGGATTTTCCAAAAACGAAAAAATACCTGCTTCTTTAGTTTTAAAGTAGATCCCAAATACCAATTTTCAGGTCTGTAATATCTCCAGGTTCTGAAATATAAGTAGCCTCATTAAAGACATTCAACCTTTTTTTCACCCTTTTCCACCCTTCCTATTGGGATTTTCCGAAAACAAAAAAATACAAGTTTCTTTATTTTTAAAGGAGATTCTAAATACCAATTTTACATCTATAAACTTTAAAAGTTTTGAGATATAGGTACACTCATTTTAAAATTTCACACCCCCTTTTCACCCCCTTAGCGACGGAATATCCAAAAATCCTCTCTTAGCGAGCACCTACATCTTAATATGAATATGTCCTCAAAATTTCATTCCTTTATGTCCAGTAGTTTTGGCTCGGCGATGATGAATCAGTCAGTCAGTCATTTAGGACAAGTTACTTTATGTATATAGATATACATACAAAGGGTACTAGGAAAGTTTTGCAATACGCAAAAACGGTTGGCTGGACATCCCTGTTATGGTGAGGGATGAAAAGAGAGGTGAAAACCGGTCTAGAAGACAGCAGTTGTTACCAAGCAGTGGGATTGAAAGCAAGTTAAGATATCAGTGTGGTCTAAAGGCGAATATCGCGCATTATCCGCTACAATTTTGCTTGTGGATTAACTGTTGACCAGTGCCTGGAGGAAATGACCCCTGGGGAAAGACTGTCCACATCGGACAACAATTTTCCGCTGGTACAAAGAGTTCCAGAGGGGAAATTTTGGGGTTGAAGACGATCCTCGTTCTGGGCGACCGTCTGAATCAATGACTGAGGAAAACATTGGTGCTGTGAGGAAAATGTTGCAGCAAGAGAGGCGGTTGACATGTCATCAGGTAGAAGAGACTCTCCATATCCCTGCACCAGCTATTCATTCAGTTCTACACGACCATCTCCATGTTAGAAAGGTTTGTTCCCTTTAGGTGCCCCCATTCACTTTCAGAGGAACAAAGCGCACATCGAGTGAAATGGTGCCGAAAATGCTAAAACAGTTTGAAAATGGGACTTCGCGTAACGTCAGTAGCATCGTTACAGGTGAGAAACTTGGCTTTATTACTACGATGTCCCAACAAAATCCCAGAACAAGGTGTGACTATTTGAAGATGAGGGTACCCCTGTGACTGTGCGAAGTGAAGGTCAGTGAAGAAAAGGATGATGCAGTATTCTTCACTAAATGGGGCATCCTGACTCGGGTTGTGCTAGAAACACAAAAGACAGTTACTGCGAAGTGGTACAGTGAGACTTGTCTGCCTCGGGTCATCCAGGCTCTCAAGCAGCTCCGTCCAAGGTCACGGCTCAACACATGACTCTTACATCACGACAATGCTCCAGCACATCGTGCTAATGTAACAATGGATTTTCTTGCCAGATCAGGGTTGACTGTGCTTGATCACCCTCCATACAGTCCTGATCTTGCCCCATGTGACTTCGCACTCTTCCCAGAAGTGAAGAGAAGCTGAAAGGGCGGTGTTTTGCATCCGACGAGGAGCTTCTGGCAGCATAGATCAAGAGTGTGAAAATGTAATCGAAGAAAAGTGGCAGAGTTGGTTCAGTGACTGGTTTCGACGTATGGTGAAGTGTTTTGAGTGTGGTGGAAATTATTTTGAAAAAGTCTAAAGCGTTCACACACATTGCAAAACTTTCCTAGTGTCCTTTGCATTAGCACTTTCCGATACATTAAGTTTCCTCCCATAAATTACTGTGTCTCCTCTTTTTTCCAAGCTGATCTCTGGCAGCCCTAGTCAGCAAGAGTGAGATCTTGACTAGAATCTAACCGAATTCTCTTCTCAATATTAGTTCACGCCATTCCGACCTTCTTGTTTTTCTTCCTGGCTTTTTACCCAATTATTTGGGATCGGGTCAACTTTATCTCCGTTTTACAGCCGCATGCTCTTCCTGACGCCAAATCTTCTTGGACGGATCTATTAACTATTGTATGTCTCTGCGATGGTTGGTAGTGTGATGTGTTACTTGTATGTTAAGAGACAACACAAATACCCAGTCCCCGAACCAGAGGAATTAACCAGATGCGGCCAAAATGCTTGGTCCAATCGGGAATCGAACCTGGTGCCATATATTGACCATTCAGCCAAGGAGCCGGACTCCCTTTCCGATCCTCATTTTAGGATTTAAATATCTCCATGACAAACCAGAATCGAACCTGGGTCAGGCAAGCTAATAAGGTAACTTCCTGATGTTCTGGTGCATGTACATCTCTCTGACGACTAGGAAGTGTTCTATATCTTACAGTATTTATTTTCTTCTTGTGTTGAGTTATCTGTTCTTATAGTGATGTATTAGATCAAATCAAACACTATGGTGATAAGCCCTGATCTGCCTTTGCCTACCAAGCGATCACTGCTCAGCCCGAAGGTCTGCAGATTATGAGGTGGCGCATGGTCAGCGCGACGACTTCTCCCGGCCAGTATTCTTGGCTTTCTAGATCGGCGCTGCTGTCTCATCGTCAGGTAGCTCTCACATAGGCTGAGTGGACCTCGAACCAGCCCTCGGATCCAGGTAAAATTCATGATCTGACCGTGATTTGAAGCCGAGCCCTCGAGGCAGTAGCCAGGCTCACTACCCCTAGACCGCTGGGCCCGCAATTAGATAATTTCAATAATTTTGCAAACAAATTAGAGCTCTAAATCTCTCAGAATCTCACTAAAGCTCAACTACTACTAAAATGTTTTCATTCCTCCCCTGAAGGGGGAGACGGGCTTTAGACGGCGACGCCGTCTCTCAGGGCTGGATATTTGTTACGGTGAAGGAGATGCTCAGAGAAGGTGTAGGAAAGGGGGGGGGGGTTAGCAGCCGTGGCCTATATTAGGATTCGCTTTAGTGCAGAAGAATAGAACACTAGGAAAATTCAGCCCCGTCCCGTCTCCCCAGTACGGAGGCGTAGAGCCAGGGTAGAGCCATGGCCACCCCTCCTCTGCTCGGTTGGTCGGTCGGAGTGCAGAGCCGTCGTACCAGCCGTAACCCACTCTCCAACCGCCGACGTTAAAGCTCGTTAAGTGACAATGACCTGGCGAGTTGGCCGTGCGGTCAGGGGTACGCGGCTGTGAGCTTGCATCCGGGAGATAGTGGGTTCGAATCCCACTGTCGCCAGCCCTGAAGATGGTTTTCCGTGGTTTCCCATTTTCACACTAGGGTGGGGCTGTACCTTAATTAAGGCCACGGCCGCTTCTTTCCAACTCCTAGGCCTTTCCCATCCCATCGTCGCCATAAGACCTATCTGTGTCGGTGCGACGTAGAGAAAAAAAAAAAAAAAAAGGAAAGGTGACAATGAAAGTTGGGACCGCCGACCTCTTAAGGGTCGTATGTCCCATTACAACGGGTAGGGAAGTTGCTTGATACAATCGGCTGGTTAAACTATTCGAATTTGCGACGTAACAACGTCGTGAGAACAATATTTTGTCCTACAGTATTTGTCGGAAGGGTAGGAGGTGCGACATTTTTGATGAAGTAATTGAAATGTGTTTGCTGCTGGTAGGAGTTGGGTATTACCAACGAAGTTGTACGAGTAAGGATGTAAAGGAGAGTGCATATAAGTCTCTGGTAAGACCCCAACTAGAGTATGGTTCCAGTGTATGGGACCCTCACCAGGATTACCTGATTCAAGAACTGGAAAAAATCCAAAGAAAAGCAGCTCGATTTGTTCTGAGTGATTTCCGACAAAAGAGTAGCGTTACAAAAATGTTGCAATGTTTGGGTTGGGAAGAATTGAGAGAAAGAAGAAGAGCTGCTCGACTAAGTGATATGTTCCGAGCTGTCAGCGGAGAGATGGCGTGGAATGATATTAGTAGACGAATAAGTTTGAATGGCGTTTATAAAAGTAGGAAATATCACAATATGAAGATAAAGTTGGAATTCAAGAGGACAAACTGGGGCAAATATAAGGGGAGTTAGGGATTGGAATAACTTGCCAAGGGAGATGTTCAATAAATTTCCAATTTCTTTGAAGTCATTTAGGAGAGGGCTGGGAGAGCAACAGATAGGGAATCTGCCACCTGGGCGACTGCCCTAAATACAGATCAGTATTGATTGTTGTTGATTGTTGAGGTATTGAGAGGGATGGGACTACTGAAGGTACAGATAAAGGCTCTGCCATCCGTTCTGGCAAACTTGTGAGGGCTAGTGACTATACCTCTAATAACTAAAGTTGATGTCTGACACCTAGGGTTGGAGGGATATTGTCACATTCCAACATTCCTTTCTCTTACCCCTCGCTTCCGGCTCATTTGTTACCTAGTTCATTCTGACCGCTGCACAGTGCGTAATTTCAGGAATCTAGCCGGCCAAAAATCGTATCTCGGAAACTAATCGGACCGATTTACATAAAACTTAGTATGTAACTGTTATTATTGGAGATAATTAAGTGTGTGGTCAATCAAGTACAAAGAACAAATTACTACGCCAGGAATAGAATTAGTAATTTTTGTAATTTTAATCATTTTTCGTTATAGCTTTAAGAAATTAAATAGATATTAATAGTGGGACATGCTGTTTAGAATGTTTAAAAACAGATACAGGAATACATGTACTTGCCATTCATTCATTAGATGCAGTTACATCAGAATCGCTATCGTCACTTTCATTATCTCCTTCGACAGAACCAGATACAGGAGCCTCAGACAGTAAGTTGAGCACTTCTCGTGAAAGCAGAATCAACTACCTCCTCCTTGATTTCCCTAAGCTGGTAATATAAGGGTCCGATGATATAAGCAGCCTATGGAAAAGGTCAGTATTTGTGTCTTTCTGGAAAGTTTACTATTATCTTTATTCCTGGTCTCCTGGGCTTCATCGGAGAGGTGTCCAATAGGTATAATACAGTGCCATGAGCCAAGAGTTTGTGCAAAGTTACAGGCATGTAGTACGATTTGTATTTTTGTAAGTACAAATGTATAGTTTACTTTGCGTACATGCCAAATGTCACTTTATCAATGGCATACCCACATGAAAGAGTTTCTACGATGGCACGTAGATGGTTTATTAAATTTATATCTACTCCAGTAATATCCGCAGAAGTGGAAGCCTCTCTGAAGAATCTTCTAGCGGTTTCCATCATTGGTATTGCCAACACTTTGCTTCGGATATCAACCAATAGACGCGTTTCCTCCATGAACTTCTGTAGTGAAGTCATCTACAGTATTTATTTATTGCGTGTGTATTTTAGGCTTGAAATCAGTGCGTAAATGTATTGTGTTGAATGAGAGTTCTGCGATAAGCCTACGTGTGTGATTTATTTCTTTAACATTAATACTGTGATCTTTTGTAGTCATCTGCAGTATTTATTCACTGCGTCTCTTTTCTAGCTTTTATTGTCTGGATAAATTTATTAAATGCAATTAAATACATCCCTCGCCCCTCGAGCCTGTAATATTGTATATTTTCTCCCGCAGTTTGCCTTATATTTCACTGCTGAGGTTTCTTATGTGCCGTAGTTTACCTCTGATTCTGTACTAACCAAAAGTGGACCCTGTAAACCCCACGTCTCCTTCAGTTCATAAAAGTAATTTGTAGCTTAGTTTCTTCAGCCTTTTGTCTTGAACTTGCATACTGAATATCACAAATTTATGTGCCGCCGTTTTCCCGTGATGGCGTTGGGCGGAGCCGTTCGATATGGCAACCCTGTTGTCATAAGAGCAATACTGTTTTCCTAACATGGAATGACCTATAGTAGGCTAATGACAGGCTCATCCTGACAGTGTTGTGATGCACGTCCTTCTGCAAGGCTCATTCTCTATTCGAACGAACTTTTATTTTACTTCAGCAATTTGTCCCTTTTTCTTCTATATTTTGTCCAGCGTGATCGAATCTTAGCACACAAAATACTGACAGATTTCCTTATTGACTTTGATATATCCTATAAAAAATTCTCAAAGCCTAAATGTTCAATTACAACATTCGCAATATCATCGTTTCGCTTATATTCCCTGCTGTTCCTCAACAGCTCGAAAACCGACCTCCGGGTTACAGAGTATGTGGCTTCTGAAAAAAAAAAAATACTCGCATGGTCGCGCCTGGTCGCAGAAAAAAGTCACGGTTTTCTATTCATGAAAGTATAGATAACTCATCCAAAAGATTTTCATTGCGGAAATCAAAGGCAATCCATTTTGAAAGTCACCTCAAATTTGTATAATTAGATAGCGCTTGGACATCGTGTACCTGAATTTTATGTGCATATTTCGGACAACAATATAGTAATTTTTAGAAAATGCTACATACTGTATAAACATACATACCTTCATCTAATGTAATCACATTGCAAGCTAAATAAAAATTTAGTTCTGACGTCTTTACTGAGCCCTCACATAATAATAACTGCGCGCTCGCCTCGCCAGAATATGATGCCCTAACGGAGGAGAGCCACTTTAGGCCTTCGGTGAGATTAGATAATCAGACAGCGCGACTTTCCAATACTTAATTACTGTACCCAAGAGTCTTATAAACATGACTCACAGAAAATGCACACCAAAGACAAGGGATGAAAATATTATTTTTGGCCGGCTGGATGCTAGAAATTAACCACTGTGCGCTGTGATCTGTTACAGACTATCTGGCCAGAAGGTGTCGTCCCATTTGCGATCACTTTTATCAGTGACATACAAACAGTCAGGTTGCTGTGAGGGAATTCCTTACTGAAGGACTGGTGCAGGAAGACATCCCTCAAGTAACTGGCGAAACTGGAATTCTTACGAATCGTATCTTGAAGCTCATTAAATTGCTTATATTTACCGTTCGAGACATGCGTTTATATCGGGACTGACAGAGAATAAACAGGACTAAAATAAACCTTTTATTTAGAGTTACCAGATGGTTGTGGGTGTAAAGGCAGTTAAGTAAGTTTTAAGAAGTAAGACAAAAGATGGGCGTATTAAAACCGTTCAATTTTATACTTTCCGATTTCAAAACAAAGGATTTTGCTGCAACATTTCATTTCTTCGACAGTGCTACCCTTTTTGAAGCAATTTCCCTTTCTAAGGTTACATGGGCGCATCACCGAGGTACCTGGGAGGGGGTTGGGTAGCAGGGTGAGGGCCCCTACCAAGGCCGCATTACTGGGTGATCGTAGCCGTAAAATATTCGGCTTGTTATGAATCTCATGAGAATGTCAGGCTAAAATTAAAACTACTTTTTTCCTGCGTGCAATTGTTGATTTTATATTGATTTATATTTAATTGAGTGGTTTTGAGAGAAGAAAGCAGCGTATCCGCCGAGCGGTGTTGCCTAGTTGGCCTATTTGCAGCGCCAACTGAACTCTCACTGCTCTGTATCAGCTTTGAGTCATGTAGAGCTATTTCACAATGAATGTGTTGTGAGGTGAGAAAGTGGAATAAGGGAATAACATGCTAGACGAAGAGTGGTATTCTCCCGCATGACCCGGAACCTTACAAAACGTTTCAGAAGATGAACGCATCCCACTATTACTATTGATTTCTTGAAGAGACGATACACTTGGAATAAGCTCTATCACCTAGCCCCGAGGGAGGATACATTTCAATGACCTGACCAATAATCGAACCCGGGACCCCTGTATCCGAAAACCAACACGCTCACCGTTCAGCTACGGAGTCTGGTAAAGAGTAAAGGATTTTTTGGCACACACTGTAAGAGTTTAAACTTTTCCTGCCGGGGAAAGCCAACGATGAAGGATAAACACGCAACCTTTACATTTCTTTCAGAACCGAGCAGTGGAGTTTCTCACAGTATCTTTCATTTTGCCTGCGATTCTCGTTGTTCCCGTAGAAGTGAGACATTTTGAAGAAACAATGACTTCTGATCTACTTCTAAGGAAAGTAAGTTTCCAAACATTTCTACGAAATGTGCTGATGCATTCTCTGTGGTGTAGTGATTAGTGTGGTTAGGAGCCACCCCCGGAGGCCCGGGTTCGATTTCCGGCTCTGCGACAAAATTTGAAAAGTGGTATGAGGGCTGGAACGGGGTCCACTCAGCCTCAGTAGGTCAAATGAGTAGAGGTGGGTTCGATTCCCACCTCAGCCATCCTGGAAGTGGTTTTCCGTGGTTTCCCACTTCTCCTCCAGGCAAATGCCGGGGATGGTACCTAACTAAAGGCCACGGCCTCTTCCTTCCCTCTTCCTTGTCTATCCTTCCCAATCTTCCCATCCCCCACCAAGGCCCCTGTTCAGCATAGCAGGTGAGGCCGCCTGGGCGAGGTACTGGTCATCCTCCCCAGTTGTATCCCCGACCCAGAGTCTGAAGCTCCAGGACACTGTCCTTGAGGCGGTAGAGGTGGGATCCCTCGCTGAGTCAAAGGGAAAAGCCAACCCTGGAGGGTAAACCGATTAAGATTAAGATAAGAAACGAAGAGGTCCTTCTCATAAGCCGGCGAAATACGAGATATATCGTTGATATATCGTTGATATATCGAGCGCTAGTGCAAAAAAGGTTTTAAACAACTGACGAAACAACAAATATCTACTTATTGATGTTTCCAGGGTCAAGTGCAAGGCTGCTTTTTTCTCACACAATCACCCAATTAAATACAAATCAATTGTATGCAGGCAAAAAGCAGTTTTAACTTTAGCCTGGTATTCTCGTGAGCTTCATAACAAGCCTTTTTTTTTTCCGGCTATGATCACCCAGTAATGAGAAAATGTTGTTTCACAGAATGTACAACTTTTTTCCTAAATATCAGATAAAACAAAAACTTGGTATACCGATCAAATAAGTTACTTTAATACGTATTAAAATTTGGTAACGTTCAGATTAATACGTTTACAGTTATGAATTTTAAAAGTGAGGTCTCTGTTGGAAATTGAAAAATACGGGCACTTTTTTGTTTTGTTTTTTCAACCTGCGTTAAAATTTTAACTGGTTACGATAAAAAAATTTACTCCACATAATTAAAGGCCGCCTCTGTGGTGTAGTGGTTAGCGTGATTAGCTGCCACCCCCGGAGGTCCGGGTTCGATTCCCGGCTCTGCCACGAAATTTGAAAAGTGGTACGAGGGCTGGAACGGGGTCCACTCAGCCTCGGGAGGTCAACTGAGTAGAGGTGGGTTCGATTCCCACCTCAGCCATCCTGGAAGTGGTTTTCCGTGGTTTCCCACTTCTCCTCCAGGCGAATGCCGGGATGGTACCTAACTTAAGGCCACGGCCGCTTCCTTCCCTCTTCCTTGCCTATCCCTTCCAATCTTCCCATCCCTCCACAAGGCCCCTGTTCAGCATAGCAGGTGAGGCCGCCTGGGCGAGGTACTGGTCATACTCCCCAGTTGTATCCCCCGACCAAGAGTCTGAAGCTCCAGGACACTGCCCTTGAGGCGGTAGAGGTGGGATCCCTCGCTAAGTCCGAGGGAAAAACCGAACCTGGAGGTTAAACAGATGATGATGATGATGATGATGATAATTAAACGTAGAATAAAATTAGCTAAATTTTGGTATACAGGTAGCTTGTTTCTATGTGCGACAAAGGATAAAATTTTTATTACCGTAACAAATTAACTCGGGTATATATATATACTTTCTTCCACGACAGTAGACCGATACCTCAGACATGTAGTAAATAAAATGGCAGCGCTCTATCTCGTAGCATTGGTGCTAGTGAAGCCGCAAACTTGCGGCCGCCGCCATCTTACGTCACTACACATCTACTGTAAACGTGTGTTACCGTGTTATGTGCAGTTTTGGTTTATGCTGTTTTTATCTATATTATGTATTCATTATTTGGCAAACTACTGTGTGTCAGAATGGTGAATACCTGCGTAGGTTTTGGGTGTAGTTTTTCATATTCACGAAGTAAGAAGAAGGAAGGAATAGGAATTTCAATTCAATGTTCTCATGTACACTTGTCATCTAGTTATTAATGCAATTAAATCAACTATTAAAGATGCCTAATTATGTAGGAGATAGAGATCACTTCCTACCGATGTATTTGTTAACGTTAGCCCGCTTGTGATGGAGTGCGGCGTAGTAAATGAAATGGCGTATGGCTTTTGGTGCCGGGAGTGTCCGAGGACATGTTCGGCTCGCCAGGTGCAGGTCTTTTGATTTGACGCCCGTAGGCGACCTACGCGTCATGATGAGGATGAAATGATGATGAAGACGACACATACACCCAGCCCCTATGCCGGCGAAATTAACCAATTAAGGTTAAAATTCCCGACCCTGCCGGGAATCGAACCCGGGACCCCTGTGACCAAAGGCCAGCACGCTAACCATTTAGCCATGGAGCCGGACTGCGGCGTAGTAGTAATAATATTAATAATAGTAATAGAAATATTGGTACAACACTGGTTGTAGGTCAAGATTTTGTTTTGGTTATGTTAGTATTTGAATAAGAGTAGTCTCGGTCAATCAGTCACTACTGATCTGCATTTAGGGCAGTCGCACAGATGGCAGCCAACGGCCGTAGCCGTGTTGAAACACGGATCCCGTGAGATCTCCGAAATTAAGCAACCTTGGGCGAGGTCAAGATTTGGATGGGTTGCCACGCGCTGTTTGTGGGGTGTAAGGGAATGGAGGAGCGGAAAGGAACTGGCCATCTTTCCGTACGTAAACTCCGGCTCAGACACACCTCTGCGGAGGTGCGGACCTGCCTTCGGGCAGAATACACCCTTATTTTACCCAGGTGGCAGATTCCTTATCTGTTGTTTTCCTACCCTTTCTTAAATGATTGTAAAGAAATTGGAAATTTATTAAACACATTCCTTGGTAATCCAGTCCCTAACTCCCCTTTTTATAAACAAATATTTTCCCCAATTTGTCCTCTTGAATTCCAATTTTTCTTCACATTGTGATCTTTCCTACTTTTGAAGACACCAATCAAACTTACTCGTCTACTAATGCCATGCCACGCCATCTCTCCACTGACTGCTTAGAACATACCACTTAGTCGAACATCTCGTCTTCTATCTTCCAGGTCTTCCCAGCCCAAACTTTTGCAACATTTTGTAACTCTTTTGTTGAAAATCACCCAGAACAAATCGAGCTGCTTTTCTTTGGATTTAATTCCAGTTCTTGAATCAAGTAATCCTGGTGAGGGTCCCATTCGCTGGAGCCATACTCTAGTTGGGGTCTTACCAGAGATGTATATGCCCTCTACTTTACATACTACAACCACTAAATACCCTCATAATAATGTGCAAAGATCTGTACCCTTTATTTACAATCCCATGTGGTAAAATCTGACCAAACTCAATGAAGCACTAGTAAATAATGTACGTCACTAATGTCCTCTAGTTACTAAAACTAAATACATCATTAACACACATCTTTAAATATATGCCGTAAAGATGTCAAAAATTAGTAATCTTGCATAAATCGAAATAGGTGTTAGGTTTATTATAGCAGAATATTATTTGAATACCACATATCTCAGAATTTGTGGTAGAGATGTTCTAAAAAAATTATTATCCATTCATTTCTTTTAAGAATAGGGGTAATCTGTAGGCCTGTGTTCCTGCGAAAGATGTTGTTCACGTGTGCAAACTTCCTGAGATGTATTTCAGACCGAATACATGAATGGTTTAAGCTCAGTCTTGAAACGGAACATACCTAATGAAGTCACAGCTCAGTTGTATGAAACAAGTTTGTTTTGAAGGCTAAGCTCACATGCTTTAGATCTAAACCAAATGGACACGAATGTTTATCGCCTTATAGTACCTAATAATAATAATAATAATAATAATAATAATAATAATAATAATAATAATAATAATAATAACATTCTTCTTTTTCTACCGCTTTCCTCACACCTGTGGGGTCGCGGGTGCGAACTGTGTCGCAATGTGGATTTGGCCTTGTTTTACGGCCGGATGACCTTCCTGACGCCAACCCTATTTGGAGAGATGCAATCACTATTACGTGTTTTTGTGGCGGTTGGTAGTGTGTTAATATGAAGAGGAAAGTGTTGGGACAAACACAAACACCCCCAGTCCCCGAGCCAGAAGAATTAGAGACGAATAAAATCCCTGACTCGGCCGGGAATCGAACCCGGGACCCTCTGAACAGAAGGCCTCAACGCTGATCATTCAGCTAATGAGTCGGGCAATAATAATAATAATAATAATAATAATAATAATAATAATGTTATTGGCGTTACGGCCCACTAACTACTTTAACCGTTTTCGGAGACGCTGAGGTGCCGGAAATTAGTTCTGTAGGAGATCGTTTACGTGCCCGTAAATCTACCGACACGAGGCTGACGTATCTGAGCACCTTCAAATACCACCAGACTGAGCCAGGATTGAACCTGCCAAGTCTGAATCAGAAGGACAACCGTCTGGACCACTCAGCCCGGCACGCCTTATTAGTGTAATTGCAACCGAGCTCGATAGCTGCAGTCGCTTAAGTGCGGCCAGTATCCAGTATTCGGGAGATAGTGGGTTCGAACCCCACTGTCGGCAGCCCTGAAGATGGTTTTCCGTGGTTTCCCATTTTCACACCAGGCTAATGCTGGGGCTGTACCTTAACTAAGGCCACGGACGCTTCCTTCTCATTGCTATGCCTTTCCAGTCCCATCGTCGCCATATATTACGATCCTAGAAATGGACGAACATTCGTTTTCATTGGTCAGCTTTGAAAGACGCCCTTTCCACGTCGTGAATTTATTCGCACCACTTCATCTTCTACATGCGTTACGTGTTCAGCGTTACTAAATTTTGTAAATGTAGGACAGATGTGACCTAAGAAACGGTGTCTTACTGTATTACGGTATGTAATGTCCGATGGAAATTAGCAAATTAAAAAAGCGGCTCAACCCAGGATCGAACCCTCGACCTCATGCATGCTAACCCAAAAGTGTATCCACTGCAACAACTGTACCGCACGACTACTGTACTACGTGCTGACAGAGTTAGTTACCCTACATATGGTTACAGTGTTGCCAGATTGCCACTCTTCCACGTTCTTTTTCTGCCGGATATACTCGCAGGACGATCTTTTGTGAGAGACATTTTGTTATTGCTGGCATGTGAGGAGTCGCGCTACGACGCCTGAGTGCGCGTATTTCGCTTCACTCTGTACATGTGACTGATACACTGGCCGTGCAGCTCTCCGTACCTGATATGCCACATCACCAGTGTGGATGCTACAAAGCGAGCGCTTTGCTTCATGCCCTTTCATTTACTGTCAGCAGTCTTGGCTCTTTGCGCGTTGTTCCTTCGATCAATTAATCCTGTTTTTGACGTGGTTAATCATTTCTAGATCTAGGCCCGTATTCACCAACGTCAGTTGCTTTTGCTGTTATCTTAGATTTCCAAAACACGCATGTCATGGTACGTGCCGGATGCGACCACGCTGATATCGTGCTGCATGCGACCAATCTGTCAATCAGTCAGTCACCGCTGATCTGTATTTAGATTGCCTGTCAGTTGTTTACCTAGCCTGTTCTTAAATTATTTCAAAGAGTTTGGAAATTAATCGAACAATTCCCTTGGTAAACTATTCCAATCCTTAACTCAGTTTCTTGTGTATGTAGTCCATGTTAGGTATTGAGCCCGAAGGCTAGTTTGATCCTCCACAGCTCCGCCAACAGTCGTCATAGATTTCCTAGGCGTCACTGAAGAGGCATACTAGGAAATGAGGAGTGAGGTCGTTTCCCGTTGCTTTCCTCACCGAGCCAGAAGTTGCTATTATATAGCAGTCTGCCAAGTCCACTGAAATGCATGCACTAACCGACCCTACGAGCGATATTTTCACATCATTCATAACAGAGACTGGCTGCATAAGGAATGGCATTACTCTCGGTCACTTTCATATTGTCAAATGAGATTGAGAGAGGTCAATGAAAGTAACAAATTTATTCTAGCCCATACCAGAAGATATAGTGCCCTGTAAACACTACATCTCGCCAGCAAAGGCATACTCAATTTGTATAAACGAATATTTGCCTCAATTAGCCCTCTTGAATTCCAACTTCATCTTCATATTGTGATCTTTCCTACTTTTAAGAGCACCATCAAACGTATTGTCTACCAATGTCATTCCACGCCATCTCTCCACCGACAGCTGGGAACATACCGTTTATTCGAGCAGGCCGTCTCCTTTCTCCCACGACTTAGCGTAACGGTGCAAGCATGGGAACTGAAAATTACGGCATTGTGATCCTCTCTCCAAGATCTGCTGTGTTAATTTGGTTACCTTCCATGCTGTATGTACTGGAATGTGGTTTGATTTTGTAACATGATCTCACGAAACTTCATAGTATCTGAATAAATGGTACCACTTCTTATGATTACCTTGAACGTTTCCAAATTTTACTTTCAGCGCAAGACCTTTTAGTGCCGGGAGGTCCGAGGACATGTTCGACTCGCCAGATGTGTAGCTCCTTTTCCCGGTACACCCCACGGGAATGGGCTATATGTACTACTGTGTGAGGGTGTTGTCTGTGGGTGTAATTGTACGGCCTAGGAATGGGCAGGAAGTGGTCGTGGCCATGCGAAAGGTACCATCCCGGCGTTTGGCTGGAAATGAAAATTTTCGAGGATGGCCGACGGGGTATTCGAACTCAGCCGTCTCCCGAAATAGCCGTAACCGGCAGTGCCGTAACGCACTGAGATAACTTGTTTGGTAACTTCTTCCAGAGATGGAAACGCATCTCTATATATGGGTATGTTGTAGGATAAAACGTAAACGCGTCACCATATTTCGTGTTGTAAAAAAACTACCTTTTTCCAACAGTAAATTTTTCAAAAGCAACTTGGAAAGATGCTGCTTTGTCATTTCTGTTTCTCGATAATCCAGGGACTGAACTTCATGATCCCCAAGAACTGTGTTTGTAGATAAAGCAACTGTAAAACAAATATAATTACCAGGCTGAGTGACTCAGGTGGTTGAAGCGCTGGCCTTCTGACCCCAACTTGGCAGGTTCGATTCTGGCTCAGTCCGGTGGTATTCGAAGATGCTCAAATACGTCAGCCTCGTGTCGGTAGATTGACTGGCAAGTAAAATAACTCATGTGCCGGTACCGTGCTGTAGGGGTAACGTACCTGCCTCTCGCCCGGAGGCCCCGGGTTCGATTCCCTGCCAGGTCAGGGCTGGTTTGAGGTCCACTCAGCCTACGTGATTAGAATTGAGGAGGTATCTGACGGTGAGATGGCGTCCCCGGTCTCGAAAGCCCAGAATAACTTCCGAGAGGATGCGTCGTGCTGACCACACGACCCCTCGTAATCTGCAGGCCTTCGGGCTGAGCAGCGTTCGCTGGGCAGGCCAAGGCCCTTTCAAGAGCGTTAAGTGCCGTGGGGTTTGGTTTTAGTTTTTGAAATAACTCATGCGGGCCTAAATTCCAGTATCTCGGTGTCTCCGAAAACCGTAAAATGAGTTAGTGGGACGAAATGCAAAATTATTATTATTATTATTATTATTATTATTATTATTATTATTATTATTATTATTATTATTATTATTATTATTATTATTTACAAACATAATCTTCGTTAAAATATAACTGAACTTGTGTTATTGTAGTATTTAGAGTATAATGACCTGATTGCACATTTCCCCCGCATTCTTATGGTTTTGGCCTTAAATATCTCTTGCATTATTTATGACCCATCCATGTTTTCTCTTGGGGACAAATATATCTATTATTGGCATTCCAATCTATACATTACAGTGATTTAGTTTTCAATGACGAGTTCTTGAGTTGGTTTTAGATATTATCTTTGCATGCATGTTTTATTTGAACTTTCGTCATAGAAATTTACTCATCAAATTATTATTTATAAACCTTTCACGCAGTCCTTGGGATTGTTCTCCGTCGGCTGTATTTACCGACGACTCCGGTTTCATGGCTAAATGATTAGCGTGCCGGCCTTTAGTCACAGGGGTTCGATTCCCGGCAGGTTCGGGAATGTTAACCATCATTGATTAATTCCGCTGACACAGGGGCTGGGATTATGTGTCGTCTCCATCATCTCATACTCATCACGACACGCAGGTCGCCTACAGGCGTCAGATCAAAAGACATGAATCTGGCGATCCGAACATGTCCTCGGACACTCCCGGCACTAAAAGTCATACGCCATTTCTTTTCTTTTTACGGACGACTAATTCAGTGTACATAATTAAATGTTGTGCACGGTTTGTGGTTATAGTAGTTCGCTATTTGAACAGAGCAAAGAAAAATGTAATTCCCAACCTGGGAAGCAGTACTATAAATGTTTGGCCTAATTTGTAACCTTTTCTTGTTCAGATTTAGCTTACCTTATATTGGATGATGACATTGCTTGTTAAATTAAAACTAGGTTGTCAACGCCGGACGCTAGTGACACGGGTCGCGTGCGGCATGGTCGCATCTGGCACGACGCCTGGCAGTCTGGGTTAGGGTACGTCCAAGATGCACGCTGGTTTTCTGAGTCAGACAGTCGGCGCCGAGTCGGCATAGGTATATCCTTTGTTGCTAAGCGGGACTGGCCATAATGCACCTGCGCTCAGGGGGCCTGCGCACTGGTAGTCTGACTCAGATGTTTACCGGAATGATTAGTTCTAGTGATGGGCTAGCGACGGAATCGAGTAGAATCGAGTAATGTACTCTTAGAATCGGTATTACTCGACTCCAGACTCGAGTCCAAGCATACTGGTGTCGCTATCTGTGGACATGCCTTAGAACTAAAATCTACTGTACTGGAGTGCACGGCATTCAGGGTCACCCACAGAATATTTTTGTGGTGTGGAGTGCAATATGTTTGCTGCTGATGATTGATGTTGTTCAGTCATCGGTCGTCAATAATTCGATTGTTATGATTATTATTATCATCATCATAGGCACTAAAGGTTGTGACTTACTAACAAACTGTCAGCTGTTTAGCTAGAACAGAATGACGTTCTGTCCGCTGATTTGCTGCGTGAACGTACGTCACATTCTGGACGCCTCATCTTAATACCCGACATTATATCTGCCGAAAGTATGATGTACATATAAATTGCTGTAATTCACCTGTTCCCCCGGACGATTGTAGGCTTTGGCGCGGTTAGCAATAGGCTATGGTTACAAGAAATCTGTCATACTACCGATCATATTAGCACATCTACGCCCGTGTATATGCATAATGGCTACATGAGATATAATTTACCAGTAGCGAAGCAATACAATGTGTGCAGAAATACCGTCTATAGTCTACAAATAGCACATGTTTAACATACACTAATTACAACATACATACCGTGACAGGGATTTGAAATAATAATAATAATAATAATAATAATAATAATAATAATAATAATAATAATAATAATAATAATAATAATAATAATAATAATGTTATAACTTTTACGTCCAAGTACGTACATTTGTATGGTTTTCGGGGATGCCGAGGTACCGCATTTAGTCCCCCGGGAGATTTTTTACGTCCCAATAATTCTACCGACACTAGGTTGACGTATTTGAGCACCTTCAAATACTACCGGAATAAACCAGTATCGAACCGGCCAAGTTGGGCTATGAAGGCCAGATAAGCTATATTATCAATATTAGAATAGATGGCATATTCAGTGAAGTGTGTGCGAGACGCCGTAAACGGATATTTTCGTATCTTATTATGCGTATTAAGTGGCATTATTATCGTTCTCAAGTAATTATCAAATTTAGGTTATTCCTTTTGCGCATTCATTCAGTTTTTTCATATCGTACCGCGCTGTCGCAATCCCATAAACCCTCAGCGACCGCTTGTACGCATGCTTCATCCATCTACGAGCCGGCGAGTGAGCGAACGTGTGACGTCATGCTATTATCGAGCCTTCGCAAGCGAAGCGAGTCCGAGCCTGGACTCGAAAGAATCGAGTACCGCGATTCCAGGCATCACTCGCGCACATCACTAATTAGTTCATTCTGGTTTCAGACAACCTGCCGCGCAGGCTGTTGATTTTCGTGTTGAGTGTGTTTGACATTTTGGTAACGATGGATATCGAGAATTTGATTTCAAAAGTTCAACTTAATTCTCCGATATGGGATAAGCGAATTAAAGATCAGTTCAATAGGAACATCGTCGATGGCTGTTGGAGAAAGATTTCTATAGAAATGAAGACTGATGATATTCGACAAATCTGTTTTCGTCGGCAAGTGACTGTCGAAAAGGGTGTTTGTACTCCCAGTAAATATATCTTAATTCATTAATTGGATGTATATTACTTCTCATTCGTTTTAACGTGGTTGTAACATTGTCACTTAGCAGCAATAGAGCTGCAGCCTGCTTTCTTGTTAGTTCATGCTACACTGATCAGTTGTATCTCATATCTTTTCTTTTGTGGCAGCTCTGTCTGCGCTGACAACCAGCTTTCATAACGGCCACATGCCACCTGCCGCTCGGAGTCAGATAGTCAGCGCCGACTGTCTGACTCAGAAAACCAGCGTGCATCTTGGACGTACCCTTACCTGTTCCGGCCGTCGGGGTTAGCTCTCTCCGAATGCTCTCTTCCGGGGTTGCACGTCGAATCCTGTCTCTGTGCCTGGCCGCGAGTCGCCTGTATGTGTAGGTGAATGGAAAAAAAAAAAAAAAAAAAAAAAAAAAAAAAAAAAAAAAAAAAAAAAAAAAAAAAAACCATTCTCAGAACAGCCGACGGTGGGGGCCAGCCCCTCTCCATCTTCCGAATACAGAGGCGTTGAGCCACTGCAGAACCGTGGCCACTCCTCCTCTGCTCGGTTAGTCAGTCGGAGTGCAGAAATGTCGGACCACTAATCAGCCGTGGCTACATGTGGGTCGAGACTACTACTACTATAGTTCCGTTTTTATGAGTTTCGACTTGACAGTTAACCGGAAGTCAGACTGTGGTGCCAAACTGCTACGAATTCAAACAGCTGATTTACGACACAACACGAACGGAAATATATATACTGGAATATGTCTATAATCAATTATTCTTTGTAACAACATACATAATTCACATAAGATGAACAACAATACACAACACATTTAGGATAAGACTACAAGACAAACATATATCAATGCTCGAAAAGATAAAGATAAAACGTGAGTAAATTAAATTAAATTTCGACTCACCATGTAGAAGAGCTCGCGTTGCTGTTAGATTCAATTTCCCCTAATGAAGGAAATAATCCTACAAAGGGAACACACCACTCATTTCTGAGTCACTATCGGCATTGTCATCGTCTGTTGAGGTGTCACTCTCGCCTGACCCTAAAGAGATAATAAACTCTTCAACATAATCGTCTGTAAGACTTTCTTTCTCCCAAGCTTTAATCATCTCTGATTTCGTGTGTCTCACAACGTTGCTCCAGTCCTCCGCACTTATACGGCCATACGGACATGACAGAATATCAAATTCACACACAGGCCTAAAATTAACCTACAATATAACTACCGAACGAAATATTAAACTAAGCTACTATATAAACTAGATCACTTTTTACACACTATTCACTACAATATAACGCGCCATACTATTAAAAAAATAAACAATACTTTTATAAACTCTACACTACGAAATATACTGTAAACGAACAACAGCCTAGCACAAAGACACACAAAGACCGCGAAAAGAACTGAGCTCAATACAACACACAGCTGATAGCACGTGGTTACCGTAAACAACAGGACGACAACACTGCTAACCGGAACTCGAGTTTAACGCGCTCTTTCGGAGCGATCGGCTGCCTATGATTGGCTGTCGATTAATTCACTTACCCTCCGCCAAAAGGCAGCGCTCAAACGTCAAGTCGAAACTCATAATAACTGAACTGTACTACTACTACTACTACTACTACTACTACTACTATCTTCAATTTTTGAAGTGTCGACACTTTCCAATTTCTTTCCCCCTCCTTAGTAATTATAGAGGATGGTCGCCCAGTTGTACCTCCTCTTAAAACAGTAATCACCACCACCATCACTACCTTTTCCTTCATTGTTTTCAACCCTTTACACACGTACACATTTTCTTGGCTAGGGAAAAACACAACTCCCCCACCCCCATGGCACTACAGCCCTGAAGGGCCTTGGCCTACGAAGCGACCGTTGCTCAGCCCGAAGGCCTGCAGATTACGAGGTGTCGTATGGTCAGCACGACGAATCCTCTCGACCGTTATTCTTGGCTTTCTAGACCGGGGCCACTATCTCACCGTCAGATAGCTCCTCAATTCTAATCACATAGGTTGAGTGGAGGTCGAACCAGCTCTCAGATCCAAGTAAAATTCCCTGACCTATCCGGGAATCGAACTCGGGGCCTCCTACACCACGGGGCCGGCGAAGAACGACTAGGTATCACAAAATCATTAGCGATCTGGGGTCTTTTTGAAGCCACTTAGCGACAGAATTTCAAAGATAGCAACTAGCGACTTGGCCATTTAGAGAAAATTAGCAAATGTACCCGTGCTTCGCTATGGTATTTATTTTATTTCATCATCATCTGTTTACCCTCCAGGTTCGGCTTTTCCCTCGGACTGAGCGAGGGATCCCACCTCTACCGCCTCAAGGGCAGTGTCCTGGAGCTTCAGACTCTTGGTCGGGGGATACAACTAGGGAGTATGACCAGTACCTCGCCCAGGCGGCCTCACCTGTTATAGTGAACAGGGGCCTAGTAGGGGGATGGGAAGATTGGAAGGGATAGGCAAGGATGAGGGAAGGAAGCGGCCGTGGCCTTAAGATAGGTACCATCCCGGCATTTGCCTGGATGTATATATATATATATGTATATATATATATATATATATAACTATTGTAACTGACCAAATGTTCTTACTAAAAACTATTAACTATTTCAAAAATAATCTTAAATACGGCCTTTATTTAAAAAACCACGGAAAACCACTTCGAGGATGGCTGAGGTGGGAATCGAACCCGCCTCTACTCAGTTGACCTCCCGAGGCTGAGTGGACCCCGTTCCAGCCCTCGTACCACTTTTCAAATTTCGTGGCAGAGCCGGGAATCGAACCCGGACCTCCGGGGGTGGCAGCTAATCACGCTAACCACTACACCACAGAGGCGGCGATATTTATTTTATTTACTTTATGAAATACTTCCTCTCCTGCAGAGGCTGCCTTGCGACAAAGTATACTTTTACATTTATTTTAAGAAGAGAAAGAGATATACTGTACTTAAGAAATGTTGAAGGTAACCTAATTGTAACAGTGATTTCTTAGAATTATGAGTGAGCCCCCCTAAGGCTATGATGGCAATCTCCCGTAACGTTGTAACTGGCAGAGACATCTGTTTCCAGAAATTAGCGGCAAAAGCGGGAATCGTTCCCCTTGCTCCAATCATCAGACCTACTATGTCGATTTCCTCTATCTGGTATATCTCCCTGTAGTAAGGAACTGTTGGTAAGTAAATATTCCTCTTCTCTAGGTTAACATCTGAGGTGGGTGAGGTTTTCTCACAGTGCATTCATTACATTTGGGTACTAATATGACAGCTACAAACATAGAATCTGGCTCACGTATGGATACTGGGTGGGCAATGCTCGTGTAGAGTTAGATGATTCTACCTTTTGTATAAGTGATTCGAACTACGAATTATACGTGTACAAACAGCAAAATGTAGGTATAATCGAGAAATAGAGACAGATCTAACAAATAAGGAATAGGGATACGACGAAACGTCATAGGACCAAAGTTCTAGATCACTCCAAATTGAACTGAGATTGTACTATCCGTTTTATGATACGACTTACAGTTTAGCTGCGAATTGCCTCGAAACGAAGGTCTGCACCGTCATTAAAATGGCTTCAATATTCCGATATTTTTCGGGGGTAAAAAGTGAAATATTTAAATATCTTGGAAGCTTCCGTCGATTACAGGTTATGACATATAACTTCGCCAAATTTCAGTTTTCTAGCTCGTCTGGCAGATTGTGCCTGAATCGTGATTTGGGGGTGGGGCTAAAATGAGGACTATCAGGAAACTATAGCTAACAAATATGCAGATTGCCATTATTACACTTGAAACAGATAGCTGTACGAAAATTTTGCCAAAAAGGTCAGTGTACAGTCAGACGGTCGTTACGAATTTATTTACAGTACCGTATATATAAGATAGATAAGGAATAGATAAGGAATCTGCTATACGTAAAACACATTTTGGGCTATGTCCACTGGACTTAAAGCTGCAAAACAGACCGTTCATGATATCTCCATTATTAATCCTACTACCGAAAAAATTGTACATGAGAACAAATTTCAGAAATGGATTTTCATCAAGGTTGGTCGATTTCCAGACAGATTGGTCTTGTATATATTGTGGGAGAGTAAAATCACTGTTTCGGTTCCCTATAAAGTCCCAGTCCATTCCGGAAATTTGACATGGTATGGACCTAAAAACTTAAATTTCCCCAAGTGGGTGCTAAATATGAAGTTTGGTTGAAATACCTCCAGTAGTTTTCAAGTTAAAAGAAATACGCATTACACGCACTCGCTCTTGAGTTAAGTCTGGTGGGACTTGTACCGAAAACCGTTCCGTTAATGATAGCTCCCTTATAAATCCTCGTAACGAAATGATGTACATGAGAAAAAAAGGTTTAGAAATTGATTTCCATTAAGGCAGGTAGATTTTCATTAAGTTTGGTTGTGTATATTCTGTGCGAGCGCAAAATCCCGGTTTCGGTTTCGTATAAACCCCCAGTCAGTACAAGGATTTAGAAACAATGTTGGCCCTAAAACCTACCCAAGGACAGGTGGATTCTAAATATGAATTTTGGTAGAAATATATACAGTAGTTTTCGAGTTATAGACAAACAGACTAACAAACAGACACCAAAGCGAAAACATATGCAGATGGTCATTATTACTTATGAAACGGATAGGTAACTGTACGGAAATTTCGCCAAAATAGTCAATGTACAGACACACGAACGTTACAATTTTATTTATATAGTTTCTGGCGAATTTTAATTTATGGCTTGATAAATTTGGTAAGCCAAGTGGTCAACACTAGCATTGCACTTCGCGTAATCGCGTAGGCGCGTGTTGCAATATATTAATCTATACATTTTTAAGTATTGGCATATGAGTGCATGACTCATTTACACGTGTGGAGCGTGAGTTCGAATTATTTTCAGAAGGCTTATCAGAGACCGTTCGTTCCACCCAAAGGCTCCTTTCACACTACACGGTTTCGACCGTACGGCAAAAAAACCGTACGGCTCTTTTGCCGTGGATGTTGCTTTCACACTGCAACGGTTTTTTTGCCGTACGGTTTTTTTGCCGTGGGAAGCTCAGTGCATGTCTTGATGCTAGTCATACGAGAGAGTCATTTTAATAATAGGATGATTTCTTAATATTAGTAGTTTGTGGCTGAACATTAAACTGTGAAATTGTATCATACGTATATATTTGTGAATCTGTATTATGTAATAATATACACCATATATATATACTGAAAATACACTTAAGTTACCAAACACACTTTTTCTTTGTCTTAAATTGGATCAAAATCTGGTTTCATTTCTAAGTAAACTTCACGCCAGGCTTTTCTTGTCGCATTCCGATCTTTATAAATGCAGCAGCGTCGATTAGGGGGCGAGGGGGTGCGATCGCCCCCGCCCCACTTTGTGGAGAAAACATTACCTTATTATTCCATTTTATCTGGCTGAAACCAGGACTTATTTTAATTATTTAAAAAAGCAATTTGTACAAACCCTGTTGTCTTATCAGAAAATCTTTCTTTTATTTTCTTTTATTATCAATACAATTATTAGCGGGAATACGCACAAAATGTAGTTTGTCGCGGCTAACCGATTTGTATAGCGCCATACCAAGTAGTGCAAGTAGTGGAGACTTTGCATGTCCTGTGAGGAAGGGTGGCAGGGGTATATTTTATTGCCAAGGTCATGGACACTGAGGTATGATTCACTCGCTTGCCGCGCGCATTCGTCTATGTGGCAATCTCTTTAGTGTGGTGTTTAGTTTGGTGTATATACCTACTCCCCCCCCCCCCCCGCTATACACCACAAACCCGGGTACGTTTTGTTGTTTGTACATTTCGCCCCCCTCCCCCAACACACACGTCCAATACCCAATCGCACTACTGTATAAATGTCTAGAGTTATGTCCCAGTATGGACCAGAGTAATAAGAATTTCAGAATCTACGTCAGCCATTTCACAAAACCAAAGATAAATCTTACAAAGCAATGCACTGAACATTTTAACAACAAAGTAAAACAATAATGGTATTGGCTTTACGTCCCACTAACTACTTTTACGGTTTTCGGAGACGCCGAGGTGCTGGAATTTAGTCCCGCAGGAGTTCTTTTTACGTGCCAGTAAATCTACCGACACGAGGCTGCCGTATTTGAGCACCTTCAAATACCACCGGGCTGAGCCAGGATCGAACCTGCCAAGCTGGGGTCAGAAGGCCAGCTCCTCAACCGTCTGAGCCACTCAACCCGGCAAACAATAAAACACTACGACACTAATGCGTATAAGTTCTGTCTAGATACCCTCGCGTTATCTCCTCTACAGCTGCTCGAGAGCTGCCGTACGATTAAAAAACCGTGCAGTGTGAAAGCACGCATTTAGCTGTGTGCGCCACTGAGTCAACGGCAGCCGTCCATTCCAGTGGCAAGACACGGCTGCTACACGGCACGGCAACGGCACGGCTGCCGTGCCGTGTAATGTGAAAGGTCTAATGCTCTTCTTCACGCCACTAATGGAATGTCGCCGTACGGATTTTTTGCCGTACGGTCGAAACCGTGTAGTGTGAAAGGAGCCAAACACTTCCCGGGAGAAAGTAAAGGAAGCAAGCCCGGTTAGATTCCGCCCTCTCTTGAATGACATCACGCATATTACAGAAAGCGGACTAATGTTTTTGTAGTTGACACGTCCTGGTCTTCTGAGCTACGGGCATTTGTTTATATCTGTGTGTATTTAATATTCTACCATTATATTAATGTTACATAACGCGTACGTCACAGATTCCAAGAACAGTGTATAGATACTTATAATGACGTAACTTCTTACGTTATTCATTACTTTAACACACTGCCCCCCACACACGCAGACTTTCCAGAGAAAAAATACATTTCTATTCCAGTTTAGCCACTTTAAACTAGGTATTATATTAAAAAATTAATTTATACAAACCTAATAACTTCCTTTAATTTCTTTAAGTATTAACAAAATAGTGGAAATACTCACAAAATGTCATTCAACGCAGCTAATCGATTCATACAGCGCCACCACTGTAATAAGTGGGGACTCGGGCATTTAGTATCTTTGGCATAAAATTTAGTATGCGGACTAGTCAATGTGCTGCAGCATGCCTGAAAGGGAGGAATGTTCACTTTGCTTGTTACTACCAAATTTTGATGAATACGTTAGTAATTTAATTTCGTGTGGCTATTTCTAGCCGAGTACAGCCCTTGTAAGGCAGACCCTCCGATGATGGTGGGCGGCATCTGCCATGTGTAGGTAGCTGCGTGTTATTGTGGTGGAGGATAGTGTTATGTGTGAGTTGCACGAATGTTGGGGACAGCACAAACACCCAATCTCCGGGCCATTGGAATTAACCACTAAAGATTAAAATCCCCGACCCGGCCGGGAATCGAACCCGGAACCCGCTGAACCGAAGGCCAGTACGCTGACCATTCAGCCAGTGAGTTAGTGTGACAAGGCTTCATTTCGCTTCAGTTAGCTCGGCACGGCAGTAGTTACCCCTCCACTACGTTCCTTCCCCATCTTTCCCCTCTAAGTTCGGGGCTACGCGCAGATTTGTGCAGATAGTAATCGCACTTCTAGCATGGGCTGTCAGGAAAGAAAGCAGGGGTACATTTTTGCCAAGGGCATGGACAATGAGGTATGGTATTTTTTATTGTATAATCATGCCGAGCTACTTACTTCTAATACATGTGCAATTGCTCCTTTGGTGATTGTTTTCTTGTACGTATAGTATTGAATCAAAATCTTACTCCAAGTGAGATTTATGCCGGACAAAGCGAAGGTGGGACAGGTTTTTCTCCGGGTACTCCGGTTTTCCCTGTCATCTTTCCTCCCAGCAACACACACCAATATCATTTCATCTGTCATCATTTCATCATTGTCCCAGAGGAGTACGACAGGCTTCGGCAGCCGGCACAATTCCTATCCTCGCCGCTAGATGGGGCTTCATTCAATCCATCGCTGACCCTGTCGAACGACTGGAAACAGGCCGTGGATTTTCATTTTCATTGAATCAAAATCTCAACAAAAGAAAACTGTCAACCTTTACTTCGAGATTCGGACATAGAGCATCAAAAATTACTATTTTGCAGCTTTTTTTCAGTATTGTTTATCTGCCACTATATTCCCCGGTACTATTTGTTGTCTATAAATGTTTGTGCCCCCCTCCCATGCACACATGTTTTTAATTGCCTTGCCAATCACCACTAATGCGTATGTAAGTTGTGTCTAGAAACCCTCGCGTTATCTCCTCTACAGCTGCTCGAGAGCTGCCGTAGGATTAAAAAAACCGTACAGTGTGTAAGCACGCATTTAGCTGTGTGCGCCACTGAGTCAACGGCCCATTCCAGTGGCAAGACACGGCTGTTACACAGCACGCATTAGTGTCGTAGTGTTTTCTTGTTTGCCGGGCTGAGTGGCTCAAACGGTTGAGGCGCTGGCCTTCTGACCCCAACTTGGCAGGTTCGATCCTGGCTCAGTCCGGTGGTATTTGAAGGTGCTAAAATACGGCAGCCTCGTGTCGGTAGATTTACTGGCACGTAAAAAGAACACCTGCGGGACTAAATTCCAGCACCTCGGCGTCTCCGAAAAGCGTAAAAGTAGTTAGTGGGACGTAAAGCCAATAACATTATTGCTTTATTTGTTGTTAAAATGTTCAGTGCATTGCTTTGTAGGCTTTATCGTTGGTTTTGTGAAATGGCTGACGTAGATTATGAAATTCTTATTACTCTGGTCCATACTGGGACGTAACTCTAGCCATTTATACAGTAGTGCGATTGGGTATTGGACGTGTGTATTGGGGGAGGGGGGCGAAATGTACAAACAACAAAACGTACCCGGGTTTGTGGTGTGGGCTATAGCGTGGGGGTGGGAGTAGGTTTATACACCAAGACTTTTTAAAAAAGCTCGAAGTGGTAGGCTAATTTCGACAGAGAGGTGAAGGTTGGCAGACTACCAACTTAAGTGCGGTAAGAGTTTTTTTTTTTTTTTTTTTTTTTTTTTTAGATATTGATTCAATACCATACAATACAACTTTCATCAAAGGAACAATTTTACACATGCACTAAAATTAAACAGAAGTACGGCGTGATAATACAATTCAAATTCGTTTAGTATTTGACTACACACTACGAAACTAACACACTACAGAGATTGCCAGATAGACGAATGCGCGCGGCAAGGGAGTGAATCATACCTCGGTGTCCATGACCTTGGCAATAAAATATACCCCTGCCACTCTTCCTCACAGGACATGCCAAGTATCCACTACTTGGTATGGCGCTATACAAATCGTTTAGCCGCGACAAACTACATTTTATGCGTATTCCCGCTAATAATTGTATTAATAATTAAAGAAAATGAAAGAAAGATTTATCTGATAAGACAACAGGGCTTGTACAAATTTCTTTTTTAAATAATTAAAATAAGTCCTAGTTTCAGCCACCTAAAATGTAATAATAACGTAATGTTTTCTCCACAAAGTGGGACGTGTGCGACCGCACCCCCTCACCCCCTAATCGACGCTACCGCATTTATAAAGATCGGAATGCGACCAAGAAATGCCTGGCGTGAAGTTTACTTAGAAATGAAACCAGATTTTGATCTAATTTAAGACAAAGAAAAAAATGTGTAAAATATATAGTGTATATTATTACATAATACAGATTCACAAATATATACTTATGATACAATTTCACAGTTTAATGTTCAGCCACACACTACTAATATTAAGAAATCATCCTATTATTAAAATGACTCTCTTGTATGACTAGCATCAAGACATGCACTGAGCTTCCCACGGCAAAAAAAAAAAAAACCCGTAGGCAAAAAAACCGTTGCAGTGTGAAAGCAACATATCCACGGCAAAGAGCCGTACGATTTTTTGCCGTACGGTCGAAACCGTGTAGTGTGAAAGGAGCCTTTACAGTATGACAGCGGTGGATGTTCGACTAGTAGGTGTCTGTGAGCGAGTCGCAGTACCAACCTAACTTTCATTTAATAAGGTTGGTCATCATTCAACATGCCCAGCTCCATGGCTAAATAGTTAGCGTGCTGGCCTTGGTCCAGAGGGTCCCGGGTTAGATTCCCGGCCGGATTTTAACCATTGGCTTGGAGACTGGGTGTGTGTGCCGTCTTGAGCATTAAAATTCATCATAGGTAGGGCCCCAGCATCATGGACGCGCAGGTCAAATTGAAAGACCTGCATCAGACCTCCCCGGAAGCCACACGCCATTATATTATCATCATCATCATCATCTGTTTACCCTCCAGGTTCGGTTTTTCCCTCGGACTCAGCGAGGGATACCACCTCTACCGCCTCAAGGGCAGCTTCAGACTCTTGGTCGGGGGATACAACTGGGGAGAATGACCAGTACCTCGCCCAGGCGGCCTCACCTGCTATGCTGAACAGAGGCCTTGCGGGGGATGGGGAAGATTGGAAGGGATAGACAAGGAAGAGGGAAGGAAGCGGCCGTGGAAACCACGGAAAACCACTTCCAGGATGGCTGAGGTGGGAATCGAACCCACCTCTACTCAGTTGACCTCCCGAGGCTGAGTGGACCCCGTTCCAGCCCTCGTACCACTTTTTAAATTTCGTGGCAGAGCCGGGAATCGAACCCGGACCTACGGGGGTGGCAGCTAATCACGCTAACCATTACACCACAGAGGCGGACTCATTATATTATCAACTAAGAAGCAAAGCAAAGTCATGGAAGGGTGGAAGGTAAAGGCTTCCACTATCCGTTAACTCGGCACTCGGTAAGTACAGTGGTTAGCTCTACGCCCGGCCACCTTTGCCCCCAGGATTAACCCAGTACTCAGTTTTGGTGTAGGTTGTGTGAACCTCAGGTAGTCGGGTACATGTGCACGTCCGAAAGTCGGTATATGTCTTTGTTCTGTTCAATTAGCAAATTAAAATAACTGCAAACCATGCACAACACTTGATTTTGTACACAGACTGGTGTAGTTCACTAAAGAGTGGAAAAGACAGCGTAGACCTATATACAGGCTGAAGCGTAATTCGCGCACTCGGGCGTCGCAGCGCGACTCCTCACATGCCAGCAATAAAAAAATGTCTCTTACAAAATTTCATCTTGCGCGTATATACGGCGGAAAAACGACGTCGAAGATTAGCAGTCTGGCAACACTGTAACCATATGTAGGGTAACTACCTCTGTCAGCAGTAGTTAGGCGTATTGTACAGTTGGTGCAATGGATAGAGTTTTGGGTTAGCATGCGAAGGTCGAGTGGTCGATCCTGGGTTGAGGCGTATGTTTTTTATTTCGTAAATGTAGTCCAGGTGGCATCTTAATCGTCAACAGCGATTGCAGCGGGTCCTCTAGAAACCATTTGCACTTACATACTACGATCCTAGAAATGGACGAACAATCGTTTTCATTGGTCAGCTTTGAAAGGCGCCCTTTCCACGTCGTGGGCGTGAATTTATTCGCACCACTTCATCTACTAGATGTGAAACCTGTTTTCTTTGTACCCTCCTCCAATGGTCCCATAGATTAGTCATCATCATCATCATCATCATCTGTTTACCCTCCAGGGTCGGCTTTTCCCTCGGACACAGCGAGGGATCCCACCTCTACCGCCTCAAGGGCAGTGTCCTGGAGCTTCAGACTCTTGGTCGGGGATACAACTGGGGAGAATGACCAGTGCCTCGCCCAGGCGGCCTCACCTGCTATGCTGAACAGGGGCCTTGTGGAGGGATGGGAAGATTGGAAGAGATAGGCAAGGAAGAGGGAAGGAAGCGGCCGTGGCCTTATGTTAGGTACCATCCCGGCATTCGCCTGGAAGAGAAGTGGGAAACCACGGAAAACCACTTCCAGGATGGCTGAGGTGGGAATCGAACCCACATCTACTCAGTTGACCTCCCGAGGCTGAGTGGACCCCGTTCCAGCCCTCATACCACTTTTCAATCGAACCCGGGCCTCCGGGGGTGGCAGCTAATCACGCTAACCACTACACCACAGAGGCGGACCCCATAGATTAGTACCAACTATTATTCTTGCCTCGATTAGGTCCATTACATTTCGTTAGGGCCTTACGTTACCAGTAGGCCTAGCAACGTGCTCTGCGAATAATATCCAAACTCGGTTTACAATTTGTATGTGTTATCACCATGGTGCCAATAATTCTGCCTTTCAACATTGCGTGTTGCGTCTGGTAACCGCATGCTGTTTAGTACGTATCTCAATGTATTATTATTATTATCATCATCATCATCATCATCTGTTTACCCTCCAGGTTCGGTTTTTCCCTCGGACTTAGCGAGGGATCCCACCTCTACCGCCTCAAGGGCAGTGTCCTGGAGCTTCAGACTCTTGTTCGGGGGATACAACTGGGGAGTATGACCAGTACCTCGCCCAGGCGGTCTTACCTGCTATGCTGAACAGGGGCCTTGTGGAGAGATGGGAAGATTGGAAGGGATTGGCAAGGAAGAGGGAAGGAAGCGGCCGTGGCCTTAAGTTAGGTACCATCCCGGCATTCGCCTGGAGAAGTGGGAAACCACGGAAAGCCACTTCCAGGATGGCTGAGGTGGGAATCGAACCCACCTCTACTCAGTTGACCTCCCGAGGCTGAGTGGACCCCGTTCCAGCCCTCGTACCACTTTTGCAAATTTCGTGGCAGAGCCGGGAATCGAACCCGGATTATTATTATTATTTTGTAAATGTAGGATACATGTGACCTCAGAAACGATGTCTTACTGTATTACAGTAGGTAATGTCAGATGGAAATTATCAAATAAAAAATGCGCCTCAACCCAGGATCGAACCATCGACCTCCTGCATGCCAACCAAAAACTCTACCCACTGTACCAACTGTACAGCACGACGACAATGTGCTGACAGTGGTAGTTACCCTACATATGGTTACAGTGTTGCCAGATTGCTACTCTTTAACGTCCGTTTTCTACCGGATATACTCCCAAGACGAAATTTCGTAAGAGACATTTTTTTATTGCTGGCATGTGAGGAGTCGCGCTCCGACGCCCGAGTGCGCGAATTACGCTTCACCCTGTATATATATAAAACCATGGAGAACAATTTGAACGACTGCGTGAAAGGTTTATGCAGTTACAAAATACCAGCTGCATTATTGAAGTTTACTGACCTCTCATTGAAATTCACTGTAATTCGTAATACTGTGTTTGAAAAAATAATTAAAAGTGAGTAGGTCAGAAGTTTCGTGATGTCATCGATAGTAAAACAGAAGGATGGGAAGGGAAATCCGCGTCACATGCCATAATGTCACATCACATCACCAAAGCACATTGCAGCATAGTACAGCTTTGCTCCCGCTGGACCAGTGGTGTGTCACGTACCTTAACTAAGTGATGACAACTAAGAATCTGCTCTTTCATTACCACTTCATAGATTGAGACTGGTAGTAAGGTTTCATTTATAACTGGGGCACTGGGGGAACTACAAAGCCACGTCACATGTGACACATGATCTTCAACTATCACTGCATCGCTGTGTTGACATGGATCGACATACTGGCCAGTCGAAAGCTTGTTTAAGAAGCTAAAAATCGCGCTAAGCGGTACATTCATAAAGGGGGGAACTACAAAGCCACATCACGTGAGACACGTGACCTTCTTCCGGGGACCTACTGCTATGCGCGTGAATGTTATCAAACAGGCTAGTAAGTAGGCGCAGAGTCCGGCCTCGCCTGTCACGCGGCGGCCGTGGGTTCGATTCCCGGCCGGGTCAGGGGTTTTTAACTGTAATGATTAATTCCCCTGGCCTGGGGACTGGGTGTTTGTGTCCCTTAACATTCCTTTCCTCACATTCAACACATTACACCTCCGCCATTACATAACGCACGCAGTTTCCCCACATATGGTGCCAGTAGGGGCAAAAGATCTACATAGGTCGGCGCCCCGAACAAATAGCATTAAAAAAAAAAAGTAGACTCGGAGGCGTACTTAAATAGACCACTAACTATTGCTCAACTGTTAGGTGACAATTGTAATCTATTTATAATATCAGCCCACTGTTGGATGCTAATTATAATGTAAATTAAATGTAAAATTTCATAATTGAGCGTAAATATCACTTGGCGACTTCCAATGAAATAAAATTCAAAATGAGTGAATGACAAATAAATGACGATACTAATAACAATAATCTGTCGAAAATGCAGGTAAATGGGCGCCAGAGGTCACCATAGGATCCCTCAATTTAGAATATTAAAACCAACTAATAATAAATGGTAGAGCATAAAAGATTCCACTCGGGTCGTGCTCATAGAGCTGAAAAACTGGTATTCTACTGATTGGGCCTTACCTAACACCTGAAAATGAATAATCGGGTAGGAACTGCACCTAGGTTTTCTAATAACTTCTCCACTAACTGAAAATAAACCATCTATATTCAGATCTGCCGGCCCCGTGGTGTAGGGGTAGCGTGCCTGCCTCTTACCCGGAGGCCCCGGGTTCGATTCCCGGCCAGGACAGGGATTTTTACCTGGACCTGAGGGCTGGTTCGAGGTCCACTCAACCTACGTGATTAAAATTGAGGAGCTATCTGTCGGTAAGGTAGCGGGCCCGTTCTCGAAAACCAAGAATAACGGCCGAGAGGAATCTGCAGGCCTTCGGGATTTGTATATTCAGATCTAACCATTATCTGTACATGAGCACTTCCTCACCACACTGCTGCAAGACTCCCTATATACATTCAGCAATCCTAGAATAAAAAGAAATTCAGTGGGAAAACGGCAGCGAGGGCTCCGCTACCATTTGTAGTGAGCCCGATAACCAATAGTATCTCGCCGTCAGTTTTCTTCTTCCCACCACCTTCTCGATATCCAAGTTCCTGCCGGACCGTCTGTCCAGTCATGAACGAGAGACATTCGGTGCCAATTGGTGACACGTGTCTATATCTGTTGATATAGCAAACAACACTGCTACTTGTTTATGTTCACCGTCATGTTGCAGAGTCATCGTAGTAAAATGTGTATCAACAGAAACTGCCGGCTATCACCATCAACACATGGTGTATCACTTTGATACTGTACCTCTTTTTCACTAATACCAACACTTGGTTTTGAATTAACGAAAGTTGCCATAACATATGAATACCAAGATCAGTACCTTAGCCTCAGAGTTGTATAAGTATCTATAAGCAAACAACACTGCTACTCGTTTATGTTCACCGTCATGTTGCAGAGTCATCGTAGTTAAATGAAATGGCGTATGGCTTTTAGTGCCGGGAGTGTCCGAGGACATGTTCGACTCGCCAGGTGCAAGTCTTTCGATTTGACTCCCGTAGGCGACCTGCGCGTCGTGATGAGGACGAATTGGTGATGAAGACGACGCATACACCCAGTCCCCGTGCCAGATAAATTAACCAATGATGGTTAAAATTTCCGACCCTGTCGAAAATCGGATCCGGGACCTCTGTGACCAAACGCCAGCACGCTAACCATTTAGCCATGGAGCCCGACAGTCATTGTAGTAATGTACCTCGATCGCGTTCTTCAAAAGTATCTCACCGTCTTTTTTCTTCTTCCCACCACCTTCTCGATATCCAAGTTCCTGCCGTCTATCCAGTCATGAACGAGAGACATCCGGTGCCAATTGGTGACACGTGTCTATATATGTTGATTAAGGCGGAAACACCCTACTGTACTGTCACTTCACGTGAATTCTCTCTGAGCTGAGTCAGCGTGGAGGGGAGGTTTATGATGTCACTGCATGCGGCGTGAAAACAGGAAACACACTGTCCTCACGTTCACAGATCGCAGTATACTTCGTCCGGTGGCAAGCTACGATAGTATATCCAGTTCATCGGATTCTGATGTTCTTTAAATAGCCTGTGATGTTTCTGTTGCCATGAGTACTATCTGTCGCAAACGACTGTAGGTACATGAAATTAATTTGCGATGAATACCACAACTTATACTCCGCACGGCCTTACTTCTAAATTGAAGTTTCGCAAAACAAATGAGTATCGCCTTCCCTCTGTTGCCAGCGCGCTACGCCTGCGAGAACGCCTGCAATATGACCGAGGTAAACAGCCCTTGTAAATTGCAAAACAGTACTCAGAAAAACGAATGAATATGGATTGAAAACAAATTTACAAGAACTACACTTTCTAACAATATCTGGCATTAAAAGAGAATATATTATTAACAATAAAAGAGAATGAGGAAATAACACATCACTAACGGATAATGGCCGGGACAGAAAGGAGGTTATGGCCTACAAAGGGAGGAGCACTCTACTCATCTTCAGAGTCACTGGAACCCTCCAACAACATGACAAACACACTAAATATTGAAGAAAAATGCAAAAGATCGCGATCCGTACCGAATACCATACACGCTGAGCGAGATAGGTTAACCACGTGGCGAATGAAAATATTAAGAGTTGGGAACTAGGTTTCGAGATCGTGCTCTGCCGATATAAATCGATATGAATGGCAGCTTGAGATTGGTTGAATGTCTATGCTTCAGCGCAAAACCACCAGACAGAGCCAAAATCTGCTAAAACGTCAATTTAGAAGTAGAGCCGTACGGAGTATAGTCATCATCATCATCATCATCTGTTTACCCTCCAGGGTCGGCTTTTCCCTCGGACACAGCGAGGGATCCCACCTCTACCGCCTCAAGGGCAGTGTCCTGGAGCTTCAGACTCTTGGTCGGGGATACAACTGGGGAGAATGGCCAGTACCTCGCCCAGGCGGCCTCACCTGCTATGCTGAACAGGGGCCTTGTGGAGGGATGGGAAGATTGGAAGGGATAGGCAAGGAAGAGGGAAGGAAGCGGCCGTGGCCTTATGTTAGGTACCATCCCGGCATTCGCCTGGAGGAGAAGTGGGAAACCACGGAAAACCACTTCCAGGATGGCTGAGGTGGGAATCGAACCCACCTCTATTCAGTTGACCTCCCGAGGCTGAGTGGACCCCGTTCCAGCCCTCATACCACTTTTCAAATTTCATGGCAGAGCCGGGAATCGAACCCGGTCCTCCGGGGGTGGCAGCTAATCACGCTAACCACTACACCACAGAGGCGGCACCACAACTTAGTAAGGGAGCTAAATGGGCATCCAGAAAGATTTCAGATGTATTTCAGGCTGAACAAAGATGAATTCAACTGGTTACATAATATCATCAAGGATGAAATTGTTGGCCGAAGTACGCTCTGCATTTGCAACTGATTCGGATGAATCCTACACAGACTTTTCAGACAAGAGAACATTTCAAAAATTACTTCAACTCGCTTGAAGGCTCTGTGCCATAGCAATTACCAACAGTTCGTTGTGGAAGAATAAATTGAACGAAGAAGAAAAGAACTGTGCGGTAGTGAATGGATCATACAATAAATATATATTCACCGATCTCTAATTCAACAGGATAATTTTTAATTTGTGTAGTATTTAATTTTTTATTATTATGTCCGACTCCGGGGCTAAATGGTTAGCGTGCTGGCCTTTGGCACAGGGGTCCCGGGTTTACATGCTCTGCAATCCTATTTACGATACTCTTACATGAATTATAGCTCATTTATTACCGAATGTTCAAAAGGGCCAACCCGTCGAGTCGTCGTTTACTTATTTATTGTCAGTGTCTATTTATTTCGTAAAAATAGCATGGGGCGGGGGTTCTAACCCGCATTAACATCCACTCACCAGGTTACGCCCCTGGAACTCAGTGAAGAAAGCAAATGGCAAACTATCTTACTTCTAATATTACCAATTGCGCCTTATTATAGCCTAGCTTCAAGCCTCACAACCATACAGCAGGATGGGCCTGACACATGCTAGGTAAATATTTATTTTGATTTAGTGGAGCTATATTTTATTTCCCAGCAGAGACCTCAAAGATTTTACCCGTGCCGTAGCTCGTTGTAAGGCCTGTTCTATATTATACTGTATCTCCAGGACAAAGTTCTGTCCATAGTTTGGCCTAGATGCGCAATTCTGTTTGTCCAAGACTAGGGGACGTTATTTATAGTGTAAGTTGACCAAACTCTAGGCCAACGCTTGGTGAAATCAATTGCCTATGTAGGGTTTATTTTCACGTTGTTTTCGGATGCAGCGCTCCCAGAAAGACGTGATCCATTGTTGCAGCGGGCGGACGGCATGGTCACGGCGTATTGCTGGATCTCCACTCCTTGACGGGTTGGAAGATCGTTCACATATAGGCACATATAGGCAGTGGCGAAGCGTGCTATTATCCACTGTTACCGCTGGTAACAGTTTGAAAATATAAAAATCGTCTTTAATCATCAATCATCATCTGTTTACCCTCCAGGTTCGGTTTTTCCCTCGGACTCAGCGAGGGATCCCACCTCTAGTGTCCTGGAGCTTCAGACTCTTGGTCGGGGATACAACTGGGGAGAATGACCAGTACCTCGCCCAGGCGGCCTCACCTGCTATGCTGAACAGGGGCCTAGTGGAGGGATGGGACGATTGGAAGGGATAGGCAAGGAAGAGGGAAGGAAGCGGCCGTGGCCTTAAGTTAGGTACCATCCCGGCATTCGCCTGGAGGAGAAGTGGGAAACCACGGAAAACCACTTCCAGGATGGCTGAGGTGGGAATCGAACCCACCTCTACTCAGTTGACCTCCCGAGGCTGAGTGGACCCCGTTCCAGCCCTCATACCACTTTTCAAATTTCGTGGCAGAGCCGGAAATCGAACCCGGGCCTCCGGGGGTGGCAGCTAATCACGCTAACCACTACACCACAGAGGCGGACCTTCTTTAATACTCATATTTAATATTCGTGTTTCTTCGCCTGGACGTGCTGCGAGAATTCTATTACATTATAGATCGTCACCGTAAAAGCCGAGCGAGAGGCTGTTACCAACTCCATGCAGTGGTTACTCTTTGAATTTCTTCTAACAGCTAGGGAAGTATTACTGCGCCTGCGCCAAACAAGGCCCCTCTCCCCTAGACACTGAGATGTATCCTGCTACGTTATCTTGGCGTGTTACCACAATGGCAAGTGGAAACGTTACTGTAGCTTATAACGTCGGTGCTGAGCTATTCTGTCCGTTCTTTCCGCCACACTCAACAGTGCATTGTTATTGTTTTCTGTTATAATACGATGTGACTTTTCTTGTTAAGGTGTAAATTTATATTTAATTTATGTTAGGTAAGGATACCTATAGGACTGCACAACGTATTAAACATTAAAATGAGTGCTGTCACTTCCACATCGAAAATAAGTGAGTTGGCGGGCCGAGAATATTAATGTATAATAGAAAGCTTAATGAATACGCCATTTTCGTTAAGAACTTTTGAAGAAAAGAAAAACGTAATTGAAAATGGTAGTCCCACGCCTTCTCTTAACAATCTAGTCAAGGAATCGAAAAGAACAGTACGATATTTTCATCCTCAGGAAAGAATGCTTAGAATAAAGACGGTGTGGACAATTTATATAGTTTCAGAGTTTCAAAGAGACGCCATGAGGTGTCTCAAGCACATATCATCGCCGCTGCCGATATGATTCAGTTCGGAAGGTCAAGAATAGAGTACAGCTCACAGAAATAAAATTAACGAGAATAATGACTAATGAGCTGGTAAAAAATAACAGATATATTATCAGCACTTTAATAGATACTGTGTGTTTTCTTTCAAAGCATGGATTACCTTTAATAGATACTGTGTGTTTTCTTTCAAAGCATGGATTACCTTTCAGTGGTCATCGAGAAACTGAAGAAGCTGATAACAGAGGTAATTACAGGGAATTACTAGCGTTAATTGCTAAGAAAGACGACTTTTCGGCACCACTTAGAAGCATGTACAGTTTCCTCAGAACTTTCATCTGACATTCAAAATGATATAATTGACGCTATAGCTACTTTTATGACCAGCGAGATTAAAAACGAGGTTAAGAAAGGAAACTTCATTTTTTCCTTTATTTTGGATGAAAGGACAGACGTTTCTAACAGAGAACATTTCTCGGCTGTATTTAGATATGTTAGTCCCGGAGGTGAAATTCAAGAGAATTTTGAGATTCAGTAATGTAAGCGGTGACCGTTCTGCTGTTTCTCTCTCTCTAAACATCTCTTTGGAATGTTTCAAGAATTTCAGTGTGGTGAAAAGTTAGTTGCAGAGACATTTCATGGCGCAGCTTTGACTCGTACATAGATCTGGACTGCTCATGAGGTTGTGCAAAGATGAATGAACTGTAGGCCTACTGTTGTCCAGGTATTCTATTTTCCTCAGAAAAGTATGCTTGGAATAAAGGTGGTGTGGACGATTTAGATAGATATACTCTCAGAGGAGTGTGGTAACACTTTTCAAAGCGTCACGCGTCGCCACTGCACATAGGCCGTATAGAGTAGGGGAAAGAATTCCTCCCTGTGGGACTCCGGCTCTGAGCGCCCTTGGGGTGGAATTCACCCGCTCACAGGAAATATACAATTTCCTGTTCGTCCAATATGACTGTATAATTTTGACTAGATAGTTTGGAAATGTATACAGTTACAGTAATTTAGCAACTAGATGATCATGCCACACAGTATCGAACGCTTTCTCTACATCGAAATATACCGCTGGCACGCTACGGCGTATATTAAACGACCTTGTGGTATACTGTGTTAAACGCAGCGCCGCAAGAGGGGCACTACATTTAGACCGGAATCCGAATTGTTCCGGTCGCAGTATGTTCTGGCACCGCCCTCTATTGATCATACTAGGTATACTAGAGGGCGATGGTTCTGGGTACCCAGGTATCCACTGAGGCGGGTGAGAAATAGTCTCTCGAATAGTTTGGAAATATGTGTAAATAGGTTTGTAGATATGTACATGTTCAGTCCTCAGCCCAAAGGCTGGTTGGATCCTCAACAGCTCCGTCATTAGCTGCCATATATGGCCAAGGCATCACTGAAGAGGCGTACTAGAGAAACGAGGAGTGAGGTCGTTTCCCGTTGCTTTCTCCTCCGAACCAGAAGCTGCTATTACATATCAGTCTGCCACGCCCACTGAAATACTTGCACCAACCGACCCTATGAGCAAGATTTTCACTCCATTCATAGCACGGACTAGTTGCATCCATTGAGGCGGGTGAGAAATAGTCTCCCGCATCGCTTATATCTCAGTCACTTTTATATTGTTAAAACCAAGGATAAGACAGAGACAGACAATTTGAAAGTAACAAAATTGCTCTAGCCCATACTAGACGACATAGTGCAATGTAAACACTAAGTCTCGCCAGCAAATACATATAGCAGGTTTATCGGTATATACTTTTGTGGGATTCCACCTCAACTCCTTAGAAAGATTAGTGAACCCCGTTCCAGAATTCCAGACGAACCAACAGTGGCGTATACTGAGGGCTACCAAGGCTATCAGTGAAGCCCAAGCCTCAAATGAGAACGATGTAAATCTAAATCTTATTGTAATGTAAGCACCTGACACATTCTTCCATTTACAAAACTTGAAAGTATTGAGAAAGAACGTCGCTCGTATTTCTGAGAGCAAGGCATCGGAGACTAACATCGCAGCCCAGGCCTTCGGCCCACTCCCCTCGACCCGCCGCGCAAGGCTTGCGGGTGAATGTCGCAATGGTGCGGGGAACGAGGGGATCCTAACCTTGAACTGGGCTAGGCTTCGGTCCGTCAAATCGCCGCCGCTAACGAGAGAGACAGCGGTGGAAAGAGAAGGCCCAAAGATTCGAAGTTCTCCGGAAGTGTCCGAATTGATGGGATTCACCCATGTGCTACAGTATCACGAGTTTGTTTTTGCATGTGCAGGACATCTTACGGGTTGCTTAAGGTTGGAAATTATTGGTGTATTTCAGTTGATCTCAGAACAATTTTAGTTATAGTGTTTAACGTGACTGTGACCTTGTGATGTTACTTTTGTGAAATGGCTGAACCGTATGTAAGTTGTTGGATAATCCATTCTCGCAACTGAAATATGAAGATAAATTGCTGATAATTAAAACTGATAAGCCTACCCCGCCTCTTATACAGTTACAGTGTGAACAGGAGGAGAAAAACAAGAATCCATACAAAGGGGTATTTCAACTTAAGTATGAAAAGTATTTGTGGTTATGTGGCTCATGCGAACTTCACAAACTTTATTGTTGGCCATGCTTATTGTTCGCAACTGAGAAAATAATAATAATAATAATAATAATAATAATAATAATAATAATAATATCCGCCTCTGTGGTTTAGTGGTTAGTGTGTTTAGCTGCCACCCCCGAAGACCCAGGTTCGAATCCGACTCTCCAACGAAATTTGAAAAGTGGTACGAGGGCTGGAAAGGGGTCCACTCAGCCTCGGGAGGTCAACTAAGTAGAGGAGGGTTCGATTCCTACCTCAGCCATCCTCGAAGTGGTTCTCCGTGGTTTCCCAATTCTCCTCCAGGCAAATGCCGGATTGGTAACTACCTTAAGGCCATGACCGCTTCCTTCCCTCTTCCTTGTATATCCCTTCCGATCTTCCCATCCCCCACAAGGTCCCTGTTCAGCATAGCAGGTAAGGCCGCCTAGACGAGGTACTGGTCCTCTTCCCAGTTGTATCCCCGACCCAAAGTCTCACGTTCCAGGACACTGGCCTTGAGTGTAGAGGTGGGATCTCTCCCTGAGTCCGAGGGAAAAACCAAGCCTGGAGGACAAACGGATTAAGAAATAATAATAATAATAATAATAATAATAATAATAATAATAATAATAATAATAATAATAATAATAGTAATGCATAGCCTCTGGAAAGGCTTGATGGTGACCTGATGAAATGAATGATGAAGACGTCATAAGCACCCAGTCCCCGAGCTAGGGGAATTAAGAGTACGATGAGGCTGATTCGTTGGCTACCATCTACATTGATCAGGTGTTGAGTATTGGCAGTAGCAGAGGCTAGGTCTTGTGAACCATCCTTAACACAGCAGGCTACTCCGATGGCTATTAGCTGCAGCTCAAAACCCTTAAAGCTTGACGTTCACTAAACCAACTGTCGAAACTGGGTAACCTAAGTCTAGTGATAGCCCATGTCTTGATTGCAGCATACGCCACTGCGAACCAACCAGCTTAAAAGAATCTTAACTAACGAGACCATGAAAACCATGGTGATCAATCTCTTGATACTGTGAAAAAAGGAGTAGTCTTTTCCCGGATTCGAAAAGTGCCTAGAACAGAGTCCTGCTCAGCAACTTCAACTCCACGTTTCCGTTTATCATATTCTCACGCTCTTTGCAGTGTTTACTTATTAGTCATTCACAATCTGTCCTTATCATTAACTGTATCGAAACTGGACTATTCCTGTCTACATCATATAAGAACACTCAAGTTTCTCTTGATAATTTAAAACAGTGCTCATGGCTTCAAATTATGCACAATCCCGGTTATAGGGTTGCCAGATTTCCGGATGGCAAATAAGGAACACTTCCTTTTCCTTGCCATATAGCGCTAAATTCAGGCACCATAGCCATGATTAAGAGAAGAGACCAGCGTTATATTAACAAATACATGCCGGTACCGGTAATAATATAACCGCGTCAGCGTGAAATATGTAGGTAGGGGCTACTTAATTTATTTAAAAAAAAAAAAAAAAATGCGTTAGCCTTTACATTGAAATGAACATTTCACAAGTACTTGTCATTTGAAGAGGCAATTTGTAACAGTTTCGTATTCAACAGAACTTTCTTGGAGAAATTCCTTACAATTCTCATCATATAAAGATAAAAATTTAATTGTTCCGTATTGAAAAGTATCACAGTTAAAATTGAAATATTAAATAAAGAGGTTCAACCTATTCAATACAAAAGAATAAGAAATGCAGTGATTACATTCTTATTTAATAATAAGTAGATGTGGTACCGGTTTCGACCCTAGTCCAGGTCATCATCAGCCGATTAAAACGTGAAAAACAATGCATAGGAAAAAGAAAATAAAAGAGCAAGTTCACTCCGGATCAGCAGAACGGGCGATCTAAAAATGACGGGGGTTGACACTGTAAAATTCAGAAGTAAAATGTAAGTCACTTAAAAGAAACTGCGTAATTTTCTGAACAGCAGTATGGCACACGCAGTGTTAGGCGAAGTCTTATAATGTGCCTGACAGTGTAGGCCTACACAAGCTAGCTCATTTAACTGTTCTCCGCTTTTCATAAACATTATAAGACTTTGCCTAACACTGCGTGTGCAATACTGCTGTTCAGAAAATTACGCACTGTTTCTTTTAAGTGACTTACATTTTACTTTTTCTGAATTTTTACAGTGTCTACCCCCGTCATTTTTAGATCGCCCCTTCTACTGATCCGGAGTGAACTTGCTCTTCTATTTTCTTTTTCCTATGCATTGTTTTTCACGTTTTAATCGGCTGATGATGACCTGGACTAGGGTCGAAACCGGTACCACTTCTACTTATTAAATAAGAGTGTAATCACTGCATTTCTTATTCTTTTGTATTGAATAGGTTGAACCTCTTTATTTATTATTTCAATTCTCATCATATTTGAAGTACACAGGAAATTCATTTTTATTAAATCTACAGAGCATCTGTTTCTGTCATCTCTCCATTTTATTGCCATTACTGAAAATACCCTTTCTTTATATGCCCACTAGTACCGCTAGCACACTGCGAGAGACGCTGTTCTCAACTGTGATGACTGATCATTGGTCAGAATACAGAATATTTTGATCATAACCGCGCACTTTTTCGATACTACTATTGTTTAAACCGTGATTTAAAAAAACGGAACGTTGGGCCGTTGCCGAAGGCCTGGACAAGCCGACACATTTCTGGGCGAACAAAGTAGTTCAGGCAATGGCCGCTTGGATCGCGTTTATGTTCTGTTGTTCTCATGTTCTGTCTATATCCTTATATTGAAGATTCATACAATAACGCGAAATAATAAATTTTATTATCATTATACTCGGTGTTAATCAAATATAAATATATAAAACAACTTGGAACATACTACACTTCATAGATTTATTTCATTTTGCACTTGTTTATCACATAACAATAAAGAATAGGGAAATAGGCCCAAATAGAATTACTCACCCGATTTTTACCTATTTGTATAATTTCAACACTTTTCTGCTCAGAGGCTTGCTCTTGAATTTGTTTAATAAATCACAGTCATTAGTCACTTCCTTTGCGTTGTTATCAGGAACAGGCCTGAATAATTGTGTAAGTATAACGTATGTGATGTGTGCTTGATCACAGTCGCGGCACTGAAACGTCTCTTTAAAGTTTGGAGCAGTAAGGAATTTCAGCTTTCGGACAAGGTTACATTTTCCGAGATATCCCAACGCCCGTGTTGTAAATATTAATACATTTTAAAAAAGAAGACGAATTTGCGTTGGCACTTTGTCGGGGAGCAGGATTTCCTTCACAGTACTTACACTGTAATCTGATTCGACAAAGAGCGAGCTACATATTCTGGAATTATCATTCGGAGGCCAAGGAGATCATTTTCTGCGGTCCTGTAGAGAAATAGCAAGCCTCCATTTCTCCCGTAAACTCGGATCTTTAGGAAAAATGTGAAAATTTATATTTCTGTATATTTCTTCGATGTGTCAGATGTGCAGTTAGGCACGCGACAATAAACCACCTTAACCTACAGAATGGAAAGAGAAACTTGACGGTAATTGGCCCCAGGGGCTACTTTGGAGCGTGGTTTGGCGACCACGGGGCCCTTAGCTGAGTCCTGGCATTTCTTCCACTTACTTGTGCCAGGCTCCTCACTTTCATCTATCCTATCCGACCTTCCTTGGTCAACTATTTCTTTTCCGACCCCGACGCTATTAAGTTTCCGAGAGCTAGTGAGTCTTTCATTTTCACGCGCTTCGTGGTCCTTGTCTTCCTTTGGCCGATACTTTCATTTTTTCGAAGTGTCGGGTCCCTTCCAGTTTTTCTCTCTGATTAGTGTTATATAGAGTATGGTTGCCTAGTTGTATTTCCTCTTAAAACAATAATCACCGCCACCACCTTGTTAGTAATTTGGAAGCACATAACTAAACAAATGTTAAACGCATCTCAGCAACCATCCATATATTGCAAATCGTAAGATCAAATAAATTAAAAAACGACAAATTCTTCATATTTCATGTTAGACAAGACCTTACGTTATAAAATGGAGTTTAATATGTTATTTCTTCTCATAAAACATGTTGCAGTAGCACACGTAATCATAGAATTCGCGCCAAACAACAGAACATAAACGCGAACCTAGCGGTGGAAAAGAGAAAACTTATTACCCCGCTTTTAATGCAAGAAATTGGCTTGCTGTCCAGGCCTTCTAGTATCTAGTAGGCTTTGGTTGGGCGTACGGTTTAATGGGTGCACCCAGTGTTGCCAACTTAGCTAATTTCCCGCTAAATTTGGCGGAATTAGAAGGCTGCCGGCGGAGATATATATCATTTAGCAGACAGCGGATTTTTTGGCGGAACTCTAGATTTATTAGAGCGGAATTTAGTGGTTTATCCATTTTACGGTTTTTCTAAATTTTGTACTCCAGTCTGTCTCCAAGCTATTCCGTATTTCTTATCAGGAGCTAGCAATCACATGAGGAAAACATGTTATTTGGATTTGATGTTATGAGATCATGTTGTCATAAATTTGTAATGCGTGGGGAAAGGGTACTTATCTCTTAGTTGACGAATGACGACAGATAATGAAACTGTGAGGGAGTAGCATTTATATTTATGCTATGAAGGAAGACCGTTTAATGAACTGGCCTGTTCTGTGTGTGGCTCTTGAGGTAGGGGATTCACCTAGTTTGCACCCGGCACCAAAACGCCTACAAGCTTTAGTTCGCCGGCTCGCAGGCAGGGGGTTAATGCCAGTAAAACTCTCAGATCAGGTGAGTGCAGACATTTATTATTATTATTATTATTATTATTATTATTATTATTATTATTATTATTATTATTATTATTATTATTATTATTGCTCTTTTTTGCTAGTGGCTTTACGTCGCACCGACACAGATAGGTCTTACGGCGACGATAGGATAGGAAAAGCCTAGGAGTAGGAAGGGAAGCGGCCATGGCCATAATTAAGGTACAGCCTGGTGTGAAAATGGTAAACCACGGTAAACCATCTTCAGGGCTGCCGACAGTGGGATTCGAACCCACGATCTCCCGGATGCAATCTTACAGCCGCACGCCTCTAACTGCACGGCCAACTCGCCCGGTTTGCTCATTTTTATTGCTCATTATTTGAGATCGGATTTCTTGGCGGAATTTTAGCGGATTTTTAGTAGTATTTAGCGGATCTTGAAAATATAAGTTGGCAACACTGGGTGCACCGTACGCGGAACAAAATGAGGAAAAACCGTATTGTTCCGGGCAAAACCGTACATCTGGCAACACTATTCCGGTACCTCTCTGAAGTTGAAATGGGATATCACGGAATACCAGATCGAGGATAGCCTAGGGTTGAAATTTCGATTTGATTATGGTTATGGTCAGGCTGCATGAACCTAGTATGGACTAATAATCAAAATATTAGTTATTCAATGGCTTTTCTGGGGTTTCCCATTTTCACTTCCAAGCAAATGCCTGGTCATTTCCTATTCATAAGCCACAGCCGATTTCTTCTATCATCTTACCCAAACTTTTTTTTTTTTTTTGCTAGGGGCTTTACGTCGCACCGACACAGATAGGTCTTATGGCGACGATGGGATAGGAAAGTACAAGGAGTTGGAAGGAAGCGGCCGTGGCCTTAATTAAGGTACAGCCCCAGCATTTGCCTGGTGTGAAAATGGGAAACCACGGAAAACCATTTTCAGGGCTGCCGATAGTGGGATTCGAACCTACTATCTCCCGGATGCAAGCTCACAGCCGCGCGCCTCTACACGCACGGTCAACTCGCCCGGTCTTACCCAATTTAATTCACTATAGGTCCTAATTCATTTCATCTCACCTCATCCCCGACCCTGTATCAGGAAACAGGACTAAGGAGGAGACACACAGTACTGTATATGTAATGTTACTTGTTCAACGTTTCCTTAGCTTCCTCTCTGGATCAGTGGTATCAATTATTATTATTATTATTATTATTATTATTATTATTATTATTATTATTATTATTATTAACGTTTATCCGGCTACATAGCTGATTGGCCAGCGTAGTTGCCTTCGGTTCAGAGGAGCCAGGGTTCGATTCCCACCAGGATCGGGGATTTTAACTTGGTCTAGGTAATTCCTCTCTTCATTTACAACAGATCACACTACAAACCACCACAGAAACAAGCAATAGACCCTCCACATCAGGTAGGCGTCAGGAAAGGCATCAAGGCGTAAAACTGGGGTAAATCCATAGAAAGTAATTGGGGAAAAGGCCAGAAAGAAGAAGACGATGATGAACCGATTTATAGAAGCACCCAGATCAAAAGTTTAATTTTTGATACAGATAGCGCCCTTGAAGAAGAAAAATAAGTGCAACAGCTCTATATGGATTCAGATCAGTTGATCATACGCCATCATATATCACCTTTGACGTAGCCTATTATGTGTTTGATTTGAAGACATCGTGAGGTATAACGGTGCTGGGAAGCGGATGAATCGGATGTAGCGACCGCAGCGTGCCCCGATTGAACCGTAGAAGGTGGGAACGGAGCCTCGGCCTTTGACTATTTTCACTTCTTTTTGTATTGACGTGATGTTATCCTGTTTCGTCATTTTCCCATCCTGTCACAACGATCACTCTATCAAGGAAGTTGTCGGTTGCATGGAAATTCTTTGAATTAATAGAAATACAACATATCGCAAACTTCGTGGGCGAATGGAATATATGCTGGGCAAGTTATTCATGAGATGAGGAATTCTTTGTCTCCAGAAGAGACAGAAATGTTATTTCCTTTAGTGAAAATACATTTTATTAAAATTGGATTGTCATTCCGAAAGGTGAATTTTGTTGTACAAAATGTTATAACTCAGTCCGCTGCATTGTGCGGACGCTATTTAGTTGTCTATGTATACCTTGTTCCTTCACAGATTAAGAAAGCATACGGAAAATTTCATTTCTCGTTTATAAAGGGAAAGAAGTAAGTTACCGGTATATTCTTGTTTCCGGCTTCGAACCACAGACGTTGGTATAGCACTGTTCTGAGGTGAAATAATATTAGCGGTAGTTATTTTGAAGTTCTCTAAAGACAATTTAGATCTACAAAAGGAGGCCGTCGGAGGCTACCGAATTTAATACGCGCGAAATAGTTCTTCCTAAGTTAATAGCTCCGTTCCCAGTACAACTGTGTCCTTCCTCCGCACTTGCAGTATGTCGTCTGGGAACTGGGAACCAAGCATGACGCAGCAGGATGCTATTCGAATTGCTATTGGCTTGGCTCAAAACCCTTACGGTTCAGTGTTATTATTCTTCTTTTCTGTAGACTTATGGAGAGCATTTTACACTTTCTTTCCTATTAGAGTAATACATTTTTCGTATGGATACACGTTCAATGTGAGTGGGTTTCAATTGACTCGTTAACGCTACTCGGCGTGCAGGAAGGATGGAAAAGATCTGACCATTCATCCTGTATAAAATAAAATAGCCTAATCAAACAACATCCTGCTTGAATTTTGATTTTCATAAAGGGATATATTTTTCAGCATAACTTATAGGCCTATCACTTTTTTTTTCTACTGTTAGCATGATAAGATACTGTATTTAATTACGATTCTTCTTCTTCTTCCAAGCCGTAAATTATTTATTTTGTATACCTCAAATAGGTATGCTATGTCTTGATACTAAGAGTTTTCAACACTATGTGAGACTACTAAAGTTCGCCTATCATCTGCCAACCCAAAACACAGAGGGTAAAATAAGTAGGCCTACCGTATGCATGCGTTAATAGACCACTACCTATCTTACCGCCTAAACTATCCTAACTGAACAAGACCTGGGTGTCTTAAAATGTGTCCAGATATTCCATCTCTTCTGGTCAAATTTCGCCAAATCTTTCTCCTCTCACTAATTCGACCTTTAATGAAAATTCATTCTTTCACCATTACATGAACGTTATGCCGAGTATATGTACGCTACAGATCACTGTGAGAATATACTGTATTATGCTTTCATGCGTTTAAGTCATCCGTCCATAGACTGGTTTCATGCAGCTGTCCATGCCACCCTATCCTGTGGTAACCTTTTCAATTCTGCGCAACTACTACATCCCACTTCTAGTCTAATCTGTTTGTCATATTCGTGCCTTACCGTTCTTACCACCTACACTTCCCACAAACTGACCGGACGAGTTGGTCGTGCGGTTAGTGGCGCGCAGCTGTGAGCTTGCATCCGGGAGATAGTGGGTTCGAACCCCACTGTCGGCAGTCCTGAAGATGGTTTTCCGTAGTTTCCTATTTTCAATTCTAGGCAGATTTTGGGGCTGTACCTTAATTAAGACCACGGCCGCTTCCTTCACACTCCTAGCCCTTTCCTATCCCATCGTCACCATAAGACCTATCTGTGTCGGTGCGACGTGAAACAACTTTTAGAAAAAACTGAACAAGTCCTCGGTGTCTTAAGACATGTCCTATCACTCTGTCCCTTCTTCTACTCACATTTCCTCAAATCGCTCTCCTCTCACCAATTCGATTCAGTGTCTCTTCATTTGTAATTCGATCTACAAGTCTCACCTTAAGCATTCTTCTGTAACACTTACATTTCAAAAGTTTCTGTTTTCTTTCTTTCTTTCTTTCTTTCTTTCTTTCTTTCTTTCTTTCTTCCTTCCTTTCTTTCTGAGATAGTTACAGTAGTGCCCATATTTCACATAACATCTTTCCAATTCTTGTATCGGTGTTCGAAGTGAGCAAATTTATTTTGTTATGAAAGGTCCTCCTTGCTTGTGCTAGTCTGCATTTTATGTCCTCCTTACATCTGCCATCGTTAGTCATTCTACTCCCCAAGTAACAATATCCTTTAAGACCTCATTTTCTAATCTAAAACTTTCTGGATCGCCTGACTTCGTTCGACTGCACTTCATTGCTTTTTTTTGGACTTGATTCCTGCTTCTTTTTCATAGTCCTCGATTCTTATCACTGCAGGCTGATTTTTTTATGGATAAGTTGGTAATCCTTCTTTCTGAGTATCTAATTCTGATCACCTTCAGAATCTCAAATAGCTTGGTCCAATCAGCATTACTGAATGCATTTTCTAGATCTACGAATGCCATGCACATGAGCTTGTCCTTAATTCGATCCTCTCAAGATTAGACGTAAAGACAGGATTGCTTCACATGTTCCTACATTTCTGCTGGAGCCAAACTGATCTTCACCCAACTCAGCAAAATATCTTTCTAGGTCGACGCCTCGAACAAATAGCATTAAAAAAATCTGTCCACACGAGGCTGACGTATCTGAACACCTTCAAATGCCAACGGACTGACCAGGATCGAACCTGTCATGTGGGTAAGAAAGAACTAAGACCACCAAAAGTAGCAAGGAGTTATTTATTTAGCGGATGGCTTTTAGTGCCGAGAGTGTGATAGGACATGTTCGGCTCGGCTTGTGCAGGTCTTTCTACCTGACACCCATGGGCGACCTGCGCTTCTGCGTGTGAGGAGATGACGAGAGTAATGGGGGTAGGGAGAGAGTGAAACCTGGTGTCGGCACGTAGCCTCCTCCTGTCGAATAATACAGAGTAGTCTGCTCAAGGCTTAACGTCGCCGTCCGACGGACGAATCACCATTAAAAGCGTCACATGCTGTGCCCCGCCCGGGGGTTCACCGATGCGACGCGATCGGATCTCTTGTTGATGGGATCGGCGCAGTTGGCTGTGGACGCTTCCTCGCGGGGACCACGCCCTCCTGCTCCCGACCCCAAACCCTCCCCTTCAAAACCTGAAAATTGAGCCCCTAATTGGACATTTTAAAAACACTCCCTTCCCAATAATAGAGTCGCCTCGGTGGACTGGGTAGCCCTGCCGTCAAGAAATCCCCCCCCCCCCCTTTTCCGTCAAGTCACACCAAGTTAACCCACTTCTCCATTGAAGAACCACGAAAATTTACTCCCGCCAAGTAGGGTCTCCATAAATTCTCCCATTCCCAAGCTAAGAATCCTCTCACTTCTTCAGCAAAACAACCATACGCTGCCTTGAAAGCAAATATTTAAAATAACATCCTCAAACCTTGAAGTACCAGAACGATAGGAAGTCGCCAAGACTGGATGCACCGCTAAATGCTGATAATAAATCGCTACTTTTCCAAATTCTAACAACAGCAAACTCATATTGAACATACAAACCACTGTCCCTGAACAGATACCGATAAGGGCTGCCTGGCCGAGGCGGTAAAGGCGTGCTCAGTTCACCCGGAAGGACGAGGGTTCGATTCCCCGTCAGGAAGTCATAGAATGTAAACAAGATTTCCACTTCCGGAGGTGCACAAGGCGCTGAGGTTCACTCAGCCTACACCAAAAATGAGTACCAGGTTAATTCCTGGGGGCAGAGCCGGCCGGGCGTAGAGCTAACAACTCTACCCTACCAAGTGCTGAGTTACGGATAGTGGAAGCCTTTACCTTCCACCCCTCCAGGGGCCTTCATGGCCTGTACGGAGATGACTTTGACTTTTTGCGCAGATACCCATGTATAGTCCCGTTTTATTCTCTAAAGCAACATCGGACGTGGTCAGTGCCTGGATGGGCAACCACTGAGATCTATCACATACCGTACCGTACCGTACCGCTGTGTCAGGCTGGTTTACGGAAGAAAAATCATCGTTCTCCCAGTCAATTATCCACATACAAATTATAAAACATACCCTAAAACTATTTAAAAACCCCTAACACTTCACACACGCTCACATAGATAAAATCCGAGTGAGGAGGGCAATGGCGCATCGGCATCGGCACCACTCAAACCACCTATCTCTCCGAAGATAGGTGGTTCATACGAATGGCCAAGAAATTGTATGCTACCACCTCTTCTATCCTGTCGGACAACATTCTGACGGTGAATTATTTTTCCATCCAGTGGTCTCAAACCGACCAACCACGGTGTCGGACGATAGAGGCTTGACGTCTTAACGATGATGGCCACCAGGGGGGTGGGGTGATTTTGGTGTTAATAATAATAATAATAATAATAATAATAATAATAATAATAATAATAATAATAATAATAATAATAATAATAATAATACGTAACCAGAATGCTTATATGCCAGTGAATGCTTAGTACTCGATTATAAACTTGAAAGATTGGAGTACTAGAAAGAAGAATTATAAGAAAAAAATATTAGGTCCTCTAAAAACTACAGAATTTTGGAAATTAAGAAGTAATAACGAAATGTATCAGAACACAGAAAACATCTATAACAGAACGGAAGAGGAGACTGCTATTTTTTGGACATATTTACAGAATGGATGACAGTTGACTAACCAAAAAGATCTTCACGTATCTTTGGAAGAAAAAAGTCAACAACCACCTGGATTCAAGAGATCAAAAAAGACTTGGAAAGAAACAACACCAGAGAAGAAGAAGTAATGGAAAGAGAAATTTTCAGGAAGAAAGTTTTAAAGACGGAAGGATTCCAAGGGAGGGAGGCAAAGAAAACCGGCACAAAGTGATCTGAAGGAAGAAAAAAGAAACTTAGTGAAACAACGAAGGAATATTGGAAGAAAAGGAAGGAACAACAACAATGGATGATGAATTGAAATTGGAACGTGGTCCCTAGTAGACCCTAACCCAATAATAATAATAATAATAATAATAATAATAATAATAATAATAATAATAATAATAATAATAATAATAATAATAATAATAATAATAATAATGTTATTGGCTTTATGTCCCACTAACTACTTTTACGGTTTTCGGAGACGCCGAGGTGCCGGAATTATGTCCCGCAGGAGTTCTTTTACGTGCTAGTAAATCTACCGACACGAGGCTGACGTATCTGAGCACCTTCAAATACCACCAGACTGAGCCGGGCTCGAACCTGCCAAGTTGGGGTCAGAAGGTCAGAAACCACCTGAGCCACTCAGCCCGACAGGGAAGATCTTCATTGGGGTAATGACATTGTCGAGAATGTCCGGCTCCATGGCTAAATGGTTAGTGTGCTGGCCTTTGGTCACAGGAGTCCTGGGTTCGATGCTCGGCAACGTCGGGAATTTTAATCATCATTGGTTAATTTTGCTGGCTCGGGGGCTGGGTTTATGTGTTGTCTTGATCATCATTTCATCCTCATCACGACGCGCAGGTCACCTACGGGAGTCAAATCGAAAGACCTGCGCCTGACGAGCCGAACATGTCCTCGGACACTCCCGGCACTGAAAGCCATACGCCATTTCATTTTTTTCATTGACGATACTGTAAATAAACGTTACAATTTCTTCATATGGTTATGAGGTTATTTAGGGATTGTAATAAGGTTGATATGGAGATGGCGTGTAAGTCACTGAATAAGACCGCAGTTAGAGCACGGTTCCATCGTATGGGTCCCTCAATAGGGTTACTTGAATGGACACCTGGAAACGATACAGAGGAAAGCAGGACGATTTGTTCTGGGTGATTTCGGACGAAAGTTAGTGTTACGAAAATGTTGCGAATGGGAAGACTTGGGAGTGCTGCTCACTAAGCGGTATGTTCCGTGCTGTCATTGGAGAGATGGCGTGGAATAACAGCAGACTGTATAAACTTCGAGTTTTTTAATGCAGGAAAAGATCACAATATGAAGCTGGAATTCAAGAGGACAAACTGGGACAAATATGTCTTTACAGGAAAAGGAATTAGGTATTGGAATCATTTAGCTAGGGATATACTTGATAAATTTCCAAGTTTGAAATAATTTAAGAAAAAACTAGGCAAGTAACTGATAGGGAATCTGCCTCCTGGGCGACGGCCTGTTGTCAACGGAGCCCACAGCGTGCCATGCCACTAAGGGGACACAAACGCTGATGAAAGCAAAAGCAAGCAAGCTTGTATGTTTACATGACTAGATATCGTGATCATAGTCACGAAACATCCTGTTTTACGTGGAATCCGACTTTAATTTAAAAAATACCCCGGGAATCGAACCACGACTGGCTTGGTGACTATTGTGACTTTCAAACACTAAAGAACAAAGAGAGGACTGATTTAAGTCGCTTGAGGTGTTCGCCTTCAATGCTCAAGTTTGAAGGAATGAATCCGTCAGACGCTTGCCAGAGAGACGTCAGTTTGTTTTAATCTCATAAATTGGACCCGAGTTATGATACATGCTATTTGTTCGGGGCGTCGACCTAGAAAGGTCTTTTACCCCTACTTGCACCATAATGTTAGGAACCTGCGTGTATTTGGAAATTGCGGAAGTGTAAAGTGTTGAATGTGAAGAAAGGAACGTTAAGGACGACACAAGCACCCAGTCCCCAGGCCACGGATGTTAATCATTTCCAATTAAAAACTCCTGACCCAGCCTGGAATCAAACCCGGGGCCGCCGGTTGACAGGCGGACGCGTTGTCCTGTACACCACGGGGCCGGATAAATTAAATATTAGTCTGTTAATTTACATTGGATTTCATACATTCAAGATATTTTGCTGTAATTCTGAAGAACGAAATATCTATCTGGTAGCCACCCCTCTCCTCTTCGTATAATGAAAGGCTGTCCTTTAAATTATTACATCGTTATGAATCGATAGTATTGGAATTTGTTGTTCAAAGGCCTTTTTTTTTTTTTTTTTTTTTTTTTTTTTTTTTTTTTTTTTTGCTACTTGTTTAACGTCGCACTAACACATCGAAGGTTTGCGGCGAGAAAGGGGCTAGGATTGGGAAGGTAGTGGCCGTGGCCTTAAATAATTTACAGCTCTACCATTTGCCTGGTGTGAAAATTGAAAACCACTGAAACGGCTGCCAACGGTGGAATTCGAAGCCACTATCTCCCGAATGCAAGCCCACAGCTACGCGAGAAAGACGTATTACCAAACCAGACCCAAACCCCACGGCGCAACAGCCCCGAAGGGCTATGGCCTACCAAGCAACCGCTGCTCAGCCTGGAGGCCTACAGATTATGAGGTGTCGTGTGGTCAGCACGTTATTCTCACCGCCAGATAGCTCCTCAATTGTAATCACGTGGCTTAGTGGACCTCGAACCAGGTAAAAATCCCTGACCTAGTCGGGAATCCAGCCCGGGACCTCCGGGCACGCTTCCCCTACACCGGTCGGCAAAGACATATTACTAATCCTAACACCATGGCACTACAGCCTTGAAGGTACTTGGCCTACCAAGCGACCGCTGCTCAGCCCGAAGGCCTGCAGATTACGAGGTCGTGTGGTCAGCACGCCGAATCCTCCGGCCGTTATTCTTGGCTTTCTAGACCGGGGCCGCTATCTCACCATCAGATAACTCCCCAGTTCTAATCGCGTAGGCTGAGTGGACCTCGAACCAGCCCTCAGATCCAGGTAAAAATCCCTGGCCAGGACGGGAATCGAACCCGGCGCCTCCTGGTAAGAGGCAGACACGCTACCCGTACACCACGGCACCGGCTCAAAGACGTAGCCTATTACAGTATACATTATTTTCAGGAAGCCACAGTCCCGATGGCAGCCACCGAGTGGAGTGGCCGCCCGTGTTGACGCGCTACAGCTATGGAATCAAGCTCTGCATTCGGGAGACGCGTGGATTCGAACCCCACCATAGGCTGTCCCGAGAATGGTTTTCTGTGGTTTCCCATTTTCACTTCCAGGCAAAAAGTTCCTATTCATAGGCCACGGCCGATTCCTTCCACCTCCTTACTCAGTTTTATTTACCGGTACCATAATTTATTTCAATCAATCAATCAATCAATCAATCAATCAATCAATCAATCAATCAATCAATCAATCAATCAATCAATCAATCAATCAATCAATCAATCAATCAATCAATCAATCAACACTGATCTGCATTTAGGGCACTCGCCCAGGTGGCATATTCCCTATACGTTTTCCTAGCCTTTCCTTAGATTATTGCAAAGAATTTGGAAATTTATTGAACATCTCCCTTGGTAAATAAAACTCCCCTACCTTTAAACGAATATTTGCCCCAATTTGTTCTCTTGAATTCCAACCGTATCTCCATATTGTGATCTTTCCTACCTAAAAAAAAAAACACTTAAACTTATTCGTCCACTAATGACATTCCACGCCATCTCTCCACTGACAGCTCGGAACATACCACTTATAAAAAATAGACGATCAGCTCGTCTCCTTTCTCTCAAGCCTTCCCACCCCAAACTTTGCAACATTTTCGTATACTCTTTTGTCAGAATCACCCAAAACGAGAGGTTGGCGTCAAGACGGGTATTCGGCCGTAAAAACATGCCATATAATTTCATCTCATCCTCGACCCCGTATCAAGAAACGCTACTAAGGGGTAGACATACATGCATACATAGTCCTAATGGCAGCCAGCCAGAGAAATTTTTAGACTGTCGTTTTCTTCGAAAACGTTTTTCAGTGTAAATTTTCCTTTCCAGTCTGACCGACTGGCCTTCCCGTGCACATGGAACACCGGCACACACTCGCGTGCCTTCATAATCGTTTAGTGGAAAAAAAAAAAAAAAAAAAAAAAAAAAAGAGATAAAGGTATACTTTTTGGTACGAGAATTAGGTGTATTGTACACTTTGCAAAATCATTTTCTATTTTGTATAGTTTCCAAGCGATTGTAGTTAGGCTGCTGTATTTTCAAGTGGTTCTTTAGATGGAAGAAATTTTGTTTTGATTTTTCATTCTTCATCATCTACGAATAATTAAAAAGAAAGGATTCTAAACAGTAAATAATTTTCTTATTGATATTTAAATACATGGTAACGCTGTGTGGAAAGATATTCTGTAGAACTCACTTGTTGGTGGGACTATCAGTTACTATTCTGATACTATTACCGGTAGCTTATAGGCTTATCTGAGATGTAAACATACTTGTGAAAATGTGGAACGTGTGGTATTTCTTATAAATAATTTAAAACCTTAAATACTATTGTACGAAAAGGAACATTGTACTGTTATTTATATGGCCAGTCTATAAAAGTTATGTCAGCTATTTTGTTTCGAACGACTGACGTCACTATGACAGACTGACAACCTATTTGGAGCGCGGTGTTTTCTTTGTCAGCTGACTCCTTCAGTGTTCGAAATACTGTTGGTTGTTATTGCCATTGTTGATATTATTACAATAATAACTTTCATACGGTATTTGTTAAAGTAGTTGGTAGGTATTTATTGTCTGTACCAAATATAGGTACATTGAGAAAACTGGATTTTGTGACAGTGTGCAGTGTGTTTGGAACTATGTTGCGTACTGAACTGTCATATCTCTGCAGAAGGTCAGTGGTACCGGTATGCTGTCTCAGGTAAAGGGAAAACGGAAAATTCCTTAGATTTTGATATGCTTGATGAAAGAAACCGTAGCTCTCGTATGACATGTTACTGTATTCCTTGTAAAGGTCAGTATAGGAAGGTGGAATTAAAAGTTGTTAATCCGACACCTGCTCCGCGGGCACTGCTTTTAACATTTGTTCGGAAGTTTTGATCCAAATGTAGAAGTACAGATCAGGTATTAGCGTACCAGCTGCTGTGAAAACTCTCGACGCTGAAGAATTAATTACCGTAACACATTCCGTTTCAAGTTCGGTCTTTTATAATCTACTCAGCGATTTCAGGATGTACGGTAACGTAAATGCGTACCGTAGTTTACTGTAGCCTATTAATTTACTTCTGGGATTTAAAGTGCTCACAGGAAAAAAAAAAAAAAAAAAAAAAAAGTTTATCAGCATTATAGAGTGCTTCGCATCTTCAAAGAGGTTACTTTGACGTATACAAATCTCTGAACCTCCTCTTTGAAAATATCTTGCTCGGAAAGATGGTTGGGACCGGGTTGGGACGACCCTGCAAATTCTAGCCCGTGTGATGGGTAGCGGTACTGAAGAGACGCTGGTTCGTTTGCTTTTGTTAATCGTATATAAAGATTTGTTTCTTTAATTTGAAGTAATTTGCTCTTTTGTATTTTACTGCTAATATCTACCTGTTGCTTTTCTTTAATGTTTAGGAAGATGGACTGTGAAGATCCCCATTTGACCAGTTGGGATCATTTAAAACACACCTACCGGTAGGCCTACACGTTCTCACCTGGTGAGAAATTAGATCAGTTAAAATATTACCATTGCTCTTATAGGTTTGGAGAACAGTAATATGTATGTTACTGTACCCTGCCTTAAATAGGTAGTCTTGGTTTTATGTTATAATGCAAGTGAAGAATGGGAAATATGATTCATTGTGAATGTGTTAACCATGATAATGTTCTTTATATAAGGTAAATCTTATTTCTTTATAATGATTGGCTGAGGAAATAATCTGTGGAAGGGATTCTGCAAAGGTTACTAAAGAATTTTCTCAATTTTCTTAGTGCATTTGGTGACATAAGAAGATATCACAAAGGGAAGAATGACCAATGCAGATGTTGTTCTAATTCTAAATTGAAATAATAACTTGGGACTGTTTAAATGGTCCACACAGGACAAAGTTCTAAGTTAATTCGAGTTGGTGATTAAATTATACTACTAAGCGGTAGGGCCTACTTGTTAGGTACCTAGGTATAAAATAAACAATAAAAAGGTGGGTTGGCTAAGCAGTTAACGAGAAAGTAGACTACAATAAAAGATAAAGAAGAGAAAATAACTCAAAATACGAATCTGGGCATGATAGACATATAGGCCCTACCTAATATTATGTTAGAGGATATACTGGTACTTTACAATGTAGCCTACTGTACTTCTTTCATTGCCTTCTCTCTTCTGTGGGCTTTCTCATGTATTTTAGCTTTCATGCTCTTTTGCCTCTTTCATTTTTACTGTTAATTACAAACCAAACTCTATGGCACATGTAGTCCATTAAGGACCTTGGCCTATAAAGTTGCCTGTTGCACAGTCAGATGACCTGTAAATTCTGGAGTGTCATGACCTACTTGGCTGTCTTGATTGGGTCTGCTGCCTCTCGTATCAAGAGCTCCACATTTGGTCTCCCAAGGTCCAGTGAACCCCATTCCAGCTGGTAAGCCTGAAGATGGTTTTCCATGGTTTCCCATTTTCACACCAGGCAAATGCTGGGGCTGTACCTTAAGGCCACGGCCGCTTCCTTCCCAGTCCTAGCCCTTTCTTGTCCCATCGTTACCATAAGACCTATCTGTGTCGGTGCGATGTAAAGCCAATAACAAAAAAAGAGAGACGGATATTCTACCCTTACACCACACGCCTGTTCAGTCACCTGCCAAATTAATTTAAAACTTTTTATCTGTTTAAGAAGGTCCTCAGCATAAATTTCATAATTAGGGAAGGTAAATTTTCAATACCTTCAGCATAACGACTATTGCCATTCGCTGTAATGTATTAAATATGGTGTCACTCCCAAAACTCAACACAGATGTCGGTACCAACTACCGAACAATAAACACTCGTAGACAATATCTTTGCTGCTAGGCCAGTGGTTTAGACCAATAAAGGAAGAGCGCCTCAGCAACAGTTGGTGGCAGGCATTGATTGGGAATTGAAGCTTGCAGGGGGGGGAGACAGAAACTTATTGAAAACAAAATAGGACTGGGCATCTTGGGGGTGTGGGGGTAGACTAATACATCAAAGGTTTTTGGTGACACAAGGATAGGATATGGTTAGGATTGGGAAGGAAGTGGCCATGGCCTTAATTAAGCTACAGCTCCAGCTTTTGCCTAGAGTGAAAATCAGAAACCATGGGAAACCATTTTCAGGGCTGCTGATGGTGGGATTCGAACCCACCAACTCCTGAATGCAAGCTCTCAGCTACATGACCCTAACCGCAAGGTCAATTCGCTCAGTGGTTGACAGTTTACAAATTTAACTGAAGTACCGTAATAATAGTTTACTTTGAGATACTGTCTTTGCTGCTAGGCTAGTGATCAAGCATGAAACACTCCTTTTGAGGGGGGGGGAGCTCAGCTCTATCCTGTTCACCTGGCATGTTAGAACAATGGATTTTGTCATTAGCCAGGACATGTACAGGCCAATATTTTATTACTATACAATAAAAGTTCACCAAAGGAACTTTAACTAGGAAAATATTGGTTATTATGGCTGTATATAAATCTTTTAAGAAACCAAAGAGTATTTGAAATAGTTATTTGTTTAGCAAATGGTATTTTAAATATTAGTAGCATCTATAATCATCACCACTGATCTGCACTTAGGGCTGTTACCCAGAAGGCAGATTCCCTATGAATTGTTTACGTAGTAATTTTATAAATGATTTTGAAGAAGTTTGAAATTTATCAAACATTTCTCAATACCTAGAAAATTATTCTAATCCATAACTCTTTCTATAAACATATATGTCCCAGTTTATCCTCTTGAATTTCAACTTTACCTTCATATTATGAATGGAGTATGGTTCCAGTGTATCGCCTTATTGGACCATATTATTTGAGGGCCATTCAACAGGTGCACACTACTAGTCACTTTATACACTATGAACTCCTGCTTCTGCTGAAGGATGAGTCACTTGGAGAAGATTTAACAATGTGCTTTCAACAGGATAGAGCTCCACCACATTGGGCGTTAGCAGTCCGTAATAATCTGAATGACACAAATCCAAGAAAATGGAAAAGATGAGGACAGTGTCTTGGTCCTCTGGTTCACTGGATTTAATGTCATTAAACTTCTTTTTGTGCGGGCATTTGAAACAGTTTACATCCAAACCCCATGTCACAATAGCCTCGAAGGGCCATGGTCTACCAGGTGGCCGCTGCTCGGTCCAAATGCCTGCAGATTATGAGGTGTCATGTAGTCTGCACAACGAATCCTCTCTGCTGTTATTCTTGGCCTTTTAGACCAGGGCTGCTATCTTACCATCAGATAGCTCCTCAGTTATCACGCAGGCTGAGTGGACCCCAAACCAACCCTCAGATCCAGGCAAAAATGCCTGATCTGGCAAGCTGTTATCTCATGAAATTGCTTAAAGCAAGCAAGTCATCACTTAGAGCACTTCCTAACGTAACCAACCATTGTTACTGTAGTTCGTTTCCATGTCACTATCTCATCTTCATCTGACCCTGATGATGTAGCATAAAAGAGGCTATTTCATGTACATTATACGTGTGGTGGTAACTAAAGAAATGAGTATCCCTGCCCTGGACTTGAACCTATCACATGTAAGACTGGCACCTCACTGCGTTTGACTTGCTCTTACCATCTACGCTATACTGTACCGCAGCATGAAGTGTGTAGATTATAGCTCATGTGATAGTTTTAACATAGCTGCAGTGTTCACTTCGCGTTTCACAAATGTTTCATTTACATATCAGATCATTTAGAGAGCGCATCCATGGTTTCTATTATTTAATAATTTTATGAGATAACAGCTTGCTCTTTTTGTGTAGGCTGTAAATATAAAGATATCCGTTTACTGTGTTTACTCTGTGTACAGGAAGAACAGATGTTTTGACACATATATAAAACTGCAATTTGCATCAAACAGTATTATAGAGGCAGCTGATTCACCTGGTATATAAGGAAAACAAAGATTTAGTAATAGTGCCTTTTGGAACCCTCATATAAATCATTACACGATCAGAAAATGCTTTTCCTACGCTAATTCTCTGAAGCTGTATATTTGAGAAATTTTTGTCTAGTCCAATAGCCCTCAGTTTCATTGGTAATTTCCCATGATTTGCCCTATAAAAAGCCTTGGATAAATCAATACTGAGATTTTCATCGACAAACAAAACATAAAATTGGTAATACAAAAATGATTCATTTTTAATTATCTGAATATCATTCCAGAATAATTTTAAATAATTTCAGACATTTTTGTTTTGTCAATAAAATTCTCTGAAATTTTAAAGGTCATTCATCTTAGAATTCTGTTATTTCTAGGAGTTCGTCTAATGTAGAAATAGGATGCATGTCTGGCTAAACCAGATATTTAGATTAACAGGATACAGATAAAGTGGGTTCTACTATACTAACATGCAGTAATATAGTAGTATGGGGGTAGTGAGTATTCAAACCCACTTTGAAAAGAAATGAAGAGTTTGCCTGCACTTAAATTCAATGAATATGGAAAGTTTCCAAACAAATGTCATGTTGTGAATTAAAAATCTTGAATATTTCAATCATTAGTCCATCTGACTAAGCATATGGCCTACAAAGTAGTGTTGGCTGCTGAATGCATGATTCAAAGCAGTGTATCGATTCGTTCAAGTGTCTGAGTGAATCGGTCCATAGGAACGGCGAACTCACGGCACATAATTCAGCTTACTCCCAGCGGACAGTGTTGAGTGGCCCACTCACTGGACGTTGACGGGGAGCCGAGCTTCCACTACAGCGAGACAGTGAATCGTGGCACATCGAAAGAATCGTGAACGAGCGCGGCTCAGTGAGACACAAGATACACACTGCTCCTCATTGGCTCACTGGACAGATTCCCTATGGGATTCAACATCTATATCGTCGCTGGACACTGGCGGAGAGCCAAGCTTCTGCTGCAGTGAGACATACAGTGAGCCATAGCACACTGAAAGAATCGTGAACGAACACGGCTCAGTGAGACACAAGATACACACGGCTCCTTATCAACTCACTGGACACTGGCGGAGAGCCAAGCTTCCGCTGCAGCGAGACATACAGTGAGCCATGGTACAGTGAAAGAATCGTATGCTATATTGGACTCTCGAGCTCAACTCATTTGAAAATAATAGCCATTTGCATTCACTGTCCTCTTCTTACAGGGAGGTTTAAATAATAGATGGATTTATTTGCAGCGTTAAAAAGGTAGTCAAATTATAATTCTGAAGTAGCTAATAAGTAGGTAGGCTATTAGGCTATATTATTTATTATTAGTTTAATGAATCTTAGTATTATAACTTAGTTGACATTTGACAATTAATTAAACTCTACTCTAGCCTGCCCTATGACTATGAGTCATGCTCATGACCACTCAAAAGTACCTTTTTTTATATTGGGAAGAACGGCTGAGTATTCTCTCAGTTCATATGTCACATCGTTGCACAAGACTTCAATCATATGTGGACAGACGCAGTAACTTAACCAACAGTATGTTGAATCAGAAAACCAGCGGGCTATTATACATCTCGGGTAGCCTATATGACGATTTAAAAAACCCTCAGCTGATAGAAAAATACATATTTTCAAAAATGGCTGAGCGAGTTGTCGTGTGGTTAGTATCGCATAGCTATTCGTTTGTATTCGGGGGATGGTGGGTTCAAATCCCACCGTCGGCAGCCGTTAAGATGGTTTTCCGTAGTTTCCCCATTTTCACACAGGAAATGCTGGGACTGTACCTTAATTCAGGCCACGGCTGCTACCTTCCTAATCCTAACCTTTCCCACCCTGCTTCGCCAGAAACCTTTGATGTATTAGAGTGACTAGCATTTTTTTCTAAGAAAGGAGTTCATAGTATGAAGACCAGATGGCAGCTGCGAGCACTGAATGCTGTTGTTGCTGTCTTACCAGCACATACTACACAGATGCAGTAGGAGCGGTGACTAATGTGCCGTGAATCGGATCACTTTATCGATTCAGTAACGTGAACAGAATCAAATTAATCGATTCAGTAAAATTAATTCAAATGCCCATCACTACTCCAAAGAGGCCCTAGTATAGGTCTTCTGAGTAGACGCGCATGTTCAAACTGTGCGTTCGTGAGGATGGTGCACTACCTAGGATGAAATCTGATGTTGACTGCACAAACAACCAGTCCCTGAGCCAGAGGAAATAATGTAGTATAACGTGTGAGACTTCTTTGGTAACTCTTTCCACATTCATTGAATTTAAATGCAGGCAAACCCTTCCTTCCTGACCCGGCCAGGAATCGAACCTGGGACTTCCTGAACCAGAGGCCACCATGCTGACAAGTTAGCCACAGAGCCAGAAAATTCACAAGTAAAATTTCCATACCCAAAACATCACATCTATGTATTCTGTAAAGGACATGTTCAGCAACATTGCAAGAATCAGAAAGTTAACACAACTGGCTGGCTACTACTGGAGCAGAAAAATGCTTTGGCACCCTGAATCAAATCCGGACATTCTTGCAGAATTCTATCCTGCTACTGTATGCTGTTGAGACATCGACCATTGAGGCAGCTGACAATAAGAAGATAGAAGTGTTGAAATGTGGGTCTATCGTAGAATTCTACAAATATCTTAGAACAATGGACCAACAATTCAATTATTGAGGGGCTTGGAGTGAAGGAAAGGTTATGATCTGTTGAACCTTCCTGAGATACTTTGGTCACATTTCAAGAATGGAAGCAATGGGGAAGCTGGTAGTAGAAGGCAAGGTGTCAGGAAAAAGACCCCAGAGAGAAACACCTGCAAGAGATGGATTGACCAGATGTGGATATTTGTTGGGAAATAGATCTATGAGTCTTAACAACTAGTTTAGGATCTGAGAGCATAGTGAGAAATCATCAGTTACTGCTGGCATATTACCACAGCTTAGAGGGCAGAGAGAATGCTGTATTATCTGTGCATAAAAAGAAAATGAGAACATTGGCTTATCTGTAGATCCCAGTCACATTTTTGGTGCTCGTTCAATTTGTGTTTTAAAATTATCCAAATACAGGTTTGATTTTGGAATGTAAAAGTTATGACAAATTGTAATATATTATCTGTGCATAAGAAGAAAAAGAGAACATTGGCTTATCTGTAGATCTGAGTCACATTTTTGGTGCTTGTTCAATTTGTGTTTTTAAATTATCCAAATACAGGTTTGATTTTGGAATGTAAAGGTTATGACAAATAAGTTTGTCTTTGGAAAGATAAAATTTTTATTTTAATTTTTGTTTTTTAGTATTCTGTAAGAGTACTTCCCAGAATCCAATATGTTATTTTTAGTGTATTTTTGTTTGACTGTACTCTGGGGCTAGCTGGAAGAAGGCCTGGAGTTCAATTTATTTTTATAGCCACATCAATTTCTTACTTTAAGAACTGAAATTTTGGATTTTGCCTATACAGTGATAATACTTTTAAAATTTCTAGAGGATATTTTTACCATTTCTTCAAATTTAGACCTCTTTTGAGCATTACAGAATGAAAAGAACCAATATATTTGGTGTATGGGAGTGAGAGCTGGGTAGACTCAGAATATCTTATTCATAGAATATCTTATTCATAAACGTAAAGTAACAGATATGAAAATAGTGACTGCTAGTACAAAAGGGGGTGGAACAAAAGCGGATGGGTGCTCGCAATGAGGAGATGGAGGTTAAATTATAAACAAACTTGATGAAGTTGTGCACATAGACCAGCTTCTGTGGCAGGGGCGAGGATAGGTTACCCAGGATAATACAATCAGCCATAGAATGTAAGAGAAGCAGGAGGAGACAAAGACTTTGTTGGTTAGACTCTGTTTTTAATGATTTGAAAATAAGAGGTGTGGAACTTGGTGAGGCCATGGAGTTACAAGTTGAGGATTGTGGAGGCTCTTAGGCTTGCAGACTGAATGCTGACTTGCATAATAGTCTATAATGAAACTGTGTGTGTGTCCTAAATTTGGAAGAAGGAATTCCTTGCTAACTGTGGTCTACTTGTTACTTGGGACTCAAAACTCCATCTCCATTTAAAACATAACATCAAGCTTCTTAAAGGTATGCAGGTAATATTTTCAAGGTTTGGGTAGTCTTAAGAATATAAATATTTGTTTTAAAATACAGTTTATCAGCACACATTATTTAATCTATAACTGGCTTTCAGAAATTGCATTCCATCATTCAGCTATTTAAAACATGTTGAAATCCACATAGGTGTGTCATCAGTTTGAAATGCTGGTGAGTTTGAATTGATGAAAAGCAACTTCTGAAAATCAGTTATGGATTAAATATTGTATGCTAATAATAAGACTGTATTTTAAAACCAAAATTTATATTATAACCATTAGCACTGTTTACAAAAAATGGCTTTTACTCTTTTATGACAATTATAACTATTCTTAAGGAGTCTGTTGTGGATAATAAACCTTTCTCCTCCACCTCGGATGCTGTAACATCGCCGACCTTGCAGAAAGCATAATGCTATGGCCTGTGATGTCCACAGCCCCTGAAACTGATTAACAATAGCACAGCAACATTGTTGTTAATTGAGGTTTGTGCTCTGTCTCTTCTGCTGCCAATCATCTTGGGAGTGTCCAGCTCCATGGCTAAATGGATAGCATGCTGGCGTTCAGTCACAGGGGTCCCGGGTTCGATTCCCAGCAGGTTCGGGAATTTTAACCATCATTGGTTAATTTTGCTGGCTCGGTGGCTGGGTGTATGTGTCGTCTTCATCATCATTTCATCCTCATCACAATGCGCAGGTCACAAACGGGCATCAAATCAAAAGACCTCCACCTGGTGAGCCGAACATGTCCTCGACACTCCCGGCACTAAAAGCTATACACCATTTCATTTTTACCTTGGGAGTGTAAATTTGTAGAGCTGAAGTAATTGGACTAACTCTTAGCTCCCTCTATTACTGAAGATGCAATGAGAAGGCAGGTAGATTTGGAACGATCATAAAATATTTTTTGAGAAACATTGATTTTAAGCGATAGATGTCTGCTCCCTCTGTTACTGAAGGTGCAGTGAGAAGGCAGGTAGATCTGGAACCACCACAGGATTTTTTTAGAAATATTTGTTTTAAGCTTTCACAGCCCAGAATGATAAACGTCCATCTCCTTGGTCGAATGGTCAGTGTATTGGCCTTCGGTTCTGAGGCTCCGGGTTTGATTCTCATTCATTCTGGGAGTTTAACTATGTATGGTCAATTCCTCTCACATAGGGGCTGGGTATTTGTGTTTGTCTTAATAACACACTACACTACCAACCATCTCAGAAACACAGAAGTGTGAATATATCTTGTCTGTAGGGTTGATGTCAGGAAGGGCATCCTGAGCCAAATCCACATAGCATTGACTCCAGTAAATTGAGATAGTCCTGGAGGAGGAGCCCAGAATAATAGATGGATTTATACAATGTGGACTGAAACTAACTACATGAAAAATTGGTATTTCGCGAAGACTTACCTCTGAGAGGTGAATCATGACCGTTCTAAAATCAGAAAGTTTGAAATTTTTTCACCATTACTCGATTGCTGAATTGGTGGACATTCTTTACTAGAAGGTTCTCTAGGCACCATTATACACGGAGTAGTAGTTCCTGTTATATATGCACGGACGTTTGATTTTTCTTTGTCATTGTGTTAGGCAAGCAGAAAATAACAAGGCTGTCACACAATTCTTTATTGAGGTCAGCAAGTCATATGGATTTGGCCTAGTTTTACGGCCGAATGTGCTTGATACCAGCCCTATCCAGTAGCGGCGATTGGGAATTAGAATTGGGGGGGAGAAACCTGTATAGACAACAAAGTCCACGGGTCCAAGGGATATCGCGCAGGACAGGAGTGGGAATGGGGGGCTTGACATCAAAATTGAAAGAAAGTGCTATAAAATGGTGAGTCTCTGAGCAAATATCCATAGAGGGTTGACGGTCTACCAACTTAAGTGTGGTAATACTAGTATTATACAATAAAACTTTCACCAAAGGAACGATAATTACGCATGTATTACAATTAAATAGAAGTACAGGATGATTATACAATTCAAAAATAATTTAGTGTTTGACTACACATTAAGTAACAGACATTAGGTACAACTGAACAGATACTGACTGAGTGACTTTGGAAAAAATATACCCCTGCTACCCTTTGTCGCAGAACATTCTACACATTGCTCCACAGGTCTTAACTGCTTGCTGTGGTGCTGTACAATTCGGTTAGCCACGACAAATGACATTTTGTGCATATGTCCATTAAGTATTTTAATAATTAAATAAATTAAAGGGGAGAATTAGCTGAAGAGACAAATTACTTAAAAAAAAAAAAAAATTCCCTGTTTCAGGAGTCTGAAATGGAATAAAAATTGAATTTTTCTCCACGAAGTGAGGGGCAACTTCCCCCCCCTCACCCCTCCTCATCACTGCTACTGGCCCTATGTGAGTGGATTTATTCACTATCACGTATTTCTATGGTGGTTGATGTGTGTAGATGTGCATTCAGATCAGGGCCTCTCAAATTCCCAAAAATCTCACGTGTGCAAACAGCGGCGCAGAGTTCCTGTGCACAGTGCCTCGGTCCCGCATGGCTCGGACCAACACTTCGTCTCTGGGCTACTCGGCTAAGCTTGGCTCAACTCGGCTCGGATTTGGAGCGCTACGGAGCAAGTGAGGAAGAGGGAGACAGGGGGAGCGAGCGAGACAGGCGTGGGGAAAGAGAGACACAGCACTATTGCTCCAAATCGGGGAGTGGGGGTCTGCACTCGGGTCAACCAAGCGAAGTCATCTTTTGCACCATGCACAGTGCATGCACCAGGCGCATGCACCCTGAGAGGCCCTGATTAAGATGAACACAAACAACCAGTCCCTGATTCAGAGGAATTAACTCTTTCATGCAATTTGTAATGAGGAACTTCCCCATTCACATATCCCCACAGCCAATCCAGTGCAAGATGCAGTCTACCCATCAAGCCTGCTGAGGTTGCATCTGCCATCTGCGCAATGAAAAGCAGCAAAGCAACTGGGCCTGATAAGTTTGGAAGGAGATACGGCAATGTGGGACTGAATTTCAAGCAAAATTCTTCAACAAATGCATTGAAGACAATGAGATAACCATCCATCTGGAAGATCAGTATCAGCATACCAATCTAGAAATTTGTTCTAGTAGAAGCAATTTCTTTTCAATTTTGACTCTTAGGTTCTTCAGTTGGTTGAAATTAATCTATGAATAAATAAAGTTTAGAAAATACCCGGAAAAGAAACCATATAGTTATACCTGAAAAAGAACATCAGATTCTATCAAATTACACGCTTACAAATTATATACAATATATATAAATATGAATTAATATTATTGAGAAGTGTAAAACCATTTATGTTCAAACCTGTGTCCACTCTTCCAATAATTGTTGAAATGTTAAGCTTATATTAGTGGAATACTCCTCATTTGGTTCTTCTCTCCTACTTTACATTCCAGTGAAGTCATGAGTCTTGTTGGAGTTGTCATTGTAGCCTGTTGTTGTTATTGTTGTTATTATTATTATATTTTCATAACATGCTATTTGTTCGGGGCATCGACCTTTGTAGATCTTTTGCCCGTACTGGCACCATATGTGAGGAAACTGCGTGTATTAAGTAATGGCGGAAGTGTAATGGGTTGAATGTGAGGGGAATGTTAAGGATGATACAAACACCCAGTCCCCAAGCCAAGGGAATTAAACATTGCAATTAAAAACCCCTGACCCGGCCGGGAATCGAACTCGGGGCCGCCGGGTGACAGGCGTTGCCCCCTACATTGCGGGGCCGGACATTATTATTATTGTTATTATTCTCATATTTACATTTTTTTTGAATGATTTAAATGATGTTTAATGGGCAGTAGTTAAAGAATTATATATTTTTAATGGAGTTTGAATTGATGTGCTTTCATGATATATGATTCAATTTACAGCATATAGTGAAGAATGAGCAGTGTTTTAGGTGCATGTCTTCATTGAGGATTTTGGTTATGTCATTCTCTGGTGACATCATTGGCCCTTGTGCAACTGTAATTGTACTCCGTTATTATTTATTTATTTATTTATTTATTTATTTAGTTAGTTAGTTAGTTAGTTTAGACTGTTGTGGAAATATTTTAGGGGCTGTTTAATGAGTATTGACAAATTACAAAGTTAATAGAGAACCCATACTGCCCTTTTCAATTATTTTATGAACATTTAATAAGAAGCATGTTATGGTATGCTGCAGTTCGTAGTCAGAATTCTTCCATTATCATGCCATCTGTTTGTTAAAAATCTATCCATATATTTGTTTTTTTTATCCTGCAGTTCTTGATGTAAAGCTTGGTATTGTGTTGTAGCAGGCAATGGTATTTTTAATCACAGTTCTTCTGTATAGAACGGTTGTCTTGTGAGCTCATAGGTTAATCTCGAAGGAGCATTTTTTGACAGGCAGAGAACTTTTTTAAGATACATGGCCTTCACTCTTTCTAGTGTAGCTAGGTTATCCTTCAATAGGTGATCCCAGATGATATCTAAGGCATATATCATGATCGGGGTCTGTATGTACGTAGATCTTTTTCCCCTAGCAGCATGTAAGTTATTAGGAACTCTCTGCCATCTATTGAATATATTTGCCAGGCTGAGTGGCTCATACGGTTGAGGCGCTGGCCTTCTGAACCCAACTTGGCAGGTTCGATCCTGGCTCAGTCTGGTGGTATTTGAAGGTGCTCAAATACATCAGCCTCATGTTGGTAGATTTACAGGCATGTAAAAGAACTCCTGCGGGACTCAATTCTGGCACCTCGCCATCTCCGAAAACCATAGAGTAGTTAATGGGATGTAAAGCAAATAACATTTATTTATGAATATATTTGGAAGCTGGGAAAGGTTAGAGAATCAAAGAGTACCTAGCAAGGAAGAGGAAGTGTATACTCTCTCAATTGACAGGTAGTAATCAAACATGGCTGCATGCAGGTGACATTACTAAGGATGAAAATCACATATATCAAAATATTAATGAAAGTGTTAGTCGCTTAGCAACCTGGTAAGTACAGAATGTATTGCCTTCGCCTGCAATTATTGGAGTGATCGTTTAATGATTTGATTTTATGATTACTTAAAGTTGCCTGAACTTAGAGACCTATCAATGTCTCATTATTTACCAGTAGGTAATTCTGGATAGAATAATACAAAAATGAACCAAATTGGTCCAGTAGAATGGATTTGCCAAATCAGTGTTTAGTAAACTCTTTTAATATATGGATATAATTTTAATGTAGTTTGAAATGTTATGCTTTTTCTGAATGCAAATTGATTTAAGCTGAGTGAATCAGATTATTCTGGTTGGCTTTTTTTTTTTTTGTTTTGCAATGTGAATTTGTATTAACTCTTTTACATATAAAGATTTTTTAAAATATTATTTTTGATGTGTAATTTTTTTAAATAATCTACTTTGTCGCACACACGCAGATAGGTCTTATGGTGATGAAGGGATAGAAAAGGGCAAGGAGTGGCTGTGGCCTTAATTAAGGTGAAGCCTCAGCATTTGCCTGGTGTGAAAATGGAAAACCACGGCAAACCATATTCAGAGTTGCCAACAGTGGGGTTTTGAACCCACTATCTCCTGAATGCAAGCTCACCGCTGTGCACCCGTAACCTCAAGGCCAACTCGCTCGTTTGTAATATTTAAAGATCTATGCTGATGTCTGTGAAATTGGGGGGGGGGGGGGGGCGTTTCATACATGTATTCAACAGAAGGCACAGAGAGGAAAGAAGGGTCCGTATGGCCTTCGTAGATTTAGAAAAGGCATTTTGAGACCGGGTCCCCTCATGAACTCGTCTGGTATTTGTTTCTTAGTCATGGTGTCCGAAAGGAATATGTCCATTGGGCTCGGCTCCTATACCACAAGTCTACTATCTCTGTACTCTGTGCATGCTGGGGTCACAGCTTCATTTGACATTCAAGGATCTATCCTGTCATCACACCTGTTCATCCTGTGCATGGACACAGTACCTGTGGATCGGCAAACATCCATCCATGGAACCTTCTCTATGAAGACAATGTTATGCTGGTTAACAACTCCCAAAACAGGCTTAATGATTTAGTTACCCAGTGAAAAACAAGGTGACTAGAAACATTCAGATTGTGGCTAAACCTCACAATTACAGAATACGTGGAATGCAGCACCCAAACAAATAGCACAGGACTTCTGCATTGTTACCATGGCTTCAGCGTGATAGCTGATGTTGACTGATTAGTAGAAGTTGGAGCACGAGTTCATGCCACCTGGTTGAAGTTGTGCCAGTTTACAGGTGTCCTTTGTGACCGCAAGGACCCGCTGTCATATCTAAGTTCTGCCATACAGTCGTTCGCTTCGTGATACTGTAAGGAGGTATGTTGGCCTGTGCAAAGAGACGAACAGACCCTCCACATAATGGAGATGCACATTCCTAGATGGATGCTGGGAGTCGCACAACTAGACCACACTAAGAATGAAAAGGTCAGGAACACACTTAGTTGTCCTGATTCCTGACCATATGAGAGACAAGACTGAGGTGGTATTTTCATGTAGCCAGAACTGACACACAATCTATTGCTATGCAATGACAGTGGGCTTGAGGCTGACCTAAAATGCAGTAGATGGACTGCCTGAGATAGGACATGAGAGTTGGCAAATGTTCATACTGCCAATGCTGAAGATTGGGCAAAATGGTGGAAGAAGGTAAACCCCACGTCATAATAATAATAATAATAATAATAATAATAATAATAATAATAATAATAAAAGAGGAAGAAGAAAAGGAGGTGGCCACTATGTTCATCATTGAGCCAAGGTGCTGGACAAAGAACAACATTTAAATTTTAATATCATGAGAAATAAAATCAAGAATAGCAAAAGGCAGATTAAAAAGAAAGGATGGGGACTACACGAGAGGGGGCGATCATCAGGAAGATGGATACTGACATTCTGCGAGTCGGAGCGTGGAATTTTAGAAGTTTGAATTGTTGTGGTAGGTTAGAGAATCTGAAAAGGGAGATGGATAGGCTAAAGTTAGATGTAGTTGGTATAAGTGAAGTACGTTGGCAGGAAGAACAAGATTTTTGGTCAGGCGACTACCGAATTATCAACACAAAATCAAACAGGGGAAATGCAGGAGTTGGTTTAATAATGAATAAGAAAATAGGGCAGCGGGTAAGCTACTACGACCAGCATAGTGAAAGAATTATTGTCGTCAAGATAGACACCAAACCAATGCCCACCACAATAGTACAGGTCTATATGCCTACTAGTTCAGCGGATGATGAGGAAATCGAAAGAATATATGAAGAGATAGAAGATTTGATACAATATGTACAAGGTGACGAGAATCTAATTGTGATGGGAGACTGGAATGCAGTGGTAGGCCAGGGAGGGGAAGGTAATACTGTAGGAGAATTCGAATTGGGACAAAGGAACGAAAGAGGAACTCGGCTGGTTGAATTCTGCACTGATCATAATTTAGTCCTAGCCAATACTTGGTTCAAACACCACAAACGACGGCTGTATACGTGGACGAGACCTGGAGACACTCGAAGGTATCAAATAGACTTCATTATGATTACGCAGAGATTCAGAAACCAGGTGTTGGGTTCCAAAACTTTCCCAGGAGCAGACGTGGACTCTGACCACAACTTGTTGGTCATGAAATGCCATCTGAAGGTGAAGAAATTGAAGAAAGGAAAGAATACAAAAAGATGGGATCTAGACAAGTTGAAAGAAAAGAGTGTGAGGGATTGTTTCAAGGAATATGTGGCACAAGGGCTAAATGAAAAGGCTGAAGGAAACACACCAGAGGAAGAGTGGATAGTCATGAAAAATGAGGTCAGTAGGGCTGCTGAAGAGATGTTAGGAAGGAAGAAAAGATCAACTAAGAATCAGTGGATAACTCAGGAGATACTAGACCTGATTGATGAACGACGAAAATACAAGAATGCTAGAAATGAAGAGGGCAGAAAAGAATACAGGCGATTAAAGAATCAAGTGGATAGAAAGTGCAATGTAGCTAAGGAAGAATGACTGAAGGAGAAGTGCAAGGATGTCGAAGGTTGTATGGTCCAGGGAAATGTAGATGCTGCATACAGCAAAATCAAGGAAACCTTTGGAGAAAGGAAATCTAGATGTATGAATATTAAGAGCTCAGATGGAAAGCCACTTCCAAGGAAAGAAGACAGAGCAGAAAGATGGCAAGAACATATTCAACATTTGTATCAAGGTAAAGATGTAGATAATTTGGTTCTGGAACAAGAAGAGGCTGTTGATGCTGATGAAATGGGAGACCCAATTTTGAAGTCAGAGTTTGACAGAGCTGTGAGAGACCTAAATAGGAACAAGGCACCTGGAATTGATGACATTCCCTCTGAATTACTGACTGCCTTAGGAGAAATCAGCATGGGGTTATTCCATTTAGCGTGTAAGATGTATGAGACAGGAGAAGTCCCATCCGATTTTCGGCAGAATGTTGTTATACCTATTCCCAAGAAAGTCGGTGCTGACAGGTGTGAAAACTACCGCATCATTAGTTTAGTATCTCATGCCTGCAAAATTTTAATACGTATTATTTATGGAAGAATGGAAAAACAAGTTGAAGCTGAGTTGGGAGAAGATCAGTTTGACTTCAGAAGAAATGTAGGAACACGTGTAGCAATCCTGACTTGACGTCTGATCTTAGAGGATCGAATCAAGGACAAGCCCATGTACATGGCATTCGTAGATCCAGAAAAGGCATTTGATAATGTTGATTGGACCAAGCTGTTTATGATTCTGAAGATGATAGGGATCAGATACCGAGAATGAAGAATTATCTACAATCTGTATAAAAATCAGTCTGCAGTGATAATAATCGAGGGCTTTGAAAAGAAGCAGCAATCCAGAAAGGAGTGAGGCAAGGCTGTAGTTTGTCCCCTCTCCTTTTCAATATTTACATAGAACAGGCAGTAAAGGAAATCAAAGAGGAATTTGGAAAGGGAATCACAATCCAAGGAGAGGAAATCAAAACCTTGAGATTTGCCGATGATATTGTTATTTTATCTGAGATTGCAGAAGATCTCGAAGTTGCTGAATGGTATGGATGAAGTCTTGTGTAAGGAGTACAAGATGAAAATAAATAAGTCCAAAACAAAAGTAATGGAGTGCAGTCAAACAAAGGCAGATGATGTAGGAAATATTAGATTAGGAAATGAAGTCCTAAAGGAAGTAGATGAATATAGTTACTTGGGTAGTAAAATAAGTAACGATGGCAGAAGTAAAGAGGACATAAAATGCAGACTAGCACAAGCAAGGAAGAGCTTTCTTCAGAAAAGAAATTTGCTCACTTCAAACATTGATATAGGAATTAGAAAGATGTTTTTGAAGACTTTCGTGTGGTGCGTGGCATTGTATGGAAGTGAAACATGGATGATAACTAGCTCAGAAAGAAAGAGAATAGAAGCTTTTGGAATGTGGTGTTACAGAAGAATGCTGAAGGTGAGATGGACAGATCGAATCACGAATGAAGAGATACTGAATCGAATTGGTGAGAGGAGATCGATTTGGCTAAATTTGATGAGAAGAAGAGATAGAATGATAGGACACATCTTAAGACACGCAGGACTTGTTCAGTTGGTTTTTGAAGGAAGTGTAGGTGGTAAGAACGGTAGGGGTAGACCAAGGTATGAATATGACAAGCAGATTAGAGCAGATGTAGGAAGCAGTAGTTACGTAGAAGTGAAAAGTTTGGCACGGGATAGGGTGGCATGGAGAGCTGCATCAAACCTGTCGATGGACTGATGACTCAAACAACAAAAGGTTGTGAAAATTTAATAATGACTCTCATGCTTCTAAACTATCAATATTATTCTGTTAAACAAGCCATGATGTTGCAGTGCTGTGTCTGTGCTACTGCTGTGACAACATGCAGTACATTTTTGTTCATTTAGACGAGCGAGTGAGTGAATGGGACTTCAGCTGAATCTGAGGAACAGCTCGTCACTCAGGTGCTTGTAGCTGCGTATTCTCTACAGCACTTACCTGGGCATTTTACAGTGTGTATGACAGGCATTAGCATGTCATTGTAGAGCCTGTATTGAAGCAAGAGTACACTTTTGAACAATTTTTGTAAAGGTTTACAAATAAACTGACATGTAATGGAGTTCTATTCTGAACCACTTCAAAATATACTTCAGTTAATTTCTAACCTGTGGCTAATTAAAAAAAAGTTTTCTATCATCCCTAGAACTTTGAGTATTAAATTTTGATGCATCCTGTAGTTATATATTAGAATTTGAGTACCTTTGAAGTTGTTTTCTTTTTTGTGTAGAACAACTTGGCTAGTTTTTAAATTTAAACCATACTATTCTTGAGAAACTCAAAACTTGCAAGAGTATTTGCATTATTATTTTAATGTTCGTAATTGGTTTTGTAAAACATGTTCTGAAATTCTTTTCTCTTTGTTTCAGGAGTGGGAGCTGCTTTCTTTCTCAGATATATCTAGATAGGTGGTTATCCTGAATTAAGTGGTTAAAGTATTATTAGATTATCATCAACTTAGTTTATTGTTATTTCATTGTGCTCTATCAGGGTATGATTTGTTCCCAATGAGATAAGATGATCCCATTGTACAAATTGGATCTTCAAATTATGTGACTTTTCCATTGAAAACTCCTTAAAGGACAACTCCAAACCAATGAAGAACCCGGTCACAACATGTCTAGTACATCAGCAGCAATTGTAGATCCCATGACTGAGGTAGAAAATGATTTGACTGATTCTGTTCTTGAGACTGCATTGCAAGCTCTGAAGTTGGGTAAATCAGAAGAATGTGATGTTCATACCACATCAAAGGTGAAAGACAATGGTAAAAGGAGTGTTGGAAATTATTTGAAACTTCATCACTATGCTGATTCAGATTCATCTGAAAATGGACCTTCTAAAATAACCAAACCATATTCTGTGGAAACTGCTTGTAAGAACAAAGCTTCTGCTATTATAGCCATTAAAAGAAATCACTCAAAGAATTCTAGAGAAGCACACAGACCATTATTGAAACATGGGTGTAATTACTTCTCTAACTTGAAAAATCTAGGTGAACATTCACAGGAAGACTCTAACCATGCACAAATGACTCAGACTGGGTCTCAAGTAAGAACTCGACCAGTGAAAAATTATGGTAATCAAGCGAGAAGAAAGAACAGCTCTCTGAAATATTCTACTGTTGAGGTTGTGGAATTAGGACTGCAGAAATTGAATCTGAGTAGAAAGGCAGTTCAGTCTTTCACTGAAGTTCCTCCAAAGGCTTCAGAGGATGTTCCCTCTCATAAAAAAACAAATAACTGGTATTATGCACCAAAGGTGTCTACAAAAGATAAAGTTAATTCTAAATTCTCAAAGAAAAATGTGCAACATTCTCGATCAGGGGAGTTTTCAACTGACAAGCTTTCTCGTATTGAGGATGACAACTTGCTTCCTGATAGAACCACCGAGTTTCGAAAACATAATGTCTTCCTTGGAAAGATTGATATTGAGGAAAAAGTGGTTTTACAAGCAAACATCATCAAAGGTTCTTTTGATAGTGTAAATCAGTATTTGAAGATTCAGTTTTACTTACTCCGTGAAGATTTTGTGGGAACTATTCGTGATGATATCGCAAATTTTACAAAAGCTAAGCCAAGGAATACACCGCAAGTTAAAATTTATAATAGGGCCAGATTTATAAGGTATGAAGTGAAGAAGAATAAATGTGGTGTACTGGTTCAGTTTGAACCAAAGAAAGGTCAGAATACTTCAGAGTTCATGCAAGGTGCTTTGCTGGGATTTACAAAAGACAACTTTAAGAATTACTTTTTTGGTAGTGTTTTAGAACATACCAAAAAAGGAGAAGTAGTTGTTAAGATGTTTGATCAGTTCACTGTTGGTGAATCGTCCCACATTGAATTCACAATGATCGAACCTGTTGTGTTTTACGAGCCTTATTTTCATGTGATGAAAGCTCTTCAAGATATTGATGATTGTAACTTCCCAATGAAACGGTACATCATCAATGGTGACAATGTTCAGAGACCACCTGCATATCTGTTGGGTAGGAACATGAAGTACACAATTGGTGATTCTGAAAATGTGCCTGTGCTAGATCTTGCATCTGATAAGTGGCCAACTTCTGAGAAGTTAAATTTGGATGAATCACAGTACAGAGCTTTTCAAACAGCTCTCACTCAAGAATTTGTAGTGATTCAAGGTCCTCCAGGAACTGGTAAAACTTATCTAGGATTACAAGTAGCAGAAGCACTGCTTAACAATAAAGATGTGTGGTATAAGGGAAGCAGTCCAATCATGGTTGTATGTTACACTAATCATGCACTAGATCAGTTTCTTGAAGGCTTGCTGGAAGTAACTAAAGACCTAGTCCGAATTGGTGGTCAGTCTAAAAGTGCTTCTTTAAAACCATACAATCTCAGGAACCAAGGTAAGACGGTTGGCTGGGGATTCTTTAGTGAAAAGAAGTTTATTTCACAAGAACTCCATCATTGTGTGAAGATAATGAAACAAGTTTCCTCTGATTTAGAATCAATTGAACGGAAAGAGGGTATCATATCTCTTGGGTATTTTGCGAGAATGGGTATTGTTACTGAGCAAGAAGTTGAAGCCTTCATTGATGTAAGCAAGAAGAATAATTTTCTATCATGGCTTCTATGCAATGATTATAGAACTCAGAATGAAAACTACTTCAATGTTTATGAAAAACCCTCTACGCCATCACAACCTTTGTATGATTGGGGCGATACCGAAGTGGATGATTATTGTCCAATACAATACTACCTAAGAATATCTGATCTTGAGCAATCAATTCTGGCCATTAAGGATGAGATTCATTATTGGAGGACTTCTGATAAAGATCAGCACTTGGTTCATTCTAGGATCTGGGTGTTAGAGGAACAATGTTTGGAAGTGATGGGCCAGTTAGAGAAGCTGAAATCATTTCTTTCCTTAGAGCATTATGCAAGCAAGACACTACTAGCAAAGTTCTCAAGTGGGTGTCAGATATGGAACCTGAGTTATTCTGAAAGGTGGGCAATCTATAAGCACTGGGAGGCAAAACTTAAAAACAAGTTAAGAGAGATTCAGTACACATTGAATAAAAATGCACAAGAAATTGAAGATAGGTTTCAGAGCGAGCAAGCCAGATGTAATGCAGCCAGTCTTCACAAGACTCTCATTTTTGGAATGACTACAACAGGGGCAGCAAGAAGTAGAGAATTACTACACATGCTGAAACCAAGAATAGGTATTGTATAATTTATTTACTTGGATGAATAGTAATTTAATTTTAAGTATAACAGTGTTCTGTTATGTAGTCCATTACTTTTCAGTGGTATAGAAATACGGCACAATTCTTTAGATCAGTTTCTTGAAGGTTTCTTCTTTCACCAATTTTCTCACATCCTGGTTGGGTCATGGGTGCACACTGTGTCGCAATGTGAATTTGGGCCTTTTTTATGGCTGGATGCCCTTTCTGATGCCAATACTATGTGGAGGAATGTAAGCAGTATGTATTAAGACATATGCAAACATCCAGTCCCTGAGCCAGTGGAATTAACCAGACACTGCTAAAATCCGTGAACTAGACGGGAATCAAACCTGGGAACCTCTGAACAGATGGCTGCAATGCTGACCATTCAGCCAAGGAGACAGACACTTTCAAGCTGCCCCTTTACTCAAATAAAATCATGTTTTAATGACTTAACACCTCCAAGTAGTCCAGCTCCATGACTACATGGTTAGCGTGCTGGCCTTTGGTCACAGGGATCCCGGGTTCGATTCCCGGCAGGGTCTGGAATTTTAACCATAATTGGTTAATTCCGCTGGCACTCAGTTTCATATCGTTTGCAATCTCCATCAATGGCATAGTTACTGTTGTTGGGCATGCAGTTGTTCCGTCGATGGGTGTAGATGATGCAGTTCTGCAATGATGGTGGTTGCTATAGGAAGCCGGTAACTGGGTCAACAGATGGGCCCTGCAATGTGACTTATGATTTTTTGTGGTGATAATCTCAGTTGTACACTTCTCCCGGTTGGGTTGTGCATCCCAAACCAGAGCTCCATTTGTGAAACAGTGTTTTACCAGTGGTAGAAACTTGCAGGTTCCTGGGTCTCCATTCTGATAAGCATGATAACGTGGCAACCCCATATCCGTCAGTTGATGGTTGATGGCTTCCTGCATGAAGAGACTTAATATGTTTAAGTTTCTCAGTGGCACTTCAGGGGTGGCTGACTGTGCAGTGCTGCTACATTTTTTCACAGCTATGGGGCTTTTCTCTTGTGGACTATGGTAGTGTGGCTTATGGTTTGGCATTAATATCTATGCTGAACCGTTTAGACAGTATACATCATAGTGGAGTTAGGCTGGCAACTAGAGCTTTCCGTACTTGCCAGATTCCCAGCCTACTCGCTGTATTGGGAGTTCCATCTTTACGAAGAAGTCAGTAGCAGATACTCCTCTCATATGCTGCCAAAATGAGTGAAATGCCACGTCATTCAAGCTATCAATGCCTTTTTAATATCCAGTACCATCAGACATACAAAAACCGGCTGAATGCCACATGACTCGTCAGGATTCAAACTGATAGCTTGTGTCATGAGTCAGATGTGGCTGTCATCAGTTGCCTTGAGTACGCCCTTAATGATATATCTTCATGGCTAGTTCTGTGGCCAGATATGAGGGGTCTAATAGCAAACCTAACAGTATCCACTCTTGGAGGAAATTGAGCTGACAGTGGATAATAATAGTTCAGAACATTATCTTCTATGTCGTCAAACATTCCATAGCATTCTTGACTTTCTCCCTGTTGTATGAAGGCAGGAAATAATGGATTAATAGTAAACACGGCAATGTCCAGACAACGTTGCACTGCAAGGAAGGCATTCTCCATCACAGCCAGTCATGGAACATCACCGGTATTACGTGACTCAGTCATCTGCTGTAGGTCCTTGTGTGTTTTTTCATTTATGTGCTTCAGTGATTGTGCTACAGTTGTAGCATTTTACTGTGAATACAAGAGCATTCAAGAATGGAATTACCAATGTCTCCAGTATCACCAAGGAATAATGTACAACAGGTGATAGTTTAGTCCGCCTTGTCAATATATTATCAATATTTGATTTTTTTACAATGTTTCACATGTACATGTTTCAGGAGCCTTAACTCCCTTCATCAGCGCTTTCTACATCAATATCAATCTTCTCCAAATCCCAAGATCTAACATCCCTCTGTTTTACATTAAACATTGTAATTTATAATATTAACTCTCACCGGTATAAATACATTGTTCATTTCTTGTTAATGTCTGTTGTAATTTAACACATTCACACATACGAGAACACTTTAAAACACTCATGGCAAGTTCAAATATTCCTCATGTATTGTACAACTCTCACAAATATGTACCGTATCATAACCTTAAAATGGATTTACTAGCCGAGTCAGCCACAGATAAACTGATTCTTGTCACTATTTGAATTGTTGTTACCATTTAAGCATAGGCCCATTAAAACTCAACTATTTTATTGTCAAATTAAAATCTTGTTGATATTAAAATCCTTTCTAGGAAGCACTGATTTAATAATAACTCTAACCCATATATATATATGAACAGTGTGTGTATGTGTGTATATATATATATATATATACACACACTGTTCATTTCTTGTTAACGTCTGTTGTAATGTAACACTTCACACATACTAGAACACTTTAAAACACTTGTGAAAAGTTCAAATATTCCTTCTATATTGTACAACTCTTAAAAATATGTATCATAACATTATTGTATCATGTATTATATATGTATCATAATATTGTTATGTGTCAATACGGACCAATTAAGGACTGATAATAGTCAAATTTGTCGATCACCAAGGATGCAAGAAGGACACCGTCGCAACCAAAGACGTGGAAAAGAAATGTAGCAAAGTGTTTGAGGTTTGTTTTTTTATATTTTTCATTATATTCTCCAAAATTACATAAGGTATTGCAAGGTATGTGTATGATTTTATAATTTCTGTTACATTATTTCACTTCTTTGTAGGTATGGTTCTAAATCATTACCAGAATATAAAAGCCACAGAACTTGAAGACAATGGAAGTAATTTTTCCTGTGGTAGATCATAGCTTCATTCCACCTGAGAGTTTTTGGAAATATTCAAAAAGGCATCCAAAAGAAAGAAGTGATTGAAAATCCTGATGACTACTTTGACATTATTGGAGAGCATGCTACTGTTGTAAAACTAGGTAAAAATTGTGCAGTATATGATTGAAAAAATTCTGTTCAGGAACATTTTAAAGTAACTACATCATGGCACTTCCAAATTTTCAAATACAAGAGATTCTGCATATCAAGAACTAGAACAGGAATTTATTAGTGCCATCAAAAGAGGAGAACCTCACTATAAATTGGATGTAGGTATTTATGCCTCGGTTAATGGAAAATACAAAGGTGTGAAAGTGCTTGTACTTCAGGTAATTCAGGGAGGGAATCGTGTTACGGAAACAAGAAAGCATGACGTCTGAAATTTACTGATTAAACATTACGCAGAAGACTGGAACAACATCAACGGCCTATGATATTAGAGTGATCTGTTTGCAAGGGATGAGGGGCATGAAGCTAGGCCTTGTAATGAAGAACCATTGTGTGACGAATTGAAAAATTAGATGACTTAGAGGTCTGAGGACTCAGATTTAAATCCCATGAGTGGCTGAAATTTGTTTAAGAATTAACGAGACTCTAGAGGCCAAACTGAAGAACTAAATGACTAAAGAGTGTGAGAAGAAAGATTTCAATTATAGAACTGTGTAAAATAATTAACATAATATATTGCTTAACCAATGCATAATGGTGAATCATTTGTTTTCTTTACCACACCAAATCTAGTAGTCTCCATCATTTACCAGCATACCTGGCAATCTCCAAACTTTAATTCCAATTTTCCAGACCACTGAGCAATACATCAGCCTCTAATTATCTCCGAAGGCTTAAAATATATTTCCAGATATTATTTGATGAAAATGAGCATGCACTGTACCTGAAACCGTTTTTGGTTTATATCTCAAAACATTTAAAAGTGGAAATTGCCCGGTTTCCTATTAGACCCCTCATATACAGCTAGATCTACTCTGTGGATCCAAGGTGAACACAGATGCCTCTGTTCATTGGAGTTATTTCCAGGACTTGGTTCACCAGTATCTGGACACATGTCTTCACGGATGGTTCTCAAGACAGGAGAAATTGTTGGATAATCTTCAGCCTCTGATAACAGAAGCACAACGATCTTGCTTGTTAGTGTCTGTAGTGTTAATACTGTGGAACTCTTTGCCATCTCAGAAGCTCTACAGCTTGCGCTGAGTGACGAAAGAGGCTACTTTCTCGTGTGTACCAATGCATTCAGTTATCTGCGGTCTATTGATAACTGTTTCTCGCAACACTTACTGGTGCAGCAGATTCATGTCCCAGCCAGCTTGTACAATGCTGACACTAGAATCACTTTCACATAGTTTCCAAGCCACATTGGGATTGTGGGAAATGAACTTGTGGATCAAACTGCAAAAGAAGTGGTAGTTTTACCTCCTAGACTTATGAGCGTACCTGCTAGGGATATTTGTTCTCAGCTATGGGAATCAGAGGGGCCAGCTATCCGAACTTCAGCAAGCTGAGAGCAATTAAGAAGACGACCGCCAAGTGGTGGTCCTCATTCCAGCCTTTACAGAAAGTGGCCGTAGATATTTGTAGGCTGAGGATAGGTCATGGAGGATCTATGCACTCTTTACCTCCTAAAGAGGAAAAACAGTGTGTTCTGGTGCCAAATTCACCGTGGCCCACATCCTCACAGAGTCTGTTGATCTCTCTGATCTAAGACGGAACCTTGGCCTACAGGAGACGCTGGAACTCGTACTAGCCAATGTTGAGAATACTGCCAATCTCGTCATTCACTTTGTGTGAGAGTGGATTAATCAAGGGCATATAAATTTTAAGTGTTTTGTGTGCATTTTGGCTTATAAAATATTTTGTTTTTTAAAACATTCATTTTCAGCCCCATATTTTATTTTCATTTTAGTTTCCACTTAATTTGTTCAGAGAAGATAATTACCTAGTTGTACTTCATGTTAAAACAAAAATTGCCGCCACCACTATCCAGTGTTATGGCTCGAATTTCTGACGTCATGTTTTATCCTGGTCTTGTATTACAAAATTGCATTCCTAGTTTTTGTGAACATGCTGACACAGTTTTTATTGGTCATAAAAATGTATATTTCACTTTATTTCATCATTACATTTTTTCAATCAATTAATCAATCACCACCTATCTGCATTTACGGCTGTTGCTCAGGTGGCAAAATTCTTATCAATTGTTTATCATGTTTTCTTAAATGATTTAAAAGAATCTGGAAAATTTTAGATCATCTTCCTTGGTAAATTATTCCAATTACTAATTCCTCTTCCTATAAACAAATATTTGCCCCAGTTTGTCCTCTAGAATTCCAATTTTATCTTCATATTATGATCTTTCCTACTTTTAAAAACTCCATTTAAACTTATTCATCACCTGATGTAAATCCATGCCATCTCTTTGCTGAAAACTCAGAACATACCACTTAGTCGAGCAGCTAGTTTCCTTACTCCCAATTCTTTCCAGCCTAAAGATATTAACATTTATGTAACACTACTTTTTTTGTGTGCCTGAAATCACCCAGAATAAATCACACTGCTACTACTTTTTTCTTGCAGATCTCACCCAGAAGGAATCTTGCTTCTTTCCTTTGGATATTTTCCAGTTCTTGAATAGAGTAATCCCAGTGAGGGTCGCATACACTTGAATCATAATCTAGGGGACTTATTTGTCCTCTCCTTACTGCAATCCCTAGATATCCTCATAACCTTGTGAAGAGATCTGCAACTTTTATATACAACCTTGTTAATGTGATTACCTCAATGAAGATCTTTCCTTATATTAAAAGCTACATACTTACAGTGATCCCCATTAGATACTTTCACACTAACACACTAATTAAAACTAAGTGGACTTCTCTTCTCTTCTTATTGAAACTTACAACCCTGTGTACCAATATACTGTTAAGAATAAAACTCTGTCTGTTTTATTACTCTAATTTATTTCAGGATTAAAACTCTGTCTGTTTTATTACTCTAATTTATTTCAGGATTAAAACTCTGTCTGTTTTATTACTCTAATTTATTTCAGAATAAAACTCTATTTTATTACTCTTAATTTATTTCAGGATGACCCAATATACATACTCTTTCTAACAATGAATGGCCGCACTTACTAATTGCTGTCTATTTACAAGTCTCGGCTCTTCTCACACAGTGGGTGGTCTGGCTCATTGCTACCTGAGAGAGATTTAAAACCTGAGTGATTGCATTCACCAGTCTAGCCACCCCGCACAGCAATTTCATACAGACAGGTGGCTACTTGCCGCACAACACACGACGATTGTTCCTTAGTTCGTTTCCAGAGACAGTCCAGTAATTCACACAGTCACATGCAGTGAAAAACTAAACAGCAACAGCTCAACAATATTTAACAGCGACTATTAACACAGATCCGATTCGGCACGTGCACGCGCCCACCCACACACACAGTCTTCAGTCCAACTACTTGCTGGACACTCCAACACAACCACCACCACAGCTCCTCATTCAGATCTCGGTGGGACACTAGCAACAGCCAACACCTCGGTCGCCCTCAGCCCAGCCACCAAACCCCCAAAACACACAGACTCCAACACTGAGTCCTACAGCGACTATAACACGGACTCCACCATGGAGTCCAATGCTGACCGACTGTCTGTGACTAGCCTCCCTTTTCATGTGTACCAGAATATTCGCGACATGGCTAGAGACGGAAGATTCTTTTTGTATCTCCCAGAAACTCGCAGGTAAACCAGCCGACCGAGAACAATACATAGAAAGGCCGGCTGGGAGATCCCCAGTCATCTGACTCGCTGGCCCCTTCCAGGAAGTGCCGAAAGGGGCTACCGCTGGGCTGGCATGTAATAAAACCATTGTCTGCTATCCATCTCACAACTTGGTCGAGGTCTGTTTGCAGTCACCACAAGCCTGTAATTTATTTTTCTATACAGCATATCATCTGAAAAAAAGTCTAGAATGCGGGCCCAGCTCTTTACTCATATTGTTCATATTTGACCAAAAGAATGGTATAATAGCATTTTTTTGTTCATATTTGAATTGCTTTTGCTGTTTTCCAAGAATTATTCACATGTTTTGTATTAATAATACTAAGAGATTCTGTGTATGGTTCGTTATTTTGGATTTCCTTCCCTTACTGTCAGAATTATTTTGTGGTTTAATGAATTTGAAGGTAACAGGATTTACGAGCAGAAAATTTTCAGAATGAAATGGAAAGAGGGATGTTAGGAATGGGCTAATTTGCTGTTGGTCTGATGATCGAATAAAAAACAAGTTTTCTAAATTTTTGTACAATATTATATTTCTTTTGCATCATAGTTCCAAGATTTTAAGCCATATCTCAGTATTTTTTGGGCATAATTTCATGCATATTAGTAGTGCTATAGGTCATAGAAATCCAAGGAGGAAGAAGTAGAATCTAATCTAATTTCTGTTCTTCTTGTGGAGCATTACAAAATGTTCATAAACCACTGGCTTGCTTGCACAAGTGCCAGTCACTTATACTGTAGTTATTTGTGCCCGAAGGTACCTTGACGAGTGGAAGTAGCAGTCTTTTTAATTAATTTTTGGCTTTTACATGGTTCAAACTACCACTGGAAGGTGGGAAATGTTTATTGAAACATTCACTACCAGGAACTTGACGTGCAGAAATACAGCCTTATTTATAAATAATTATTTTGTTTCATACTGCTTCCATGTATGTTCATTAGTCTCCATGAGAAGGGACAGATGACAATCTCAAATTTACTAATGCCAGAATATCTACATAATTTTTCACATAAAAATATTAATCATTATACATGAAAGAAATGATATAAATTCACATTGCAAAAAAACCTAAACCAAGTGGTCACACACACTTGAGAAGCCCCCCCCCCCCACCATCTTGTGCTACAAAATTAATTTTCGTAACAACTTTTCATGCTATTTTCATTAGCGCATAATGAATCCCACAGGGGGATACTCTGACATTAGACATCTGGAATGTAGGTTAGGATAATCGTCATTGTCCAGTTTCATTCAAAAACAACTCTGTCCTCACATATGTCTAAACACTACTGCAACAATTTTTGTACATATTCTTTCATTTGTTTTCCAAATCCTTTCCATGCCTTTGCTCTGAGTACACTATCATAAGCTTTTTCTAAATTAAGGAATGTAATCACCATATCTCTTCTGTATTCCCTATGTTTTTCCATTACCTGCCTCATACTGAAGATGGAATCTAGTGATGATTTTCCATTTCAAAAGCCATAAAAATCTTCTCTTTGTAATTGTACTTCCACCTGTTTCCTCATTCTCAAATATTTCTGCTACCTGAGAGACAAGTGTGATTCTTCGATAATAAAATGCATATCTTCTTGTCCCCTTTTTTAAATATTGGTATATTTCTCTTATACTCCAGTCGTTTGGTACTCTTTCTTTCCAAATACATCTAAATAGCCTATACAGCCATTGTAGATCAATGGGTCTTACTGCTTTTATCATTTCCACACACAATTCATCCAAACCTGCTGCTTTTCCCACTTTCATTTGTTTGACAGTAGTTTCCACTTCTTTCATTATGATTTCACTATCGGATTCTGTCTTTGCACACTATATCATCTTGTCTATACCCCTTCTCACATTGCGGAGATCATCAAAGTAATCCTTCCATCTTTTCCTTATCGTGTCTGATTGTGATGTTCTCTCCTTTCTTCCCATTCTCCTGCTTTGTGTACTCTTTTCCCTCTTCCTTCTTACAAGTCCATATAGTATCCACTTACTGCTATACACATCTTCGAGTTTTTGTGTAAATCCTTCCCAGCTTTTCTTCACTTGCTATTTTCCTGCACTTTCTATTAATGTCCTGATACTTTCTTCCTTTTTATCACTGTTCCATACTTGCTATGCATTATTTCTTATTTTCACTGCCTCTTTTTCCCACTCATTCCACCCTGGGGTTTCTTTATCTTTCATTCAGCTATTCTGCCACAAATGTGCTGTGCACAGCTTACAGATGGTCTCCATCAGAGGCTACTCCTGGCAAGGTTGTTACATCTAAGAACTGTTCTACAGTTTGCGCTTTCCACCAAAAAGTAATCAACCTTTTGCTTTGTCCTCCTGTTTCCCCATCCATATATTGTAATTTTTCTACTATTCTTCCTGAACCACATTCTGCTCATTCTTAACCCACCTCTCACATAAAAATCCAACTTCTCTCCCTCTTCATTCCTCTTTCCATTTTCCAAATGTCCAATTACTTCTTCCAATCCTTTTCTGTTTCATCCCACCATTGCATTGTCTCCCATGAGTCACTTCCACACCCTTTCTCTCTCTCTCTCTCCAGTGTCTCCAGGAATTTGTCCATATCTTCTTTGCATCCAGTCTGGGGTCCATGCACTTGCATACCTGCCAACTTTCCCGATTTAGGCGGGAGACTCCCAATTTTCGACAGTTTTTCCCGCCTCCCGATTATTCTATTATTTCTGCTGATTTTAGCTTATTTTTTTTTGAACTTCAAACATTTGTTTTCAAATCCCGCCACTTCAGCTTTGGATTCACAATTAAGTATTTATTTATTTTCCACCTAGTCGATACAATGATTGCTTAAGGCAATTTTTAATGGTCAAAAGTGGTACATGTTTCGTATATTATCAACATCTTCAGCCACATAACATTGTTTAGATGAAAAATATATAAAATTGACAAAGTAATGCTTTGTACGCCAGTGGCTGGAAGTCCTTCGTACATTGGCCACTTTCAAATGAAATATCGGCGTTTATGAATATGAGAAATGCGCGCGAATGTGCGATGTTTATTGAAACCTGTATATCGCGACGAGTATATATCAATTGTCAATCTCTCGTTCTCGCGTGCTATGTTCGTGTTCGTTCACATTAGTCTAGTCTATTCTAGAGACTAGTTGCTAGATTTGGAGTTTTTAAGTAATTTCAAAGATAGCGACTAGTGAATTTTCTAAAGATTTTAGGAGCCATTTGAAGACAATTCTCGCAAATTTAAATTTATTACTTGATAAAAAAGAAAAGCATAACGCTTCACATAATCGTGCGGGCACATGATGCAATATATTAATCTATGCATTTGCTAAGTAATGGCTTCTAAGTGCATTACTGATTCACATGTGTGAAGCACGAGTTCATACTATTTTCGGAAGGCTTATCTGAGACCGATCATCTCACTCACATACTTCCTGTGGTGGAATAGAGATGCGTAATTTTTAGCCTTGTAGCCTCGTATAGCAACAGTCGGGATAGGAGACAATAAGTGTTATACGATAGTACTATATTGCGCAAGACACGTAGAATAAGCAGTTTTGACCAATTGTATCTCCTGATTTTTCCTGATTTTCAGATCAAAATCTCCCAAATTTTTGTTTTGTAAAGTTGACAGGTATGCACTTGGATAAAATCCATTACTCCATTCTCTTTTCTTAACTGTATGTTTATTATTCTATCACTTATGTTGTCTGGCAGCCCTGAAGTTGGTTTTCCATGGTTTCTCAGTTTCACACCTAATCCTGGTCCTTTTCCATCCTTCTGTTGCTGAAAACCTTTGATGTGTTAGTGAGACATTAAACAAGGGAAGAAAAACCTTGCATAGTCCACTTTTATATACTGTCTGGCCGTATATATTGCTACGATAATGAGCAGACCACATAGCCAGTGTCTCAACATTCAACATCGGATGTTGGGTGACAGTAAATAACCCGATCCCCTCTGTGAGCGGATTTAGGTGGTGTGATGGTTCCCTCAGTGTAGGAAATGACACAGGAACCCATCAATTAGTGTCTGACCCCTGGTTAGGGCCAACAGCAAAAGGTGTCGGTATGCCATGTCAGGAGCAGCCTGACACCTGCTGGCAGTAGCTCTACAATACTTTGAGAATGGCGACACCATTTTGATAATAGCCTAAAATGAAAGTGGTACTTTTAAATCGGCATCAGAAAAGGCTAAGGTATTCTCCGGAAGCGACTTGCAGTTCTAAAGACCACCACACACAGAAAGCTAAGCTAAGCTACGCTATACTATGCTACGCTAAGCAATGCCAAGCTGTGGTGTGCTATGACATGAATAAAAAGCTAAGCTAAACTATGCTAGGCAGCACTTTTATTGTCTCGCTGTTGTAAATAATCAATTACTCTCTCTGCACTACTGCTCGGTGGCATGATTTTTTTCGAAGGGGTTCGACTGGCTGAGATTGTGTAGGTGTGGGGGCAGACGGAACAGATGATAAATCAGATATATGTGATAGGGAGTGTTGGTCATCACTAGAGCCCGGATTTCCATGCAAATGCATGTTTTTAAATAAGCTAGCTACACTTCTCAAACTTTGCAAATATTCGTTTTACGGCTTAACAATTCCAAATAACCGTTCTCTTTCCGTGCAAGTTTGTATGTTTTGGCATTTTTCGGAGAAAATTCATGCATAATGCATATTTGGAAGATTTTGGATTTAATAGCGCATATTTGGACGTTTAATATTGCATAATATGACTTTTATTCTGACTTTGATGCATATATATTGTTAACTTGCAGCATAGTGCATTTTCTGAATGTTAGTTTGCAGAATTTGGGACAATTTTTCACGTTGTAGGCTACAGTATGTCTATTACTGAGAGACGGAGAGAATGTATTCCTGGCATCCTATGTGACAACCATAGTTAGTAGCCTATATACGGTACAGGTCCTGCAGTATAATGCAATTAACCAAACACTTTCTTATCTGTTGCTTGAGTAAACAGTGAGGTAAGTCGGAAGGCCCCACGTCGAAATCTAATTCTTAAGAATAAGGTGTCCCACAGTTGTACATTGCTATAAATTGAACCGTAAATTGTGCATTAATCATTGAAGGCTCATTTTTTGTCTGTTAGACGAACAAAAGATACCTTGTATCGCACTTCTGTGGTGCAGCGTTACTGGGATAGCAGCTTACAAATTCTGGTTTTTCATTGAACCCTCTACCGTTGTTATTCTGGAATGTCCTACCCGGAACTCTCAATCGTCACACGTCTGTGTTATCGCATAAAGCAATCGTTACCACTTATTGAGGACATTCAAATGTCTGCAATCATCGCATGGAGAAACAGCTGCCGCAGATAGAGATAAGTTGAACAAACTAATTCGTTCAAATCCTGATTTTGAATTTGTCAAGCTTATAAAAGGCGTATTGTGGTGAAAATGCAAAGGACGTACAATTTGACCTCACTTTGTCCAAATGTCTTCATTGAATTATGCATCTATCACTTCTCGTGACGTAAGTATGTGCTGAATGATAAACGGATGAGCTTAAATCAAGACAATTTGGAGAAATTAGGGTAGTTTTTGTTCATGTTTCAAAAGGAACTGAATTTTGATAGTGCATATTTTCCAGTTTATTGTGCATGTTTTGCCATATGATAGTGCATGAATGCATGCATATTTTGAGATTTGATAGTGCATGGAAATCCGGGCTCTAGTCATCACATTCCGGATTCTCACAGTTATCTCTTGAAATCGATATGTTTCCTGCCTGTTAGTGTTTGAATGTGTGCTGTAAGGAAAATTAAGCTATTAATACACATCCAAAGTATATTAAGAAATGAAGAAATGACATGGAGATCTGTTTATGGAGAATGAACATATTGAACTGTCCTAGTCCTTGTGCTTCAAATGCAATTATCCATGTTGTTCATTTTATTAGTGAAATGTTTATAATGTCTTAGCTGCAAAACATAACAAATCAAGACCTTCTTATTTTCTTATAACCTCGAATGAATTACTTTTGTTTTAAATTATAATATACTCAACATATAAATTCACTTATAATTTCATCAATTTTTAATATTTTAAAAATATTTTAAATATTAGTCATACTACGTGCGTTAAAATGAGAGCTCACCTTCTTGTAGAAATATAAGGCAGAAGGAATTCCATTTGTTTGTGGAATATCCACTCCTTCATTTTTTCCCTTCCTGTCCACTTTTACTCTCTTTTTGTCTCGTTAGTGCCTCCCTAAAACAGTCTCTCAGTCTTTTTCATAAGTTTTAAAGTTCTTTACCTAAAACAATATATGCTATTATTTTACTTTTCACTTTCTTAGTAACTGTTGATATATTTAAGAATATGGCATTCAGTTGCAGAACAGGCCCTTCAGCTGTATCTGCTAAATTGTAAATAATGCACGTCAAGCCATGCATTCTTCTCAAACAATTAGAACTGTCAAAATCGTGATTTTATAGCTAATTAATCAATTGTAGTCTACTTACAACAATTTAAAGTACTGAAGTTATTTCCTGCCAACAGTTTTCCTTTCTTGTCAAATCTCTGTAGTAATTTGATGACATAACATAAAGGCAGGGATATCTTTTCACCTCCTCAGTTAGTCGTTCTTCTTTTGGCCCGTTATCCATTGTATTAAAATCTCGAAGTACTATACCAGAAGAGACTCACACGACACGACTAAACACATACGACAGCCCACCAGACCAACTGCTCAGAAATGAAAAGCGCATGCACCAGGCCAGCTACAGCCAAGAAAATCTCCTGCCTAGCGATCTGTCTAGCTTAGCTTAGCTTGGCATAGTATAGCTTAGCATAGCGGCCTGTGTGTGTCATCGTCCTTAAAGGCATTGGGTGCAATATTTTTCACAACACCGCTTAGCTTAGCATAGCTTAGCCTAGTTTTCTGTGTGTGGTGGCCTTTATGCTGGGATAACTGTGAGAACTGGGCAACCCGTGGAGAACATTATGAAGGTTTTAATAATAAACCTCATGTCACTGATTGGAGAATCGGACGAGGTGATGGATTTCATGAAAAAGGATAATATAGCTACAGTACGATGTGACGAGTAAGGTTAAGTGGACAGAAAAAGGAAGGAAGAAGTTGTAGGGATACACTCTCTACTGGAGTGGAGGATGTAAGGCAAAGAATGGAGTGAGGTTAATATAACCAACCTTATCCTATACGAGGATATTCTTATCTGTACTAAATTCTGTGAATTTGGGCAGTGTTCTTACCACTCAAGATGTTTTAATTGGTTATTATTTATCAAATATAACCACATAACACATTCTCTCCCCTCCCTGCTGAACAAAGTTAACGCCTTTCACCTTTCTCTTGACCCCTTCATAGCAAACAAAGACCACAAGAACATTTCACATTGTTTTCCTGTAGCGCTCAATGAATCCTACAGCAGGCTAACCTGGCACTAAACTTCTGGAATGTGGGTTAGGTTATTTTAATCTGTACTATATTTCTTGAATTTAGGCAGTGTTGTAGTCACTTGATACGTTTTAGTAGGTTATTATTTATCACTAAAAATAATGTCTTACAAGGTTTTCTTTAATTCATGTCCGCATTTTGATTAAGATCATTACCATGCATTTACTCCCTAATACACAAAGTCAACCTAATATCCACAAACTTAATCATAATACAGGGCTTTATTTTTAACTCTTGACCAATGAGAGCATTTTCCTTCTCTGCTGCCAGGCGTGTGATAGCAACAGTCCTGTCTTTGTAAGCCAGGCTGTTGCATGTGATAGCGAGTGCTCAGTCAAGGAAAATTGTTCATTACAACAACACATCTTTGTGTGTAAAAAGTATTTCAAATACAAATCAGCTCATCACATACGTGTTGTATTTGTGAAGTGTTGATCTCTTTCCCCCCTCACTCCCCAGATCTAATGGTGTTGGAATCTTTCTTGTGGGGTAGACTGAAAGAAAAGGTTATCACACAAACTAAAAGGAACTAAAAGAAAACATTACAGTCAAAGGACTCGCTCATGCCTGTTAGAATGTGCTTTCCAGATACAATGCCTGTGTAGCCCAGGAAGGATGGCACTTCCAGCATTACAAGTTATGAATCTCATTATAAAACCGTATTGGATTTCAGAATAAGAAGTTATTATATTAATAAAAACCACCTTTCCAATACACAATAGTGCTTTATATTTAGGATAAAATCATTAATAGATATTACATGTTTCGCTCATTCTTATTGAGCATCATCAGCTAGAGATAACTTAATCCATGGTGGGTCAGGGCCCTGATCCCGGTATATAGCGAAGAAGCACAAGGGTAAGCGCCTTCTATTATTATTTCCTTACAGTAGTACAGCCTTTAAAGTCCAGCAACTGACACACATGCTCTTCTTCTCTCTTCTTTTTACAGGATACACCCGCTTTATGTTTTTTCACCTACATGATCAGTAGTTTTCCATTTGAAGCCCAATATTAATACACTACTACACAAAATGTTAGAAACACAACGCGAGGAAGTCCCATAAGGTTATTTACACCGATCCAGACGACGTTTTATCTATCAGTGCAGTTCGTTTTTCAACCAATATATGTGATTTTAGCATTCCTCATCATGTTTATTTTATGAAACAACATCATAGTTCATTACAAGAGCTCACCCTTATGTGAATAACTGTTTTTAATCACAAACAGTGTAATGCCATTGAGCGAAGATTTTTATGGTCATTGATTTATACAAACAATTAATCACTACATATTATAGTAACATTTTCATGTCATTCATTCCACTTACATTTTAAGCAATTTTAACGATCAATATTTGTTTTAATAGACATAATATAATCTTATTGATTATTTTTAAATTGTTAAAATTCGTATTTTGCCGGGCTGAGTGGCTCAGACGGTTGAGGCACTGGCCTTCTGACCCCAACTTGGCAGGTTCGATCCTGGCTCAGTCCGGTGGTATTTGAAGGTGCTCAAATACGTCAGCCTTGTGTCGGTAGATTTACTGGCACGTAAAAAGAACTCCTGCGGGACTAAATTCTGGCACCTTGGCATCTCCGAAAACCGTAAAAGAGTAGTTAGTGGGACGTAAAGCAAATAGCATTATTATATTATTAAAATTCGTATTTTATCAATGTAATATTAGACGCTATATACCGGTATCAGGGCCCTGACCCACCATGGATTAAGTTATCTCTAGCCGATGATGCTCAATAAGAATGAGCGAAACATGTCCTACTTGTAATATCTATTAGTGGTTTTATCCTAAATATAAAGGACTATTGTGTATTGGAAAGGTGGTTTTTATTAATATAATAACTTCTTACTTCCAGCATTTGTTATAAGGTAAGATTGTATTGTATACACAGTATTTCAAGTAGGGTGGTGGAGGAAAAATGTTAAAAATAAAGCCCTGATTAACCAAGTAGCACTTCCCCTCCCTTTTCTTCTGAACAGAGATTTTGCCTACTGCTTTTCTCTTACCTCCTACATAGCAAACCTCAACTGGAGAAATGGAACTGGTTTCAGTTCAAACGTAGTTGTTGTAGTTGGCAGTTTAAGAAAAGTGCAGAAAACTTTCTCAAAGTTACTAAGGTGTCAGTGAAGACTTCTGCATTCATAACTTGTCTCAAATGTTCATAACATCAAAAGTTCACAATTATTGACAATTTTACATACATACATACATACATACATACATACATACATACATACATACATACATACATACATACATTATCATTATAGACTGTTATGCCTTTCAGCGTTCAGTCTGCAAGCCTATGTGAATTTACTAAACGTCACCACAATCCTCAATTTGCAACTAGTGTTGTGGCGTCATTTAATTCTATACCTCTTATCTATAAATTGTTAGAAACTGAGTCTAACCATCATCGTCTTGGTCTACCTCTACTTCTATTACCTATCCTCCATTCGCCTCACATGACCCCACCACTGAAGCCAGTTTATGCGTACAGCTTCATAGAGTTCATTACTAAATTAGCCTTTATCTCCTCATTCCGAGTACCCTCCTGTCATTGTTCCCACCTGTTTGTACCAGCAATCATTCTTGCTACTTTCATGTCTGTTACTTCTAACTTATGAATAAGATATCCTGAGTCTACCCAGCTTTCGCTCCCGTAAAGCAAAGTTGGTCTGAAAACAGACCGATGTAAAGATAGTTTTGTCTGGGAGCTGACTTCCTTCGTACAGAATACTGTTGATCGCAACTGCGAGCTCACTGCATTAGCTTTACGACACCTTGATTCAATCTCACTTACTATATTACCATCCTGGGAGAACACACAACCTAAATACTTGAAATTATCGACCTGTTCTAGCTTTGTATCACCAATCTGACATTCAGTTCTGTTGAATTTCTTACCTACTGACATCAATTTAGTCATCGAGAGGCTAATTTTAATACCATACTCATTACACCTATTTTCAAGTTCCAAGATATTAGACCGCAGGCTTTCGGCACAATCTGCCATTAAGACCAAGTTGCCAGCATAGGCCAGACTGCTTACTACATTTCCACCTAACTGAATCCCTCCGTGCCATTTTTTACCTTTCAGCAGATGATCCATGTAAACTACGAACGACAAAGGTGAAAGATTACAGCCTTGTCTAACCCCTGTAAGTACCCTGAACCAAGAACTCATTCTACCATCAATTCTTACTGAAGCCCAATTGTCAACATAAATGCCTTTGATTGATTTAAATAATTTACCTTTAATTCCATAGTCCCCCAGTATGGCGAACATCTTTTTTTTCCTCGGTACCCTGTGATATGCTTTCTCTAGATCTACGAAACATAAACACAACTGCCTATTCCTCTCGTAGCATTTTTCAATTACCTGGCACATACTGAAAATCTGATCCTGACAGCCTCTCTGTGGTCTGAAACCATACTGGTTTTCATCCAACTTCCTCTTAACGACTGATTGCACCCTCCCTTCCAAGATGCCAGTGAATACTTTGCCTGGTATACTAATCAATGAGATACCTCGATAGTTGTTGCAATCCTCCCTGTTCCCTTGCTTATAGATAGGTGCAATTACTGCTTTTGTCCAATCTGAAGGTACCTTACAAACACTCCATGCTACTCTTACTACTCTATGAGGCCATTTCATCCCTGCCTTCCCAAAGAGGCCATTTCATCCCTGCCTTCCCACTATACTTCACCACTTCAGGTCCAATTTCATCTATTCCTGCTGCTTTATGTCAATGGAGTTTATTTACCATCCTTTGCACTTCCTGCACCGTAATTTCACCAACATCATTTTCCTCCTCCCCATGAGCTTGGCTGTTCGCAACACCACCAGGATGATTTCCTTTTACATTGAGAAGATGTTCAAAATATTCCCTCCACCTCTCCAGTGATTTCCTGGGATCTATTGTGAGTTCACCTGAATCACACAAAACACTGTTCATTTCCTTTTTCCTTCCCTTCCTAAGATTCTTTATTAATCATTACTGTCCAGAAATGTTTCCCTGCTGCTTGATCTAGCCTTTCCAGGTTATTACGAAATTCTTCCCACAACTTCTTTTTGGATTCAACAACTATTTGTTTCGCTCTGTTTCTTTCATCTACTACGTACAAATCCGTGTCTGCCTCGGCCCTCGTTTGGAGCTATTTCTGATAAGCCTTGTTTTTACGTTTACAAGCTGCTCTCACTTCATCATTCCACCAAGACGTTCGCCTTTTCCCATCTTTACACACAGTTGTTCCTAGGCATTCCCTTGCTGTTTCTACTACAGCATCCCTGTATGCCACCCATTCACTTTCTATATCCTGAACCTGCTTACTGTCTACTGTTCGAAACTTCTCACTAATCATATCCATGTACTTCTGTCTAATTTCCTTGTCCTGGAGATTTTCTACCCTTATTCGTTTGCAGACAGATTTCACTTTCTCTACCCTAGGCCTAGAGATACTTAGTTCACTACAGATCAGATAGTGGTCTGTATCATTGAAAAATCCCCGGAAAACTTGTACATTCCTAACAGATTTCCTGAATTCGAAGTCTGTTAAGATATAGTCTATTATGGATCTGGTACACCTAGCCTCCCATGTGTAGCGGTGAATAGCCTTATGCTTGAAGAATGTATTCGTAACTGCTAAACCCATACTAGCACAGAAGTCCAGCAAACGCTTCCCATTCTCATTTGCTTCCATATCTTCCCCACATTTACCAATCACCCTTTCGTATCCTTCAGTTCTATTCCCAACTCTCGCATTGAAGTTGCCCGTTAGTACTATTCTATCCTTGCTGTTGACCCTGACCATGATGTCACTCAATTCTTCATAAAACTTGTCAACTTCATCCTCATCTGCACCCTCACATTGTGAATACACGGAGACAATTCTAGTCCTGATTCCTCCAACTGACAAATCTACCCACATCATTCGCTCATTTATGTGCCTAACAGAAACTATGTTGCGTGCAATGGTATTCCTGATAAAGAGCCCTACCCCATACTCTGCCCTTCCCTTTCTAACACCCGTCAAATACACTTTATAATGTATGTCTTCTTCATTATCTCCCCTTCCCGAATATCACTTACTCCTAGCACATCCACATGCATCCTCTTTGCTGACTCAGCCAGTTCTACTCTCTATCTTCCATAATCCCCATTAATATTGATAGCTCCCCATTGAATTCCATTTCGTTTGCCAAGTTGTTTCCAAGGAGTCCCTCACCAGTCAAATGGGGGTGGGACTCAGTTACTCCCATAGGTCCGAGGCTTGCTTAAAATGTTCTGAGCTCTGTAAATTCATGAAGCAGGATGCTACCCTACTTGCACATAGTCCAAGTGAGGATCTCTCCTCTAACGGGTTATGGACCCCCGGTGAATTGTATAGTCCTAGCCGCCTAAGCTCAAGGAGGGCCATGACTCGGAATATGTCCAAGGTGCCCACTCCCATTCCATAGCAACTGGTATCCCGATTCTCGGGACCACTTACTAGGCCACTCAGCCGTTGCCCATGGTTCACGAACTAGGACCCACTACAGTAACCCACACCATGAACCATGACAATTTTACACTATTTAAATAATATTAAACATATATACACATGGTTAAAAGTGATTTGACTGGGCGAGTTGGCTGTGCGGCTGTGAGCTTGCATCCGGGCGATAGTGGGTTCGAATCCCACTGTTGGCAGGCCTGAAGATGGTTTTGCATGGTTTCCCATTTTCACACCAGGCAAATGCTGGGGCTGTACCTTAATTAAGGCCACGGCCACTTCCTTCCAACTCCTAGGCATTTCCTATCCCATCGTCATCATAAGACCTATCTGTATCGGTGCGATGTAAAGCCAGTAGCAAAAAAAAAAAAAAAAAAATTTAAAAAAAAAGTGATTTGATAAGAGCCTGGGGATGTTGCTATAGAATGAAACGTGTCATTCTTCATTTATTAGCATTTTTTTACAGGTTGTTATAGTGTTACTAATTATTTTTTTTACAGGCTGAAAAGCTTTCAAGTTGTATCATAGCGAATTGAAATAGCAAGTGAGAGTACTTCGACTCACTTCCTAGTACAGCAATAGAGAAACTAGTGGCTAAAATGCGGAGAATTGCCACTGCAGCATAACAATCACTTTGGATGCATAGGTCGCATTGTTTATACTGGGCACACGTGTTTTACTTGGTGTTTCAGGAGTGATTTTTTAGTATATAGACCATATTTGGGAATATAGTGAGTGTGAAAATGCAGTCGAGCTCTTCACCGCAATGGCGATCTGATTACAGGTCAGATAAACATGTCTTCTCACTTTCTGAAAATGAGGAGCATTTCTCTTAAGTAGACTAGAGCAATCCCAAGTAAAGACAGGCTGCTTACACTTTTCTAGGATTTGCGAGTGTCGCTTTTTGGAAGATCTCATTATAAAGGTAAGACTCGTTCATTGTTAATGGGGAAAAGTTGAAATTCTGAGAATAAGGTGTAGCACAAAGTCAGGAGCTGTCCCACACATTTTTCCAAACTTACTGTCCTATGCAAGAAAGTCCCTGAAAATTCAAAAACCCCCATTGGTTCAAAATGGATCAAAAGTTATTTGAGGACATGCTGGCAATGAAGCAATAGCATAGAATATAATTAACTCAATTTGTCCTCTACATCTAAAATACTTAGTAGTGATGATACTGTAATAATAATAGAATCTCATCTCAATTTGCCCTGCAGGCCCTCTAGGCCTACATCTAAAGTAGCTGATAGTGACTTTTATGCTTCTAAAATTATTCTAAATTTGAGAAGACAGGTAGGAATTTAGTCAAAACCAAAAAGAAATTAGCTGCATGCAGAGCTAAATTCAAGGAGATTGAAAATAAGGTCAGTGTGTCAAGTGAAGCTGAAGAGGTCTTATGTTCCTTAGCAAGAAACAAAAAAATAATTGTAGACTCATTGCTCAAGGAATGTAATACCAGCTCCAAGGGTATGTGCTATTATATAAAGATTCCACACAGGCCAAAATTAAAGAAAAATAATCACGGACTGAGAAAATGGAATAACACAAGTGAAACTTCATGAAAAAAGTGTTTCACTTAGCAGACTACACAGTGGGAAAAAAGTGAAAGATCTGTCAACTGCTTAGATTGTGCTTGCACCCTTCATAGTGGACAGCTACCTGAGTCTTCAATAACCACATTTAGCGGGATTGAGTTGCTCAGACGGTTCAGGCACTGGCTCTCTGAGCTAGTTGGCAGGTTCGATCCTGGGTCAGTCCGGTGGTATTTGAAGGGCCTAAAATACGTCAGCTCTGTTGGTAGATTTACTGGCACGTAAGAGAGCTCCTGCTCTTCTGGCACCTCGGTGTCTCCGAAAACTATAAAAGTAAGTTAGTGGGATGTAAAAAATTATTTAAAACATTTACCCTTATTAAAGGTTATGGCACAAAGAAAGACATCAGATACTTGAAGAGGTCGTCTCAGAAAAATTGCTATCAGAACAAAATTAATGGGGGAATAATTTTTTTGCATATTTGTACAGCTTAGACTTTATTGTTGTTGGACTGCATACTTTGGATGCAGCAGTGATCACTGATATGACCTTGTGGGGAAAATTAATGTTTCATAACATTAGATGTTGCTTCCTCTTCCATTATGAAGGAAATGAGGAAATAAGGAAAGAGTTACCATCATCCAAATAAGCTAAATTATTGCAGAAGTTCTCCAAGGTTTTGGACAAGTGACTCCTTCATGAGAGAGTTAAAACATTTTGAATGACTTAGATAATGTGAAATGCATAATAGTTTCAACTATATCTTAATACATTGTAAATCATTTCAGAATTACTGATGTTCAAATCTTTTTGGAGGATAACATTAAGCCACTAAATTGGTGTTAACCAGCTTCCTCTATTCAAATATTCCTGGTAGGCACACACAAGGCACATGAAAGGAAATTATTCAAAGGTCATTCTGTCAAATGAATGTCTTCGTTTTTCTTTCATGTGTGCTAATTGTATTAATGTGAGCAGCTTAATGCTGCCATAGCTACACTAGCGCAGTCTGCCATCACCTATTAAGTATGATAGAGCACTCATTTTCTCTTTCCATACACAGTGGTTGTATTAATTGATAAATTAATACGATTAAATTTGGAATATTTAAGTTAAAAATAGTAATTATTGGCGTCATACCTTATTAAAAATTTATGTCAATTGTTTGAAGTATGTTTTGACATTCCAAGCAAGCAAAATATGTCCAAAGTTATGTCTATTTCATCTGTTGCCTTCATATTTTCATTTTTAATGGGTGCAATTCTGTGAACTTAGATGGTCTTTGAAATCAAAATGCACTTGCTGATTAATGTAATGCGTCCCTCCACCCCCCACCCCCCTCGCCCTCTAGTCCTTCTCTCCTGCTTTAATATTCAAAGTAAATGCTAAAAATGTCTGTCCTCCCAGCTCCAAATAAATACAGTTACTCTTAATCCTATCAAGGGGAGAGGTGACAGTATTCCAGCATTAAGTCATCAGTCTTCACACACAATCTCATGTAAGCCTAATTTACCAAAGGTATTCTAACAAGCCTGGATCACAAACTAAAGTCCTATTTTTCCCTTTCACCTCCATTGTAAATTGAGCTTACATGAGACATATTCCCAACATTGGCCCCATCAATTATTCTACTGTTACGGCTCAAGCTTTTAAAACTTGTTTTTCTTTTTTCAGTGATTGTGGAAGAGGCAGCTGAAGTCATGGAGTCTCATATTGTAGCTTCACTGACACCATACTGTGAACATCTGATTCTTATAGGTATGGTTTAGCATTTCTATTTCTATTCCATAAAACTAAAATCATTAAGATGGGAAAAAGACATTCCAATTGCTTTTTGTTTCAGGTGAGATAAGCATCTCATTGAATTTTAGTTGATGTGTCTGTCTATGGGTTTTTCTTTTGTTTCATCTTGTAAATGTATTTTCATTTAATTTCACACACACACACACTCTCTCTCTCTCTCTCTCTCTCTCTCTCTCTCTCTCTCTCCTTTTTAGACTATTATGCCTTACAGTGTTCAGTCTGAAAGCCTCTATGAAATTACTAACAGCACTTGAAAGTCAAAACAGTTCTGTGATGCAGGTGGAGAAGATTCGCAGTTCACCTGTTAACGGCCCCGCATCACAGAATTGTCGTCAGTCCATAGGCTGGTTTGGTGCAGCTATCCATGCCACCCTATCTTGTGTTAATCTTTTCATTTCTATGTAACTACTTCATCCTACATATGTTCTTATCTGCTTGTCATGCAGGTGGAGAAGATTTGCAGTTCACTTGCATCACAGAATTGTTTTGACTTTCAAGCACTACTTTTACCTTCAGTTTTTTAAGGACTTTAATCTCTTTGAATGACATGTACCATCTTTCTACATTGTTCACTATGTGTGCGTAAATTGTTTTCTTAACACCACCACTACCTTTGATGACATACAGCTGTTAGAACTTCATAACGAGTGATACACAACTCTAAAGATTCTTCAGTATCCATAAGTTATGCAATATATCCAACACATCGCAGTACAAGGTATCAGAACTTCATAACGAAAGAATTACAAGTCTCAAGATTTTTCAACATCCAAATTGATCATCTTGAGTTCTGAATGACAGCTAAGTGCATTAATTTATGCATTTTATGCATTATCTGAAACTTTTACCACAATTGTGACTATTTCTTCTTCATGTTTATAGTGTCAAATCCACTATGTTTTTGCGACTTTTTTTTTTTACATTTTCTATGAACTATTTGATACATTGTGCAACTCGTGCTTTTGGCTGATGATGACCCTGATAATGGGTCAAAACTATTACCTAATATATGTTTCTTCTGTAAAGTAACCCACTTTATTTGAATTTGTATTGTAAAGGTGGAACTATTGTAATTTTAATAGTAGAGTGTATTCACCATGTGGGGGTGCAGATGAGGATGAAGTTGACAAGTTTTATGACACATTGAGTGATGACATAGTCAGTGTCAGCAGCAAGAGTGGGATAGTTTTAATGGGTGATTTCATTGCAAGAGTTGGAAATAGAACCGATTTTTAATTCAGGAAACTGTTAGGAATGTGTGTTTTTCCAGGGATTTTTTTTTGATATGGACCACTATCTGATCTGTAGTGAACTAAGTATCTCTAGGCCTAGGATAGATAAAGTGAAATGAATCTTAACAGGTGAACTGCGAATCTTCTCCACCTGCATCACAGAACTGTTTTGACTTTCAAGTGCTGTTAGTAATTTCATAGAGGCTTTCAGACTGAACACTGTAAGGCATAATAGTCTAAAAAGTAGAGAGAGAGAGAGAGAGAGAGAGAGAGAGAGAGAGAGAGAGAGAGTGTGAATATGTGTGTGTGTGTGTGTGTGAAATTAAATGAAAATACATTTACAAGATGAAACAAAAGAAAATAACAGTAGAAAATCTTCAGAATGAGGAAATTAGACAGAAGTATATGGATATGATTATGAACAAGTTCCAAGCAATGGACAGTAAGCGGGTTGAGGATATAGAAAGAGAATGGGTAGAATAGAGGGATGCTGTAGTGGAAACGGCAAAGAAATGCCTAGGAACAACTATGCTTTGTCCTGGTTTAAAACTACTTGATGGACTGTACTTAAATTTGGCAAGCTCTGCAGTGAAATCAAATGTGAAGCAATTCGCAGGCAAATGTATGCCTGGGAACCTCAAAAGTGAATAAGCTGAGTGAATGGTTAGTCCTATTACACACTGGAGCAGGGCAGCTGCAATTAAAATTCAGTTTGCCTGAAAAGGTTTATATCAGTTTACTTTGTAATTTAAATAACTTCTGAGAAAATAATGTTTTGTTGTTTTGGTGCATACTTTTGAGGGTTGGAGACTGACATTCTTACTTTGAATGAATAAAATAAGCCACCTAATGGCGGAAGATGTACCATTTAATTTAATTCAAGAACCGTTACACACACATTCGTGTGTGATTCACAACACCCACTCACCCTCTGCCCTTTTCTCTACTTTACACAGTAAGCAAATACAAACCATATATAGTACAACTGGCTGTGCTTTAATTTGAAAACGGTACACTAGCACCTTGTGTGAGCCTGTTTTATTTTGAATGTCTGAGATTGGCAAGGGACATAAATAGATTTTAAAAAGTGATGAAACAGAAGCAGAAATATAATGTGGTCAGCTATCATAGCATGGAGGTTCACTGCAAGATACTGCAGAGAGAGAGAGAGAGAGCCATCTGTCCTCCAATGAGGGTGACCATTTGGATCCAGAAAACAGTTTCAATTTTAATGTAGTTTAAAAATATAAAGAAATGAAAACTGAATCATTAATGCTGTTATCTTCTTTTTTTCCAAGGTTGTTAGTGGGGGAGGAACGTCAATCACATTCTCAAATACAGATGGAAATGAATGATTTGCAGGGAGTCCCTCAGTATCTGTATTACTATTTTTTCTAACTCGCAGAATGGAACTTTCAAGTTTTGTAGGAAGTTTGATGTCTGACTAGGGACTTGCTCCGAATAGCAGGCCTCTGACTATCCACCGATCGATAGGTATTTTATACTTAAATGAAAGGTAGGGCAAGCATGGAACATAAATAGCTTGCTTTTCTAGGTCCACATTCCGAACCTGATTAAGGTCTCTTTCAAAGCGAATGGTGAGGGCCATTGCTTTAATGTCCTCTCTGTTGATGGCTACGATGTCCGTCCTCCGATTAGAGTCATCGGTAGAAATACAGTGAACCTCCTCGTGCACCTCCCATCCACGGTGTCTCAAGCCTTGAGCAATCGACGTTCTTACACGGTGGTGGCGATGGTTGTGCATTAGTTCAGTGCTCCGGCAGAATCCCAGCACATGTCCAAGGGTTTCTGTCTCGTTGCAGCCATTTTGGCGGCAATGGGTTGTGTTGAATGACCTACCGGGAACCGACCTGACTGCGGTGAGGTTGCATGTCATCTTCACTGCATTTATGTATTCAGAAGAGGACAGAGGTGATTTATGAGTCATCCAGGAGTTTGCTTTCGGGCAGTCTGAATATAACACTACTCCTTTTCCTTTATGTGGTAGCTGGCACCACGACTGAAACGATCGATTTCTCATAATTTCACGTAGTTTTCTTGTGTCTTTGGGGGGAGACTTCCTTTCTTTTATGTCAAGTCCTTGGAGTGCCATATCTTGTTCTTCAGGTAACTTCCTTACGTATGGTAGATGAACGTCCTGAACATGGTGTAAGCGATTACAAATATTGTAATGCTGTATATTGGCTTCCCATTCTGCGCAAATTATTCCCATCCCTCTGACCTTTCTGGCAGGTTTTACCTCTCGCTCGTTCGGAGCCTTCTTGTTTCTTAACATTCTCCAAGTTATGACAGATTTAGTGATATGTCTTGGAAATATATATAATAATAAATAAATAGTTTATTATTATAGGGACTAACCCCATTTTCTGTATCTTATTCCTAAAATAATTTATGCTTAATGTTTTGAAGTTCTTTATACTGAGTACCTATAGCAAATGCCATTCCTTTACCGATTGATTCCCTCCAAAACTTCTGCTTAATTTTCCCAGTAATCATATACTCAATAACCAATGACCATGCCAAGTCTAATTTTCTCAACCTATCTGGGAAGTGGGAGAATTAGTGATGAGTAAGTCAATTGGTCAGTGATTTTGATTTTATATTAATTGGTTCTTTCACAAGTTACTCAATCTGAAAATTACTATTACCATCCCAGCAATATAAATTAATTTGTTCATCTTCGTCACTTCATAGAATGTACTTCTTATGGAATAAATTATGTAGTCTGGTTTATTGTTGTCATTGAAGGAGTATTTCTTACCTACATTCCATATTATTTGTAATTTTTTGTCATGCTAAATAATAATAATAATAATAATAATGATAATGATGATGATCATATTGTATGGGCTCAGCTACAGTATTCAGTCTGGGATGATTTAGACTCGGGCAATTATTGCTGTTAATCAAGTAGACTGCTCACACTAGTATCAGTCTTGGATAACCAGCTGGTCTTGACTTGGACAGTTTTAGTATCTGTACTTCTCCTTTAGTAGCAAAAAGGATATAGTTTCAGACAGCTCTCAGAAGTTTATCAATACTTTCAGTATTCATTTTGAAGTACAGTATGTGTAAAATCATTCTTCATCCTTCAGGAGTTGGGAAATCAATGTACAAAATTCTCCCAGTTCATCTCTCAACATGTTTATATCCTGGTCCCAAGTGTTGCTGCTTTTTTGCCTAAAATGAGAATGTCATCAGACACTCTTGGCACGGAAATACATAAGCTGAATAAATAAATCAATCCATTATCTAAAGGCTAAGTCTTGTCGCTGCAGCCACATCCCACGATCTTCAGCAGTCCTTTTCATCGTGACATAGGAAACAAAACCCAGCTGAGTGATTATGTTCCTAAGGTATGAGAGATGTGGTCTTCCTCTCGACTTCTTCCTTAGGACCTTTCCTTCGAAGATATTCTGGAGAAAGGTGTCATGTCATAGGATGTGTCCAAGAAATTTAGCTTTCCTCCACTCTATTGAATAAATTAAGGTTCGTTTCTCATCAACGTCATGCAAGATTTGGATATTAGTCATTTTTTCTGTCCAACTCGTCCTTGTCAGTCTTCTCCAGAACCACATTTCCGCAGCAGTGATTTTGATTTTATATTAATTGGTTCTTTCACAAGTTACTCAATAACAAGTATGACTCACCTGGTGCAGGTCTTTCTACTCTACGCTCATCAGGGTCCTGCATGTCTAGGTGTGAGGAGAGATGATTATGGTGGTGGTGGTGATGAGATAGGGTGAGGGTGAAACCGAGTGTCGGCACATATTCTATTCCTGTCGAATAACACCAGGGTTTTTGCTCAACGTTTAATGTTCCCATCTGACGGATTTATTTATTTATTTGGCGTATGATGAATAATGACAACCTATAAACTATTTACACAACCAGTGAAAGATGAGTACAAAGTAAATACAAATTATCATATCTATACAGTCAAAGAAAGCAATTTACAAAGTTTGAAAGTACAAGAAGAAAACACAATATATTTACATCACTATCCACCTATCAACTCTGACAGTTCATAATATACACACTGAGTGCGAGTGATGTACATGTCACTAAATGTGAATGTCCAAACCCGCCACCCACTTCACTGCTTCGGGTGTTGCTGAGTTGAGGTCTTCCATGGTGCCAGTGAAAGCATGGAGTGGACATTCCTGCACTACATGTTTCATTGTTTGTCGAACCTCCCCACAATCACAGTATGGAGAAACTGACCAGCCTCAGGTGTGTAAAGTAGATGCTGTTCTACCTACTCCACATCTCATGCGGTTTAGTCTACTCCAGGTGCAACGTGGCAGATCAAAGCCTGCCAGCTTTGTGGATGGGTTATTAATATCCACTATTGCCCGAGGTGGGGATAAAGACCACTCTGTTAACGATTTAGAGGTGGGGTTGCATTCGCTAGATGTTATCTCCACGGCTGTCTTCCAAGCAGGCTGGCGAGACTTTAGGCGTGTGCATTTCTGTCTGATATCCTCATGAACAGGTAGACGTTCATTCTTTAGCATTCTGGTCCATAGCTGAAAAAGGGCCTTTTGTCTCCTGATATGTGGAGGTAGTATATTGCTGAGAACCGGTAACCATTGGGTCGGTGTAGCACGAAGTGTACCAGTTATGATTCGCATGGTTTGACAAAGTTGTGAATCTACTAGCTGTGTGTGAGCACTGTTAAGCCAGACACCAGAGCAGTATTCTGCTGCAGAATAGACTAAGGCCAGAGATGTTGTCCTTAATGTGTTTCCATCCGCTCCCCAGGAAGTTCCAGCCAATCGTTGGAGAATGTTATTACCACTTTTTAGTTTGTTGGCGGTTTTCTGCAGGTGATTTTTGTACGTAAGAGACCTGTCCAATGTTACTCCTAAGTAACTGGCATTGGCACAATATTGTAGTTCATGGCCCTTGAAGAATACCCTTGGATGGTGGTTTGCTTCTGCGTTGTTCAGATGGAATGTAGATGTCACTGTTTTCTGTGGATTGGGATGAAGGTACCATCTCTGACGGATGAATCGCCATCAACAGCATCGTATGCCTTCACTCCACATGTACACTGTAGAGAAATTTGGAATTGAATGTAGGATTTTGGCATACAATGTAGTAAATTGAAATTGTGTATCATCAACTCTCCTACTCCGCTGGTTAACATTTTGATGGTGTCATTTTTTCCACCCACGGGCCTTGAACTGGCTAACTGCAGTGTCAGACCATATACACTTGAAACCTTAATGATCATGACCATCAGGCAGTTATTTTTATTGGAAATTCATTCTGATTGCTGCATGTATGCTCCTTTTATGATAAGATTAACACTTTATCCATTACCTTCGTTTTTGTTATATAAAACCTGTCCCAAAATGCACAAAAGAATTTCTTCCTTGCAAAACTATTATAATTTGGAAGAAAGTGTAAATGTACTTTTGTTTGTAGAAAACTGAATTCTAAGTACTGTTAGTGAACTCCAGTTTTTAATAGGGCTAACAGTTTAGGTTTGTATTCACTTTAAATTGTCCCAGATACATAACTTTTCTGACTTGTTCTGCTTCTTGGATAAGCTAGTTTAGTTTTGTGTAGCCCGTAATAATCTGGAAGAAGTAAGCTTTTGAATAATGAGAGAATTACTGAAATCGGTCGACTGATTCCTGAGACTACCCTTCATATACAAACAAACTTGCAAACTTTCTCTCTGTAATATCTGAATAGTTGATATAGGATGATTGATGGAGTATTCAGGTAGCTGTACATAGAATACATTGTTGGAATTAGGGAGATTGTTTACCCACACATAAAAGTTAATTAATTTTTGTATTTCACCAAACAGGAGATCATCAGCAGCTGCGACCTAGTGTCAATGTACATAGGCTGCGGCTTCACTTTGGATTTGATATTTCTCTCTTTGAAAGGATGGTGAACAATGGATTGAACTGTGAAACACTGCAGGTTCAGCATCGTATGAGGCCAGAAATCTCACGTCTCATTGTACCCACCATTTACCCTAAATTGGAGAATCACTCTTCAGTTTATAATTTTCCCCCAATTAAGGGTATGACAGCAAATGTTTATTTCCTGTCTCATGACATTTCTGAGGATGAGGTAAAGTATTCAGATTTGCATTTGTTATTTTTTCTTACCATCTTTTGTGACCTAACTATAAAAAGAACTTTTAAGTTAAAGCCACTTTATTTTTCTTTCTTTACGTTACGAACATTGCTAGCCGATGGATCTAGAGTTATGGAAAACTGCTCATGAAGTTCTGTATTTACTCATCTATAAAATTCCCCTCTGTAGATATTCATTGCTAAAACATTAAGGGTGTTTTTTATGATTACATACCTGGTTCAAAATACAGGGTGTTACAAAATTATTGGTACAGACTTACAGGTAATGAAGCAATGAAGAAAATACTAATAAACATAGGTCAGGAAACCAACAGTTTCTAAGATGTGATGTAATCATATTTGCAACAATTATATTAATTTTTGTTCATGCTTTATGCTCCAGGTACTGGACTCCACATTGGATGTCAACAGTTTCTGGTACTTTACATGTAACAAGCTTTAACAGCTTCATTTTAGATAAAAACTCATATTGATTATAAAATCAAGTAGCAAAAATTTAAGAATAACTTAAATATCATATTTAAGTGGCCCGCCTATTCAATACATATATAATTTCTTAAATCTAGTACATGTTTCTTCCCCTAAGGGACATCATCAGCTAGAATAAATTACAACAATATATCAGAATACAAAAATTACATTAATAGATTGGAAAGACAAATTTAAAACACTGTTATATGCAAGGACATTAAAATTATTAGCAAACGTTCATAAAGTTGTAAGTCATATAGTCAATAAAATTGGTTGAATTGTTCATTAAGCTCTTAATGATAAAGTTCGTGGGAACTAACAATCCTCCTGTGGGTGGGGGACGCATATGAAGAATACACCCCGGTATCCCCTGCCTGCCGTAAGAGGTGACTAAAAGGGGCCCAAGGGGCTCTCAACTTGGGAGTATGGGCTGGCAACCACAGGGCCCTTAGCTGAGTCTTGGTATTGCTTCCACTTATTTGTGCCAGATTCCTCACTTTCGTCTATCCTGTCCAACCTTCCTTGGTCAACTCTTGTTCTTTTCCGACCCCGACACACCCTTCGTGGCCCTTGCCTTTCTTTGTCCGTTACTTCATTTTTCGAATTGTCGGATGACTACTTTTTTCTTTTTTCTCTTTATCTACCCCCTGTGAGTGGGGGACCCAGACGAAGAATACACCCACGGTATCCTCTGCCTGTCATAAGAGGCGACTAAAAGGGGCGACCAAGGGATGATCAAGTTAGAACCATGAAACTATTTGGTGATTAGTACCACCACGCGGGGAACACCATGGGTCGCCTTTACTTGTGCGTAGTACCACTATGTTGGGTACCAAATAGGTTTGTGATTAGTAGCAAACGTGGGCACAATGGCTTTTACAGTACCTGTGATTAGTAGCACTATATGAGCGACACCATTGGATGAAGGAACCCATGGTTCTGGCTTGCCTATGATTAGTATCCCCTATATGAGGAACACCACGGGATAGTACGAGTCCCTGTGGTTAGTACACTTAGGTGCTGAACAACAATTTACCTATGACAGCAATGACATTTACAGTAAGATACAAAAGTTGAAAACTAGAAAAGCAGCTGGAATTGATAAGGTTTCAGGGGATATACTAGACAATGAGTTGGGATATAGTACCGTATCTGAAGTACTTGTTTGATTATTGTTTGCATGAAGGAACTTTACCAAATGAATGGAGAGTTGCTCTTGTAGCCCCTGTATATAAAGGAAAGGGTGATAGACATAAAGCTGAAAATTACAGGCCAGTCAGTTTGACATGCATTGTATGTAAGCTTTGGGAAAGCATTCTTTCTGATTATATAAGACCTGTTTGCAAAATTAATTACTGGTTTGATAGAAGGCAGTTTGGGTTTAGGAAAGGTTGTTCCACTAAAGCCCAACTTGTAGGATTCCAGCAAGATATAGCAGATATCCTGGATTCAGGAGGTCAATTGGACTGTATCGCGATTGACCTATCCAAGGCATTTGATAGGGTAGATCATGGGAGACAACTGGCAAAAATGAGTGCAATTGGACTTGACAAAAGAGTGACTGAATGGGTGGCTCTGTTTCTAGAAAACAGAACTCAGAGAATTAGAGTAGGTGAAGCTTTATCTGTCCCTGTAAAAATTAAGAAGGGAATTCCTCAAGGCAGTATTATTGGACCTTTATGTTTTCTTATATATATCAATGATATGTGTAAAGAAGTGGAATCACCAGGCGAGTTGGCCGTGCGCGTAGAGGTGGGTGGCTGTGAGCTTGCATCCGGGACATAGTAGGTTCGAATCCCACTATCGGCAGCCCTGAAGATGGTTTTCCGTGGTTTCCCATTTTCACACCATGCAAATGCTGGGGCTGTACCTTAATTAAGGCCACGGCCGCTTCCAACTCCTAGGCCTTTCCTATCCCATCGTCGCCATAAGACCTATCTGTGTCCGTGCGGTGCGACGTAAAGCCCCTAGCAAAAAAAAAAAAAAAAAAAAGAAAAAAAAGTGGAATCAGAGATAAGGTTTTTTGCAGATGATATTATTCTGTACAGAGTAATAAATAAGTTACAAGATTGTGAGCAACTGCAAAATGACCCCGATAATGTTGTGAGACTGACAGTAGGCAATGGTATGATGATAAACGGGGATAAAAGTCAGGTTTTGAGTTTCACAAATAGGAAAAGTCCTCTCAATTTTAATTACTAAAAGTAATTACTAGAAGTAAATAAGTGAATGTTTGTTTTTATCAGTTCAAGGAGGCATTGCATATTGTTTGTTCAGAATGTTATGTGGATGTGTTTTAAACCTTGAAAGTTATAAAGCCATCATGTCCAGAGATTTCTGCTGGGTGCATTGAAACAACATTTACAATTTTCCAAAGGAAGATTTTTCTCATCATACAATATAGTTTTGACTTACTGTACAACAAATTTGAAGGACAGCAACTCTGTCACAATGGCAGCTTTTTCATTTGAAAGCTAGAAAATACTATCACTACCATACGTAAAATCATTTCAGAGTATTACAGATTGATTTTTATAACAACTGTATGGAGGAGTTTTTTGAACATTTTCGACCTAACACCAAAACGTTCTGTTAAGTTGAAAATTGACATCTATTTCTTGAAAAAGTAACTGTTTTTGAGGAAAAATATCCATGCTTTTCACTAAAAGATATCACCAATTTTTGTTGGTCCCATTGATTTCTAGTAATGTTCATGTCTCACTTTCACTTCTCTGTTATGATCAAAGAACTGTGTATTTTATTTTTTTAAACGTGTGCATGCACATATCTGTTAGAAATTATTCTTTAAATATTTTAAAAGAGTGGTATGCAATATATTGTATAGTCTATTTCTCTTATTATGGAGTGAATTGCTAAAAGTGTAATGGAATGTACATTTTCTCTTATAGATGAGTGAAAGTCTCAGCCATAAGAACAGTCATGAAGTGATGTTCGTGATCATGCTTGGTAGACACTTGGTACTTCAAGGATATGAACCTTCAGAAATCACAATTATTACCACATACAAGGCCCAAATGCTCTCGCTTTCAAAAGTATGTATGTGGATTCAATTAGTGCTTACTTAATGAAATATATTCTTCCATTATTTTGCATGATTACAGCTTGTAATTGTGAAAAAACTGAAAAGAATTGTATATGTCTAAATGTAGTCATTGATGAAGTTTCACTGAACAAATTTTGGTAGTGACTGGTTGAATAGGTCACAATACCTGCTTTTAGGGAAATAGTTTGTCAGTTTCTTCACTAACCAAAATTTCACTACTGTTTGCTGACAAAAGTGCCATTCTCAATCTCTAATATACTGCTCTCCTTTTCATCGGTATCTGACTCAGATAGTGTTGCCAGATGTACGGTTTTCCCCAGAACAATATATTTTTTATCATTTTGTTCCGCGTATGGTGCACCCTTTAAACTGCACACCCAATGTTCCGTTTTTTAAGTATTGCGGTTTTTGACAGTATCGAAATAGTGCGCGGTTATGATCAAAGTATTCTGTATTCTGACCAATGATCAGTCATCACAGTTGAGAAGAGCACCTCTGGCAATGTGCTAGCGGTACTAGTGGACATGTAGAGCATGAGTTTCCGTTCTATTCTTGGGTTGCATTATCAGCAGATGCAGGACATGTGTTAGGTAAACAACAGCTAGGTTAACCACATGGATTATTTTGAGTGATACCCGTAATGGATAAATTTATAAACAAAGAAGAACGGGAAGAGATCGATGAAGTTGAAGAGAAAGACACAAAGAAGAAAAGGAGGTTGCAGCAGTATCGTTCCATCTCGGAAAATGATTTCCCAGAATTACAGCACGTTGGTAAAGTAAATACCTACATATTTCACACTGACGCTGTTATATTATTACCAGGATTTGTAAATACAACCCTGGTCACTTCTCTTAATCATGGCTATGGTGCCTAAATTTAATGCTATTTGTCAAGGAAAAGGAAGTGTTCCTTATTTGTTATCTGGAATAGAGCGAGTGTTCCTAATTTGCCATCTGGAAATCTGGCAATCGTAGTTTCAGAAGTACTGTAATAATAACTTGTAAAATTGTTCTTCATTGAGCGAACGATTTGACTCCGCCGTTATTGCTTACAAAACACAACCTGAGAATTATTTATAGATTCAGCAGTATAGATACAAAAATGATGTTCAGTTTGTATTGATGGATAACATCAACTCCGCATAATTCAAAAGCAGAAAGACAAGAAAGAGAGATGCCACCATATGTTGTATTGTAGAAGTAGGATTGTACATGTACCGTACGAGCATAGTAACTGATATATAAATCTTCTAAGTGTACCAGTATATTCATAGGCTGCAAGATGTATGTGGTCGTGAATGTACTGGTATGTGCGTAATAATTAAAAGGTTACCTGCTGCCTCTGCCAAGCTTTTAGAACACAAGTTTAGACAGTTTGTTATATTTCTAATTGATGGCATGCAAATGGAGGAGAAACTTTCTACAGGGCGTGGAAAAACTTTGTTTCGTAAATTAACATGGCAGAGCATTGTTCAGGCTCCATGAATGTTTGTTTTGAGGAGTAGTAAACATGTTCCTGCACTTCGTTTTCCCGCTTGTTCCTACAATGCCATTACGGTGTCTTGATGTTTTGGGTGATAGTGCAATAGAAACCCTGATAAACTTGAATTCATTATCTGACGTGGATGACATGATGATGATGATGATGATGATGATGATGATGATGATGAATTATTTCTACTTCTCTCTAATTCAGGTGTCCCAAATATGATATTAACACACTCTGTTTACCCAAATGCTTCGAACTTTATCACATGAAGTCAAAATTTTCTTAATTTTACTGTAGAAAAAGTTACCTTTATAATCACATTTTGTCTTTTAGATAGCATATTAATAATATAACAATTTTAAATGTAAATGTGAAAAAAATATCAATGCACGATTTGAAATAAATGGAAAAAATAAAAAGCTTCAAAATGTGATAAATAAGGTATTAGCCCCCTTTCGTGTTTCAGTGCTGAAAATAAGAGAATCAGATGAGTTCAGAGGTAGTTCAGGATACAAAAGAATAATTTATCTACTTTAAAAAATCAAAGTTATAAATCCTCAAAATATGGCTAAAATGCTCAGTATACAGCAGTTAACATCTATATATATAAAATAAGAGTTTTGTCTGTACATTGCTCAGAATTTGAAAAGAATGGTATTTCTGTATCGATCATGTCCACAGTAACAAGAAAATGCACTTTTTACTTTTCTGTAATTTCTGTCTGTCTGTCTGTCTGTCTGTACACGCATCACTAGAAAACGGCTAAAGAGAATTTAATGAAACCGAGCTCGATAGCTGCAGTCGCTTAAGTGCGGCCAGTATCCAGTATTCGGGAGAAAATAGGTTCGAATCCCACTATCGGCAGCCCTGAAGATGGTTTTCCGTGGTTTCCCATTTTCACACCAGGCAAATGCTGGGGCTGTACCTTAATTAAGGCCACGGCCACTTCCTTCCCACTCCTAGCCCTTTCCAGTCCTATCGTCGCCATAAGACCTATCTGTGTCGGTGCAACGTAAAGAAAAAAAAATTAGTATGCTAAGTCAGGGAATAAGTCGCTACAATCTAGGCTATAAATAATTTTATTCACGCTGAGTGAAATGGTAGTTTAGGGGAAGGCCTAAAATTTAATTTTCAAATATTTATGTTATTAGTGGTCCTATCTTGATAAAAACTGGTATAAAAAGTCGCAGAATGAGCCACTACAATATAGGCTATAAATCATTTAATTAACACTGAGTGAAATGGCAGTTTAGTGGGAGGCCTAAAATTCAATTCTCAAAAATTTATATTATTAGCGGTCATATCGATAAATACTACATAACCAAAGTTATATAAAATTAAATTTCCAACCATTTATGTCTTATACATTTTTACCATACTGGCTATGATAACACATATGTTCATGAATTTGTATTTTTGTTGCTAAGTCCATATAAACGCCAAGTCACAAGAAAATAGGTAAACAGAATTTAATGAAAATCGGTATATAGAGTCGGGAAATAAGAAACTAGAGTCTAAACTATAAACAATTGTATTCACCCTGGATGAAAGTGTAGTTTTAGGGGAAGGCATCTAAAATGTAATTTTTAAATACCTATGTCATTGGCCCTATCGAAAAGTACTAAATAAAAGTTATAGAGAATATAATTTCCGGTCATTTATGTTTTATTCAGTTTTAATGTACCGAATATGATAAGGGTGGTATTTCAGAGTCAGAAGAAAACTACATGTGAAGGACTTCAATATCGAAAGCGCATAACATTGATCAACAATAACATGACATTGACAATTATTTTTGTGATGTTCTTTTGCCTCTTATGCTGCCTCTCAACTCTGATAGATGGGATTACTGCTGCGTACCGAGTATAATAGCCTGACTGAATGTTGGCGGGAAATAGCCAGGGAATTAGAAAACTTTATTCTTTAGCATGCCATTTCTCTGGTTCATACATTTTCTGATACAGCTGGTATGTAACACACAGTGGTACATCATAGTATTCTAGCTATTCGATCCCTACTCTGACGCGCTGTTTTGATTGAGCAGTGGCCATACTTAAGGCAGAGGCTCACTTAGTAGTAGTAGTAGTAGTAGTAGTAGTAGTGGTGGTGGTGGTGGTGGTGGTAGTAGTAGTAGTAGTAGTACGGCATGGTCTAGAATAACAGAGCCTTTTCTAAAGAAAACATTCTTCCTCTTCATTTTTATTAAATTCTACATTCATTTTATTCCAAATTAGCAGTGAAGAGGCGGTTTCTCCTCTGGCTTGGAGGAAAAATTTGGCTCCAAGCCAGATAGATTTTTCCGCCGCCAGTGTAGTAAATTGATACTTTCTGACTCATCGGTACTCCTAGGAAACAGATTAGTAAAAGGGCATAGTTTTTGCCCTGGGAGTCGCCACTATTCGACCTTCTCACCACCGAAAAGGGACGAAGAGTGTTCACGGCCCACAGCAGTCTGCGCCTTGGTCATTCCAGCTCTGGAACTTTGGACTGTTAGATCGGCAGCGCAGTCCTGTTTGTTAAAAGTGAGAAAATGTGTGGTTTTCCATTTGATCTAGTATTTCATATGAAAGCATTGCTTTTTATCGCGCCATTCCTACTGACGTCATTGTAATGTATGTTCATTCCAGTTCGGAAAACCACTAAGACAGTCTTTCTGAGGATGTAAAAAGGCAGGTGGAGAGTGAGTGTCTACCATTATAATGAAAGTTCCCCAACCTGACTGTGACTGATGGTATGCAAGCAGGTCTACCATTACAGTGAAAATTCCCTAACTCAGTCTTCATATGAAAAAAGATGTTTGGTGACTTCCCCGTCGCGTTTCTATGGTATCGCTAAGAGCTATGCAATTTCATATAATCTTCCTCACAACGTGTACACTACCTAGCCTAGAATTCTGTATACAATGTAGAATTCCATAGCGAAGCACAGGTACATCAGCTAGTGTTACATATATGCCAGTGTTCAGTGTGTTAAAGGAGTGTTAGAGGGTGATTACTTTTGGATGCTTAAGTCCCAGACACACTAGTGTTCCCTCCTGTGGGGTCACATTAAAGACCTAGTGTATGAAACCCCAGTTAAGAGTGAGGAAGACCTAGTCACATGGATTGTCAAGGCTGCACATCGTGTCCAAGAAGTGCCAGGAATTTTCCAAAGAACGCTCAAATCAATGTCGCGTTGGTGTGAATTGTGTCACCAAGTTCGAGGGAGACATTTCGAACATCTGCTCAGAGGTACTGTGCATTTTTTTTTTTTCATTGTCTTCAGCTAAAATGTAAACAAAAAGCAAATGGTGTGGCACATTTATGTTAGAGAGCCTGGGAGGTTGGCAGACAATCTCAAATATTTAAGCGTGTGTAGTGCTGAAACTAATTAGTGCAGACCTGTGGTTCCTGTGTTCACAATACTTGTATTTGTACCATCTGACACTCCTTTAATTTATAAAGGAAAGTTTTTGCACATCCTATATGATCAGTCAGTGCAGCTTTGTATAGTTTTTTTTTTTTTTTTGCTTAGTTTCAATAATTATATTATATTTTAATATATTCTAAAATCAACCTATGAACCAAGGTATATTTTTAGATCTTGTTCACAAGCTGTGAACCAAGTTTGTTGTAATCTCATTAAAATTTATTTTATTTTCTACTTTACTATTATAAAAATTAACTAAAGTTGCATGTTTTGACTTTTGAAAAAAACCCATTTTTTCCAAACTGATTTTCTGCACTTTTCTTTATGTATCTAATGATAATTATGCATAAAATTTGTACTTCCAATTTTCAGGAAAGAGACAAATATCTTCAAGGTGTAAGAGTTTCAACTGTTGATGATTTTCAAGGCGAAGAGAACAAGATCATACTGCTGTCTCTGGTTCGTAGCAGTGAAGGTGGACAAATTGGTTTTCTTAAGACTGAGAACCGCATATGTGTTGCCCTTTCGAGAGCCAAGGAGGGATTCTACATGATAGGGAACATGAAGAATCTGACTAAACAGAGTGGTATATGGAAGGAGATTCATGAGACACTGATTCAGCAAAATGCTGTAGGTCCTAGTCTGTTAGTGCAGTGCCAACATCATCCAGAACAAATGAACAATATTTTCTCTGCTGATGACTTCCGTAATAAAGTGCCAGAAGGAGGGTGCAGCTTGTTTTGTAGTAAGCAGCTTGAGTGCAGTCACAAGTGTCCCTACAATTGTCATATTGTGGATATGGAACACAAAGACAGGTACACTAAATTAATTCATTAACATTCATATGTGGCACTTAAAAAGTAAGTTGATTCTTTAAGGTACTCAGATATTTGAGGTCAACGGCCCTGTATACTTAATGTTTTAATGTATAACTTATGAGATAATTGTTACTTTCATGTCTGTCCATGATCCGGAGATAAATAATATATGGTTGAAATAGTAAAATGATGGAAAACTATTTCTAGTTTGGCTGGCTGTTGGGTTTGAACTCGAATGGCTCTTCAATCTTGGTCACCAACCTGGTCGGTAATTTAATCCACTGTAATAACACGGTTGGTTTAAAAATAAATGTAAACTGAAGTAAGAAAGCCAGAGAAGATGAATGTACCCAGCGACAGATGTTGATGGAAGGAGCAACAATGATGGAAAAGTACAAATATTAGAACACAGAAGGACAAGTAGAAACTCCACAACTTCACACACTATCTTCTTCCTCCGTTCTGATCAACCCCAGTTCTGACGTATCTAATATATCTTAGATTGTTTTTGATTCATTTCTGCATCTGGGGGAGGGACATTAATGGGAGATCCTTGATCTTAATAAAAAATTAGGCTGGAAACTTTCATGGCTACAGTATTACTGTAAGGGTTATACATGGAGGACAGTGATTCTTCTACACTGGCAATGAAAGTGTGTTCTTGGGCTGAGTGGCTCAGGCAGTTAAGGCGCTGGCCTTCTGACCTCAACTTGGTAGGTTTGATCCTTACTCAGTCTGGTGATATTTGAAGGTGCCCAAATACATCAGCCTTGTTTTGGTAGATTTACTTGTCCAGTGAGCCATCTGGTGATGAATGAACGCACCACTTCCACTTCCATTATAATGTCTAAATTCAAACCTCATTGCTTGAGAAAGCTTTCTCGTGAACAGTCGAGATTTTCTTCTGATGATGCAGAGCAAAGTTCTCAAGGAATTTCACCTTATTTTCTTGACATGGCATAAGCCCAAAAACCTATATCAAGTAGGGCCTTGAAAGCATCAGTGGAAAGAAAATTAAGTCTGATAAAATTATAAATGAGGAACATGCTTTTTTGTTTTTAGCTAATATACCTTCTTCTCTTAATAATGGGTTTAAGTGGTCTATACAGTGTACTCCAAAATCTATGGTGTTGTGAATAAATAAATCTTCCAATTTTTAACAGGTACAAATGTAGAGAAGTCTGCGATAAGGTAATGTGTCCTGAGAATCACAAATGCAGGAAGGAATGCTGGGAAAAATGTAATGGAAAGTGTGTCGAGCCAGTAGTTCGACTGCTGCCCTGTGGACATGAATGGACATTACCGTGCTACATTGACTGGAAGAATCATGACTGTAAGACGAAAGTTTTGAGAGAGTTACCTTGTCAGCATATTGTACAGCTCCAATGCCACATTGATTGGAAAACTTATCAGTGTACGGTATGTACAGATACGGTAAAATTATTTTTAAATGAAGTAAAAGGAATGATCATCATTTAAAAGTAATGCAAATACTGTTAACATCAATCTTTGTCAACATTTAGTTTCTTGACCAGTTGGTCCATGATGCAATAATCTTTCAGTACATATTAAACACAATGAACCATCTCCATGTTCATTAAAGGAATATTTGATTTCTGACAAGAGAGTAGTGTTTCAAAAATGTTGTGAATTCGGGCTGTGAAGACTTGGGAGTAAGGAGACAAACGGCTTGACTAAGCAGTATGTACCAAGCTGTCAGTGGAGAGATGGCTTGGAATGGCATTAGTAGACAAAAAACGATTAAGTGGAGTTTTTAAAAGTAGGAAAGATCATAAAATGAAAATAAAGTTTTAATTCAGGAGGACAAACCTAGGCAAATGTTTGTTTATTGAAAGAGGAATTAGTGATTGGAACAATTTACCAAGGTAGATCTTTGATACATTTCCAACTTGTTTGAAATCGTGTAAGAAAAGGCTAGGTAAATAACTGATAGTGAATTTACCACCTGGGTGACAGTCCTAGATGCAAATTGATAGATGTTGCATATAGAGATACTATATCTCATGCCGTCAGTGTCTTGTTCCAAGAATGTGTTTCATACGTTCAGTCACAATTAAAGAACTTTTAATATACAGTAGAAGTCCGCTATAGCGAGTGCGACATATAACAAGAACTCCGTTATAGCAACGACCTTTTTCTGTCCCTTCAAAATTCCTATATTAAACTGTGTATCGTTCTTCGGTTACAGCGAGAACCCTATCACTGGCGCATCCGTTATTACGAGCGATTAAGCGCGCGTGATTTTTTCCGTTACCAATATTTATACACCCCAGCGATGATATTGCATGTGATAGATTGCCTTCGACATCGTTTCCTCGCTATGTGCACTAGCGATTTATCTCGTCTACATTCGAAGGCGATGTCGGAGTCGATTAGTAATACCTGCCGACAGCTGTTCCGTAAAGAAAATTTGAAATGAAAGAGAATATATTTTCGTAATAAATGCGTAAATAACGTGTCTGATAACGGTTGTTAACTCGTTAAAAATTAAGGCTGACTAAACTACCGCTTAATTTTGAGGCTAAATACTGCAATTAAGAAAGAATGGGATAAACCTCGAGATATGGCAGAGTGCTTAATTGATTTCAGAGGTTAGTTTATATTTTGTCGCGTCTGGTTAAATTACGGAAAGGCTATTATGAAAATTTATAGCGAGAAAGTTATAGTTTCTCTACTGGCGCTTGAAGTGCGTTTTCATCATACGTATAGTACGGTTAAGATAGGATACATGACGCTGTTTGAATAAGAAAACTGAAACGTTCGCAACAAAATGCGATCGATCATCTTAGGTACGGTATAGTTTTCTCACTTTGTGCATTTGCGATCTCTCTCGTTGACATTCAAAGGCGATGTTGGAGTTGATTAGTAACACCCATCGACTGCTGTTCTCTAAAGAAAATTCGAAATGAAAGAGGATAACACGTTTTCGTAATAAATGCGTAAATAACGTGGCCGATAGCAGTTGTTAACTCATTAAAAATAAAGATTGAAGTAAACGATATCTTCATTTTAATGTAATATATGGAAATTAAGTAAGAATGTGATACACCTCAAGATATGGCAGAGTACATCACTGATTTCAGAGGATATTTCATTACTTCTCGCGTCTAGTTATGGCTATTTACATGTAAATTTTTCGCGTAGAGGTTATTTCTATACATGCGTTTCAAATATGTTTTCATGATAGGCTACATATACGGTTAGGTTAGGTGACGCTGTTTGAAGAAGAAAGCTGAGGTGTTTGCCCCAGAAATCTCTGGAGTGATACCGTATTTTTCCGAATCCAAGATCTTTTTTCTCAGAATCTCATGCAAAAACTCAAGGGTTGTTGCATTCGTGGCCTAACAGTAAGTTAATTGATACCACTGGCAACTACCGCGGTAACCACGCTGCTTCTTTTCACACGTGCACAGAACTCGTTGATAATAAACAATCGCCTCTTTACTACACATCGCTAGCCGCGACAACCGGTTGTGCAGTGCCTGTGTGTTTCTCAAATCTGCAGAATGGCATCAAACCATGCGACCCTTCGAATTCTTAGAAAAGCCATAGCTACTCAGTGGCAGAGTCATAACGCGTCTATTCTTCTTGACGCTTGAAGGTTTATAGACTGCAGGAATATTTTCGTGATGGATAGTCGTATTGTAAAGATACGTGGAAAAGGTATTGCCGGCAAATTTTCAACGGATTCTAGTCGATATTATGATGCCAGTTTTAAGTTGATGTTCATTAAACACTTGAAAATGTAAAATAATTGTGCAGCCGCAAGAACACACGGCATAGGTCTAACTAAAGCCACTATTTGGCGTTAGCGTGAAGACAAAGAGCTAAAAAAATGCGTACTGTACAAAAAATGCATTCAATGGTCTGCAACAAGGACGCTTTGAAGAAGTTGAAGATGAAATTGTGAGGTCTGTGCACGAAAAACGCAAAGGCGGAAAGGCCATACCGTGGCACAAAAAACTCGTTCGTTGACTTTCAACGTTCGTGATTAGGCCTATACATCGCTAGCCGCTGAATTTGGCCAAACCCGAAAAGCGAGACGTGCGTGTTGCGGTAGCCGGTTATATCTGACACTGCGTAAAAGTATCAGTTTTATAGACAGCAAGAATAATTTCCTGATGGATCGTTGTATTGTAGAGACGCATGGAATAGGTATTGCCGGAAAATTTTCAATGAGTTCTTTTCGGTATTATGATGACAATGTTAAGTTAATGGTCCTTAAACCCGCGAAAATAAAGAATAATTGTGCGGCCACAAAAAGAATGAAATACGGCGTGACGAAAGTCAATGTCCGGCGTCTAAAAATAGTCTAAAAATGCGTAGGCCTAATGTACAAGGCATTCATATGATTTTACAAACTTCTTTTTGAGCCTGATTTAAATTTTTTGAAGGGAAAAGTGGGGTTCATCTTGGATTTGGAGAAATACGGTACTATATTTTTTTCAGAATGAAATTAAACATACACTATCACGTAGTATCGGATTACGAAAAATAACAAACAAGTAAGCCATAGTGTGGATATCATCTGTGGAAACACAAGTTTTGAACAAAATGATTGCCGTTTCATACCGATTTTAATGTGCATGGGGGGTTTTCCGACTTTTATACAAACATCGGATATAACGATAATCCGTTATAGCGAGTAAATTTTTCGCTGTTACGAATTCTCGCTATAATGGACTTCTACTGTATTCTGCTAAAAAAAAAAAAAATGAAATTTGGCCTCTTTCCAAAATCCCTCAGCTTGGTAACATTTCCCCTTCACAAATTCCTAGGAACAGAAGACGATAAAATTAATCCGAGATTTAAAAAATAGATTCTGTGTTCTTATTAGCATTAATAATAAATTAAAACAAACATAAATCATAATACAATTTAGACATGAAAACATTAAAAAGAAAGATGATGATGCTTGTTGTTTAAAGGGGCGTGACAGCTAGGTCATCAGCCCCTAATGATATGAGGTGCAACAAAATGGAATGATAATTAAAACTTCAAAATGCATCCGCTAACTAGGATCTGAAATGAATGAATGGATGATGATGATGAAAAATTACCATTAATCCAAAACAATTGGTGGATCTGATTCGCAATACCTTATTTTCTGGGATGATGCTTGTTGTCCAAAGGGATCCAAACTCAAGGTCACTGGTCCCTCATGATAGTATTAATAACTGGTAAAGCAGAACCATAATGTTTCTCCTGTATCAGTACTACACTGGTGTCCAAAGGTTAAGCATAAGTTACGAGTAAGCAGGGCAACAGGAATTAGACAGCAAATCGCCAGCCATACGCACCTACCAACCTTACGTGTTCGATCTGTATAGTAAAGGAATGTTCCCTTCTTTGACTAGCGGCGTAACCGCAAGGTAAACACAGCCAGTGCCTGCGCCCTATATTCCCTCAGTCGTGTTTGCCCTGTTATAGTGTGTATAGTGTAACCTCGTGGTGAACTTGACAGCATAATGGCACAACGACGCCATTTGTACCCCGTTTTGCAGGGTAGAATACTCGGCCGCCTGGAAGCAGGCCAGACACAGGTCGAAGTTGCCGTATCCTCGAATGTACCACAAAGTGTCATTCCCAGGCTTTGGAGATGATTTAGACACACAGGAGATGTTAGCCGTAGGCCAGTACCAGGTTGACCAAGGGTACCTACTCCATAGCAGGACCGGTATCTAGCCTTAACCGCCCGACTAAATCGGAGTGCACCTGCAAGACAATTGTCGGTGGAGCTTGCAGCCGTCTCACGGGTTGCCGTTTCCCGGCAAACTGTGTACTGAAGGCTCAGAACAGCAGGGCTGTTTGCCCGACGTCCAGCGGTGTGCGTCCCGCTCGCTCCAGCACAGAGATGGGCCCATTTACTGTAGAGCTGTCAACATCGAAACTGGACCATGAATGAAAGGAGGCATGTGATCTTCACAGATGAATCCCGCTTCAGTTTTCAGAATGATTCCTGTCGCACATTAATCTGGAGAGAACTGGGTAGCCGATACAACCACAGGAACATCATGGAACGGGACCAGTATGGTGGTGGTGGTGGTGGTGGTGGTGGTGGTGGTGGTGGTGGTGGTGGTGGTGGTGGTGATGGTGTCATGGTGTGGAGCGGCTTCATGCTGAATGACCGTATGGACCTGCACATCTTCATGGGTGTTCCGAGGAACACTGTTAATGCTCGGAGATACAGGTATGATGTACTGAGACCACATGTTCAACTCTTCAGAGGTGCGGTTGGTCCAGACCTCCTCTTATGGACGATAATGCCCGACTGCACTGGTGGATGAATTTCTGGCTGGGGAAGACATTCATCACATGGAATGGCCAGCGAGGTCTGCAGATCTGAATCCTGTAGAACATGCCTCAGATGCACTGGGGAGGCAAATTGCATCCTGCCAGCCTCCACCAAGGACCCTCCAAGATCTTCGAATTGCCCTTTCGGAGGAATGGGATCGACTGCCACAAGAGCTCTTGGACCATCCGACAGAGAGCGTCCCACGCCGCTGTGAAGCATGTGTGGCCTTTAGGGGTAACCATACATCGTATTAACAGCATATTTTGTTGTGGAAGACATTGCCAAGTTTTGTTAGTTGTTGTCAAAGGTGTACCTTAGTCTTCAGAAAACCTTTGACACTGGTTTTTTTTTTTGACACTAGTGTAGTTACAGGTAATGAAGAATTGTGGTGTTCCTCGCATGGCGGTATAATCGCAGGTAATGTTGACCCAGGGTATGTCACATGTAACGGCACTATGTTGTATGTATGCCATCTTACTCATAACCTAACGCTCGTAAAACCTTAAATTATTATGTTTACCGAGCTCGATAGCTGCAGTCGCTTAAGTGCGGCCAGTATCCAGCATTCGGGAGATAGTAGGTTCGAACCCCACTGTTGGCAGCCCTGAAAATGGTTTTCCGTGGTTTCCCATTTTCACACCAGGCAAATGCTGGGGCTGTACCTTAAGGCCACGGCCGCTTCCTTCCCACTCCTGGCCGTTCCCTGTCCCATCGTCGCCATGGGACCTGTCTATGTCGGTGTGACGTAAAGCAACTAGCAAAAAAAAAAAAAAAAAGAAAAAAAAAAAAAGAAAAAAAAAAAATACAAGTCCCAATGCACTGTTCAAGATTCTGAGTTCACTATCTGCAGAAATATTTCAATCACTTTGAGATATTTAAAGTATCACACTTCTCGATTCTATGACTAAGTTCACAAGACTATTGAAATGTTTCAAAGTTCTTCTCACCATAATTTCATAGAGTTGACTGTAGACATCGATTCTGTAATATCACATCGCAGCACCAACTTCCATCAGCCAACCATCCTAGTTCGACTGTGGGACAAGACTGAGTCTTGTCGAATTTTCGCTTCTATTTTATACCTAAGTCGCGTATATTGAAGCTATTTCATTCTTCCCTGTAACTTCCTTAATCTGAGGTGGATTTTATTAAAACTTGGTGGTATTGGAGATATTAAAATGATGTGTGCGGTGATTTTATTCTTATGTTCGTATCTTAATCCATATAAGAGTTATTCATGATAGAAGGTTTGGAAGGTTCTGTTGATCACGCAGTCAAACCTGCCAACTTTCCCGGTTTAGGCGGGAGACTCCTGATTTGATACAGATGTTGATTCCCGATTTTCGACAGTTTTTCCCGCCTCTTGATTATTATATTATTTCTCCTGATTTTAGCTTATTTTTTTGGTGAACTTCAAACATGTTTTCAAATCCTGCCATTTCAGCTTTTTTACGCCAGTGGCCGGAAGTCCTTCCTTCATTGGCTGCTTTCAAACAAAATATCAACGTTTATTAATGCAAGAAATGTGCATGAATGCGCGATGTTTAATGAAACCTCTATATCGCAACGCGTATATCGATTGTCAATCTCTCGTTCTCGCATGTTATGTTCGTGTTCGTTCACAGCAAGACCAACTACGATATCTACAATACAATGTAATTGTAGTTGGTCTTGCTCACAGTTCACATCAGTTTACTTGATTCTGGAGACTAGTTGCTAGACGTGGAGTCTTTTTTAGTTATTTAATGACAGTATTTCAATTACGACTAGTGACTTTTCTAGAGATTTTAGGAGCCATTTGGAGACAATTCTGACTAATTTTAATTTATCTCAGTATAAATAAAATAAGAGTTTTGTCTGTACATTGCTCAGAATGTAAAAAGAATGCTATTTCTGTACCAGTCATGACCACAGTAACAAGGAAAATGCATGTTTTAATTTTCCGTAATTTCTGTATGTATGTATGTATGTATGTATGCTCATCACGAGAAAACGACTGAAGAGAAATTAATGAAAATCGGTATATGAAGTCGGGGAATAAGTCACTACAATCTAGGCCATAAATAATTTTATTTGCGCAGAGTGAAATGGTAGTTTACGGGAAGGCTTAAAATTTACTTCTCAAAAATTTGTTATTATTGGCCCTATCAATATACACTACATAACTAAAGTTATTTATTATTAAATTTCCTATAATTTATGTCTTATAGATTTTTACCATACCATCTATAACAGAGATATTCGTGAATTTGTATTTTTAACCAAGCTCGATAGCTGCAGCCGCTTAAACGGCCAGTATCCAGTATTCGGGAGATAGTGGGTTTGAACCCCACTGTCGGCAGCCCTGAAGAAGATTTTCCGTGGTTTCCCATTTTCACGCGAGGCAAATGCTTGGCTGTACCTTAATTAAGGCCATGGCCGCTTCCTTCCCACTCCTAGACTTTTCCTGTCACTTCGTCTGTGTCGGTGCAATGTAATGATTTTTGATTTTTGTTGCGAAGTTCATATCAGCGCCGAGGTAAGAGAAAATGGGTGAACAGAATTTAATGACCATCGGTATGTAAAGTCGGGAAATAAGAAACTACAATCTACGCTGTAAATAATTTTATCCATTCTGTTCAAAATGGTAGTTTAGGGGAAGGTGCGAAAAATTTAATTTTTAATTACCTATCTTATTGGTCATACCGAAAAGTTATAGAGAATAAAATTTCTGATTATTTATATCTTATTCTGTTTCACTGTACTGACTATAATAATATTGGTGATGGTGATTAAATTGTGAAGAATGAGAAAAAAGTCATGAATAATAACGCAAGAGGGAGTCATGAAAGAAAGGATGACTCGCTTTATATTAGATGCTCTAATATTATAAAGTTGGAAGAAATCTATATGTGAAGGCCTGCAATAATGAAAGCTCATAAAATTAACATTACATTGACCAATGTTTGTTGTGATGTATTTCGTGTATTCTGCTGTGTAGGTGCATATCGAGTATAACAGCCTGAATATTGGCAGGAAGTAGCTGGGGAGTTAAGATATCTCTCTTCTTTAGTATGCCATTCTTCTGGTTCATAAATTTTCTGATACTACTGGTACGTAACACACTGGATCTCATAGTATTCCAGCTATTCGATCCTCACTCTGAGGCAGTGATTGGAATGAGCAGTGTGTACATTTCTGAGAATTCCGTTGTGAAGCATGGGTACATCAGCTAGTTATTTCATACAAATAACATTGCGCTTTGCATAATTGCACGGGTGCTTGATGCAATATATTAATCTATGCATTTGTTAAGTAATGGCATGAGTGATTCACACATGTGGAGCATGAATTCATACTATTTTCGAAAGGCTTATCTTCTCATTCACATACTTCCCGTGAGGGAATAGAGACGTGTAATTTTTAGCCTTGTAGCCTCATATAGCAACAGTCGATCTTTGAGACAATAAGTCTTGTAAATAATCATAGTACTCTGTTTCACAAGACATGTAGAATAAGCAGTTTTGACCAATTGTATCTCCTGATTTTGCCTGATTTTTCCTGATTTTCATATCAAAATCTCCTGATTTTTGGTTTTGTAAAGTTGGCAGATATGCGCAGTTAGTCATGGCGAGTTGGAGCTGGCTCGTAAATCACTCGCAACATGTTTGCTGTAGCTGGCAGCTCTGGTGTGCGGCGTGTATTTTAAGTTTGAAATACTTCATCACTGTAGCTGGACCAGCGTTTCTGGTACAATATGTATTGTACATTTGTATAACTTCAAATACATATTGTGAATATGTCTAGCCTCAAAATCTATGTAGTTGAAAACTGTAGAAAACTCTGTAATATTTGTATATAGGGTATGATCCACTATCATTGTGATACATATGGAGGTTTGTGGAATTTTACTGTAATGATTTATTATCCAGATACATGTAGAAACATTAGAACCGAACATTCGAGTTTGACCTACTCCAATCAAGAGGATGGTCAATCGATTGTTCCTTGTGTTCGGATGTGTTCCATTTACAGTGTTGCAAGAATATTTCCAGAAGTCTATATTTGTAGACTGCTTCTTGAATGGTCATATTGAGCTGAGAGGCCGAGAGGCCAGTTACAGGGAGTGAGTGTGTAGAGTTTGGGTTAGAGCAAGTGTTAGTTAGCTGAGGATTTGGTTGATATCTGAACTTGTCAGAATCAACTTGTTTGAGAGGGTAGTCAGTCTTGCCTTGTGTTGGGGAAGTGAATAATCAGTGAGAATTTGGTTGATATCTCTTCTTTTCAGAATCAGTTGTGTGATGGTAAAGTGAATGATCAGTCTGAGGACTTGTTGATATCTGTACTTGACAGAATCAACAATAAATTGCTTCAGTGTGTTTCCGTTAATAGTGTAGTGTATAATTGTGTGTAACTGTGTATTGTTCAGGAATAGATGTAGAGGCAATAAAGTGGTTTTATGCAAGGAAGTGAACGTATCTCGTGTGATATTTATTTACACCAAAATAAAATAGCATTGAGAATGATAACTACTCCCAGGCAATACAGACCCTTGGTGATCCTCACATAAGGGTACTGCTCACAAGCAACACAGACCCATAAAGATCCTCGCATAAGGGTATTGCTCACAAGCAACGTAGACCCATGGTTTTCCTCACATAGAGGTACTAATCACGAGCGCCGGCTTGATCCATGTTGTTCATCATATAGTGTTCCTAATCACAGGCCACATATACTCGTGGTGTTGCCTGCATAGTGGTACTCATCACAGGATATGTCTAGCCATGGTGTATAGTCACATTGATTATTCACTTTACCATCACAAGGCAAGACTGACCACCCTCTCACTCAAGCTGATTCCGACAAGTTCAGATATAAACCAAATTCTCAGCTCACTGTAACACTTGCTCTAACCCATACTCTCACTCCCTGTTAGTGATACTAATCATAGTCAATGGACCCACGGTGTATCGTACATTATGGCATCACCCACAGGCAACACAGACCCATGGAGTTCTTCATATAATGGTACTATTACCATAGTAATCCTCCCCTGATGGTACTAATCACAGACCCAGCTGAAGGCAGTAGCGGTACGTGTTCCTCAGATAGTAGTGATTTAGCTCTAAGAGGAAGTACAGCCAGGCACATGTAGTAGTACTAATCATAAGTAAAGTCGACTCATGGTGTTCATTGCGTAATGGTACTAATCACAGATTGTCTCATGGTTCCAAAAGTATCATCCCTTTGTTGCCCCTTATATTCACCTCTTATGACAGGCAGGGGATACCGTGGGTGTATTCTTCATCTGCGTTCCCCACCCACAGTGGGTTTAAAAAGAAAAGAACAATATACTACCATTTAAATATATTAACATACGAGATATTAGTATTAGGAACTTGTCCTTACTTTGCATACTCATCACAATTTTTCCATCACAACTTTCAGGAAAGTTCACTCTGATTTGGAGTTCTCTCTTCACAAAGTCCATACACATCTGGATTCTTCATTAAGCTGGAGATTCTTTCAGCAAGTTGGTTACTGGTAGGAACTGAAAAATATGAATGATATAAGCCCCAGGGGTTGGGAATGGGAGACAACAATCGTGGTTTGGTGCTTGAAGAAATCTGGTGTTCTGATTTAGTTTTGTCAAGTCCAGGGTATGCAGACCAGAAGTCACAAAACTCATTGTATATCTGATTCTTATCTAGGCAAGGTTTAGTTTGTCTGCAACCTTTGACAGAGACTCCCTCTGCAAGTAAAGATCTCCCTGGTCGTCTTTAAGCAAAAGGCAGGCAAGGATGTGAAACACATTGTTTTCAGAAAAGTTACAGTTTTTGTACAAGTAATTGATGCACAATAAGATGAAATATTCTGCCTCTTTTTCAAAACTTGAGTTTTTCAAGAATTTCATGAACTTTTATTCCAAAGATTTGTTTTATTCTGCTCTCTAGCTCTCTAAAGGTTCTGTCCTCTTGAACACAATCATTTGAGTTGTCTTCTAGTTTCCTAACAACTGTTTTGAGATAGAGACAAGTTGTGCTGCAGAAACTGTAGGTAGTATTCACGAATTAAACAGGTAGTTTCAGCATCCTCCTTTACATTTGGGGCTGCAAATTGCCAGATTAACTTTCAACAGTCTTCTTCACCCTTTAACAAAAACCATGACTCAATGGCAGGCCAGCAGTGTTCAAATCTCTCAACTGCAGGAAGGAGAGAGAGTGGTTATGTGGAAACACGCTACATGATTTCCTCAAAATGTATCTCTACAAATTCAGCAAATTTTTTCAGTGATGCAACTTTTGATAACAAAAAATCAAAGTCGCTGTAAATCTTTAGGATCGAAACTTGAATGTCATAGGGAAAAGTTTGAAGCCCACGTTTGATGGCACTGTTTATAACATGGCCATTACAGTTTGCTTTATGGATGGATGGATGGATGGATGGATGGATGGATGGATGGATGGATGGATGGATGGATTTACCTTGTGAAGTACAGTGGAACCTTGATTCTCTGTTTTTGGGGGACCACAGAAAAAAAAGGTACAATGTGGAAAAGCTGAAAATCCAGGAGCGAATTAAAACCATGAGCAATCTGGCTAAACATCACAATAATTAACCTGTTTAATTATAATCTTACAAAAACTCCTAAAACAAAACAATCTACAGCCCTAATGGACTTTGGCCTGCCAAGAAACTGCTGCTCAGCCTGAAGGTTTACACATTACGAGGCGATGCATGGTCAGTGTGATGAATCCTCTCGGCTGTTATTCCTGGCACTCTAGACCGGGAACGCCTTCTCACCCTTAGATAGCTTCTAAATTAACGATAGTCACGTAGGCTGAGTGGTCCTAGAACCAACCCTCATCTTCTTTTTCTTCTTCTTCCGTAGCGTTTAGTCCCTCATTGTTGCAGGGTCCGCTTTTAAACATGCTATCCTCCACTTCCTGCTGTCAAGGGCATCAGCTTCAGCGATGCCTACAAGACTTTTTTTGATGTCTTCCTTAATGCAGTCGAACTGTCACTTCTTGGGATGACCTCAGATTCAAGAACCTCCAGGATCAAATTGGAGGACTGTATGTATCATTGAGTCTGCAGGGCTTCTGACGACATGACCATACATCTAACAAGGGGGCATTCCCTACTCGTCACCACCGATTTCGCTCAAATTTATAAAACATGCAGGGCTTGGCTAGAAATGAAAGTACCCGAAGTGGGAACTCCAGATGGCCAAGCGTATAGAAAATAACAATAAAAATGTTGACGTGGCTCTCGCACCGTATAAGCCACTTACGTTAGTGCACATGCGGAGCAGTAGTTGGCCTAGCGGTAAGAGCTCGGACTGGTAATTCGATGGTCGTGGGTTCGACTCCCCGTGTGGAGACTGTTTTTTTCTGTCAAATTTTATATTATTCATTTTCCAATTACGCAAAGAGGTAAATAATTAATTTTATTTATTTATATGCAAAAGGCATAGAAAAGGTTTAAAAAAATTGGGATTTCAATGGCATTGTCTACCTGCGCCAAGAATGTATTGTTTGTGTACAGCTGCCAGGAGCAGCCTTCACTTGTCAGGTGAAAACGAATCTTACAGCGAAACGACTATTGACGTTATGGCCTATTCCCCTAGGAGGGGAGATAGCCAATAAAGGAGAAAAAAAAAGAATTTCTGTTTGAACACGCTGGAAAGTTCGCAACTCCAAATTTTCTACAATTGTGTGCTGATTTTTAAAAAATGACGTCCTATCTGCCTTTTGCATAAGTAAAATAAATGAAAATAAATGAATAATATAGAAATTGAGAAAAATATTCTCCACACAGTGAGTCTTACTGCTACGCCAACAACTGCTCGGCGTGCGCACTAACGTAAGTGGCTTATACGGTGCGTGAGCTGCGTCAACATTTTTATTTTTATTTTATATACGCTTGGTCATCTGGAGTTCCCACTTTGGGTACTTTCATTTCTAGCCTAGCCCTGCATGTTCTATAAATTTGAGCGAAATCGGTGGTGATGAGTAGGGAATGTCCCCTTGTAAGTCATGTTTCTTGCATCTTCTCTGGGATAGGTGCCACTTCCAATCACCTTCGGACATCTTCATTTCTGACATGTTCCAGTCTTGTAAGACCCAGTGACACACTGGGCCGAAACGCTGGCAACCAGGAGTGAGTTAGCTGGAAAATTTATAATGTCCAATAATGGACATTATTAATTTTATAATTTTATTATAAATTTACTCATTCGGGAAAAATATTTCAGGTTCCCTATGGGAATCAACATCTATATCCTCGGATGGTATGTTGTCTGGTTCTGGTGCTTTGTTATTTTTTCATGTTCAGCACAGCCCGTAAGACTTCTTAAATGGTAATAGCTGGGATAGGTCCATAAACTGGGCATTCGCATACTATTGGTAGATGAGGAAATTTCTCATTGCTCAAACCCTTGAAATAATCCCTCCACATGTGAAGGATGGCGGTCTGGTTGTGTATGGTTTGATGATTGTTGTCTTTGATTTGCATGACATGACCAATGTCTTTGGTCGCTCTGATCAGTATTTATGTCAAACGTACTTAGCTTTGATATCAGTTGCTCTCTCTGCTGTGTTAGTTTCCACCATTTTATCTTCTTTGAACCAGTCAGATGGACCTTTGTTGAATGTAGCTGCCCCATAATTATCACATCAAGAACAAGCAGGCGCTATGTTATCAGACGGAATTACCTTGGCATTTGTTACTATCTTGAGGTCATGCCTATGTATCAGCCAATAGTCAATCTGAGTGGATCATTCTCCTCCGGTATAGGTTATGGAGTGGGTAGGTCTTTTTTTAGAGTATGTATTGGCTATAATTAGGTCATTGGCTTCAGCGCAGTTTAGAATCCTATATCCATCATCATTTCTACTTCTGTAGCCATAGCCACCGTGATGCTAGGTATACCCATCCTTGGCTTCTCCCACGTGTCCAATACGTATAAAAATAATTTTAATGCATATTTAGGAGTTTCATTCTCCGGAATTTAAATATGTAAACATGTTCAAAAATTGAAAAAAAATGAAAAAGGAAATTTGTCTTGTTGCACTGATATATGCAGAATTTCTGTCTCAAGATGTGCAAATAAGATAAGGATACAATAATTATAATAGTAGTAGTAATGCTTAATAATAATAATAATAATAATAATAATATTATGAATGGATATTAAAAAAAATCATTCTGAAACTACACAGTCGGTATCCAGTTAAGGATTTATGTTGCTGATCTATCTTGTATCCTGTAGCAGACCTGCCAACCATTATGTATTTTGTGTAATTCGTACAGATTTCATAATAGTATTATGGCGAAGGGCATATTTATTTCGAAAAATCAATATTTTTTTACTTTCTGCATTAACAATTAGAAATGTTTAATCCTAAATGAAGCACGGGGTGAAAGTGTGTTATCACGATGCACATGCGTGTTCTCTTCACATAGCACCATATTCATTCAGTCAGTGATCATGCATGGTTCTTGTCTTGGCTTTCTTATTCCAATTATTTTATGGTTAAGGACTGTTTAAGTGATGCAGAAATGAAGCGGGCGTATGATTCCAACAACAGGACTGGAAATAAAAATACTGTGCTCCAAAAGTATTGCGATAAATATACAGAAGAATGGCAGGGTCTAATAAACTTAAAAATTAGTGTTAACCACGTGTTCTGTAGCATGTGGTGGTGTGATGTTTCTGTGACCCATGGGGATAGAGTTGATTGTAGAAGGCATATTGAATCTGTGAAACACAAAGCACGTAGGAAAAAATAAGACTAATAAACCAATAACAAATATCTTTGTTGGTAGTGGGGAAAATAGTGTTTCTTGCAGAATTCCTATTTACATCGTTCCTTGTAGAACGTAACACTGGCCTGCAAATTTAAACTTTCTGATTATTGCATAATCTTAAGTGATTTTTCATATTTCAGGCATGCTGAATCTGAATCTAAAGTCAGTTTTTCTCCATCATGTAGGGTTTCTTTGTAAAATCAAAATATGTACAGAATTGATTTAGGAATGCTTTTTTCTTATATTTACTCATATGAACACTCCTGTATTACACTGTTTTATATACAGTGAAACTCTGTTAAGAAGTTTTTCAAGGGACTGCAAAAAAAACCCACTTCTTAAGCAGGAAACTTCTTAAAAAGGGGTAATGCCCAAAAACTTATTCTGTACTTTGAAATACACATGAAACACATAGCCAACAGATTTCCTTGTTTGTGAACAATACCTAAATAGGCCGATAAATAAGAGCTGCTAACAGAAAGTCACAATATAAACATTTGATTATCATGACAATATTTTTAGAGATAAAGTAAAATAATTGAACATATCGTATTATAAATATATTTGATAAGAGAAGGGAACATATTATATAAAACCTTGCACAAGAGATAAGAAGAAATACTAAGAACACCAAAACGGTAAACGGGAACTGTACATAATGTAAATTCTGTACTGCATTAGACATTAAATACATTTTCAAACACAAAAGTCTAGTCTCCTACTGGGAAAAGAAATTGTCCTGGGTTGACGGTTTCAGGTTTTTACAGCATTCTTGAAGTATAAAGTTCTCCATCTCCCACATTGCCTTTATGTGTTCTGAGGCACACTGGCTGAACGTTCCATAAACCGCCTCAGTAAGGCAGATGTGTGCCTCACTGCACGATGGTCTTGGGGGATTCTCTTCCTCAACCTCTTCTTCTCATCTCCTGCCTGAATTTCCTTGCAGATCTGATCGATGGCCTGCTCCTCGCAAGTGAATACCATTACATAAAATCAGCTTCATGGTCCGTATCGCACTTCAGTAGATTGAATTGAGTGATTACCATATCATCAATGGCAGTGAAGTCGTTGAAACTTCTGGTAATCTCCATCTTCTCCTGTATAGTTTTCCAGCACCCAGGCTGTTCATCACCAACTTCCATAACAATGCTGTTGGTACCACCACTGAAGGCTGCTTTCTTGAAGCAATTTGCTGTTATTACAGGCTCCACTGAATCCCATGATGAGGCAATGAAATGCATTATGTCCAAAAGAGATGGTTTGTAGATAGGTTTGCCTGCTTCCATGCGTAGCAGCATACGGCGCACAACTGATTTTCGGTACCTCTGCTTCAATACCTTATTGATTCTTTGATCCATGGGCTGTAGTACCGATGTAGTATTCAGTGGAAAAAATTCTACCTTGATGTTCCTTAAATGGGGCCATTCCTTGGGATGAGTATGGGCAGTGGTCCGTAAACACCACAATCTTCCTGTTCTGGCTCCTCATTTTCACATCTAATGCCTGCATATACTCTTCAAACAGGAAACTTGTCATCCAAGCTGACTTCTTGCTGGTGTACTTGCACAGTAAATTCCTGACATTTTTTAAACAACGTTGCTTCCTAGACTTCCCTATCATCAGTTGAGCTAGTTCTTCAGTTCCTTCCATATTAGCACCAACCAATACCGTAACTCGCACTTTACTTAATTTTACCCCATGGCAAGATTCTCCCTTCAAAACTAGAGACATATCCGGAATAAGCTGGTAAAAAAGTGCAAATTCATAGAGTTTAAAAACGTTGCAAGGTTTGTTTATTTTAGCAGGCAGAACCATTTCCTTCCATGCTTCCCTTTCCTCCACACTTACACTCTCTGCTTCACCACAAATTGATTTGTAAATGATGCGGCTCAATTTTTAAAGCGGTCTAGCCACCTGTTCAATGCGTTATAAGGTACCCTTAATTTGCATGCAATTTTTCGGCTTTCTCCTTCACAATAGTCCCACTGAAAGGTATGTTTAAACTTTGCTGCTGTTTAAACCATATTAGCAGAGCTTGTTCTATTTCATCGTACTTTTCAGATTTAACTTCCTTGCAATTTGCTGAAGTATTCCCAGCAGAAGCAAAGATCTCTTCTTTCTTCACTATAATGCCATTCAAAGTAGACGGCGGCATCCCCAGCTCCTTTGCCAAAGCAACACGGGAAAGTGTAGATGACTCCACTTTCCTTATAATTTCCACTTTGTCTTTTATTGTTAGTGCCTTTCGCTTGATATCTTTCCTCTGAGTTCCGCTCATTTTCACTTAAAACGTTTGTACGTTGATATTACAAGTACAACTAACTTCACCGACTCCTATTCATACAAATTACGACGCTACACTATGCTTGGCAATCCGTAGTTTAGGCTTACAAGCCGCAAAGACAAAACGTGTACTACAGTTTGTTAGCATGTGGTTTCTATCTTCCTCACACCCCCGACACCTGCTTCAAGGATAACGGCAGCAAATGGGAAATCTGGCAACTTATTCTTAGAGATTCTTAGAACCTAGGCCTAAATCGCCCCTGCATTCCTACTGGTTGTCACGGCAACGGACGTAGTTTCTGGCTGTTTCGCAAGTACCGCATGGCCAAGCCAGTATTGAGTTTATTTTCCCGCTTCAATCCTCTTCATGCTATAGGTAATGAAGAAAAGAAACACAGGTTCGAAGTTGCAGAAATGAGTGCACGGAAAAGTATCTGGGGTATTACGTGGGAGTGATAAGGGCGCAGTAGCAACACTAGCACATCTAAACGTAAACAGTTTCTTTCCCCGCGAGAATTTTATTTCATGTCTCCTCATCCTTGTGCTACGTTCTAATAATGCGATGTAATAATTACGAGTGACATGATAATACAATGTTTAGCTCGTATAAAGTTAAAATTAAAAATAACTTGCAATTTTATGCCAACACATGGTATTGCAATGCCTCTGTGTGCCTCCCACCAACACCCAGTTGGCTATCAACATTCGTTCAACTTCGTAGGCGATTGGGATCTTTTGGCCGGCTGTTTGGTGGCATGTGTATCAGCTGGCTGCTGACAAGTCTCCGTTTTCTGCATAGAGTCAGAAAGTTGTTTTTGTTCACCTCACTAATAATGGACACGGAAAATCACCTCGCTAATAATGGACACGGAAAATCTTATCAGTTTAGTTCAAAAACGTAACTTCCTCTACGACAAGACCCATAAGTATCATTGCAACAACAACATAAGAGAGAATGCCTGGAAGGAAATAACCAGGGAAATGAAAAATCAAACAGGTTAGAATATTAAATTTTGTGGTAGATCAACAGTAATGTTGTGGACAAATACACTTTACAGGTTTTAATTAATGTTTAGGCCACCTCGAATAACGACTTCACCCTGTCGCAGCCCGGAAATTACTGCATTTAAGTTTTATCAAACCATCCATTGCGTGCTTTATGTTTCCCATGTAGAATCCTGTTCGATTCTATTCTGCTAGATGGAATGGTGGAGTGGAAATTTCGACTGATGGGTTTGATTCAATTCCACAAGGTGAGAGAGAGCATCTGGTGTCCATGTTGTCATAGCATGACGTCGTATGGCCTTGGCAAGCCCCCACAGGTTCTGTGACACCAGAGACACACTGCAAGCATGCAAATGGTCTAACACAGGGTGCAACTTGTGCGGATACTGGAGGGTTCTAACCATGGGCTGCTTTGAGGGGACGTTTTCTATCTCAAGGGGATCTAAAATCTGAACTGTTTAACTGGGAAATATATTTACAACAGAACACTTTAAACGGGAAAAAACACATATATCTTAATGCAGCTGATCAAGGGACCAAGAATATCACACTTCTTAGGCGGGAAAACTTCTTATGCGGGACCTTCTTAACCGAGTTTCACTGTATATGTAATCAGGCTTGAGGAAAAACACTAATTTAAAGCATCTGTAAACACCACATTGTACTTATTTTTTTATATTGGTAACATATTCTAGAGTGACAATCTACAGTTTTAAATTTGATATGTTGACTTATTTTAAAAACTTCTTTGCACTGATTTTTGCGTATGATTTGTAGTTGGATTTTCTCTCTTCAGTAACCAGCAGTAATCTGCCAGCATATTCTTGCTCCATTTCTCTTAGATTCTATCTCATTGCTCTTTGCTCGGCATTCCTAGGATTGATGTTTCTTGGAGTAAAATTGCAAATTTAAAGAATGAAAGTGGTCAAGTGAAATATAACACACTGGGTAAGGTTATGCATGTTGTTTTATCAGTGTCGCATAGTAATGCGCAAACAGAAAGAATCTTTAGCATTGTAAGAAAAAATCAAACTGTAGTTAGGTACTCATTAAGTACAAATACATTGTATGTTTCAAAAAAAGATTCACTGAGAAACAGTTAGCCAGAATAACTAAACAGGTATTTAAATACGTATATTTGTTTTAGGTTAAGTATACTTTAAAAGTGAAAATTTGCAGCATCCATGTTAATGCTTCCCTTTATTACGATTACCCTGATTACTGATTTCCCATTCCAAAGATTGGCAGGTTTACTGTTGTAACAAAAAAGAATTTTTTTCTGGAATTTTCTTAATTAGCCTACATATGGCTTTTCGTTTTGCGAACACAATCAGTTTCCCTACTTGGCTCGGATTCAGTGGCCTTAAATGTTGTTGCCTGGCTGTTGGCATAACAAATTCCCTCTTTCTGCTGTGCAGTACTCTCAAATGTTGTCGAACAGATATTTCCTCCTTGCTGCAGTCATGGCTTTTACTTCCAACTTCTTATCTGTCTCACAAATCTTCACAATTACAGTTGATCTGCCTCACAAATCTTCACAATTACAGTTGGACCACCCAATTTTTGTTGACATTAAATGACTCCAGGCAGATTCTTTTTCACAGTAATAATAATTTCGTGTGACTATTTATAGCAGAGTGTAACTCTTGTAAGGCAGACCTTCCGATGAGAGTGGGCGGCATCTGCCATGTGTAGGTAACTGCATGGTATTGTGGTTGAGGATAGTGTTGTGTGTGGTGTGTGAGTTGCAGGGATGTAGGGGACAGCACAAACACCCAGCCCCCGGGTCATTGGAATTAACCAAAGAGGGTTAAAATCCCCGACCCAGCCAGGAATCGAACCCGGGACCCTCTGAACCAAAGGCTATTACGCTGATCATTCAGCCAATGAGTTGGACTTTTTCATAGTAAAATGGCTGAAAGATGTGATCTAAGGAACTTTTTTCCAACCATATTGCCAGTCATACATATTTACTGTATTAACAGCTTGCCGGTTTCTTCTCCCATGATAACAGCGTTACGTTTTGACTCAGGAGTACTGTCTTCAATGACTGTGAAAATATCTGTCAGAGTAGAAGTGTGTCACATGGTACTTCTTTTTCATGAGAGCAAAAGTTCAGTCACAATTTTCATGAGAGCAGAAGTTCAGTCACAATTTTCATGAGAGCAAAAGTTCAGTCACAATTTTTTTTTGTAAGACCCACTGACAGAAAAGAAATTATTTCCTCATGTAAACCTGACAAAACTCTCCACGTGATGTTATTTTTGTTTTGTGTGACGCACTTGTCAGCATGAAGAAACAAATCGCAGCACTATGACTGGGCTCCTGAGCAGGCAGTACAGCCCAGTACACATCTATAATTGTAACCATACATTATCTTGATGCACAAGCTGGTTATTTCATATTTTGGTGCAAGAAGACAATGCAGTATCTTCATTTAAAGAAACCATACCTTAAGTTGCCAATGTTAAATTCGCATTGTGACTTTTCCATATGCTCACCTCACAATTTTTTAGGTTAACTGAAACTAGTATGAATCCTCAATCATTTATAATGTATGTAACGTGTAAAAATAAAAGATTTAAGAGAATATTATGATTTTATGAACCACAATTTACTTTGCTTGGTAGAAGTTTGATGAATACAGAATATGTTATTGTAAACAGTGCTAACTTGAACCAGTGAACGTCAATAGAATTGACAATTTTGGTTCATTTTCACATGTTTTTATCCCCTTATCCATTCATTAAACTGAAACCATTCTAACCTAGCTAAAGTGTTTTAAAGAGTTTTTCTAAGTAAGGCCAGGTTAAGGAAACTGACCTTATCGATTGATAATATCAACTGATATTGATATTACTCTTATAACTTATAATTAATTGGAATGAGTTATTTGTTTGTTACTGTTTTAGGAGGATGTTCAGAAAAAAGCTTCCTGTGGCCATATTATTACTGTGAGATGTTGCACTGATATGAAAAATGTGACTTGCCCTTCAAAATGCTTGAAAATTTTGCCATGTGGCCATAAATGTAATGAACAGTGCCATACATCTGAGGTAAGTTGGCAAATGTTATACTGTTTTTTATTTTTATTTTTATTTTTTATCTTTTATTCTACTGGCTCTCATATTTAAGATCAGAATTTTACCTTTGTTGTTGGATGTAAGGAAAACTTGTGCAGGATTTGAATGGGCAGATGAGGTAAGTTGGCAAATATTATACTGTTTATTATTTTTATTTATTCTACTGTGTCTTGTATTTAAGATCAGAATTTTACCTTTGTTGTTGGATTTGAAGAAAACTTAGGGGGATTTGAATGAGTATTCTTGGAGCTCCGTCACACAAGACCACTTTGGCCGCAACACCCAGTGTTTATATTATTTTAATTTAGGCCCTTCTGATGAGGTCATGGGTACGTCCTTGGTAATGACTAGAATTACCAGTGACAGGCAGGACGATTTCATTTTTTTACTAAGAGGATGCCACAACTGCAGAGAAACGCTCATCTGTAGAGGAGTGAATAACTTGCCTAGATTCTGTCAAAGATCAAAGTACAGTGTATGAAATACAGTACGTCCTTCCTTAATCTGTCTCGGTAAAGTGAGTGAAGTCAAAATTTTGTTTCTTTGTGTTTGGTGATTATATAACCATATGTACTGATAAATAGAAAGTGCGTTTTCCACTTCGTTTTTGAGACATGATGGAGGCCCTCCCCTGCGGATCATGTGAACTTGCTGTGGTGAGGAGGCTTGTGCGTCTCGGTGATCACATTGCTGAGCCATAGGTGCAACCATAACGGATGGGTACCTGTCAAGAGACCAGACTAATGAATTATTCATCAAAATTTAGGTAGCAGCATTTTGGAAGTTGCAAGGGTGGCAGTCTGGATGATTGACTGATATGGCCTTGTAATTATACTTAAGGTGGCTTAGCTATGCTGGTACCGCTACATGGCTGAAAGCAATGGGAAACTACAGCCATAACTAACTCCCGAGGACATGCACCTCTCTTTGTGTGAATGAATTACATACTGATAACGGCTTCATCCTCAGTAAAATATTTCAGAGGAAAAGTAGTCCCCATTCGGATCTCTCGAGTGGGGACTACAGGAGAGGGGGCAGTCATCAGGAAGGTGGATACTGACTTCTGCTAGTTGGAGCATGGAATGTTAAAGTTTGAATCATAGTGGTAGGTTAGTGAATATGAAAAGGGAAATGGATAGATTAAAGTTAGATGTAGTTGTTAGAAATGAAGTACATTGCCGGAAAGAGCAATACTTTCAGTAAGAAAATAGGGCAGCGGGTGAGCTACTATGACCAGCATAGTGGAAGAATTACTGTACTGTTATCATGATATACTAAGCCAATGCCTACCACAATAATGCAGGTCTATATGCCCACTAGTTCAGTAGGTGAAGAAATTGAAACAATGTATGAAGAGATAGAAGATTAATACTCGTACACTATGTAAAAGGTGATAAGAACAGTGTTGCCAACTTAGCGGATTTTCCGCTAAATTTGGCGGAATTAGAAGACTGTCAGTGGAGAAATATACCATTTAGCGGACAGCGGATTTTTTGGCAGAATTCTAGATTTATTATAGCGGAATTTAGCGTTTTATCCATTTTACTTTTAAAAAAATGTACTCCAGTCTGTCTCTGAGCTATTCCGTATTTTTTGTCAAGAGCTTGCAGTCACATGAGGAAAACATGTTACTTGGATTCGATGTTATGAGATCGTGGTATCATAAATTTGTAATGCGTGGGGAAAGGGTACTTATTTCTTAGTTGACAAAAATGATGACAGATAATGAAACTGTGAGAGAGTAGTATTTATATTTATGCTATGAAGGAAGACCGTTTAATGAACTGACCTGTTCTGTGCGTGGCGCTTGAGGTAGGAGATTCACCTAGTTTGCACCCAGCAGTAAAACGCCTACAAGTTTTAGCTCGCCGGCTCACAGGGAGGAGGTTAATCCCAGTGGAACTCACAGATCAGGTGAGTACAGACATTTACTGCTACTGCTACTACTACTACTACTGCTACTACTACTACTACTACTACTACTACTACTACTACTACTACTTGCGTATGGACACAATGGATCACGCAAAGCTCTAACGATTCTGTTTTCTGAGTTGCCAAACAACTCTCATCCTTTCTCTGTGGATCCTTTTTTGTTCTTCTGTCCACTTTGCTCCAGTCTTCTTTTTCACTTCGTTCTCTGGTTGCTCTTTCCATTCATTAAATTTTTTCCTATAGAGGTTTCTGTTCATGGTGTCATTTGAGTTCATCTGGGCTTTTTCCAGATCCTTCTTCACTTCCAGTACCCATGGAATATTTTTTAGATGTTCTATGTAGGTGAAAATCTTGGTGTCAGTCTACTTGCTGGCAGTCTGCGGACGTGCCCATAAAATTTCAGACGTCTTTTGTGGATGTCTGCTGCAATGTTGGAAAGCTCTTCTGTCACTTTGCATGACCTCAGTCTATATCCATCTTCTGTTTTTCAGGGACTGATATTTTTCCTCAGATTATTATTATTATTATTATTATTATTATTATTATTATTATTATTATTATTACTGCCCATTTTTTGAGATCGTATTTCTTGGCGGAATTTTAGCAGATTTTTAGTAGTATTTAGCGGATCTTGAAAATATAAGTTGGCAACACTGGATGAGGATCTAATTGTGAAGGGAGAATGGAATGTAGTGGTAGGCCAAGGAAGAAAAGGTGAAGCAGTAGGAGAATTCAGACTGGGACAAAGGAATGAGAGAGGAAGTTGTCTGGTTGAATTCTTCACCGATCATAATTTAGTCCTCACTAACACTTGGTTCAGACACTCCAGACGATAGCTGTATGTATGGACGAGACCTGGAGATGCTTGAAGGTATCAAATAGACTTCAGTATGAATTAGGCAGAGTCAGGTGTTTGATTGTAAGACTTTCCCAGGAGCAGGCATGGACTCTGACCACACATTAGTGGTCATGAAATACCATCTGAAGTTAAATAAATTGAAGAAAGGAAGGAATGCAATGAAATGGGATCTTGACAAGTTGAAAGAAAGAGTGTGTGAGGGATTGTTTCAAGGAACATATTGCTCAGTGGCTAAATGTAAAGGCTTAAGGAAACGCAATAGAGGAAGGATGGGCAGTCATTAGGAATGAGGTCAGTGGGACTGCTGAAGAAAGGTTAGGAAGAAAGGAAAGATAAACTAAGAATCAATGAATAACTCGGGTGATACTAGACATGATTGATGAATGATTAAAAGTTTGTAATATCTGAAGCCATCTCTTTTCAGTTTCGACTCAGTTAATTTGTAACTGTTACGCTCTTCAGTCTGCTGAATCTAACTTTGAGTAAATAAATTTATAAACTACACTACCTGAAAGAGAAAACATATGGTATCAGTATTACACCTGCAAAAGAAACAACTTAATACTGTGCAATAATTTGGCAGACATTGGAACACTGTCTAAAAGAGACCTCAAAAATGAGTTGAACACTATTCATAATATAGCTAAATCCAATGGATACAACAGTTTCTTTATAGAAAAAATAATCAATAAATATAAATACCACCCTTCTACCACCTTGAAAAAACAACTCCTCCCTTTCTATCTTTACCTTCAACGAACAAATCTACAAAGTCAGCAACATTTTTAAAAGGCACGATGTAAAAGTAGTTTTCAAAACAAACAATAAGAATGCACAGGTCTTACATAATGCCACATCCATAAACAAGTTCAATAGTTATTCAAAATCAGGAGTATACAGGATCATTTGCAACAGTTGTAATTCTTTTTACGTCGGACAGACCGGGAGGAATTTTAATATAAGGTACTCTGAACACATCAATGCCCTGAAATACAATAAATTTTCAGCTGTAGGACAGCATATGCATGACTATAATCACAAATTGACAGACATAAAACAAGATATGGAAATTCTCAAAATCACCAACAAAGGACTTCTCCTTAACATTACCGAAAGCTGCTTCATACATTTAGATCAATATTTCAACCCAATTCATAATCTTCATTGAAATTTCAGAAAAGCCAAATATCCTTTTTGACCTTCTAATTCCCGTTTTCAGAAACGTCAAACCAACAAGTCATAATTCAGTTTTTCATAATATTCACAGCACCTTTCCTCAGCTACCATCCTTTTTCCCACATCCTTCAGCCCAGCCTTAATTCCCCCCTTTCCCTCCCTCTCTCCTCGACCTCACCCCTTGCCCCGCCTCTCCCTCCTTGCCTGCCCCTTCCTTTTCATTTGAATCTCACAAGTTAGTCTGCAACACAGACAACAATAGACCAAACACCACATGCCATATTTAGAGGCAAGTCTCATATAACCTATGCCATCTAACTAACACATTCTCTCCTTCAATTCATTAATTTAATTTTATCTAATTTATTCAGGTTAACTTCATGGGCACCGCAATGAATTGCAAATTTTATACCAGACACATATCTGTTTTAACCACATCTTCATGTGCAGTCTTGACACAATGTCCAACATCATCTCAGCATGATTTAGCAAGCACCACTAGAGCATCTCATTTTATTAAGTTGATTGATGTTGAAACACCATCTAGCAGTTCTACATCAGCTGGTGGTTATTTACAGCGGCGTCCAATGACTTGCATACGGCTAACACCACTCAAGTAGATTTGGTGATTGACTATGGGATCAACATTTACCAGCTCCCGTTTACAATTGAATTAGTAATGATTGGCAGTGTTAGAACTAACACTTCTGTGAATATTAATACATGAAAGAGTCTCGATGATGAACATACTCAAGATGCAAGAATTTAGAACCTAGTTACTTTCAAATTTACTTTTCATTTCATCCCAGTTTTTAATGTCAATTTGTATATATTTGTTTCATTTGTTTTATGTCAATTGTGTGCATGTACATTTGTTTAGTTATTAGATGTTTTACATTAAAGCTGAAGATGGCCAGCCCCAGCCGAAACTAGTCCCTAGATAATGTAATTTAGATTATTGCATATTATAGTATTAAAAGGTGGAAGATTACGACAAATATTTATATTGTGATTACAATTCAAATACGGATGTAGATATATACCCCCTACAATGCTAGAAATATCTATAAGATCCTCTTTTTCTCTCTCAAGTATATTTGTTATTAACATTATCGGGGGGTTGTATATCAATAAGTTATTATTAATTAATGTACCTTTTCTATATGTAATTAATATTATATAAATGTATGTATATATATATATATATATATATATATATAACTATTGTAACTGACCAAATTTTCTTACTAAAAACTATTAACTATTCCAAGAACAATCTTAAATAAAGGCTTTATTTAAAAATTTTTAAATTTCAGAAAATTTCAAAATTGTTACTAATCTTTATCAACTAAACCTATTTTAATTATTTTTTCACTAACCTCAAAATTTCCAAGAATTCTTGATTACCCACAGAGTACAAGATGAAAAGAAATTCAAAACAAAAGTAATGGAGTGCAGACGAATGAAGTCTGGTGATGCTGGGAACTATTAAATTAGGAATGAAAAAGGAAGTAGGTGAATATTGTTACTTGGGTGATAAAGTAACTAATGATGGCAGAAGCAAGGAGGACATAAAATGTAGACTAACACAAGCAAGGAAGACCTTTCTTAAGGAAAGAAATATGCTCACTTTGAACGTTGATTTAGCAATTAGAAAGATGTTTTTGAAGACTTTTGTCTGGGGCGTGGCAATGTATGGAAGTGAAACGGGGACTATCTCAGGAAGAAGAGAATATAAGCTTTTGAAATGTGGTATTGCAGAAGAGTCTGAAGGCAAGATGGGTAGATTGAATCACGAATGAAGAGATACTGAAGTGAATTCAGGAGAGTAGGATGATGTGGCTAAATTTAATGAGAAGAGAGACAACCAGAACTTATTCAGTTGGTTTTTAAAGAAGTGTAGGCAGTAAGAACGGTGGGGGTAGGCCAAGGTATGAGTATGACAAGCCAATTAGTGCAGATGTAAGATGCCGTATATTATATTTTGAGAACTTGCTAGAGGTTTATAGGAATAAATGAACATTTGCAAGATAATTCAATTGAGGATGAGCAAATGCACATAATTAATTCAATAGATGTTATCTACTATGTGCCGGCTCCGTGGTGTAGGGGTAGCATGCCTGCCTCTTACCCGGAGGCCCCGGGTTTGATTCCTGGCCAGGTCAGGGATTTTTACCTGGACCTGAGGGCTGGTTCGATGTTCACTCAGCCTACGTGATTAGAATTTAGGAGTTATCTGACGGTGAGATAACGGCCCCGGTCTAGAAAGCCGTGAATAACGGCCGAGAGGATTTGTCGCGCTGACCACACGTCACCTCGCAATCTGCAGGCCTTCGGGCTGAGCAGCGTTGGCTTGGTAGGCCAAGGCTCTTCAAGGGCTGTAGTGCCATTGGGATGGAGTTTAATCTTCCATGTAAGTAAAAAGTTAATTCCATCTGTATACTTCAAATTTTTACCTCTTCATTTGTATCTCAAATTAAGTACACAAAAGTTGAAGGAAGCTTCGATTCAATTTTTGTCTGCTTGTGGCAACATCATGAGAAAATGGTTTAACCAAACTTCTCAGAACTTTGGATTTAAGTTCGGGGATAACACAGGAAATGTCTGATTTCTCTGTTAATATTATATGCACTGAAAAACTGTAGATAATAATAAATGTTGCGCAAAATATAATTTGCAATCTTGTAATCTTGTGATAAATACAGAGATATTTGCAATTTTTGTATTTTTCACAAACTTTAAAATGTTTCTGAAAATATAGTTCTATCTAAAAACTGTACATAATAAAAGTTAAAGAAACTATAAGTTCTGATTGGTTATGTCTTGTACATTTTTACCGCACCGGCTGTTACAATGGAGATCTTCATGAATTTAGATTTTCAGTGCAAAGTCCAATGACATGAAAATATTGGTTATTTGTCAATATAACTGTTAATTGTTGATGATTGTTATAATTGAATTCATAAGGTGCATATTTGCATGGTCATCAGCCCTATTGATGAGGAAGATAATGAAGGTGACCATCAAATTTAGAAGGAACCTGTGAAGAGCAGCACAGACTGGCTCACTTTCATTGAAGAAAAGAAATTGGTAGGAAAAAGACTGAAATGGTAGGGTGGCAGGAGTAACCTAGAATAAGAAATCCAGGTATAGCTGAAGCTCCATGGTTAATAAAATATAGCAACTGAAGCCCCGATAGCGAATATATGTTACAGTCCCATGCAAATTAATTGTAACATGACAACATACACATTTTCTATTTTTGCACTCTTTCATCTACCAGTCTTTGCTAATAGCTAATACATCCTCATTTCTATTTTATAAGTTGCTTCACATTATTTGGCATAGATTCCACAAGCTCTGAGAACATATTCTTAAGTTTATCATCACGAAACCACACTGCAACAAGACTATCATACGTATTTTTGTAGAACAGTCAAGTTTTTCTGAGTCTCTTCCTACAAATAGCCCGCAAGTTTTATATTGATTATTATTATTATTATTATTATTATTATTATTATTATTGTTGTTGTTGTTGTTGTTGTTGTTTTGACAAATTGTCGTATATTCGAAGGGCGGTTGTAACTGTAGCAGTGAATCTCGACACAATTTGGTCTTTGTGTGTTTCTTTGTCCATGAGGAGGAATGCGAAACGGATTGTCTTTTCAGATTTCTTTAACTGTGATAGTTTAACAGTACTGGAGTGCTGGATAGTGTGAACAATTATATGTGAGCAATTAAAATTTTGTGGTCAATGTGAATGAACTCTGCAGACACACGTCAGTCATTTTATATTTTTTGTGTATTTCTCTTGTTGCAAACCTCATTAGTGGGAATTAAATTATATGTAGTAGGTAGTTAATGTAATTCAATTTTCAGATGTTGTGTACACCAACTGATATGAGAACGTTCTATTCTAAATTCTTTTTTTTTAATAAACAATAACTCCTCCTACAATAATATATTTCTCTGTCTGCATGGTATCGTTATATCGAGATTTCACTGTACTACAGTAATTGCCAAATATTCCACAATCATTCTTGTCAAAGATAGAACAGAGTGGGGTAGCTGCACATGTTAACATGCTAAGGGTCTATGGACTGAAGCTTTGCATTTGGGAGACGTATGGGTTCTAACCCCCCCCCAGTTCCTTTCACCTCCTTATACAATCATTAATTTTATCTTCACTAGCTGCTCAGCTAAGGTTGGCATCAAAAAGTGCATCCAGCTGTAAAAGAGAGTCATATAAATTCAGCTCTTCTCATCTCCAACTCCATATCAAGAACTGGGACTAAGGGGTGGACACAAAACAATAAAATAAAAATTCCTTGTTTTAAGATGATGATGTCCTTGTTTCCCAAAAGAGGACAAGTATAAAGAGCATCTTTAGGGATAAGACTCCATTTGAACAAGTTCTAGATACATACATACATACATACATACATACATACATACATACATACATACATACATACATACATACAGTGATGGAAAAACTATAAGAAAATAGTAATTGGGCTCAATTACAGTTACCTTAGAAATGTTTGACCTTTAATCGGTTCAACTTAAAGTATAACTACTGGGTGAGTTGGCCGTGCGGTTAGGAGCGCGCAGCTGTGAGCTCACGTACGGGAGATAGTGGGTTCTAACCCCACTGCCGGCAGCCCTGAAGATGGTTTCCTGTGGTTCTCCATTTTCACACCAGGCAAATCCTGGGGCTGTACTTTAAGGCCACAGCTGCTTCCTTCCCATTGCTAGGCCTTTCCTATCGCATCGTCGCCATAAGACCTATCTGTATCGGTGCAACATAAAGCAAACAAAAGTTACTGCCTGCACTTCTCTAAAAAACCAACTGAACAAGTCCTGGTTTGTCTTAAGATGTGTCCTATCATTCTATCTCTTCTTCTGTCTGACTTGTTGGCTAAACGGTCAGCGTACTGGCCTTCAGTTCAGAGAGTCCCGGGTTCGATTCCTGGCCGGGTCAGGGATTTTAAACTTAATTGGTTAATTCCAATGGCACGGGGGCTGGGTGTGTATGTGTTGTCTTCATCATCATTTCATCCTCATCACAACGCGCAGGTTGCCTACGGGAGTCAAATAAAGACCTGCACCTGGCTAGCCGAACCCGCCCTGGGATATCCTGGCACTAAAAGCCATACGACATTTCATTTCATCTCTTCTTCTGGTCAAATTTTCTGGTCAAAATGTTCTCTCACCAATTCAGTTTCAGTAACTCTTAATTTGTGATTCAATCTATCCTTCTTGCCTTCAGCATTCTGCTGTAATATCACGTTTCAAAAGCTTCTATTCTCTTCTTTTCTAAGCTAGTTATCATCTTTGTTTCACTTCCATATGCTCCAGACAAAAGTCTTCAAAAACATCTTACTATACCATTGTAGTGAGCATATTCTTTTTTTCTTAAGAAGGCCTTCCTTGCTTGTGCTACTCTCCATTTTATATCCTCCTTACTTCTGCCATCATTAGTTATTTTATTACCTGAGGAACAGTATTCATCTACTTCCTTTAAGACTTCCATTTCCTAATCTAATAATTCTAGTATTACCAGATTTTATTCGACCACTCCATTACCCCTTTGTTTTGGATTTATTTTCATCTTGTACTCCTTCACCAAGACTCTGTCCATACCATTCAGCAATTTCTCCAAGTCTTCAGCAGACTCAGATAAAAATAACAATATCATCGGCACATCTCAGGATTTTGATTTCCTCTCCTTAGATTGTGATTCCTTTTGCAACTTCCTCTTTCATTTAATTTACTGTGTGTTCTGTATAAACATTGAAAAGAAGATGGAACAAACTACAGCCCTACCTTACCCCTTTCTGGATTGCAGCTTCTTTTTCATTGACTTCAATTCTATAGGTAATCACTGTAGACTGATATTTGTACAGATTGTATACAATTCTTCTTTCTTGGTATCTGATCCTGATCAACTTCAGAATTTCAAGCAGCTTGCTCTAAGCATTATCGAATGCCTTTTCTAGGTCTATGAATGCCATGTATGTGGGCTTGTTTTTCTTAATTTGATCCTCCAAGATCAGACGTAATGTCACGATTGCTTCATGTGTTCTTACACTTCTTCTGAAGCCAAACTGATTTTCTCTTAATTCAGTTTCAACTTTTCTTTCCATTCTTCTGTAAATATTAAGAGTTACTTTGTGAATTTTTGCAAGCGTGAGATATGAAACTAATGGTGTGTTAGTTTTCACACTCATCAGCACCGGCTTTCTTAAGAATGAGAATAAGTATAACAACATTGACTAAAATTGGATGGCTCTTCTCCTGTATCATACATCTTACAAACTAAGTAGAATAAAACCTTGCCATGCTGGTAATTCTGAGGATATGTCATCAATTCCAGTTCTTAATTTGTCTTCAGCAGACCTACTGATATCATTCTTCATTACTGTTCTCTCTTCATCTATTGTGTTTCTTTCAGTCTTTTTGTCTAGTCCTTGTGCAGCATGCTCCTTGAAACAGTCCAACACACTCTTTTCTCTCAACTTATCTAGATCCCATCTTCTTGCATTCCTTTCTTCCTTCAATTTCTTCAACTTCAGATGGCATTTCATTACCACTAATTTGTGGTTAGAGCCCATCTGCTCCTGGAAAGGTCTACAGTCCAATGCCTGGTTTTTGAATCTCTGCCTAATCATAATGAAGTCTATTTGATACCTTCATGTGTCTTCAGCTCTCATCCATATGTACAGCCATTGTTTGTGGTGTTTGAGCCAAGTATTAGCAAGAACTAAATTATGGTTGGTGCAGAATTCAACCAGCTGACTTCCTCTTTCATTCCTTTGTCCAAGTATGAATTCTGCTATGGCATTACTTTATTTTCTTTGGCCTACCAATGCATTCCAGCATCCCATCACAACTAGATTCTCGTCTCCTTTACATACTGTATTAAATCTTCTATCTCTTCATATATTCTTTTGATTTCTTCCTCATCTGCTGAACTAGTAGGCATGTAGACTTCAGCTATTTTGGTGGGCATTGGCTTGGTGTCTTATCATGACAACAATAATGTTTTCGTTATGCTGGTCATAGCAGCTTACTTGCTACCCTATTAAACCAACTCCTGCATTTCCCATGTTTGAGTTTGTGTTGATAATTCTATAGTTGTCTGACCAAACATCCTGTTTATTCCACCAACGTGCTTCACTTATACCAACTACATCTAACTTAAGTCTATCCATTTCCACTTTTCGTATTCTCTCACCTACCACAATGATTCAAACTTGTAACATTCCACTCTCCAACTTGCAGAATGTGTCTGTATTCTTCTTCCTGATGATTGCCCCCTCCTGTGTAGTCCCCACCTGGAGATTAAAATGGGAGACTATTTTACCTCTGGAATATTTTACCCAGGAGGAAGCCATCATCAGTACATCAATCGTATGGAGAGAACTGCATGTCCTCGGGAGTTTGTTAGGGCTGTAGTTTCCTGTTGCTTTCAAACATGCAGCAGTATCAACACAGCTAAGCCATGTTATATATTATTTACAAGGCCATATCAGTCAATCATCCAGACTGCCACAATGCAGCTTCTGAAAGGCTGCTACCCCACTTTTGATGGACCATTTGTTAGTCTGGTCTCTCGACAGGTACCCATCCAATATGGTTGCACCTACTGATTGGCTATCTGCTCCACTGGAACACGCAAGCCTCCCCACCACGGCAAGGTCACTTGGTTCACAGGGGATGATGATACTCATATGTCTCCTTATTATAAGGAACTGTCGTGGTTATGCGTACACCAGTGCAATGAACTTCATGTTATCACTTCCACACAAAATACTTTCTACCGATACTCCCAACCATCTTTATTCACTTTTTCTTACATCTCATCCTACCATGACCACAATGCAAGATCTGGCTCCTCTCTTGTCATACATGTAATCCGCACTTCTGTTTACAATCACTCCTCCATAATTTCCACATCCAGGTCATGGAAGGAGTGAATGAACAATTGAATAAGATGAATGATGTGGGGGTGGGGATGAAGTGAAATGAAATATTATTGCATGTTTTTTATGGTCGGCTGCCCATCCTGGTGCCAACCTTGGTTGAGATGTTTATATAAAGGAAATGAATGATGGTGAATGAAATTAAGTAAGCAGTTGGAATCTGCTGTGGCCTATGCTAGGAACTGTTCCAGCATTTGTCTGGAAGTGAAAGTGGGAAACCATAGAAAACCAGTCTCGGGACAACCAGTGGTGCGGTTTGAATCCTCTCGTCTCCACTGGGCTTCATACCTGTAGTGCATTACCATACACGACCACTCTACTCAATTACCTTAGAAATATTCTACTTAATTATAATTAACCGGGCGAGTTGGCCGTGCGCATAGAGGCGCGCGGCTGTGAGCTTGCATCCGGGAGATAGTAGGTTCGAATCCCACTATCGGCAGCCCTGAAGATGGTTTTCCGTGGTTTCCCATTTTCACACCAGGCAAATGCTGGGGCTGTACCTTAATTAAGGCCACGGACGCTTCCTTCCAACTCCTAGGCCTTTCCCATCCCATCGTCGCCATAAGACCTATCTGTGTCGGTGCGACGTAAAGCCCCTAGCAAAAAAAAAAAAAAAAAATTATTACTTCAGACAGTTTCATGGGGCTGATGTATGGTATATCAATTAATAGACTGTAATGATCTACAATTTTATTTCAAGAAGTAAATTATGAGTAAAAAAATTTTTTTTTGTAAGGAGTAACAATTACAAGTAAAAATGTCTAAAAATGTATTTGTTACAAGCAGTTCAATTACTGGTTCTCAATTGCAACCTAACTCTACATACATACATAATCTTTATCAGAATTTTTCTTTAAACTGTTTGACATCTTAATTCACAAAACTTATTTTGCAGTGTCCAGGTTGCACTTTTCTCACTGTGAAGAAGTTTTCTGCATGTGGACATATAGCCATGGTTCAGTGTTCTGATGATATAAACAAAATGACCTGCTCTTCTGTGTGTTCAAAAACACTGCCATGTGGTCATCGTTGTGCTGGAAAATGTGGAGCCCCATGTCCTCATTGTCGTGTTGAGATCAGTGACAAATCTCTACCTTGTGGGCATGAAATCAAAATCAAGTGTGGAACTGTGCCTTCATCCAGTGACTGCTATGAGAGATGCAACAGGAAACTGCCCTGTGGACATTTGTGTACTGCATTATGTAATGAACCTTGTGTTGCAGAGTGCATGGAGCTTTGCACATTTAAGAAACCTGGTATATGTGGACATGAAATAAAATTTCCATGTTTCCAACATGGTAAGTACAAATAATATTATGTTAATTTCAGTGTTTTTAAGTGTTGACAACTGGTTTGTGTGTTTATTGTAGAAACTTATCTTTCTTGTACTCCTACATGTAGATGTGATAGGTCAATGACACAGCGTAGTTCTTTCCTAAATAACGTCCAGTGACTTGGTGAATAATTCTGAATGTAAATATGTAAAGAAAAGTCATAACTTTTCGCCTTCAGTGCATGCAATCTGGATGGCTACAAAATATCCATGCATCGCTTGAAAGCCTTGACCTGACCATCGTATGTGTCAGTGAGACATGGTTGTCCATTAAAATGAATGATTCAGAAGTGTTTTCTGACATGCTGAAATTGTTTCATAAGGATTGGTCCCATGGCTTTGCAGGGGAGTTCTAATTGGAGCCAAGCTAGAATGTCTCCCAACATGAGTTCATCACCTGGAGACAACAGCCTAAGCGCTGTGGGTAGAAGTGACATGCAACAAATACAAATTCCTTATCAGATCTATTTCTCGTGCCCCTAAATCGTCCCTGGAAAAGGATGAATTAATTCCTTCTCTCGAGTGTGTGCAACAAGTACAACAAAATTACAATGCCATTTATATTGTCAGTTATTTCAACCTAGAAATTACATAGTCCAGAAATGCTGCCCCTGTACCAAGTAACCCCCTTGGCAATAGATTCCTTTCTGCTTTTTATGATTTATTTATCCAATTAGTATTCAAAGCCACATGTATTATGCAAACAAAATGCTCAACCCTTGATCTTTTCCTTAGTAGTATATCACAGTCCATCCACTCCCTTAATATTATTCCTGGATTTTGTGACCATCAGGCAATTCTTGCAACACTGACCCATATAAAACCATCCACCAAACTCCATACGGGAATAACTTATAACTTTTCATAAACAAACTGAAATGATCTATCCACTTCACTATCCAACCACCTCCCTGTTCTCATCTCAGAATTCACTGGCAGTTTAGACATAACATATGGAAAGACTGGAAGAAAATTTTCTTCCAATGCATAGAAGAAACTACACCAATAGTATATATAACCAGAAAATAAAAATCCTCATGGATCACCAAGAAGACAGTATGAGAGATTTGAAGGAGAGACCTGCCAATTCCAAAATTGGTAATAAAGAAAAAAAAGGCTGAGTGGGAGAAGTACAGGCTGGCTAGGAACTGTCAGACATTCCTATGATTCTTATATTCACAGTCTCAACACGAACTCCAAGGAACTGAGGGCTTTTCTCAGGAGTAACGGTTGCAACAGAGCTCTATCCATATTTAAACATAATGATACAGCAGTCTCCACACCATAAGAAATTGCAGACACATTCAATAGGAAATTTAAAAATAACTTCTCCACCTCTACTGAGGAAGAGAATAAGCTTTATTCAGGTCAACTACCCCTCTCTTCCCTTTAACCAACCTGTACTTCTCAGTAAGTGAAGTCAAGGAGAGGCTTCTGAAAAGACCACATGCCACAACAGAGCCAGATCAAGTGCCATGAAGAATTCTGAAGAAATGTGCAGCCACCTTGGTGCCCTCTCTTTGCGGGATCTTCAACCATTACACGAATACCGGAACTGTGCCTGTGGAATGGAGAAACCAACGTAGTCCTGGTTTTCAATGATGGAGACAAGGAAAATATAGATGATTACTGTTCAGTTTCAATTACATCAGGGGTCTGTAAATGTATGGAATATCTAGTTGTTAAATATATGTTGGATTTTCTCAAAGAGAAAACCTATTGAACTCAAACCAGCACAGCTTCATTCCTGGAAAATCCTGCACAACACTTTTAACAAAAGTCATTGATGACTGGCAGTTTTCTTTGTAGCAGATGGATGTCTCACAAATACTGTGTGACTCTGGACTGGAGCAAAGCTTTTGACCAGGTGTCACATCAGAGACATCTGTTAAAACTTAACAACTGTAGCATTCGGGGTAAACTGCTGGCATGGCTGAGGTCATTTTTGGTAGGTCGAACGCAATGTGTTGTGTATGGAGAAGCCAAGTCAGACCAAACCACAACTACTTCTAGAATAATTCAGGGTAGTGTGATAGGGCCCCTCCTGTTAATGATTTATGCTCTTGATTTACCAGATTGTGTAAATTTGACCATGGCACAGTATGTCGATGACAGTCATTTACAGAGGTATGAAAAATAATGATGATCTGGTACAATTCCAGTCAAATTTGGATAGTATAGCTCTCTGGTGTGATATAAATCAAAATGTGTAAAATGTGAAGGAAGTGTACATATGACTAAGCAGAGCTAGACAACCACAACCACTTTAGAACCAGCCTACTCTATGTGGAATCCAAATACCACCTTCAAACTCCATCAAACTGCTTGGTATCCATATTATGAAGAATCTAAAATGGAATAAGCATGTGGAGGAAGTGAGGTGTGAGGCATACAGAGCACTAGGTTTTATTCATAGATGCCTCTCCGGAAGAAGAAGTAAAGCCCTATGAATGGCATATATTTCCTTGGTGTGGTCCATACTACTCTATAGTCTTCCTTCCTTGCACCCAACGACAATGGAAAATATGAGAAAACTAGAAGGTGTCCAGCGCCAAGCAGAACTTATAATAAACCAACACAGCCAGTTCATTGCCACCAGTGAAGTCATTATGTAAACAAATAGACGTAGCCTTTCGTAAGAAATCCCTGACAGACAATGCACATCTTTCCCCTCTCCGCCGCAGCTTAATTACCACTCTGTTACGAGAGGGTCTTGATTCACCCCCTAGCCAGAACCACCTCATATTTAAATGGATTTTATTCATGGTCTGCTTGTCTATGGAACCTTCTACCATCTGAAGTAAAACTACTTCCTCTTCCTCATTTCATCTGTGCAGTAAAGAAAAGGTATATGTAAATAAAAACCTGTATGTGATGTATATAACTATTCTAAATTAGAAATCTAGAATGATGTGCGCAAATGCAGGTGAATGTAGATTAATGTGTTTGCGTGTGGGTGTGGGATTGGTTGTGAATGAAGTATCAGTTTGGAAGAGTATGTATAGAGGAGTATGAGTGAGGTTATGAATGACTGGTTGTTTTCACTCTTAATATGTAAAGCATAAATCAAGATAATTATTATTGTAAGAGTACAGTGTTTGGAGTGTAAATATGTACATTTAAAATTGTCCATATATCTGTAAATATTCAGATTTTATGTAAACATACATGTGGGGATGGAGGCACTTCTATGTATGTGGGGCTTGCCCTTTGTCCATCTACTATCCTTAAATTGTACATGTACTTAAGGAAAATTATTAATAATAATCTTAATCATGTTTTTAATCTACCAACACATGCAAGATTTTTTTCTGAAAGTCACTTCCTTGTAATTTAGAAGTCACTTCCTCATGTCAGTTAGTCCTACATGTTGTGGTCCAAGTTTCTTCTATTAGTAAACCATATTTTTGGTATCCTTTTACCTTTCATGGATGTTTATACAATAGAAATAAGTCACAATTCCAGTTAAAACATAGTCTCAGAAAACTTGCCAAACCTTAAGATTATATTGAAAATGAGCAGACTCTGCTTCAAAAAAGATTACAAAAGATTGTAGCGTGCTCTGAACTGAAGAATTCCAAACACATGCTGCTTTTACCTTTCTTCCTCAATTAAATATTTGTCTTTTCTTACCAAGGTTCTGTGGATGCCGATTCAGAAGAGCTTCTCTCATACTGTGATGCTCCTTGTGGAAAAATACTCCCATGTGGACATAAATGTAATGGTAGTTGTAGTAAGTGCTTGCAAGGACGGCTACACACTCGATGCACTGAGATCTGTGACAAGATCCTTATTTGTGGACACAGGTATAGTATTTTTTCGATATATAGCCTGTACTCTTAGTTTATCTTCGTCAATATACTCATTTTCCTCTACTGTACCGTATCACTGGTACTTGTCAAAAGTAATAAAGTTAGGATATTTCCAAAACATTTTGTAAAATAATAATAATAATAATAATAATAATAATAATAATAATAATAATAATCCATATATTTAAAATAGACTGATTTTTGTTACCGCGAGTTTGAGTTTGAAAGAACGGCTGAACTGATTGACATCGTAAATATTCTGACATCCCCTGTGGGTGGGGGACACAGACAAAGAATACACCCACGGTATTCCCTTCCTGTCATAAGAAGTGACTAAAAGGGGCCTCCAAAGGATGATCAAATTAGGACCATGATACTACTTGTGATTGGAGCCATCATGCAGGGAACACCATGGGTCGCTTTTACTTGCGCTTAGGATCACTATGTTAGGTACACAGTAGGTTTGTGATTAGTAGCGACAGTGTGTGCTCAGGATGCATTTTAGAGTACCTGCGATTCGTACCACTATATGAGCGACACCATGGTTCTATCTTGCCTGTGATTAATACCCACTATGTGAGGAACACCACGGGGTACTGCAAGTCCCTGTGGTTAGTCCACTTATGTGAAGAACACCATAGGTTTGCATTGCCTGTAAATAGTGACACAATGTGTGAACCACCATAGGTCTGTGTGCATTACATTACCTGTGAGTAGTACCATACTGTGTGGAATACCGCGAGTCTACGCTACTTTTGATTAGTACCACAACATGACAGATACCATGGTTCTACTTTCCTAGCGATAAGTACCATTATGAGGGGCTGATTACCTGGATTTTTGACCCGTTTAGACTACAAGCATCATCGATTCACTATTGTGCTTTAGAAGCAGTCCCTTGGTCAGTAATACTATTGTTTAACGCTAGTTTCTGGAATTGTGGGGCATTGCGGGTTGGATCCACTGATTCATATCCATCTATTCATTCTTCGTCCTCACGTTTTGAATTCTGGTCAGTGGAGGATTATGAATTTTTAATTGTCCTTACCTTTTGTCCCATTTCGTGCCATTAGGGGCTGATGATCTAGATGTTAAGCCCCTTTGAACAACAATCATCACCATCATCAAATATTCTGATGAAAGCTCTTGGCCTGTAGATTAACAGAGTGTCTTTAAAAGCATTCAAATTCCATGCCTTATATTTTTAAATGAAAGAAAAATGTAGCATTCTGAATGGCCAAAGCACTCGCCAGTACTTCAATGCCGCTTGAACTATGAGAGCACTGAGGCACTTGGCATGATAGAAGAGGTGAAATGAGGTAAGGACACTTGTGCAGTCAGACGTCTTCCTGGTCAGCAATACTTCGGCTCTTCAGCCTGTGTTTTAGAGAGTCGTTTGGCCGAGAAGAAGCTTTTTAGTGCAATTTTACTCTCTTTTCTGTTGTTCCCCTTTATTTGCTAGCTTGAAGCGATTTTGGATAAATTTAAACATTTTCCTTATCCATATCTTCTCTCCCTATATTTGTTAGATTGAGTGATTTCAGAGAAATTTTAACTTATTCTCAGGCAGTCTACATACCACAACAGGCTGGATTCAGATCAGGAAAGAGTTGCACGTCTCAGGTGTTAAAACTAACACAGCACATAGAAGATGATTTTGAAAGGAAAGAGATTACAGGAACTGTATTTATTGATCTAACAGCTGCTTATGATACAATAAATCACAGACTACTTCTTATGAAACTTTATAATGTTACCAAAGGTTATCAACTAACTTCCTTTGTAAGAAAAATCCTTGAAAATACAACATTCTTTGTTGAATTTCAAGGACAAAGAAGCAGTTGGAGGACGCAGAGGAATGGATTACCCCAGGGTAGTGTGCTTGCTCCAGCGCTGTTCAACATTTATACTAAAGATCAACCATTACCTGAGGGAACGCAGAGTTTTATCTGTGCAGATGATTGTGCCATACTTGCCCAAGATCATTATTTTTAAATGTTGAGCAGACACTAAGGCATTGACAGAATTATAGAGAGAACCATCTAAGACCAAATCCCAGTAAAACACAGACTTGCGCTTTCCACCTTAAAAACAGAAGGCTTCAAGAACCCTTAACATTACCTGGGAAGGAATCGCACTAGAACACCGCACAACTCCAAAATATCTAGGAATCCCCCTCACTTACAGGAAGCATTGCCTCAATACCAAACAAAAAGTGGCAGCCAGAAACAACATTACAAGAAAAATAACAGGCACAACATGGGGAGCTAACCCTAACCACTGTAAGAATATCTTCCCTTGCACTCTGTTATTCTGCCAGGGAATATGCAAGCCCAGTGTGGTCTCGATCTAGTCATGCGAAATTAGTAGATGTTGCTCTTAACGATACTTGTTGGATCATCACCGGGTGCTTAAAGCCTACTGCACTTGACAAGCTTTATTTCCTTGCTCGTATTGCACCTCCTGACATCCGTAGCGAGGTAGCGGCAAAACATGAGATGTACAAGGTGCAAACTTCTCAAGCACATCCTTCCATTCCGGTAGTTAGCAAAGTGAGTCGATCCTCTGTGTCATGATAATGTGTTAATTTTTAATTTCAATTTGGCGGATTTGGTACTCGTGCCTGTCTGTCTGTCTGTTAGGTCATCAGTCCAGAGGCTGGTTGGATCCTCAAATAGTACCACCAAAGCTTATGCGGTTATAAGGAAACCCCAAAAACCAATGGCAGCACCAAAATGAGGCGTACTAGGCAAGATGAGGAGTGAGGTAGTTTGCCATTGCTTTCTTCACTGGGTCAGAAAGTACTATTGCAGCATGACTGACCCTATGAGCAGCACCTTTCATAACACTCAGATGCACTAGTCATGCTCCGAATGTCATTACTCAGCACTACCCGTACCCCAGCAACTTCCATATTGTCACAGCCATGGATGTTGACTGGGACTTCGGTGGAAGCTACACTTTACTCTGGCCTGTGCCAAGAGATGGATGCAAAAGTACTGTATCCATCAAGAAATGACAGCAGGCATGGTACTCATAACAAACCAGAAACAACTTTCAGTTATTAATGAAATCATTGACATGCTCCTACAAACAGCACAAACGTCAACCAGAAACCCCACAACTAAGATCGAGGAACAGCTTCCTCAGAACAACAGAGGCTCTTGTCGGGACACCCCAGCATTCCCAAACTGATCTCTGACATGCAGGGTTTAACAGCCCTGAGGGATGGCTTACACCCTGTGAAAAACTTCCCGCTGGATACAGAAAGAAATGGACCACATGGAGATTGCTCAATAGATTACGGTCAGGTATTACTAAATGCAAGAATAATTTAATGAAATGGGGTTTCTGTATGGAGTCACCGCTATGTGAATGTGGCAAAGTGCAGATGTCCTTCCACCTGCTCCAATGTAGTCTGTGTCCAACATCATGTACTCTGGAAGACCTGATTTGTGCTACACCAAATGCAATCAATGTTGCTAACTTCTGGGCAGCAATAGTGTAAATGAACTGTCAAATTCAGTGTTATATTGTACATATTATGCATTATTACCATATTAACTTTAATCATCGTAAGTGCTTCTGACACAAATTTTAAAAGAAAATGTAATTTCAACACACTGGCTGTTAACATCTTCCATTCCGGTAGTTAGCGAAGTGAGTCGATCCTCCGTGTCATGATAATGTGCTAATTTTCAATTTCGATTTGGCGGACATGGTACTCATAACAAACCAGAAACAACTTTCAGTTATTAACGAAATAATTGACATGCTCCTAAAAACAGCACAAATGTCAAGAATGCATTTTTCATTGATTGTTTGGTTCATGTTTGTGGGTTACTGTAGTCACGTCCTAGTTCGTGAACCATGGGCAACGGCTGAGTGGCCTAGTAAGTGGTCCTGAGAGTCGGGATACCAGTTGCTGTGGAATGGGAGTGGGCATCTCGGACATATTCTGAGTCGTGGCCCTCCTTGTGCTCAGGCGGGTAGGACTATACAATCCACTGGTGGTCCATAACCCGTTAGAGGAGAGATCCTCACTTGGACTATGTGCAAGTAGGGCAGCATCCTGCTTCATGAATTTACCGAGCTCAGAACACTTTAAGCAAGCCTCGGACCTATGGGAGTAATGGAGTCCCACTCCCATTTGACAGGCGAGGGACTCCTTGGATACAACTTGGCGAACGAAATGGAATTCGATGGGGAGCTATCAATATTAATGGGGCTTATAGAAGAAAGAAGGTAGAACTGGCTGAGTCAGAAAAGAGGATGCATCTGGATGTGCTAGGAGTAAGTGATATTAGGGTAAGGGGAGATAATAAGGAATAGATAGGAGATTATAAGGTGTACTTGACGGGTGTTAGAAAGGGAAGGGCTGAGTCTGGGGTAGGGCTCTTTATCAGGAATACCATTGCATGCAACATAGTTTCTGTTAGGCACGTATATGAGCAAATGATGTGGGTAGATTTGTCAGTGGGAGGAATTAGGACAAGAATTGTGTCCGTGTATTCACCATGTGAGGGTGCAGATGAGGATGAAGTTGACAAGTTTTATGAAGCATTGAGCGACATCGTGGTCAGGGTCAACAGCAAGGATAGAATAGTGCTAATGGGCGATTTCAATGCGAGAGTTGGGAATAGAACTGAAGGATACGAAAAGGTGATTGGTAAATGTGGGGAAGATATGGAAGCAAATGGGAATGGGAAGCGTTTGCTTAACTTCTGTGCTAGTATGGGTTTAGCTGTTACGAATACATTCTTCAAGCATAAGGCTATTCACCGCTACACATGGGAGGCTAGGGGTACCAGATCCATAATAGACTATATCTTAACAGACTTTGAATTCAGGAAATCTGTTAGGAATGGAATTAAAGGTAGATTATTAAAATCAATCAAAGGCATTTATGTTGACAATTGGGCTTCGGTGAGAATTGATGGTAGAATGAGTTCTTGGTTCAGGGTACTTACAGGAGTTAGACAAGGCTGTAATCTTTCACCTTTGCTGTTTGTAGTTTACATGGATCATATGCTGAAAGGTATAAAATGGCAGGGAGGGATTCAGTTAGGTGGAAATGTAGTAAATAGTTTGGCCTATGCTGACGACTTGGTCTTAATGGCAGACTGTGCCGAAAGCCTGCAGTCTAACATCTTGGAACTTGAAAATAGGTGCAATGAGTATGGTATGAAAATTAGCCTCTCGAAGACTAAATTGATGTCAGTAGGTAAGAAATTCAACAGAATTGAATGTTAGATTGGTGATACAAAGCTAGAACAGGTCGATAATTTCAAGTATTTAGGTTGTGTTTTTTCCCAGGATGGTAATATAGTAAGCGAGATTGAATCAAGGTGTAGTAAAGCTAATGCAGTGAGCTCGCAGTTGCGATCAGCAGTATTCTGTAAGAAGGAAGTCAGCTCCCAGACGAAACTATCTTTACATCGGTCTGTTTTCAGACCAACTTTGCTTTACGGCAGCGAAAGCTGGGTGGATTCAGGATATCTTATTCATAAGTTAGAAGTAACAGACATGAAAGTAGCAAGAATGATTGCTGGTACAAACAGGTGGGAACAATGGCAGGAGGGCACTTGGAATGAGGAGATAAAGGCTAATTTAGGAATGAACTCGATGGATGAAGCTGTACGCATAAACCGGCTTCGGTGGTGGGGTCATGTGAGGCGAATGGAGGAGGATAGGTTACCTAGGAGAATAATGGACTCTGTTATGGAGGGTAAGAGAAGTAGAGGGAGACCAAGACGACGATGGTTAGACTCTGTTTCTAACGATTTAAAGATAAGAGGTATAGAACTAAATGAGGCCACAACACTAGTTGCAAATCGAGGATTGTGGCGGTGTTTAGTAAATTCTCAGAGGCTTGCAGACTGAACGCTGAAAGGCATAACAGTCTATAATGATAATGTATGTATGTATGTATGTTAGGAATGTACGAGTTTTTCAGGGATTTTTCGATGATACAGACCACTATCTGATCTGTAGTGAACTAAGTATCTCGAGGCCTAGGGTAGAGAAAGTGAAATCTGTCTGCAAACGAATAAGGGTAGAAAATCTCCAGGACGAGGAAATTAGACAGAAGTACATGGATATGATTAGTGAGAAGTTTCGAACAGTAGACAGTAAGCAGGTTCAGGATATAGAAAGTGAATGGGTGGCATACAGGGATGCTGTAGTAGAAACAGCAAGGGAATGCCTAGGAACAACTGTGTGTAAAGATGGGAAAAGGCGAACATCTTGGTGGAATGATGAAGTGAGAGCAACCTGTAAACGTAAAAAGAAGGCTTATCAGAAATGGCTCCAAACAAGGGCCGAGGCAGACAGGGATTTGTACGTGGATGAAAGAAACAGAGCGAAACAAATAGTTGTTGAATCCAAAAAGAAGTCATGGGAAGATTTTGGTAATAACCTGGAAAGGCTAGGTCAAGCAGCAGGGAAACCTTTCTGGACAGTAATAAAGAATCTTAGGAAGGGAGGGAAAAAGGAAATGAACAGTGTTTTAAGTAATTCAGGTGAACTCATAATAGATCCCAGGGAATCACTGGAGAGGTGGAGGGAATATTTTGAACATCTTCTCAATGTAAAAGGAAATCATCATGGTGGTGTTGCGAACCGCCAAGCTCAAGGGGAGGAGGAAAATGATGTTGGTGAAATTATGCTTGAGGAAGTGGAAAGGATAGTAAATAAACTCCATTGTCATAAAGCAGCAGGAATAGATGAAATTAGACCTGAAATGGTGAAGTATAGTGGGAAGGCAGGGATGAAATGGCTTCATAGAGTAGTAAAATTAGCGTGGAGTGTTGGTAAGGTACCTTCAGATTGGACAAAAGCAGTAATTGCACCTATCTATAAGCAAGGGAACAGGAAGGATTGCAACAACTATCGAGGTATCTCATTGATTAGTATACCAGGCAAAGTATTCACTGGCATCTTGGAGGGGAGGGTGCATCAGTCGTTGAGAGGAAGTTGGATGAAAACCAGTGTGGTTTCAGACCACAGAGAGGCTGTCAGGATCAGATTTTCAGCATGCGCCAGGTAATTGAAAAATGCTACGAGAGGAATAGGCAGTTGTGTTTATGTTTTGTAGATCTAGAGAAAGCATATGACAGGGTACCGAGGGAAAAGATGTTCGCCATACTGGGGGACTATGGAATTAAAGGTAGATTATTAAAATCAATCAAAGGCATTTATGTTGACAATTGGGCTTCAGTGAGAATTGATGGTAGAATGAGTTCTTGGTTCAGGGTACTTACTGGAGTTAGACAAGGCTGTAATCTTTCACCTTTGCTGTTCGTAGTTTACATGGATCATCTGCTGAAAGGTATAAAATGGCAGGGAGGGATTCAGTTAGGTGGAAATGTAGTAAGCAGTTTGGCCTATGCTGACACTTGGTCTTAATGGCAGACTGTGCCGAAAGCCTGCAGTCTAACATCTTGGAACTTGAAAATAGGTGCAATGAGTATGGTATTAAAATTAGCCTCTCGAAGACTAAATTGATGTCAGTAGGTAAGAAATTCAACAGAATTGAATGTCAGATTGGTGATAGAAAGCTAGAACAGGTCGATAATTTCAAGTATTTAGGTTGTGTGTTCTCCCAGGATGGTAATATAGTAAGTGAGATTGAATCAAGGTGTAGTAACGCTAATGCAGTGAGCTCGCAGTTGCGATCAGCAGTATTCTGTAAGAAGGAAGTCAGCTCCCAGACAAAACTATCTTTACATCGGTCTGTTTTCAGACCAACTTTGCTTTACGGGAGCGAAAGCTGGGTGGACTCAGGATATCTTATTCATAAGTTAGAAGTAACAGACATGAAAGTAGCAAGAATGATTGCTGGTACAAACAGGTGAGAGCAATGGCAGGAGGGTACTCGGAATGAGGAGATAAAGTCTAATTTAGGAATGAACTCGTTGGATGAAGCTGTACGCATAAACCGGCTTCGGTGGTGGGGTCATGTGAGGCGAATGGAGGAGGATAGGTTACCTAGGAGAATAATGGACTCTGTTATTGAGGGTAAGAGAAGCAGAGGGAGACCAAGACGACGATGGTTAGACTCTCTTTCTAACGATTTAAAGATAAGAGGTATAGAACTAAATGAGGCCACAACACTAGTTGCAAATCGAGGATTGTTGCGACGTTTAATAAATTCTCAGAGGCTTGCCGACTGAACGCTGAAAGGCATAACAGTCTATAATGATAATGTATGTAATGTATGTATGTTCCAGGGCACTACAAAAATATTTGGGATATAGAGTATAATACAATAGTGCTTCAGTTTAGGGCTTCATTTTGTATTAGTAACGTGGACAGCAATAGCCACTGTTTTGTTTCCCAGCAGTTAAACAGTGCACATTACATTCAAAATTCCTCTAAATTTAAATGAGAGTTTGGTGTCTGGATTAAAAATAAATTCCAAAGCAGCTGACGATAGTTGATTAGCATGGCTCAGTATGGAAGAAAGCCCTAATGGCAAATAGTCATTCATTAATGTGTGTGGACCATCTTCTAAAATATATTACAGGTAATGGCATTCTATTCCTTCTGGTGGGAAAATGATTGTTCTTGGGAGAGATTTTCTAAAGGTTGTATTAAATACTCACCTCTTTGACCCTTCTTCAAAACACACCACTTATATAAAAATATGCAGGTAAAACCACAAAAAAATGTAATTCACTGATTTTTTTGCAAGAAATTGGTAACGGCGACTACCCCTCTGTAGTTCGTGATGGATCAAATGTTAATTGTACTACCAGTCAGAATTTCAGCACATGATGATAGCATGATTGAAATCGATAGCAAAACGTTCACTTCTGTGAAAGATGTCATCATTTTCCTGAAGGGTTTCATTCTTAATTAATTTGAAAATCATCGGGCCTAAACTAGTTTAAACCCTATACACTAGCGCCAACAGATTAATACTGATGGTGAAAGCTAGCTACTACAATTTTGCACATAATTCTTGAATTACTTGGAATGAATGGTTTGCTTCCACAAATTCTTATTCTCAAAATGGAATCTTTGTTATGCTTCTTGGAAATCTAAACATTTCCCAACAGCTCCTAAATGGAACCAGATCAGGGCCTAATTGTAAGAAGTATGTATGAAAATTGTTTTGATTTGTAAATAATAAGTGGAGATAAGCTGGACAGAGAGCTCTAATCCCTCCAGTTGACTTGACAACATACAATATAACACTTCCATTTTTTTTCAAGTGGCATTAATTGCCAATTTGCATGGCATTTTATATCGCGATCAATAAACCTCAAAGGATGTGAAGGCCTCTATTTACCTCAGCCAGTTTTCAGCCATGGCCAGTTAAATGTTGTGATGTCAAGAGAGCAATATTTTAAAGTTGCAATAGTGCCAAGGTACCTGTACAAGGAATGCACCAAGCACGTGGTTGCATGGTTTGGGTCACATAGCTATCAGCTGCTTTCAGGAGGTAGCGAGTTTGAACCGCGTTGTTGGCAGCCCTTAGATGGTTTTCTGCAGTTTCCTATTTTCACACCAGACAAATGCTAGGGCTGTATCTTAAGGCCATGGTCACTTCGTTTCCACTTCTATCCATTTCCTGTACTGGTACCATCACTGGCATAAGATGGTGCGACATAATGAAAAAAAAAAAAAAAAGTACAAGAAGGATGATGATAATAATAATAATAATAATAATAATAATAATAATAATAATAATAATAATTCTTGATGGGTGCAGTAGTTTTGCATCTGCCTCTTGGCACAGACCAGAACAAAGTGTAGCTTCCACCTAGTGCCAGCCTCGTCCATGGGTGTGACAATATGGAAACTGCTGGAGTATGGGCGGTGCAGAGTAATGACATTCGGAGCACGAATAGTGTTTTGAGTGTTATGAAAAGTGTTGGTCAAAGGGTCAGTCATGCTTCAATAGCACCTTCTGGTCCATTGAGGAAAGCATTGACAAACTACCTCATTCCTCTTATCTAGTACATCTCATTTTGGTTCTGCCATTGGTTTTTGCAGTTTCCCTGTAACCACATAGCCTTTGGTGGTGCTATTTGAGGCTGATGACCTAGCGGACAATAGTACTACGAGTAATAGTAATTATAAATGGCCTCGGCTACCATATGCTGGCATATTGATTTGATGCCATCTAGACTGCCTGCTTATAAATTGTGATGTTCATTGTAACGCTGCTGTGATAAACGGGATATCTCTTGGTTGCTTGAAGGCTGAGTTTTAATTGATTTTGTTGGTTAAACACTAAATATATCATAGAGATCATTTTCATGCCGACATGTTGAGTAGAAATTTTTCCACCCTTCAAAAATCTGACTGCCTGTGCTGGGTTTGAACTCGCACTCTATCATTGATCCACAGAGGGAGCTAAAACATTTAGTTCATCAGTGAGGTACAAATATAATACCTGACTACTAAGTGAATTATATCGCTAAATGAATGTGCATATCCCTCTTGGTCTTTGGATCATGCTAAAAGCCGTGTTAGAAGACCCAGGTACACTAAATTTCTGATTATTCATGTGCAAGTTATCTGTTTTGCGGGTTATTCGTGCAACCTAAAGTAAAAATTTAAAGAAGGGTCTGTATTGTAGCGTCCATTACTTTTGCTCACGTTTGAGTTGAGAAATACAGCTTTTCTGATAACAATGAAGCCTGTGTTGTTTGTCAATAGAGTACTGTATCCATTGTTATCACCAATTGGTTTGTGATAGGATGATGATGATGATGATGGTGATGATAAGGGAGCCAAACATTGGGTCATTGACCAATTATAACTTGACATTCAATAATCTCACTATGAAAGTAATTTTACTGCGCAAGCTGGCTACACAGTTTGGGTCATGTGGCTGTGAGCTTGCATTTGGGAGGTGGTGGGTTCAGATCCCATTGTCAGCAGCCCTGAAGATGGTTTTGTGTAGTTTCCTATTTTCACGTCTGTTCCTTAGTTAAGGTTCCTTCTCAATCCTAGCCCTTTTCCATCCTTGCACCTGAAAATGTTTGATGCATAGTACAATGTTGAACCACTAACAAAAAAAAATGTAAGTAATTTTCCTCTCCTTTTTCTTATTAATGGCTATTATAAAATGTTCCCTTTTTCTTTTGATAAAATTGATAACAATTGATTTTCGTTATACTGTTGTAAATATTTACAGTATGGCCCTTGTTTCAGGTGTGCGGCACCATGCTATCTTTCCTGTCCACCTTGTTCTCAGAAATACACATATACGTGTTGCCATCAAAAGCAAGACAAACGATGTTTCAAGAAGTTGGATCTGTGCACTGTAAGTATGCTAACCATTGACTCAATTGGAAATGAATTAAAGTTAAATAAAATTTTTATTGCAACCTTCACAACTTTCTCTGAACCTGCTAATGAAATATAAGGTGTTCCTTGCTTGCAGAAATCATTCCCCTTCTATTTTTTCTCCCATAAGCCCAGATCATTATCTATGAGATAGTTTCATCTTTCTTATTCAGCTCCGCATATGAATAGTACTATTTCAAAATATTCAAGGTACTTTAATATGAACAACTTAAAATAATCTAAATAAAATGGATTAAATAAGCAATGTAAACCAATTACCATGTCCACACTCTTCAGATAGGGCTGCAGGGAAGAGTGGGTTCTGGCAGGCTCCTGTGCATTCATCCAATGCCTTGCCTTAATTCCTGAGTGGTAGACATAGAGCTTAGTTGTGCCTTGCATGTGTTCATTTGTAGGAGATGTCAGATGTGTTGCGACCGTGAGAATAGTTGATGGTAGTTCTGTCAGTTTCCTTCATAGAATAAGGGTAATAGTAATGCTGACATAAAGAAGACAGAGATGCCAACTATGACTATTCAATCGTAATAATTACGAATTACCCATAGTAATTACGCCTTTACGAATCACACACCACAAATTATGATTTTTTGTTGATTTTTAAATCTAAGCGTATGAAGTGTTCAAAAAGATACATAAGGAATGCCATTACAGCTTGAATTCTCAGAATATTATTTCCGGATTTCTCAGTAATCATTTATACCCCTTTCCTGTCCCTCGATTAAGAATATTTCGAGTTTTCACGTGCCGAACGCAGTGTGTGCTTCCAGTACCGGAAATATAGGCACCTGTGAACTGGTATATCTTGCGAAGTTGTTGTTTTTGTTCCTAACATGATCAGACTTCCATGCAAGTATGAGAGTTCGTTTGTCTTTGTTTTGGCGTCAAAGTGGTGACAAACTCCGTTTAATTGTGAATACTGTGTGCGTGACTGTTGAAAAAGTATTTATTGCTATTTTAGTTGCCAAATTGACATATATTGCTCTTCTGGGATATATGGTTATCATGTGTTACGAAATGCAAAAGGTTTGAAATAATGAAGCGATTCCTTGTGCAGGAAAATATGTGCGATTACGTTACCGTGACTAGTGACGCTAGTAATAAACCAAAAATAGTTCAAAAATTTAGGGAGGAATCACGAAAGAATGACCCTGTTTACTGTGTTCATCAGAATCTAATTCACATGCGTTTTGTAGTGTGTGTAGCCACGATTTTTCAGATGCGCATAATGAGGAAGAACAGGACTGAATCCCGCGCTAATATGAACTCCAAACTGTTGAAAAAAAAATATTCTATGACCGCCTCGCCCCCGGTGTCTTAGCGGCTGCATTACGAAAATTGCCTTTCTTGAAAGTTGGCATCTCTGAGAAGACTGGGAATCAAAATAAAATAATGAGTAAGTAAAATTATTATTATTATTCATCCATTCCCCTTGCCCAGCTCATACTGGGATGGGATGTTTGTGACACTTTTCCATCTTCCTCTATCCAACCACAACATTGTTCCTCCTTAACTCTGTTCTAATCCATGTTTCTTCTAATTATACTATTCTTGATCATTTTCAACAACCTTAGTCGTGCCTTCATAGCTGGGTCTCCATCATCTGCTTTGGGATCCTTTCCTCGTTCATCCTCTTAACGTGTCCGAAACATCCAAATTTATCACTCTCCATTCTGTCGTAAAGCTTTTCCACTCGGATTTCCTTCCTGATGTCCTCATTTCTTACTCCGTCCTTTCTTGTCTTTCCTATCATACTTTAAAAAATTTCAGTTCATCGGCCTGGATTTTGTTCTTTTGTCTTTGTGTCAATGTCTAGGTTTCTGCTGTATATGTATGTCAGTATTGGGTGGCAGTACATCGTATACTTCACCTATTTAATTGGTACTTCTTTCCTCCACACCAGGTTTCTCACACTCGGGTAGAATGCATTTCACTGTTGAATCCTTTTACTGATCTCCATGTAGAGCCCTGAATCCTACATCCATTCACATTTTTCGAGTACTTGAAACTCTCCACAATTGCAAGGTTTTGTCCCTCTATTTTTATAATTCCTTTCCCTTCACTTTCTTCTCTGGTCAACATCATCGTCTTACTCTTTTGTATGCTGATTTTCATTCCATAATTTTCAATACTCTTTCAACATGTCAAGTTGCCCTTGTACTTCCTTTCTATTTACTCCTCATACCACAACATGATCTGCAAACAGCATTACTTTCAGCTCCCTGTCCTCATATTATATCCTTGTCTCCTTCACAATTTTGTCCATACTCATGAATAATAAAGGTGGCAGCAAACTTCCTTGTTGTAGCCCAGTTTCATTCCAAAACCACTCGGTCCCCATGCCATACCTGTAAACTGCTGAGACTTCTCTTGATGTGGACATAGTACAAAACCAATCAGATCATGACCTGGGAACAAGAGCAAAACCACATGCACAAGAATGTGTGATATATATTGCATGATGAGACTGGATTTTCTTTCCTATTTGAACATTATTATTATTATTATTATTATTATTATTATTATTATTGTTGTTGTTGTTGTTGTTGTTGTTGTTATTATTTTAATAAGTGGGATGCAACTATATTACTGCACTGATTGATGGCTTCTCCACACATAACCAAACATTTGCAAAGCGATCCTGAGTGGCGAGGTGTGGGTATATGTCCTGTCTTGCTAGCTTGTCTTCAGCATTCGGGTTGAATAAGAGCTGCACTTCATCTGGAGTTGGTTTTTCTGGCGTGAGTCTAAGGAAGTTCATGGCGTAATACGTGGGATGACGAGTGACCTGTCCACACTTTGGTCCATCCGGTCACATGTGAATTAGCAAGCTGAACAATTTACAACAGCCTATTATTGACAATGTCAACATTATTTGTTTGGAGTAACGAATTGGTTCTGGAGATTTTGGAATTGTAGCAAAGCGAACATATTATACATGATCCCAGACACCCAGTACATAAAGGTGAATGATGCATTGAAGAGGATCAAGAGTGATTTCAATATTGATATTCCACAGTGAATGATGGTGGGGGGGGGGGGGGGGGGGAGGAATCTCCCTCATGACATCTTTCTGATGAAGTATATAAGCCAGCATGGTGCACCTACGAAATTATGAAGGGACTTTTGGGTTCGCTTTATGACTTGTGTTTCTTCCACCTTCACTTCTTGTCATATAATAAGCAAGTGGTATGCTCGTGATGTGTGTACAGGTACACTCACCTTCAAATATTCAGCGAACATTCGTATGAGTGTATTTGGCAATGTGTGGAGGAGCCATGATATACTGAGGTGTGTTCTTGCTGTGTAATGTAATAAGGCAACTACACAGAAACACCTTACTGTCCTCCCAAGCATGTCACTTTTTACCCTGATTGTGAGGGAACTATTCATCCTATTTCAAAACTTTTTTTCTTTCATAATATATTTCAGTTGTTTTGCAAAAACGTTCCTGCCGATAACTTTACTTTTAGAGCCTTTGTAATCCAAATATCACAAAATTGGTTCAGAAATGTTGAAAATGGAGCAGTTTTAATTGGAGCTTCCATCTAATTCACTGCAAGATTGCACAGTTCATCATGACTGATGTTTTAGCAGTGTATTTATTCCTCATGCTATATCTGCAAACCTCTGCAACTTCTTGTGACGTGGACATAGTTCAAAGCCATTCAGGTCATGACCTGTGAACAGGAGCAAAACCACATTGCATGATAGCACTCTGTTGTTGTAGATGTTCTTGTTTCAGTGAAACAAATTGAACAGTAGATGACTAGTTGGTTTGCAGAGAACATCTCTTTAATTCAAGGCAGACTGAGACTTTCAGATAAGGATAAAGATGTTAAGATGGCACCAAGTACTGCAGATATATTTGTTTCATTTCCTGTGTAGATGCTGGTATAAAGAGATGACATTGGTTCCAAAATGTGAAATGATAAGATGCTGTCTTTTTTAAGGGTCATGTTGAAACTATTGAGGAGCAATTATCTATATCCCTTTTCTGTTATATTGCAGGAGTTCTAAATAAAGCTTTGCACACGTTACCAAGTAATAATTTTTATGTGTTTGAAACTAGAAAGCAGAGCAACAAAGTTTGTCATGTAGCACATCAAAACAATCCAGCACCAATGAGAAGTCTTCTTCTTCCATATCCAGTCCTCTAGACATCAGCAGTCAGTGAAAGTACCCCTTTCTTTGGCTGTTCTGAAAAGTTGTTCATTATTGTCGATGCTGATCCATTTGAAGCCATGACCTCGCTGTTCTATCAGCTCTTTGCATTTCCCCAATTTTACCTTGTAATATCAGATGTAGTAGCCTGTACTTTCTGCCTCATAAAATATGATCTATATAAACTGTTTTCCTGGCTTTGATGATGCTTACCAGCTCTCGCTGCTCTCCTTAATACATTATTTGTTGAGATCTGCCAAAGGTATTCTGAGCATTCTCATATGTAACCGCATTACAAATGCCTCTAATCCGTTCAAGGAGGAAGCTTTGATAGTCCAGGACTCTACTCCATAAAGCAATGTTTGTGACCAGATATAACATTGGGTGGTGCATGAAATGTTGCCCTATTAAATTTTTTTTCTTAAAGCTACACTTTTTGGATATCAGCCTTCAAACTGTGTGCACAAGTATTTACTTTCATTGAAATTATGCTTGGTAGTGTATTTCAGACATCTTTAGACTGTGATAATGGTGGGTAAAGAACTGTTGTACAGAAGGCAAAGGTTGTGTTTCTAGTTGCAAAAACAAAGATTCTTACAGTGACCCAGAGAAGTTTTGTGATCATCTTAGTACACAGTGCCGGCCCTGTGGTGTAGGGGTAGCATGCCTGCCTCTCGCCCGGAGGCTCCGGGTTTGATTCCCAGCCAGGTCAGGGATTTTTCTCTCGACATGAGGGCTGGTGCTAGGTCCGCTCAGCGCACGTGATTAGAATTGAGGAGCTATCTGACGGTGAGATGGTGGTCCTGGTCTCGTAAGCCCAGAATAACGGCAGAGAGGATGCATCGTGTTGACCACACGACCCCTCATAATCTGCAGGCCCTGCAGTCGCTTAAGTGCAGCCAGTATCCAGTATTCGGGAGATAGTAGGTTTGAACCCCACTGTCGGCAACCCTGAAAATGGTTTTCCGTGGTTTCCCATTTTCACACCAGGCAAATGCTGGGGCTGTACCTTAATTAAGGCCACGGCCGCTTCCTTCCCACTCCTAGCCCTTTCCTGTCCCATCGTCGCCGTAAGACCTATCTGTGTCGGTGCGACGTAAAACAACTAGCAAAAAAAAAAAAAAAATCTGCAGGCCTTTAGGCTGAGCAGGGGTCGCTGGGCAGGCCAAGGCCCTTTCAAGGGTGTTAAGTGCCGTGGGGTTTGGGGGCGGTTAGTACACAGTGATCCTCCTGTCCACAAACAGTATGTGGATTTTCTTGCCAATTTGAATGTGATGGGTCTGTGTTGGAGAAGTGGCCATGTAATGTGTGCGGTTTGTACTCCAGCAAACATTCTGGCCCCATGAGTGGCTTTGACTCGAAGTCTGAGTAAGTCGGCAAGAACAGCCAGTGTTGAGTTGAGAATTTCATGCCAGTCTGTGCAGAATATTATTCATTCAAATCTTGATTAGTGTTCTTAAAAGATGACAGTTCTGTATAACCTAATGTTGAACAGATTGCTCGACTATCATGAAGGTGGGTGAATGTGGTCACCTAATAGCCTGGTCGTTAACCTATGTGACTTTTCCCTTTGAGGTTTCTTCAAAGAAAAGGTGTACCACTGGAAACTCAGAAAATGTTGTGCAATTCAAGGCCATCATTGTGAATTATAGCATGTGAATTTGAAGATACGTGTTCGAGAGTCATCGCCAAATGTAAGGGTGTGTCTTTAAGAAGCCATGAGACAAAATGGTGGTCATGTAGAACATGTTATCCATTAAGAAGATATTCCATGCTGTTGGGATTACATTTTTATCAATCTGTATAAATCATGTCCATAATTAATACATAATTCATAAAACAAATGGGGTGACACTGTATATAGGTATACAACATACTTGCCTCTGAGGGGCATTTAACAGTTTGCTCACTTCCGTGACATTGCTAGAGAGGGGCAAAGAATTTACATACACCTTGTGTCCTGTGTATCATTTTATCAACTACTTTGTGCTTTGCCATGAATATAAACAAATAGTCTGTTGACAGATGAAATCATGCTGATGACCAATTAAAAGTAATGAGTCCCCAGTATTAATTTGTTTATACTTAACCAGTTGTTGACTCGACTCCTTTCTCTGCTTGTGTACTCACCTGAAACAAGGGAGAATTGTGGAAGGTTAGTAATGTACAAAGAACTTCACAATTACTAGAGCAACATTTAGAACTGATAGCATTTTTGTACTCCTTTTTTTTTTACAGCTTATATAAATATACAATTTGCTCACTTCCATTTGACCTCTTAAATTTAAAAAGATAAACCTTCTAGCTCTGTACGTAGATGTTTGAGCTGGGGTCAGTAGCTCAAGGCGGTTAAGGCGCTGGCCTTCTGACTCCAACTTCGGAGGTTCAATCCTAGCTCAGTCCAATGGTATCTGAATGTGCTCAAATACGTCATCCTCATGTTGGTAGATTTACTGTCATGTACAAGAACTACTATGGGACAAAATTCTGGCACATTGCCACCTCAAAAAACCATCAAAAGTAGTCAGAGGGATGTAAAAACAATAACATTATTTGTAAACATTCAACATTAGTTGGCACGGGGGTCCACCTTTTCAATGCAATATATCAAGTAAATGATATTGCATAAGTCTTGGTAATATGGAACAAAAATTAAATTTATGGCTTATAATTAGTCAGCACGTTGAAGATGAGGATTACCATCTCTGAGACACTTGCCTGAAGCATACTGTATTCATGTAAGTCATATGAAAATGAGGATAAAAGCATTTTATCCATTTCATCATCAATCAATCAATTTATTTATGCTGTCGCCCAGGTGGCAGATTCTCTATCAATTTTTTGCTTAGTCTTTTTAGCATCAATCACAGAAATGGTACACTGGGAATCCTATTATAGAATTATTTGGGCATTAATATTTTACAAATGTTGCCTATACTAAATTAGCTGCTATCTAAAATATTTCACAACCTTTGCACCAAATAAATATATGCTGCTGCAATAAGACAACACATCAATGGAAATTGTGAACAACAGATTATCTCAACATGTGGCATAAAAGAACAATAAATTCTCAAAAACTTTGTATAATTCTTACAAAATATTCTTACAAAATATTGTTAAAATAAAATGTTATTCAGAATTTAATTTCTGCAGCCTGTATGTATTTTTCATCCTTCTTTGCCTCAGGCCATATCTCAGCCACATATCTATATATGTAAAAGAACATTTCCTGACTGACTGACTGGCCAACCACATCCAATGGCACTTAAACTTGACGCCCCGCCCAACACATCCCCACCTCCGTGCCCTCCCCCTGCCAATCTTGCATCGGTATAACACTAGAAGCACAAATATCGGTCATTCAAACGCTACCATGGCAACTAATTAACATTACAACAGTTGAAAAGATAAATGACATTCACTCACAACATAATTTCTTCAACTCACCTCATATTTAACCAAATTAACATCACGACTGTCGAAGGGGTAAGTAATTTTCACACACATCGTTTTTTCTTCGTTTTTCTCTCCTCCTCTAATTTTATTCCTTAACATTTCACTCTCCTCTTATTTCAGACATAACACTACAAGCTCTACACAACCTCATATAGTTTCCTTTCGACTTTTAATACAAGAAGCTACAACCACGTCTACCAGCTAATTATAAAAACAGCTGTATTTCTGACGAGTACTTGTCCTCACTCCTAAGTCCTTCAAGAAGTTGGTCGTATTATCTTTTCGTATAAAATTAACAACTTACTACCACTAAGAGTGACTTTTATCCTAAATATTAAGCTGTTATAAGCTCCTTACGCCATCTCCAGAATAAGGCACCATATTTACCAAATTTTATTTCAGCGCAGCAATTTACATATTTTTGAACTTTTAACTAACCACTTGTTACCACATTTTAAAAACAGACACATTTGTAAAGATCTACAATAAGGATTAATTATAAGACTTTGTCATAAGAGTACTTATAACTACTATATTATACTTGCTAGTCATTTTATACACATTTGTACCTAAAACAATATCCTCTTATTTAGGTATAAGAGCAATCAGGATCCTGATCTATCTTTCTTTCAGGTATGAGATTTTTAGGCTGATGATGCCCTCATTATGGGTGAAACATGTCCCTATTCTAATACGTTAAGAACTTCTTAAATTTAAATAAAAAACTGTTATGTATTGAACAGGTGGAATTTATAATTGTAGTATTATTATTTGACTTTTTTAAAGTATATTTCATTACGGACCATAACATGAGATTTGTAACATGTAATGACTGACTGATTCATCATTAATAATATAAGAGAATTTATTGGACTCCAACCTATTCAATACATTACAGGATGTTAACATTTTTAGTTAAAGATCGTTAAAATGGAGACATGTTTCGCCCCCCATGTGGGGCATCATCAGTCATATCAAATCACCTCAAAATTAAACCAGACGTCTGGTTGGAAATTTTGAACATAATATGTAAGAAAGAATACATTAAAAAACACGTACAAGGTCCTATTCTAAACGAAATAACAATAGACTAGTTACACATAGTAAAATACGCTAGTGGTTTCTTAATATTAAAATGAGGCCATCATATGTATAGTCCTCTCCGTGTAAGGACGTACCCTAAGGGTGCAACCTTACCCTTTCTCCCCTGTAATATTAAGATATTGATTTATAGTTACTTTTCTTGCTGTTGGGTCTTTTTCAGTGTCGGTAACCATACAGTTTAGGGACCCTACTTGCCGATACGACGTCTTACATTTACCGTTAATCTGGCACGTTAGCAACGTTCAATCACTGCTCTAGCGTGAAGTGCGTGTTGCCACCGCATCGCCGTTAAAGTCACTAGTGATACATTTGCGAGAATATTTAAAGCATAATTTCTTTTTCTGTGGGATTGTAAATCTATTTGGCTAATACCAGGTAAGTAGGATTGTGGCATGTTCGGATAATGCATTTAATAACATAGTTTGTGTGAAATGATGAAAGTGCTCAAATACGTCAGTCTCATGTCTAGATCTACCGGTACATGAAATAACTCTTGCGGGACGAAATTTTGGCAGTAGAACTTATAACATTATTATTTTCAAATCCGCAGTGAACTTGGAAGCTGACCTAAATTCCGTTCACGGAGCTTGGCACATTAGTATTCCTATATGTTTCCTGATAAGCTTGAAGATATAACCAGCCGGCTGGCTGAAAATATGCCCAATAATCTCTCTCCTTACTGGTTACCGGTATTGAAGAGAGAAGGAAATATTCGCGCAAAAGAAAGGGAAGTCATTGGATGTCTGGAACTTTCGAAAATCACACTGCAAAGACTTATTAAATAAATTGCATCGTTTAACACGCCCCTCTTTTCAAGAATATGGTTATAGTACGCCTACTGTATATCAAAATAAAGACAGATAATTTAAGTGAGAAAGTGTGTTTATTTCCTTAATTCCTCATTGAGGAGATATTCATAATTATCTTGATTTATTTCATCTTATCTTTTATCATTTACTAGGGTAGGGAAACATTCATTATCGGTGTTTACATTGAGGTTAGTTTGTTATGGTTATGTCTGATGATTTTAATATGTAACCAGGCAGGTTGGCAGCAGTCATCAGCCATTACAAAAAAGAGAAAAGAAGAGCATCGGGCGGCGATATTTACTTTCTGGGGTATTTCCTTACGTGGCAATTACTATACAGTAGGCCGTACTGTACCTCTGATGACGTCACGCTTTGGGGGGGGGGACTTGAAGGCGATACGCATACGCTCCGCTTGAATAACACACTCATTTAAATTTCTTAAAGAACTGTTAACACCTTACAAAACCAAAACCTATCCTCAGATATTTGTTAATTCTGACATACAATGCATATCCTTCTCCGTAACGTTCTATTTCTCATGTATATACGTTCGTTTGCGTGAGTACAGCCTAACACTTTGAGACATATTCTTGCAATTTTATCCATTCTCTGGTCAACTGGAACATTCACATCACACACACTGACAGAAAACATGCAGCCAATTATCATTACTATTTATTACAAATATAAATTATTTCTGTACCTCACTGTTTCCACTCCATGAAGGCTGCAGCTTTCCTGGACCTCTTACAGGAAGTTACACCAGTATGGAGTAGGTCTGCTCTCTTTGAAGCACTTTGTTGAATACACAAGTCGGTGTGAATTTTGGAAAAGTTATTTAAAATATATTCACCCAAATATATATAGGCCTACACTGTCCGGCCAAGTCTTCCAATTTCTTCCCGCAGTCACAAATGACTAGGGAATCTGCCAACTGCATTGACTCCAAAGCCAAGGATTTTATGACGCACTTAGGATCGTCTAAATTCAGAAATACCATCTTATATGTATCTGACACTAACACACAAAATACTTTGTACACCTCAATTCCAAGTCCTATTGACATGTCTTATAGATACTTTAAGCCCTCTCGATTTAGGAAATTCAGATATCTTACTTCTGGAGGTAATTCATAAGATCTGAATCTGTCAGAAGATAAGATTTACATAAATCACACTGCTGTTTGATGCTCATAATTTATTTATTTTATTATTATTATTATTATTATTATTATTATTATTATTATTATTATTATTATTATTATTATTATTATTATTATGCTATTTGCTTTTCTTCGCACGGACACAGATAGGTCTTACGGTGGCGATGGGACAGGAAAGGTCTAGGAATAGGAAGGAAGCTAATTAAGGTAGAGCCCCAGCATTTTCCTGGCGAGAAAATGGGAAACCATGGAAAACCATCTTCAGGGCTGCCGACAGTGGTGTTCGAACCTAATGTAACCCATTGTCTCCCGAATACTGGATACTGGCCGCAGTTAAGCGACTGCAGCTATCGAGCTCGGTGATACTCATAAATAAGACTTCCATTTTCAAATACACCAAATTCAGGTAAGCCGTAGGTCTGATTACATAAAAATATAGGGCCTACCTAATGTTACCCATGTTTATGACATAAAAAATTAACTCACCATCTGGACGAGACACTCTTATTTCTCTCAGGATGTGATTTTCAGGAAAGTGCTTAATACACACAACTGTGTTGTGATTAACTATTAAATTCTCCCTGGGAATAGCCTTCTTCATAACTTAACTCGTTCTTTATCAGAAGCAGCACTAATACGGGAGTGTACTCTCCTTGTTTACAATTGGCTTTGCAGCCAGGCACACAGCAACTCTTAGGTGTGGAGATTTCCCTCACTGATCATCTTAATGCAAGTATATACAATTCGTTGTTAATAATAAAACACAGAATGCACTAACTCAATTAATTTTACATTATAAATATAACTGTACACAAATAAACTACAAAATTAAAACACTGAAGAACGATCTTCTTAACCTATAGCTTCACATAAATACACACTCACACTAAGTTTTCTTCACTAATTAACGACTTTCCACTTAATAATGCAGTCGATGACGACTCATTCTCGCATATATCTGAGTGAGCACGCGGCCATCGTTAAAAATTTCAATAAAACTGCGAAGATCTATGTTTAACTCTACTAACTCATGTGCTAAACTTCCCCCCTAATGATCAGCTGATTGCTTTACCGCGCTTGTTACAGTACGGCCTGGACATCACGAAGGCAGTGGTACAGTATAACAATGAAAGTAATCAAAGTCTATATGATATTGAGTTCGATGGTAGTTCTACGTAGTATATACAAATGTTGGCAAAATAAAATACAATTTATAATTACTGTACACTTATTTATAATTGTCAAAATTGATGAGGTAAAACATTCCAATTTGTCTATTTGTAATTTGGCTCCAACCAAAATAATTCATGAGGTAGTCAACTCCATTGGTCACTCTCTGTATGAATGGAGTGCACAGTGCCAGTGAACAGCTTTTGTTGATTATAAAATGAGGCTGTGCTAAGACAGAGTTAAAACAACACCGGCTTCAAATGAAGATAGTTAAAACATCATTAGATTCTTCCTAGTTGACTAGAGGTTTGCGTATATTTTGTTGTTGAAGTGTGGGAAAGTCAGTTGTTAGTTGAATGGGCAACGGTTGAAATAGTGCAGTGCATCGGTGTTTGAGCTGTCCTACATGTGAGAGAATCTGAAAATGGAGGATTTGTCTTAATTAGTTAAGTGAAATAACGGAAAAAGAGATAAAAGGGGGGAAATCATTGAGAAATGAAAGATGTGAAAGTTAAAACTTACCTTGAAAGCTGTTGAGCTGTTACCTAATTGCTGGGAGGTTTGTGGAGCACTGGCTGTCGCTAATGTCCTGCTCCTCATGTTGTACTTGTGACGTCTTAGAGGAGGGGAGTGGATTTGAGAAGGCTTTGAGGTGCTTTGATATGACTGATGATGCCCCACATGGGGGGCGAAACATGTCTCCATTTTAACAATGTGTAACTAAAAATGTTAACATCCTGTAATGTATTGAATAGGTTGGAGTCCAATAAATTCCCTTATATTATTATTGATATTCTTTCAATACGGAAAATAAAATGATTTTCATTACTTGTAATGATTCATCATTGCCGAGCCAAACCTACTGGACATAAAGAAATGAAGTTTTGAGGATACAATTGTATTACAATACAGGTGCTCACTAAGGGAGGATTTTTGGATACTCCATCGCTAAGGACGTGGACAGGAGGTGAATTTTTAAAACAAGTGCTTCTATATCTCAAAACTCTAAAAAGTTTACAGATGTAAAAATTAGTATTTAGAATCTCCTTTAAAAATAAAGGAACATGTATTTTTTTTTGTTTTTGGAAAATCCCACTAGGAGGGGTGAAAAAGTGGTTGAATGCCTTTAATGAGGATAGTTATATCTCAGGAACTGAACATATTACAGACCTGAAAATTGGTATTTGAAATCTCCTTTAAAAATAAAGAAACACATATTTTTTGTTTTTGGAAAAAACAATTTAATGGGGGTTAAACAGGAGTGACAAATGGGGTGAATTTTTAGAAATTTTTAAAATAAGTGTATCTGTATCTCAAAACTTTAACAGTTTACTGATGTAATAATTGGTATTTAGAATCTCTTTTCAAAATAAACACATTGTTTTTGGAAAACCCCACTAGGAGGGGTGAAAATGGGGTTGAATGCCTTTAATGAGGATACTTATATCTCAGAAACTGAAGATATTACAGACCTGAAAATTGGTATTTGAAATCTCCTTTAAAAATAAACACATATTTCTTCTGTTTTTGGAAAATCCAATTAATGGGGGTAAAACAGGAGTGACAAATGGGATGAATTTTTTGAAAGGTTATATCTACAGTATATCTCAGAAACATAAAATGTTAAAGAAGTAAAAATTAGTATTTGGAATCTCTTGTAAAAGTAAAAAAACAAATGTTATTTGTTTTTGGAGACTCCACTGAAGGTGAACTAAAAAGGGGGTGAAATTATAAAATGAGCATGTCTGCAGTATATCTCAAAAACTTAACATGTTATAGAAGTGAAAAATGGGTCTCTATTAAAAATAAAGAAATGTTATTTTTTGTTTTCGGAACAAACACTTACTTGGGGTTAAAAAGGACTGAAAATGGGGTTGAATTCTTTTTATTAGGATACTGATATCTCAAAAACTGAAGATGTTACAGTCGTGAAAATTGGTATTTGGAATCTCCTTTAAAAATAAAGAAATACGTATTTTTTTCGGAAACCCACTTAAAGGGGGGCGGGGGGGGGAGAATTGAAGAATTAGTTTAAATATTTGTATGAAGATACTATTATCTCAAAAATGAAAGATGTTGCAGATGTGAAAATTGGTTTTTGGAATCTGCTTTAAAATTACAGGAACACATATTCCTTTGATTTTGGAAAATCCAATGGAGAGAGAGAGTGTGTGTGCGCGCGCGCGCGCATGTGTGTGTGTGTGTGTGTGTGTAAGAATTGAAAAATTAATTGAATTAATTGTATGAGGATACTTGCATCTAATAAAAACTGAAGTTGTTGCAGACGTGATAGTTGGTATTTGGATCTCCTTTAAAAACAAACATATTTTTGGGGGGAAAAGGAGTTGAATTCCTTTTGACACATATCTCAAAAACTGATGATGTTACAGTCGTGATAATTGGTACTTAAAAGATCCTTTACTAATAAAGAAACAAGTATTTTTTCGGAAAATTCTCTTAACGGGGTGGGGAGTGTGAAAGGAAGTGAAAACAGTGAATTCTTTTTTTGGGGATAATTTTATCTCAAAACTGAAGATAACAGATGCGAACATTGGTATTTGGAATCATCTTTAAACATAAAGAAACATGCCTTCTTTTTTTTTTTTGTGGGGGGGGGGGGCTAAATCAACTTAATGGTGGTGGGGTGAAAAAGGAGTTGAGACCAATTGATTTTGCTGTTCATAATATACTTGAATCTGATCATTTTTAATCTCTCCTGGGTTCGTTTTCAAGAGCCATCTTTTCCTTTGGAGAACTTAAAAGTTAGATTACAGTAGATTCTCCTGGCATATAAATAAAAATTTAAACACATTTGAAATAAACGATAGGAATGATATTGACAGTGCAATTGTTCACCTCTATAATAAGGTCAGTAATGCATGGAAGTTTATAATTTGTTATTTATAAATTTGTCTGGTATATCATTTGTATCGCCAGAAAACCCACGCACTTGCCTGCGCGCGACAATGGTGCTGGTCACATTGTCAGCAATGACAATGGCAGCAGATGTAATTTACCGCCAAGTAGCGGTCTTGCGTCTTGCTGTGGGGTCCAGAATATCAATAATAATAATAATAATAATAATAATAATAATAATAATAATAATAATAATAATAACCTAAATTCAACTAATATCACCCACCATAATAATAATAATACTACCGGGCGAGTTGGCCGTGTGTTCAGGGGCGCGCAGCTGTGAGCTTGCATCCGGGAGATAGTGGGTTCGAACCCCACTGTCAGCAGCCCTGAAGATGGTTTACCGTGGTTTCCCATTTTCACACCTGGCAAATGCTGGGGTTGTACCTTAATCAAGGCCACGGCCAATTCTTTCCCACTCCTAGCCTTTTCCTATCGCACCGTCGCCATAAGACCTATGTGTGTCGATGCGACATAAAACAAATAGCAAATAATAATAATAATGATGTTCTGGACCGTCGTCCAAATGTGCGGACCGTGCTGGAAACGGGTCCTGGCCGAGTAATGACTACGAATGCAGTCCGGCCGTGAGTTCAGTACCGCCAAGGCACCCAAGACGACACCACGCCTGATCTCCTCAAGGATTTGATCCACATTAAAAATGCTTATAGGAAAAGATGGCAAAGATTTAGGGACCCAACTGACCGGGCAGAATACCTGGACCTAGCCCGGGAAGTACAAAATCAATTGCTGGACAGAAAGGTTGAAAAATGGGAGGAACTTTGCTGTAATCTCTCAGAAAACGAGTCAGATCGTGAATTTTGGCGGATTATATATAAAACGTTAAGTATTCAATTATAAATTTCAGTATAATACCGTAGCGAAGCACAGGTATCTTGCTGGTGATAGATAAAATGCCTGCAATCAACTGTATTTATTTAGCCTTCACTGTAACATATGATTCATAGTTGATTTTACAGTCTGCGATCGAAGATTCTCTAAGTTGTATCCTCTTACCGAGTGAGTTGGCTGTGTGGTTAGGGTCACGCAGTTGTGTGCTTGCATTTGGAAGGTAGTGGGTTCAAACCCCAGTGTCGGCAGCCCTGAAGATGGTTTTACTGGTTTTCCATTTTCACACCAGGCAAATGCTGGGGCTGGACCTTAATTAAGTCCACAGCTGCTTATTTCCCACTTCTAGCCCTTTCCTTTCCCATCATCGCTATAAGACCTATCTGTGTGACGTAAAGCAAAATTGTAAATTAAGAAAAAAAGTGTCCTCCTACCAATTTCCATATTTAGTCTTGAAGATTCACTTCTTGTGCTGGGTCAGGATCACTGGCTCTTTCACTGGGTATCTGCTGTGATAATGGAATAGATTATACAGTCACTATTAAAAAAAAAATATATAGGCGCACTCTTAATAACAATTTTTGCAAAGTCCCAACAGCAGATTTACCCGAACCTTTACAGCAGTGTGAGGGATTATAAGTATATATTTTGAGATCTCTCTACTCATTCCTGTGAGATTTGGCTCTGGACTTCAGAGATAAACAGGAAAGAAGGTAAAAATATGGCATGAGACATAATTACAATCTTTACAAATAAAAACAAATGGGAATACATCAGAAAGAAATGAAGTGATACAGAGAACCACATCTGCTCTACATCTCTACAGGAAAACATGACTTCATCTCTGAAGACTGTATCTTCCCATGCAAAGTTCAGGATTCGAATAGCATATGCGAGGTGATCAATAATTTGGTCCTTGGTCAAATGGACCTCCCTAGCGGCGACATAATATCAGCCGTGTATCCCTAATTCAGTTGCATGCAGTATGCCATGAAAGGAAGACACGGGGAACCAGCTGATTGGAAGAGATTCTCCTCTGGTGCTGCTAGGTGGGCTTTATCTTGCTCTCAAGTAGAGATACAGGGTGGCTTGTAGAATGTCTCCCTGTTCCTTGAGCATGTTCCCAATAAAATTTGACCAATTATCTAAACAGTAGAGTGGTAATGCCTTCGCTATAACCAGCTTCTGTTGCTAAGAAACCAGCCTCTGACCAGTGTCAGCGTGGCTGACCTGTGATCCAGAAACTCCGACATTATAGGAATGATGGTAGTAAATATAGTATGGGAGCAATGTAGCAACATGCAAGGATATCAGACTGCTGGTAGTAAAATGTATAAAAATATTCTCTTGGACATGGCACAAGAATGGTAGAACAATTGGTGTTTCATAAGAAACACAAAAGAATGGAATGACTAAGATAAATTAACTATGAACAATTTAACTAACTACAACATTCATGAGGCGAATGGTGATATGTATCTTTAAAATGCACAAATAAAAAAGTGTCCTGGATGGAAATTAAACTCACGATGTTTGAATCTGTGTTTGCCTATGCCTCAGTCATCTGCGCCACCTGGTACAGGTGCAAAGTGACTGGTATGCATCATATTACTGAATTTGGATGACTGCAACATCCATGAGGCAAATGGTGATATTATCTTTATAATGCACAAATAAAAAGGTGTCCTGGATGGAAATTGAACTCACGATGTTTGGATCTGTCTCTAGGTATGCCCCAGTCATTTGTGCCACTTGCCACAGGTATGAAGCGACTTGTTGCACTTCACACTACTCAATTTGGATGGATGATGGACCGAATTACAAGCAGCATGTGTATTTCTTAATTTGCTGGATTAATAAGAACTAATGTGAACTTGTTGTCCTACAACACTTACATTAAGCACTCCGCGTACCTGTTGCAGACCCTGTATCACTGCTGTACAGTATCTTATCATTTGCAAATTTCAGAGTTTTGATTTGCTCTCCTTGGATTGTGATTTCTTTTCCAAATTCCTGTTAGATTTCCTTTACTGCCTGGTTATATACAACATTGAAAAGGAGAGGAGACTATACAAACTGCAGCCCTGGTTCTCTCCTTTCTGCATTGGTGCTTCTTTTTTCATAGCCCTTGATTCTTATGACTGCAGATGACCCTTCTTTCTTGGTATTTGATTCCTCAGAATCTCAAATAGCTTGGTTCAGTCAACATTACTGAGTGCCTTTCATAGATCTAAGAGTGCCATATGTGTGGTCTTGTCCTTCTTAATTTGATCCTCGTAAGATCGTATAAGTTTTACAGGTATTTTGTAATGTTCTAAATGTTATATTTCATGCTTCAGACTGAAGAACTTGAAAGTTGGACACTGAAAAATAATGGCTTCTTTCTTAACATCTTAAGATTTGATGTAAATTCAGTATTACTTCGTATTTTCCTTAATTTTTTCTAATGCCAAACTGATCTTCTCCCAACTTGTATTGAACTTGCCTTCCTGTTCTTAAATGTGTTAAATTTTTTGCAAATGTGAGAGACTAAAATAATAATGCAGTAGTTTTCATACTTGTCAGCACCTGCTTTCTTGGGGAATAGGTATAACATTTAAATGGAATAACCCCACCATGTTGGTTTCTCCTAAAGCAGTCTGTAATTCTGAGGGTGTATCATCAATTCAAAATGCCTTGTTCTTATTTAGGACCCTCAGTATTCTATCAATATTAGTGTATATTGCAACTTTCAAGGAGTCCTAGTTGGTCCCTCAGTGGGGGAAATAACACTGAAATCCATTGAACAGCATTTGTTCTCCTGATTTGGTGTGGCTGAGTAGTGTATTGTCTCCATGTTAGGAGGTATGAATTACCTCTGGGAGTTGCAACCTCCTTATGATAGTAGCCTGTAAAAAACATGAATGCAAATATGGCACTATTTTATTTCTTAATTTAAGTATTCAAACTACTCGTATTTAGGCCTTTTCAGTCGTGAAAGTACTAGCATTTCGCCACAGTGTGGCAGTGGGCTAGTTAGTTGAATTACCATACTGGCAGGTAGCCTTGTTGTAGAGACATCACTGGAAATCACCTTTGTAGGACAATGAAGTGCCTGTACACTAGGGTGATATGTACCTTCACTTGAATAAATATGCCTCCCTTTGGCTTTAACAGTATATCAAAAATTTAGTTCTGAAAGAAATGATAATTTCATTTCACCCATTGAAAGTATTAAAGTATTCAAACTCTTTAGGCCTATTCACTTGTACAATTACCAGCTTTTTGACCCAGGCAATTGGTGAAATAAAATTATGGTACCCTTCTGGAAACTTAATTTTTGATATTTCATTATTGATAAAAGTTCATTAGAACTGGTGATTGGGTAGAGAAGTATGAAAAGATACCATTAATGTCTCAATTGACTGAAGCTGAAACAAGTAAATTTATGATGTTTTAAAAATATATTTTAATTTTTTTTAAATTTGTAAAGGTCAACAAATGACTGCATTTTTTCTGTGTTGAAATGATAACATTTATAGAACTGTGTTATGTTTCGCTTTCATTGATTGTACTATGTTGCTTCTTCAACAGAAACCGTGCATGTGGGAATGTGAACATCGCAAGTGCTCCAAGGCATGTGGTGATTTGTGTACTCGTAAACCATGTGAAGTTGCCTGTAAAGAACTGCTGCCCTGTGGCCATTCTTGCATTGGTTTTTGTGGTGACCCTTGTCCTCCATTATGCATAATCTGCGATAAGGATGAGATTACAAATGGCTCTCTTCTTAGTGAAAATGTGGATGGTACTGCATTGAAGTACGTATGTAAAAGTAGCAGCTTTCCTTCATAATTTTATTGTTTGAATTTTGTTTAATGTGACATAGTTGCCCGATTATAGTCTCCCCACTTCCTTTCACTTGTATTCATGTTTTTTTTTTTTGGGGCACTCTTTTGCCCCTTAACCTTGTTAGTGCCAGCGTCTGACCCTGTGCTTGTGCTTAGAATGCTGGTGGAAAACAACCTGACATGCAGAGTAGAGAGAAGCTAAACAACTTTCTCAATTTTCAAAATTTGACTACATTGTTGGCAAATAAACATTCCTTTTATGTAACAAAGAATTACATGATCAGGAAGTAATTCTACCATGCATTGAATATATAAATCTATTTCATTACTCAAAATGCATGGATAATATTGAGAGCATTCTCCCATTTTCTATATTTTTTGACATCTCGGTTTGTTACTGGTCACCATAGGAACTTTTAGGCCGCGTGCACACCGAGCGCGCTTCGCATAGTGTGTTGCATGTTGCTCAACGCTAAGCGTCACGCTAAGCATAACCAGTGCTTTGTTCGTAATCCAGGTGCTCACACCGTCCGCGCTCTGCTGCGCTGACCGCCTACCTTACAGCTAAGCGAAGCGCCAGACAACACGCAGTGTTGGTTAATTGCTTAGCGTTACCTAGCTGGTTCTGAACCTATGGAAGAAGAAATTATTCATGCAGTGTTTCAATGAGAAGAAATATGGAACCCAAGATACAAAAACTATAAAAATGTAACTGTTTTGCAAAATAAATGGACTTAAGCATCTACAACAGTTGTATCGCATTCCTACAGTAAACATATACAGTAATATTACTTCTACTGTCACACTTTACTGGGCTTAACATTGTGACATGATGAAATTGGGTATGGATTTTAGTGTCAGAGGTGTCCGAGGAGAAGTTCGGCTTGCCAAGTGCAGGTCTTTTGAATTGACGCCTGTAGATGACCTGCATCATGATGAGGATGAAATGATTATAAATACACACATCCAGCCCCCGTGCTAATGCAGTTTATTAATTATAATTCCCGACTCTGCCGGGAATCGAACCCGGGACTTTGTGACCAAAGGCCAGTGCGGTAACCATGTAGCCATGTAGCCGGACACTTTGTGACAATGTGCATAAAATCTCCCAGACTTTGTCATATTGGTTTATAATTTTGCCAATGGAGGGTGGTAACATGAAGAATATCACTCTGCAGGCTAGTAGTGGGCTTGGAAGTAAATATTTCTGTTTATTAATTATATTTGTCACACATTTACCCCACTTTGGTTACAATGATTGTGTATGCTAATTGTAACAATATTGCAAAATACTATTTATAATTATTATATACAGAGCGTGATTTAGCTGGAAATTTAATTTCCACGTGTTTGCTGCACGGTGCTCCTAGATAATTTGGAAAATTGAATTTCTCCCAATACTTCTCTGCTACTTGACGCCACATTTCAGTTGCAGGGTTTGGAGGGTCAAAGGTATTTTTTTGTCATTCTTAACTAATCATAAAATTTATTGCGATAAAGTCTTACATCTCTGTGCAAACGATGGAATTCTCTGAAAGTACCGTAATCGTTCTTCATTAAATTCATGAACCCACTTTCGATTCTTTTTCCTAATTTTCAATTTTAGGTAACTGTTATCCATCAGTAAACTGCTTCTAGTGTACTGGGATAACGGCATTCGTTTGTGACCACCCTAAAACGCCTCGCACCAAACTAAGCTGAGAGCACGGTGTAGAGTTTTCGGTGTGAACAGCAAGCACGCCTTGCGCTATGCATAGCATTTCACGCTACATGCGACACACTATGCGAAGCGCACTCGGTGTGCATGCGGCCTTACAGTTCCATGTTATACAGTACCTGAGATATACAGTAGTTGGATGTGCAGACTACACATTTAGGTTTCTCTTGTCACTTTCCACAATATTATCATAAACAACCATGTTATTGCAACTTCTGCATCAGCTGATGTCAGTCACAACCACAAAGACAATTCAAATCATTGGCTAAACCATCATAGTTTACAAATACTGCTTTTAGAGTTAGCTGTCATTATTCTTACAAATATGTGAGAAGCACACAGTTGCAAGGAAGAAAGGCATTACAGAACTTTCTGCACAAATAGTATGAAAACAAACCTACAAACTTTGAGGTATTTAGAAACTAAAACTTTTCTTTTCTTTCATGAAGCAAGTGATTAGTGCTGCCATCTGTACAACTGAACTACAAGCCATTAAATAACGGACTGCATCATGAGCAATATATAGCTCCTGGCACTTTAAGTGAGTACACACAAGGGCTGTATCGTCGCTTATCGTCTCTCTTAGGGTGAATGTGTCTAATCCTTTCAAATTTTTTTATTGTTTCATCAGTCAATCCAATGAGTCAATCAATCAATTAATCAGTCACCACTGATATGCATTTAAGGCTGTCACCCAGGTGGAAGATTCCCTATGTGTTGTTTACCTAGTCTTTTCTTAAATAATTGCAAAGAATTTGGAAATTCATTGAATATCTTTTTTGGTAAATTATTCCAATCCCTAATTCCTCCTCTTATAAATGAATATTTGCCCCAATTTGTCCTCTTGAATTCCAACTTTATCATATTGTGATCTTTCCTATTTTTAAAAACACCACTCAAACTTATTCGTCTACTGTTGTCATTCCACATCATCTCTCCACTAACAGCTCAGAACATACTAAACATACTACTTAGTTGAACAGCTTGTCTCCTTTTCCCAAGTCTTCTCAGTTCCAACTTTGCAACATTTTTGTAACACTACTCTTTTGTCGTAAATCACCCAGAACAATCGTGTTGCTTTTCTTTAGATTTTTTCCAGTTCTCGAATCATGTAATCGTGGTGAGGGTACCATACACTGGAACCATACTCTAATTGTGGTCTTAACAGAGACATATATGCCCTCTCCCTTACAACCTTACTCATCATCATTAAGTCTTCCTGTAGGTCTTTTCCCCACCACCTGTCTTTCCAAATTTATTCTGGCTGTTCTTGTAGGCTCCATCCTCATCACATGCCCGTACCACCGTAGTCCGGACGAACCGATTCGGTCTATAGAGCGTTCCAACCTTAAATTGCAGTACAGCGTAGATGGAGCGCGCTGTTGCGAAATAGACTCGTGAAGATCACGCTCGAGTGTGACTCAAACAGGGTGTCACAGTTCCACAGTTTTTGTTTGTAAGTTTGTAATTTTAAGTTCATTCGTTCATAAATTAATATTTGTAGGATGGTAAAATAAATACAACATACCTTAATCACTGGCGTTGCTCTCAGACATTGGACGTACACCTTCTAACATTTCTGCAAGGCCTGATGTTCCCGCTTTGGATGAAACGGGTTCGGGAGATGAACTTGAGGATGATCTGGACGATGAAGAAAGTCGTATTAAAAACTTTTCATCGTCGACATCGTCCTGTAATTCGTCTGCTTTCCACAAAACTCTTTCATTTTCTTTACTTCGTTCACATAATTTGCCCAATTGTCTTATGTTTTTATGGCATAAAATTTTAGTTCAGCATTTGGAACAAAACAATGTTCATTACCCGCGTGGACTAAGGCAAATCACGGTCCTCGGCTTTTCGGTGGCCTAAGTCCCGAACTCACCCCTTCAAAAGCGGCCTGCCGTGCACTTTTCACTGTCGTATCCTTCCATTCTCTTGTCACTGTCTGCCCAATATTTACCCACGATTCATCTGTGTAAATTATAGCTTTATTTTGTGCCCTCAAACGTTTTATCTCCCTGAGATATCTGTGCCTCCAATTAATAATTTCATCGGTTTCAGTGAAAGCTGCTTTATTACCCCGTCTTAAATAACTGAAGCCTATATCATGTAAGAAGCGATACAACGTAGTTTTGGAAAATCGTGGCAAAGAATCTTCTCCATTTACACGACTCAAAATCACGTTCAATGTCAGTGGTATGTTAGCAAATAAGAGAGTGAACCACCCGACGCATCCACTTCTAACAATTTCATCATATTTAATTTTTCTGTCCTTGTCTTTTTTTTTCGAGAGTTTGCAAAGGACCATGTGTGTGTTCCTTCCTTATAGCATAGATTGTTCTTTCGGAACAACCTGTAGCTTTAGCTGTTTCACTGATTGCGCTGCTCATATTCATAGTCTTTAAAAAATAATCCAGGACACTCATTATAATATTGCGTTCTTTTCCCCTGAGTTTACCTACGGAACGTTTCTTTTTAATTTGACGATCCATTATACATCCTTCTGCACTTTTTCTTCGAACTAAGAACTATACATACGAGCACGAACTGACAACTACACAGACTACACAAACACAATCCACTTGTCCTCAAGAACTATACATTTATCACTGATCTTGTTCGGCTCCATGGCTAAATGGTTAGCATGCTGGCCTTTGGTCCAGAGGGCCCTGGGTTCGATTCCCGGCCGGGTCGGGGATTTTAACCTTCATTGGTTAATTCCAATGGCTCGGGGGCTGGGTGTGTGTGTGCCGTCTTCAGCATTAGAATTCAGCACAGGTAGGGGCCCCATTCTTACAGACGCGCAGGTCGCCTATGCGGCGTCAACACTGGAAAGACCTGCACTCGTCCTCTTCGGAGGCCACACGCCATTATTATGTATGTATGTATCACTGACCTTTATTTAATCAATCTTATAATACTGATTAAATGAACACCACTGCACACGGCTGCCAGTATATTTAAAAGCTCAGCCAGCCGAGTCACTCGTGAAATGTAAACAAACGAGACGTTCTACCTGTCATAAATTAACCCTCAAGCACACGCGCCAAATCTTAGGACGCAGACACACGCGTCGGGGTGCTTTCGATCCCACATATCATTGCATTGTAAAATACGAATTACTGTATTAATTGGAGATTTTAAGATAGATTATGTACGAATGACTCTTTCTGCAGGGATCCAGCCAGAAATGTACAAGAGCGGGGAGAGCACAGGAAAGGTATTTGTACACTTCACTAAGAAATAAAATGACCTGGGGTGGATTCCACCCCATACGCGTGTGTTTGAGGGTTAAGAGATAACGAGATAGGGACTTGAGGTATGATTTAAAAATAACTTCCATATTCGAAGAGCGTTTGCTTTGCTTTAACCACGCCATTATCCTTCTGCACATTTTCTTCGAAATTAGATCCCCACGCACGAGCACGAACTCACGAACCACACAAACGAAATACACTTCCCTCAAGAATTGTACATATACCACTGATATGTATTTAATCACTATTATACATACTACTGACGAAATGAGCACTGCACTGCATGCGACTGTCTGGAAATGTTAAAAGCGCATGTTTGGGAGATCACTACCGGTACTTCAGCCAGCCAGCCAGACAGCCAGCCGAGTCACGCGCGAAACCAAAATTCAAGGAGATATTCTTCCTGTCACAAATTAATAACTAAGCAAGATAAGAACTTCGGGATTGTTTTAAAAATAACTTCCATATCTGAAGACCATTTGCCTCGCTTTGACCCCCCATGCAAATTCAATAGGAAAGACGCTGGCCAGCGACTGACTTTTTCGTGCCTACACATAAAATTCCCCGAACATGACTGAAAATAAACGCATATACTGAGTTTTGTTATCATTTAAATTTAAAAATAAACTTATCTACATCGAGCTGAAATGTTTCTTTACCAGCAGTGAAAAAATTAGGAACACAATAAATATAAAATAGGAGTTATGGCATGATAAGTTCTATGCAATGGAGATTTTGCATTTGGCGAAACTTTTCATTATATTACCATTTTCACACTAAATTATTTTTTTACATTTTTTTTGTTAATGGCATCAAATGCGCCTTGAAATTTTGTACATAACACGATATTCACCCATTTTAACCGATAACATTCTGATTCACGGATATTTGGCAAACCCGCTGCGTTAGAGTAGGACAGCGCTACCCGCAAAACATGGGAGAAGGAAAGAGACGGAATTATCCCATTACTGCTGTACTGCAATTTAAGGTTGGAACGCTCTATAGTAGGATGTCTTTATTCCGGCTTCTTTTCTCACTTCCTCATTTCTTAACTTGTCCATCTTGGCCTTCAGGATGGTGGATCTAAGAAATTTCATCTCTGATGCTTGCAGTCTTGATGAATCTCTTTTTGTGAGAGTGCACACTTCAACACCCATAGGTCAATATTGGTATGAAATAGCTGTTAAACATGATCAGTTTGGCCGGTTTTGGAATCGTGTTATCCCATAAAAGTGTTCTTACTTGTTGGTAGAATTCTGATCTCTTTTGCACTCTGTAATTTCCTTTCTGACCAAATTATCACTGGAGATTACACTTCCAAGGTAAGGAAAACTATCCACACACTCTAGCTGGTGGTCTCCTAGTTTTACACTTGCTGGACGCCCTTCTCTGTTGACTGCCATCACCACTGTCTTGGTATCACTGATGTTGAGGTTATATTCCTGGAACTGGGATTTCCATACATTGAGTCTGATCTGTACTTCCTCTTCTGTCTCACCCCAGATCATGATATCATCTGCAAAGGCCACTGCCTTCAGTTCGCCTAGCTTTTCCTTGATGTTCTTCATAATATTGTCCATAACATTGATGAACAGTAGTGGGGACAATGCACTTCCTTGCTGAACTCCACTCTTGGTCTCAAGCCATGATGATCGACCTTCCCCAATTTGTACACAGCTAGTACAGTTTTTGTACATCTGAAATTTCTTTACCAGTCCTTCAGGCACATTTCTTTTCCTCAGGCACTCCCAGATCTTTTCTCTTATAACATTATCGTAGGCCTTTTCTATATCCAGGAATACAATGACCAGGTTCTTGCCTTTCTCCCAATACTTTTCCATCAGCATGCGGGTGTTAAAAATTAAATCCATTGTTAATAATAATAATAATAATAATAATAATAATAATAATAATAATCGTATGGCCTCAGCTACTGTGTGCAGACATTTCAGTTTGATGTCATCTGGCTGTCTGCTCGTTAATTTTGACGTTCCGTTTAACTCTAGACCCACTAGATGGCAGACGGAGTAAACTGGATCTCTCTTGGATGTTTGTGGCTGAGATTTTTAATGAATTTTGTCGGATAAACACCAAATGTGTCACCAAAGATCATTTACATGCCGACATCGTACGATATGGAGTGTCAAATGGACTTTTCCACCCTTCAAAAATCCGACTACCTCTGCCGGGTTTGAACCCACTATCTTGGGATCCGGAGGCCGACACTCTACCACTGATCCACAAATGCAGCTGGTTGCTCACTATATAAGATGAGATTCATTGTTGATCTGTTACTTCTGAATCCATATTGCTCCTCCTCTAACTGTGGTTCAATGATGGTTCTCAGTCTCCTTTCTGTGTTCTTCTCTAGAATTTTTAGCCCATGATACAGCAGTGTTATTCCTCTATAGTTGGTGGGTTTCCATCTGCTGCCTTTCTTAAACAGGGGAATTAAAACGCCCTTGCTCCAACAGGTATTTTGTTGTCTGTCCATATGGCATTTAGTACTCTGTGCAGCCATTGCATACCCCGGATGCCTGTTGCCTTTATCATATCCACATTCACTTCATCTGCACCTTACATCCTTACTACAACCCCTAAATACCCTCATAACCATGTACAGAGATCTGTTCGCTTTATTTAAAATCCTGTTTATGTGTTTGCCCCAGTGAAGATCGTTCCTTATATTATTAACACCCAGGTACTTGCAGTGGTCCCCATAAGGAACTTTCACCCCCATCAATATATATTAGTCACCTTCTCCAACTGGACATTAACCTTGTAACCAAAATCTTTATACAGTGGAACCTCATTTCCCAGTTTTTAAAGGGACCCGGGCAAGAAACGTACAACACAGGAAAACTGAAAATCTGTGAATGAATTAAAATCAACAATTTGGCCAAACATCACAAGAATGATATGTGTATAATTATAATCTTACAAACACTCCTAAACCAAACTACAGCTCTAATGGGCCTTCGCCTACCAAGCGACCGCTGCTAAGCCCGAAGGCTTGAAGATTACGAGGTGACGCATGGTCAGTGTGGCAAATCTTCTCGGCAGTTATTCCTGCCTCTCTAGAACCGGAGTCGCCATCTCATCATTAGATAGCTCCTCAATTACAGGTAATCGTGTAGTCTGAGTGGACTGTTAACCAGCCCTTATATCCAGGTAAATATGCCTGGCATACCCGGGAATCAAATCCAGCTCTTCCTGGTGAGAGGCAGGCAAGCTAATCCACAGGGCTGGCTACAAACATTCATCTCTATACTGTATGATCAGTTTTACTGGGAAACCTCAACTTTCCTGTGAAAACTTCTTTCATGTCAGCAAATGTGATCAGCCAAAAACATCGAAAAATCTTATAACATCAAGCCAAACAACAGTTGACCACAAGTGGTTTTTAAATTCTCTAATCTAATACAGTAAAGCACATTAGATACAAAAACACCCATAGTAATGGCAGAATCCCTTCGTTTTATTTTTATCTTCCATTGTAATTTGATCACGGGTATACAGTTTGTAGTAATTTTATGGAAACGTTGTACTGCATAAATTAGGCCTACATAGGCTTTTAAAGGTTATGTTGATCTCGAGAATATGGTTTTGAAATATCGATTCTCAGAAGTTCTTGAATGCATTATATATTTAATTCTGCCCATCACTAATCACAAGCATGATAAAGATGTTGATTGCAAGTGACTAATCTCATGTTTTAATCCGTATTGAAATATATTGAATAGGGTTTTCAGAAATGTCATTCAAATTAAAATTAGGGTTGAAGTATTGGTCAAGGAGAATTAAACAATTTTCAGTATTTTAAGTATTTTTATGTTTCTTTCAATATTGGTGATATTATGCATGGAGTCTTGTATGTGTTGTCCTATAGCAGAGAATCTGTTGTATTTAATGGCATTGATATGTTCGAAGTATCTGATGTTAAAGTTGCGGCCAGTTTGTCCAATGTACAAGGAGCTGCAGTTGTTACAGTTGAAGCTGTATACTCCGGAATTAGAAAAAGCATTAGATTTATTTACTGATTTAGAGTTGTGTAATATATCAAGATTTCTGTTATTGGTTCTAAAAGAAATTTTCATGTTGTGTTTTTTAAGAACATTAGTTATTTTATAAGCATCTTGAGTGAAAGTAAAAGTGGAAAATGCAGTGGGTTTGGCTTTGTCTTTTGATAACGTAGTTTTAGGATGGTATTTGAATTTGTTGATACGGTTTAAGAAAGAGTTGTTTAAGCTATTAAATTCAGCGATAGTACGGATGGTGTTCAATTCGTTATTTAAAACCCAATATACTATTTGACTTCCTAATTCTTCTTCGCAAAAATTCTAAATTCCAAAACCCAAATTGAATTTTCCATGCCTTACAAAGTTCCTAACCACATTTCCTACCTCCAATAACCCACCCTCCTAAGCCCCCTAAACTATCCCTCCTTTATTTCCCTATCTTATCCTTTCCCATCCTATTTCTCCAATCCTTTTAATCTTTTCTTATCTACTAATCCTTTCACCTCTCCTCTAAAAAAAAAAAGAAACCACCACCACCACCCTACTTTCCGAATTGAACTGTATGTACTATAGTGCCACCTGCATTTTGGGTCTTTACATTCTAATTTAAACTCGTGCCTTGCACTGCCTTGGACTACCTCAATTACGACCTGAATTCTTATCTTTAAGAAGTAGGGCACTGTGCATATACATTTTTCATTTATTTCCGGTATTGCGCTTTTTACTATTTTTCTCTTCACAATTGTTTTTTACGTCAACCGTTCTAAAGAATCTACAAGATCATAGTTACATTCTTCAATTATATTAAATTGTATTACACATATATATACATACACACATTTTTGCAACCGAAACAATTACAGACTGGACCATCAAGCCATTCACAGAGTTCTATCGGCATATGAAAGCACAGTGCCGGACATTTAAGTGTGTTGCGCTGATCTTCAGGAGCTAGCAATTCGCTTCAATCAAGCAACTCGTCTTCGGCTTCTACACAATTTTGGGACTTCATATTTACTAAATAGTGTTGTGACTTCGCGCCTGATAATATATGCATACTGTTCACCTCTTCTCGTAAACATTTTGAGATTTTGCCGAACTTTGCGTGTGTTGTGCTACTATTCAGAAGATCTTACCTTACTTCTTATAAGTGACTGACCTACTTCTAGTTTTTACGATTTAAAATTGCACAGTGCCAATCCCCATTATCTTATTTTGCCTCTTCAACTGTTTTTGTGAAAGATTCATTCTTTAATTTCTGATTTTCCTCTGCATTGTTTTTGCATTTTATTCGGCTGATGATGACCCAGATTGGGCTCGAAACTGGTACCGCTTCCACTTATAATTAAATAGAAATATAACACTACATTTCTCATTTATTTGTATTGAATAGGTTGAACTACATTATTTATTATTTCAATTTAATTGCGATTCATTTCAACACGGAACATCATGAAATTTTTATCTTTCAATTCAAGTAGAGCTGTCAAAATGCACTGTCTTCTTAGAGTTGTTGCAGCCACACTCTGCTCTATGATTTTCGAGATTTCCCTAAACAATACCAGCAGAATGAGATGCTAAGATAATCCCTAATGCATGTTTGCCACCGATCACTTTTCCAGTACTTGTTCCTACTCTAACTACTGCAATAACAAAACGTTAATGCCAAGATCTATAGGTATGCTGTAGCCGTCCTTTCATGAGATACTGTTTAGTGAAAAACGCTTGATCGAGGATTTAGCATTGATGGGACTGACCTTTCTTGACGATTGATCTGGGAAATCATTTCTTCGAGGAATGAATGATGCAGGATTTTTACAATATGATTTAATTAGGATGCTCGTGGGGCCATGTGATTTGAACGCAAAATCTGAGAAAGTGTAGTTTCCGGGAACAGATAATCAAGGTTCCACTGTATACTGCTGATTGAATATTTCTACCTTCTGTAGATCCTCACATATACGCTCCTCTTGTTCTTTAATGATTCCTGGAATGCTGATCCATTTTTCACTAAAATTTATAACTGTTAATTATGCTTGCCATCATGTTATCCTTAGCTGACTTCTTTGTTAGATTCAGTTTCCTAGTAAGTTCCTTCAAATTCTCCTTGCTTCCACAACCATTTCTAAGTGTTATTCACTTCAATAGCCAAGTTGAGCGGCTCAGATAGTGTTGTTCTTCTGAGCCCAAGTTGGTTAGTTTGATTCTAGCTCAGTTCAGTGGTATTTGAAGGTGTTCATAGTTTGAATTTTTGTTGTTGATAAATCTCATCTGAGAAATGCTCAGAATTGTGTAAAAAAAAAAAAAAAAAAATCCATACTTGGCTGTCACCCTTATAAGATTTTCCTAGATTGTACGGCCTTTGACTATGAGACATCAGTTATTTAGTCTAATGTTACGTATATGTGCATGAACATTGCAGGTTTGTCTTCTTGGTCGACTGTAAGCACACAATTGAAATCTCAGAATTGGAAGATCGAATTTCTAAGTGTGAGGAGCATGTTTTAATGCTGGTAAGTACTAAAATATGGTTATCAATCTTAAACATTTAGCAAACTACTGCATTTTTAATTATTACTGCATAAGAGGAAACATGCAAATCTTGGAGAGAATAATAGTTTCATTCTAACAGTTATAATTGTTGCTTTATAATAGAAATATTCCAAAGATAATATAGGAAGCTTATAGAAGTGTTATTTGCAAAAGCTTTATAAAAAAAGAAGGGTCTTTAAATGAAAAACTTGGAAGGCAGAGATAAGAATGAAACTGTCAGTTAAGTGTTTTTTAAATTTATTGGGCATATGAAGAGAGAGGTATTTTGAACTGATGATATATTTTATTTTCAAGATGCTTGCCTATTATCTAAGGATAAGGGATACTAAACAAACCGTATATTGGTGAGGTTTTCTTTGAAATAAGTGAAATATTATGCATCTTTAATAAAGAGTAAAACCAAACCAAACCCCATGGCGCAACAGCCCCGAAGGGCCATGGCCTACCAAGCGACCGCTGCTCAGCCCAAAAGCCTGCAGATTATGAGGTGTCAAATAAAGATTAAAAAGCAGTTTTAATTAACATCTGTTGGAATTATCCCTGTCTGTCCTGTCAAGTGATTCCTGACTATGGCTAAGTAATATTCTGACCATTAGGTGTGATTACATTAAAGCAAAAACTGTACCGTGTGGGCTGTGTAGGTATAAGGTTGCGTTCGGAAAATAGTGTATTTGAACCCAACCATTGACACTTTTGACTATTGTTTTCTTTGGTTTTCCATTTTCACATAAAGCAAATGTTTCTTCCTTCCCGTTCTACCCCTTCACTGTTGTCAAAAAACCTACCTGAGTTAGTGCAGCATTAAATCATTGTATGACAGAGGGAGTTGGCCGTACAGTTAGAATCTCATAGCCGTGAGCTTGCATTTGGGAGATGGTGGGTTCAAATCTGAATTGTTGTGTGGTATTATGAACATTCATTCCTGTACACTCTCTTTATGATGATTACTGAAATCCTTTTTGATTTTAAGTTGTTTCAAAGAACTTGGAAATTTTTATCAAACATTTCGTATGATAAATTATTCCATTCCCTAATGATTATGAGTAGAGACAGGAATTTGCCTATTTGCCTATTTTATTCCTGTGTTCAAAAACGTAGGCTTTTCAGATATAAATCCGTTTTAGGGTTCTTTAAGCTAGATTTCGTTGGTTTTATTGTGCCTATAAATGTCTATTTCAGGGGTTTGTGCTATTTGGAGTATAATTGCCTATTTGATGTCGATTTTCTTCCACGGCATTATATTGTAACTGAATTGCTCATGGTATTATCTTCAAATTTCTCAAGACCTGTTTACCCCACGAACAAAAATGGAAATTCTCAGAAGTCACCAGAAATAGTTCTTGGGAGATTTCCATCAGGAGAAACAAGGAACAATATGACCTGGAAGCCTTCAACCCCTCCAACCTTCTAAGACATATGCGAGTACTACGAAGTACGTTGCACTACCCATATCCCTTATACCTCTTTCTCGATGTCAACTGTTGTACGCGTACGCTTTATCTTCAGGACATGTTGCGATTTATTGAGAAGAAGAAATTTGTCTGTGGCAATGCCCAAAGGAAAATTACTGGGTGAGTTGGCTGTGCGGTTAGGGGTGCGCAGCTGTGACCTTGCATCCGGGATATAGTGGGTTCGAGCCTCACCGTTGGCAGCCCTGAAGATGGTTTACCGTGGTTTCCCATTTTCACACCAGGCTGTACCTTAATTAAGCCCGCGGTCACTTCCTTCCCACTCCTAGGCCTTTACCATCCCATCGTCACCATAAGACCGATCTGTGTTGGCGTGACGTGAAAAAATGTTATTGCAAAGAAAAATCGTCCTATTGGCTGAAGTGGTGGGTCACATGGGATCCCAGTTTCATTACGCATGGAAGGGTAGTCTTCTGCCAAGCTTGCTGTAAGGAGATAAGTTGGTTTGTATCTTTTTTGTGACTGAACTACGATCGCATTTCATTGTGGCATTTATAGGCCTATTAATTTACGTATCGTGGAAAGTTGTTTTGTTGCAAGGCTGTATTAGGCATGAATTTTCAATAATTTATATTGCAAAAATGTAAATAATCATTTAATTACTGAACGAGGAGTTAGAATGCTGGTGGTCTCTTGTCACAGAGTGGATGAGAATAAAAATCGGTATTTTGAACTCTGATTCATTTCCTCTGAAAATAGAGATTTACAACTGAAATATTTTCTTTCTTTCTTTCTTTCTTTCTTAATCTCTTTACCCTCCAGGGTAGGTGTTTTTCTCGGACTCTGCGAAGGATCCCACCTCTACCGTCTCAAGGGCAGTGTCTTGGACTTTGGGTTGGGGAATAAAACTGGGTAGGAGGACTAGTACCTCGCCCAGACAGCGTCACCTTCTCTGCTGAAAAGGGGCCTTATGAAGGCATAGGAAGATCGGAAGGGACAGGCAAAGAAGAGGGAAGGAAGTGGCCGCTTCCTTAAGTTAGGTACCATCCCGGCATTTTCCTGGAGAATTGGGAAACCACAGAAAACCACTTCGAGGATAGCTGAGGTGGGAATCGAACCCACCTCTACTCAGTTGTCCTCCCAAGGCTGAGTGGACCCTGTTCCAGCCCTTGCGCCACTTTTCAAATTTAAGGCAGAGTCGTGAATCGAACCCGTGCCTCCGTGGGTGGCGGCTAATCACGCTAACTACTACACCATGGAAGTGGACTACAACTGAAATGGCATTTAAAAAATCTTGAGTAACTTTCACCAGCGCTACATGTAGGCTCTAGTGAACTCTATTGCGCTTCCGCTAAGCCTTCCCGAAACACAGGTTGAAGATCAAATGTGGTGCAGCTAGGACGATGTCACAGCATGTTTTGCAAGGCTCCGAAGACTATCTTTACAAGACCAGGCCAGGGAAAAGACCGTTGATCTTGATTGGTGATGTCCGGTTAGTAACCGTTGTGCTGTGGGGAGGGGGGCAAGCAAAGAGTGTCTGGGGTGCGTAAGCTCTAGCATCCCATTTGAATCCTGCTAAATTGTGACAATAAGTAAGGTTATGGGTGCATGTCACCACACTTGCAAATCACGTGGTTTTCTAATTTTCAATGAGGGTGGCAGCCTAATGGACACACATGATGCAGGATCTATTGCAGGCAACAGAAAATAGTTTTCATGACAGCTGACCCAGCTGACCAAAGCCAGTGAATAGTAACATAAATGTTCACAAATCGGAGATTTATAGTGCCTCTGTTTTAAATCTTCTAAGTAAGAATACTGCTAGGGAGAGTTGGTGAGTCCCTGACAAGCATATAGGAAGGATCTCTCTTCTCCGCTACTCAGGTATCGTTTCACATCATTTTTTATTATTTTTTAACCCGGTGAACTTGACAGGAAACTGTTAGATTACAGCTGAACATTTCTGAGGACATATTTCCACTTAATTACGAATTCTCTTGTTCCTACGTTAAAGTTTTGTACTTCTAGAAACATCACCTCTAACAGTCCTGTTTTTTTTTTTTTATGAAACAAATGCATGTTATACTTGTTATATACTAAGCAGAGTTGCCAGTTAGCCTAGTTGTAGAAATTTAAGATATAGGAACATTGTAATTTAAGTAAATTTTATTATTTTTCAGATCAAATGTGAAAAGATACTACATAGATCAACATTTAAATACCGCGATGTATTTTATACGAGTACAGAAAGCGTTGTCATCCCAGCTTTTCTATCAGTCCACTGTGAACAGCGACCAACAACAATTTTTTTTTTCCTATTTGATTTACGTTGCGCTGACACAGATAGGTCTTATGGCGACGATGGAATAGGAAAGGCCTAGGAGTGGAAGGAAGCGGCCGTGGCCTTAATTAAGGTACAGCCCCAGCATTTGCCTGGTGTGAAAATGGGAAACCACGGAAAACCATCTTCAGGGCTGCCGACAGTGGGATTCGAACCCACTATCTCCCAATTATTGGATCAATTTTCTATAGACCTGTGCACTGCAATGGTGGGAGCTAATATCCGCCTGCATAAACTGGTGCATCTTCAAACTTCAACAAGTTTCCGGGAGCAATCACCGAGTTGGATAAGAGTGGCTTTCCCTGGTTGAGTCATTTAGGGTTGTGGAAGAAGACAGGAGAAGTTTTGACTGAACCTCTGGGAAGGTAGCCGCTGTCAGCAAAAAGTTGCATAAGAGTCCTGCAGCAGAATCCATTATGAAAAGCGACGGTAAAAGTAGCCAGGGTCCTACGAGGTGAGGCAGATGTAGCAGCTGAAATAAAACCAGATGAAGTGGCTTCATTGAAGTTTTGTCCAGTTACTTCCTGTGATGCTGAGAGATCTTTCTCTCAGTAGAAAACGTTCTGCCCGAAAGGAGAACAAGATTGTTACTGGAAAACATTAAAAAGTTGCTTGTTGTAAATTCCTTTTATAGTTATTGAGTGTGTTATTAAATTATAAGTATTTTTTCATGCCTATTTTGTTCCCTATTTTACACATTAGTGCCTATTTACATGCCTATTTTGGCTAATTTAAGAGCCTATATGCCTGCCTATTTTAACTGTTTTTAGTGCCTATAATTCTCGTCTGTAGTTATGAGCAAGAGATATTGTAACTGCTACTATTTCATGTAAAGGACTTGGAACATCTAGACCAGGGATGGTCAATCTTGTGAAGTCTGAGGGCTAATATTTAAAAAATGTTCTGATGGTGGGCCATAGCGTCTTATCTGCCAATCCTCCATATACATCTTACTAATATTGATTTGTTAATGTCACATAGTTAATGATTCAACAATGACATAACTATTAATAATAAATGTAATTTACAAAAGCTTCAAATTGTATCTCATTAATGAGAACTGTGGCACTGTTCAATGTCATATTCAATGTTTAATGTTGCATTTTGCGTATTTCCCACCAAATGTTTGTCACTATGTCGGGATTGTCTTTCGGATTTCAAATATTTCATCACTGAAAGTGATTGTTCCACATGCAAGTGCTACCAAATAAAGTTTTCATTTTCATTGCATAGGTATTGAAATGGCCCATTTCTTTAGATAAGAACAGCGTATAGAAATCAAGGAGTGACGCATTGCCAGATTTTCTTTTCAATTGTGGGTTACCTGAATATCAATTAATAGCATCTAAAAAATGAGAGTACTGTGATGTGTTTAGTTAGCAAGACTTGGTAGTTTCCAAGGTCAGTAGATGTCATAGTTGCACTGCCTAGTTAGCAGACTTAAAATGGCAAGTGAATCGACATAGTCCATTTAAATATTATTTAATTTTATGTTTGGCAAACTGCGCTGCTGTAATGATAGCGGTGGGCCACGGGTTGTGCACGGCTGATCGAGACCAATATCTCTAAGCACATGAAATCTCTCTTGTTGCTTTGGTATATCTACTCTTATAAAAGGAATTTCATGTTTATATGTAGCACCAGTAGAATGAAATGTCATGCCAGCTCCATGGTGTACAGTTAGTGCACTTGCTTGTCTCTTACCCTGTGTTCCTGGGTTCAATTACTGACTTCTACAAGGATCCCCCTGTGGGTGGGGGACACAGAAGAAGAATACACCCACTGTATCCCCTGCCTGTTGTAAGAGGCAACTAAAAGGGGTGACCAAGGGACGATCTAATTAGAACCATGTGACTACTTGTAATTAGTATCACCACACGGAGAACACCATGGGTCGCTTTTACTTGCACATAGTAGCAGCACTATGTTAGGTACAAAATAGGTTTGTGATTAGTAGCAACAGAGTGCGCTGTTGGCTTTTAAAGTATCTGTGATTAGTACCACTATATGAGCGACGCCATGGGTGAGTGACATCATGGTTCTGGCTTGACTATGATTAGTAGCTACTATACGAACAACACCATGGGATAGTACGAGTCACTGTGGTTAGTACACTTATGTGATGAACACCATAGGTTTGAGTTGCATGTAAATGGTGCCACAATGTGCGAAACACCATAGGTCTGTGTCACATGTGCGAATTTCATTACCTGTGAGTAGTACCGTAACGTGTGGAATATCGCAAGTCTATGCTAGATTAGTACCACAACATGACAAATACCATGGTTCTACTTTTCTAGTGATAAGTACCATTATGAGGAGCTGGTGACTTGGATTTTGGACCCCTTTAGACTACAAATATAATCGATTCAGTATTGTGCTATAGAAGCAGTCCCTTGGTCAGTAATACTCTTGTTGAACGTCAGTTTCTGTGAACGTGAGTCATTGCAGGTCGGATCCACTTGTTTTAAATTCATTTCCATCCATTCATTCTTCGTCCTCATGTTTTGAATTCTGGTCAGTGGAGCATTTTGGACTTTTAATTTGTCATTACATTTTGTCTCATTTTGTACCATTATGGGCCGATGACCTAGATGTTAGATTGCTCTAAAGAACAATCATCATCATCATCATCACCACAAGGATCTTAACCTTGAACTGAGTGAGTGCTGGAGCAGGGTTTACTCAGTCTTCAGTGGCCAACCAAACTGAGTTGATATGAGAGGCAGTGGACCCAGTCACAAAAGCCACGCAATATGGATAAGGATGTTGTCACATTGACCACGTGGCACTCAATATCTGCAGGTCATCTGACTGGGCAGCAGTCATTTGACAGACCTCTGGTTTTATTTTGTTTTTGTGATGTTACGTATGAATAAGTGGTGGTTGGAACTTTTACATTCCTGTCTTAGAATGTTGTCATTTATAATTAAAATGAGAGTATGTTTTATGGTACATTTCCTGAAAAGATATAGTCCATGTAGTAGTAAATTTATTGCTCCAGACTACAGATGTTCAAATCGAATGCCAGTAATTCCATTCTACTCTTGACATTTCATTCAGCCCTACTCCTGAGTTATCCTGCAGAACAATTTTCAAAGTTCTTTGAATTTAGATGCTTCGATTATTTTTATTGGAATACAGTATTTCAAGAATGAGGAGCATGATTCTATCATATTTATATTGTTGCTGCCAAGGCCCAGATTAATAGACATATCATCATTTGGGTCAGTGGTGTGGGGTGTGTATAGGCATAGGGTAATGTCTGGAATTTGTACAACGATGACGATAGTTACTATGATGATAATAATTAGCTGGTATAAAGACAGTAGGTCACAAACTCTTCTCAGTTAAATTTGAATTCCAGTTCTTCTAGTCTTACTGCAAAATGTTTTAATTATGGCAGCACTGAAGTCACATTTGGGATTGTTTCTTAATTCCATTAGTAACTCATTTTCAGTGGAAATTAAAGCATCTAGTATAAGATTTTATTCTTTTTTTAGGGCAGAAAATGAACTTTCCACTGTTGCAGTTGTTGCCAGAATGACAAGGATGAGTGCATCAAGTTTGTATATTTCGGACATAGTTAACATTGTATTTCTTGCACATGTATTTCACTAAAAGATGCACTGGTTTGCTCCACATCTCTTAGTCCAAGGAGGAGTAAAACACAGTAAGTTTGTAGCATTGAAAAATCTATTGTATGCAGCTAACAGTGGTGCGAAACCGAGCTCGATAGCTGTAATCACTTAAGTGCGGCCAGTATCCAGTATTCGGGAGATAGTGGGTTCGAACTCCACTGTCGGCAGCCCTGAAGATGGTTTTCCGTGGTTTCCCATTTTCACACCAGGCGAATGCTGGGGCTGTACCTTAATTAAGGCCACGGCCGCTTCCTTTCCAGTCCTAGCCCTTTCCTGTCCCATCGTCGCAATAAGACCTATCTGTGTCAGTCCGACGTAAAGCCAATAGAAAAAAAAAAACACACACAAAACAGTGGTGCGAAAGCTGAATCAGGAAAGGTTTCTTTCATTTAGGGAAACTTTCGTGAATCTAGAAGAATTGTACAATGTAACTTCTTGTAATCACGTAATCTGTCTTCTAACTGAATTGTTAGATTGTCCATAATTTCACAAAATGTCGTGCTGTATATAGTTTCAGGCTCTAGGTTCCTATGTTTTCTTTGCATTTCATGTGCATTTTCCTGATCTTCATTCCAAAATTTTTCAAATTTGTTGAGGCATGTGTTTCTGAACACTCACTTATCTCGATTTCTTTCACAGCAGAAGACTATATCCATGGTTTTAGTTTGCAGCACATTGTAAAGCACATCTGCATGACAAATCAATGATGAAAATACTTCCAACAGAAAGCAACAAAAGAAACCTTTCAGAAAAACTGCACAACCATCAGCCTGTAGAACTGTTTCAGTTCCATTTTTGGGTATTGTCAACAATGGTTTCAAAACGTTTGATGTGATTGTACCTACTCTGTTTGACTATATTTACTAGTCATGATAAGAAATTCCATGTAGTAGATGAGACGGTAGTCTAGACAGCATATTTTTAATCTTTTCCTTCAGTTTGTGAGTACGTTTAGCTGATTTTGTAAAGAAGGAAACAATTCCTGCTAGTGTAGTGAATAAATTATTGGATTCCTTAATCTTCCTGACACATTGCTGTAATACTATATTCAAAACATAACCATAGCAGTGCACAAACAGTTCTTGAGTATTTCTCTCTTACTAGTGTTTGCGAGCTTCCAACATTGCCAGATAGTCTGACTCGTTGGCTGAATGGTCAGCATACTGCCCTTCGGTTCAGAGGGTCACGGATTCGATTCCCGGCCGTGTTGGGGATTTTAACTTTCATTAGTTAAATCCAGTGTCTCGGGGGCTGGGTGTTTGTGCTGTCCCCAACATCCCTGCAACTCACACACCACACATAACACTATCCTCCACCACAATAACACGCAGTTACCTATACGTGACAGATGCCGCCCACCCTCATCGGAGGGTCTGCCTTACAATGGCTGCACTCAGCTAGAAATAGCCACACGAAATTATTGTTATTGCCAGATACAATCAGTGAACTATTGTAAGTTTGTCCTGTGATTTTATCTTCTATTCCATACGGCTTCAATGGCTTCAAGTTGCTCACATCAGAGAATATTAAATGAATCTCTCTCGAACATGTCCATATTTATCTATGTACCGAGTGAAAGTTGATAATTGTGATGCATTGGAAATCCAGAGGTTTCATTTATGAGAATGGACACAAATTTAGATCCATTTATTTCAGTCTTTATTGCCTCATTAATTGTACCACTGACTGCTGCAATGAAATCATTTTGAATTTCAGGAGAAGTTCCTCTAAACACCATAGATTTTAAACAGTCATCCAATTGCTGTGTAGTTCAGAAGTTCTTTATAATTTCCTGTGTTTAATGGATCTTCATCTTCATTGTGCACACAGAAAGATAATTCCTGCCTACCTAGAAAACTAACTGCTCATACAGCAGAGGAGTCCATGGATACAATAATTATGGAAGTGTTTAAAGATGGTGATTAGTGCTGGTTTATGGCCCTTCTGCTCCCCATATCTAACAGTCCATGATTTTTATTTGTGGGATACCCTGAAGGACAAAGAGTACCAGGCAAACCCATGCACATTGGAGGAACTTAGGGAAAACATATGAACTGCAATTAGAAACGTTACACTGTAAAAACAAAACCCACAATGAATTAATTAAATAAATTAAAGACTTGTTCTACTTCCAAAAAACACCCCACATACTTCTTTTCTGGGGAAAAATGACCCAATTTTGATTGATGACAAATGTAGTGTTTGTAGTGGTTAATCCCATTAATAATATAGGGATTGGGAATTAATAATACATATAAAGTGTAAGTTAATCCTTAATTTTTAAGTGGGGGGAGGAATTGGGCCATACTGACTGTTAGAAATTATGATAATCTGTCAATAAATTATTGTTTAGGATGTGGTAAAAATTAGAGGTAATTTTTTTCTGTGTTTTCAGTTAAAACTAAAGTTTTTTATGTTTTCTATTTTCAGACCTGTCCTAAGTGTGGTACAGCCATAATTAACACTCCACGATTTAGGAATTATGCCAAGACTTATTTCCATTACGAGATGGCGATTAAGTCACTTGTATTTAAGAAGAAAAGGAAGATTGAATCCCAGAAGAGTGGTGATGTGTCATTACTAAGATCACTGATCCGTAAAGAACACATTAGAGGTTAGTAATATATTATTATATTTCATTATTTTAATTATATTGTACCTTTAGGCAGCATGAATTATGCACAAAATTTACGTGCAATATACTTAGGTCTACGAGATCTCATTAATACATTTATTACAAAATATAAACAAATCATTGCATGTTATTTCCAATCATGAGTCCTTTCTGGATGTTTTGATATTTTTGAAAGTTTTTAATTTTTATGCTTTAGACAATCAGGGATTTAAATGAGACTATGGAGTGGGTATGTAGGAAATTGGGGGAGAGATTTGTAGTTCGTAATGGGTGGATAGGAAATGGGATCTATGCTCAGATGGCCTTCACTTGAACTGAAAAAGGTACATATTTGCTAGGGTGTTTGTTTAGAAAGGTAATAGAGAGATACATTTAAGGAAACACGGTGGACTAGAGAACAGTGGTGTGAGTATAGGGAGCTGGAAGTTAAGTAAGGATGACTTAAAATTGTCAGTGTTAAACTGTAGGAGGATTAAAAAAAAAAAAGAACTAAGTAATTTAATAGATGTACAAAGAAGTTCAGGGTGAGAAACATGAAATTCTAGGTGTAAGGTTTATATCTAAAGATAATAGACAACATGATGTTTTTGGGGTGTACACACCTGGCAAGGGCTGATACTGATGCAGATTTGTTTGATTAGATATTCAGTCATCTGGGGAGCAACACAGATAGGAACGTTATTTTAGTGGGTGCTCAAGTTACCAACTGTTAAGTGGGAAGGTAATGTGAATGATGGAAAGCATGACCAACAAATTGTAAATAAGTTAATTTGGGAAGGACGGTTGAATCAGAAAGTGATGGAACCAACTAGAAGGAAAAATATTTTAGACATGATGCTGATAAAACCATGAAGCTGTGTTTGTTCTAGTTAAAAATAAGTGCAATGGAAAGTAAGGTTGAAAAATGAGAAATATTAGGCAATACTATGTGGCTGATAAGAGAGGCATGGGCAATTTATTAAAAAGCAATTATGATTGGTAGAAAATGGTGAATAAAAATAACATCCTAAGGGTTGGTTTAAAGCAGTTCTTGAGAAGTATGGAAATGGGGGAAAATGAAAATCCGCAGTCTGTTTCAGGGTGCAAAATGAGAAAGAAGTGGTGGGGGGAGAAGGAACTTAGTGTTTATTTCAGGCAGTATCTGGTGGGGGAGGGGGTATAAAATTACCCTGTAATTTAATTACCCCCTGCCCCCAGAAAAATGCAAATTTTAGATCTTTTTGGTTAAATTTTGTTGTTATAACAAGAATGATAAACATTAGAACGTTATTCCAGTCAGCTGAGAAGTTTGAGAGACTGTAATTTTCTTAAGAAAGGCTGAACAAGGCGCAATTTGTCCAGATTTATTGCTTTATTAGTGAAACCTTCTTCTACCAGGGCTAAGCATTGACTGAACAAATTTGCCGATTTATACACTGCTTAAGCGAGTCTACCTATCGGCCTCTCCAAGAGGTACAGGAGGGTTGCAAGCTCGAGCTACTTAGAGCGATGACAAGGGAGGAGAGCTTCAAGTAATTTACGCTTTTGCCTGGGTTTCAGATGGACTTGTCAGAGTGAAACAGGTGAGGAGTTTTTATTTTATAATGAAAGAATTCCCCCCCCCCCCCCGGGCAATTTTAGTGGAGGGGGGGACCTTTGAGTCAAAATCGTCGGTGGGGGGAGAAATCCCTCCCCTTCCCCGCGATTTCGCACTCTGGTCTGTTTCCAGTCATTGGACCGGTTCAAGAATGGAATGAATGAAAGCCTCATCTAGCGGCGAGGATAGGAAATGTGCTGGCTGCTGAAGCCTGTCGCACTCCTCTGGGGCAATGAAAAATGACTGACAGATCAAATGAAATGTTGATGGAGAGTGTGGCTGGAATGGACAGGGAAAACTGGAGTACCCAGAGAAAAACCTGTCCCGCCTCTGCTTTGTCCAGCACAAATCTCACATGGAGTGACCAGGATTTGAACCACAGTATCTAGCAGTGAGAGGCCAGTGCGCTGCCGCCTGAGCCACAGAGGCTCTATGGAAATGGGTATGTACTATTAAAGGTGGTAAGGACCAATTATAACAGAGGGAAATAGAAATTAAAAAGGAGGTGCAGGTTGGAAAGAAATAGTTAGGAATGGTCATGGAAGGTTAAAGGAAATTACTAGGAAAGTGAATTGAGCAGAAACATTAGCTAAGAATACCATAATGGAAAATATAACTGGCAGTCTTAAGAGTTCTAGGAAAAAATGGAAGGGTATGTATAGGTACTTTAAGGCAGAAACAGGTTCGAGGAAGAACATTTTAGGGATCATTAATGGACTTGCAGAGTGCAGAATAATTCAGTCAGCAGTATGTTAAGATAGTTGGGGCGTAAGGATAATATCCAGATTGAGAAGGTGACTAATACAGGCGGATTACTAATATTTACCTTCGGTGATAAATATATTTACAAAAGATACAGAGTTTGAATGCAACAAAATCAGCTGGAATTGATAAGATTTGAATGCAACAAAATCAGCTGGAATTGAAAAGATTTCTGGTTATATGCTAAAGGCAATGGGTTGGGATGTAGTGCCGTATCTGAAATATTTGATTACTGCTTGCATGATCAGAGTTTGAATGCAACAAAATCAGCTGGAATTGATAAGATTTGAATGCAACAAAATCAGCTGGAATTGAAAAGATTTCTGGTTATATGCTAAAGGCAATGGGTTGGGATGTAGTGCCGTATCTGAAATATTTGATTACTGCTTGCATGATGGTGCTACACTGAATGAATGGAGAATTGTAGCCCCAGTGTACAGAGAAAGGATGATAAACATAAAGCAGATAATTACAGGTCAGTCAGCTTGACATGTGTTGTTTGTAAACTCTGGGAAAGCATTCTTTCTGATTATATTAGACACATTTGCAAAATTGCTCACTGGTTTGATAAAAGGCAATTCTGGTTTAGGAATGGTTTTACCAGTATGGTAAAACTTGTAGGATTCCAGCAAGATATAGCAGATATTTTAGATTCAGGAAGTCAAATGGACAGTAGCGTTATTATCCTATCCAAGGCTTTTTAGATAGGGTATATCATCAGAGACTACAGAAGAAAATGAGGGCTGTTGGCCTAGACAAATGAGCGGTTCAGTGGATGGCTAAATTTCTAAAAAAATAGAACTCAGAGAATGAGAGTAGGTGAAATATCTGATCCTATAATGATTAAGAGGGGTCCCACAGGGCAGTACAGTGAAACCTCATTAGTGCGTTCCTCATTAACACGTTTTCCTGCTTACCACGTTGTAAATTCAAAGTCCCGTTTCTCATTGCAATAAATCTATATAAAAGTACCTCACTTATCACATCACAAAATTTTGGTATTACCGCTTGGTACGATCACATTTTTCTTAGCCCTGAAATTATTTGTCATCCCTTGTGGAAGGAACTTGATTTCCAACTCGGGTAAGAGCTGTCGCTGCAGTTGCGTGATAACGGGAAAAGGCCTTGAATTCATGAACTTCACAGGATAAATTGCACCTTCGGGGAGCAAGCCATTAGCCTCAGAAATGCTCAGTTTTTTTTTTTTTTTTTTTCTGATTAGCAGTGAAACTGCAGAATAACACAATGAGTTTGTTTGTGCTTGAATTTCACATTCCATTCAAAAGTTAGAAATGTATTTCATGTCTAAGTCGTACAGTGAAGGGTAGTGAATATTTGTCGCGCGATAGCCTATATCTGGAACATAATCGTGTGAAGTTTACCAGTGTAGTGCATATTTGTCTTGTGATAACCTAATTATGGGTACGGAAAAAGTAATGAAATTCCTTACTAAGGAAGACAAGTTGACTGGCATCCACATCTTTAAGCACGCAGAGTTGGCATGAATGTTGAACTCACAATTTCCAGTTGCAACTCAATTACTCGAATCGGTCTTCGTCGGCTCAAGTTTTGTTCGATTCAAAATCGCGGCCAAAGTCATTATATTGCAGTTGCAGATGGCCATGTATAACCTCCAATTCATTGTCTAAGTGTATGACCAGAAATATTATGTTTAAGAACCCACTGGTCCGAAATAAAAGGCTTCTACTAACATTTGTTTTGGAAACACTGTGATCTGCAATAATACTTCGATAATTTTATGGGCCCTGTTCATATGTTTTCATGTTTGTTGTTTGGTGTTTTTAACACTTTTTAGTGCACTGTTGTTATTTTATAAGCCCCAGCGGAATAAGTTTTCTTACTTGTTCTCTTGTGCTTTTTCACACCTTTTAATGCTCTCTTCTCGTAAGTTTTTCACTGTACCCGCAGATATATGACTTAAAATCCGTCAGAAAAAATCGTATCTAGTTTTTCCATATCCCTGTTGGATAGTTTTTATTCGTGTATTCAGTACTAAGTTTTCTCGCTTAACATGTTATTTTTCCTTGTCCCCTGCAGAAATGGCTTAACAAGGTTTTGCTGTATTATTGGACCTTTGTTTTCTTGTTTATGTGTTTATGTAAATACCATATTAGGCATAGGGATGTGGTGACCCCATCATGCAGTGAGAAACCACTGCAATCAGCTACCAGATTGTTGGCGGGAAAACCATAATGTTTGTGGGGTATGGAAGAAATGCCTACTCCCAGTCCTGAACAACAACGATGAAATAAGGCAGAAATCCTTCTTCACAATTTCATAGAATCATCCTTCATCTCTCATCTTCACCTTTCTAAATAACATTTAGAATTGTAACTCGAGGATTTATCCTCATCTCAAGGTGACACCTTAGACCAGGGATGGCGAACCTATGCCACGCGTGTCACTAGGTGACACGCGAACATGATTTCGGTGACACGCCAATTGGACATAATATTTTTATATACGTCTTTTACTACATACAATACATATCTTGTAGTGTTTCACGTGTTAGAAATAAATATTGAAAATCTGAATACTTGTTTCATTCGGACGTGCAATATGGCAAAACTGCTTCACTGATAGGTCTGAAAGTCAAGTTAGATAAGTGTCGTTTTCTGGTGGTTTTGTATATGGACCTTGCAAACATGTTTTCAGTGCCGAAAAGAACAGAAACTTAACAAAGGTAGTGACCGGATTTTTCAAGAACAGTGGACAAGGGAAATCGGACTGTTAGAAAGATGTATTGCGTTCGAGAACAGTTGTATTCCCTACATTTAATGTAAAGCGCCATTTCGAGACTAATCATTCAAATGTTTGTTCCATGCCAAATGAAGAAAGAAGCGAGTTCGTTTCACAAAATATCGAACTTTACACAAAATAAATTATTTTGCATCATATTTCCACCTGAGGAATAATATCAGTGCAGCTGTTATATCTGTGTCACTGCATAGTACAGCATGCATGGGAAACCGCTTTCTGACGGTGAGTTCTTGAAATGAACTTTCTTATTGATGTCCGACACATTATTTGAGAACTTCCCTAACAAACAACAAATAATTAACAGAATTAGTTTAGTTTAGTTTATTTAATGAACATAACAGGCCTCCAGCCCAAATACACGCTCATAATATAATAATCGTAATAATTAGTATACTAATAGTCATAAAAATAACCCTAATAATAATAATAATAATAATTATAATAATAAACAGAATTAAAGGAATGCCAGGCAGCTGAACTGCTGTCAAGGATAGAATAATAAGAATGAGTGAAGAAGTTTTGGAGCAATTGCAAGACAATTTGCATAACTCCCAGATGTATGCAGTATGTTATAATGAAAGCATGGATGTGACCTTACAAGCAAGGATAGCTTTTTTTCCGATTTTGCTTGCTTGCTTGTTGTTTAAAGGGGCCTAACATCTAAGGTCATCGGCCTTTTCCGATTTTCTTATGGAGATGTGATGAGAGAGAAATAAGTAACATTGTTGAGCATACAAACTACGACAACATAGAAAGATAATGAAGCTAAAGGAGGAAGTATAGTCCATTTGAAATATTCGTACTTTTGATTTTTATATCTAATATTTATTTTCTTACAAGTTGTTTTACATGGCACTGACACAGATACCGGTAGGCCTTATGGTGACGATAGGAGAGGAAAGACTTACGAGTAGGAAGGAAACCACCGTGGCTTTAAGTGAGGTACAGCCCCAGCATTTGCCTGGTGTGAAAATGGGAAACCACGGAAATCATCTTCAGGGCTGCCGACAGTGGGGCTCGAACCCACTATTTCCTGGATGCAAGCTCACAGTTGCGCGCCCTAATCGTGTGGCCACTTCGCCCGGTATTAGTATTTAATGACAAAGTGTGTTAAAATGGGAGCATATTATGTACATTTCTACAATTAATATTAGGTACCGGTAAGTTATTCTAAAAACATATTTAAAATGTTCTTTTTGCAGTAGTTGCAAAATACAACCATGGAACATGTAATCAAATGTATTTACAAAATATCTAAAAAGTAAATAAATCAGTAAATAAATATTATGAAGTAATTGGAATTTGGAAAGAAAGTCATGGAAGAGGGTGGGTGGTTGTAGGTTTTAGCCATTTCTTAAAGGAAATTGACAAGTGGCACAGTCAACAGTGGAGAATAATAAACCAGACATAACATGGCACACTAGTTGGAAAAGGTTCGCCATCCCTGCCTTAGACAGTCGACCATGAAAAGTCTTGAAGAATTCCACCTTCTGCAATCATATATTGCAGAAAAGACAGCATTCAGATGCAGTGGGCTGTCATTCAGAAGATTGTGATGGATCGGAACATCTGAAAACTCAACAGCCAGCATCTACACAAAAACTTCAAAGAATTAAACTTAAACAAATCTCTTTCTTTTTGACACACAATGTTAAGTCTTTGTGCCAAATTGGAAAATTAAAGATTGTCACCGACATCATGGACAAACATAAAATTCTAATCATGGCCCTTCAAGAAATAGTGATCAAGACCCAATAGAATCACAAGAGTACCGACTGTATAAAGGAATCCCTGGAAAACGAATGTTGAAAAACTGGCCGCAGTTTGGTAATGGATATCTAATAAATCTCAAAATCATAGATTCAGTCATGGAATTTAAATCTCAATTCCCCAGACTTGCAACACTAACCCTGAAATCTTCAAATAAAATTTACACAATTATCAATGTACATGCTCCCACTAATCAGAAAAATAACACCCCTAAAGAATAAAGAAAAAGCACAAAAATCTGGGATCTCCCGGATCAAACTTGAATCAACATACCTCCATCACACATTAAAATTCTCCTTGGTGATTTCAATGGACAACTGGGACAAGAAAGAAGGTACTGAGATATCATTGGAAAATGGCCAGCACATAAGAGGAAGAATTAAAATGGTCAAAGATTGGTTGAATTATGCAGAAACCACAATCTTATCTCAAAATCAACCTACTTTAAAAAGAAACCTCACAAATTAAAAACCTGGAAACATCCTGATTTCCGAAAAGGTGAATAGCAACTGGACCACTTTTGCATGGATAAATTTCACCACTGTAAAATCTACAATGTCAAAATCCTAAGGTGGGTGGGGGTGGGGGAGACTCGGGGTCAGATCACTATGTTGTTAAGATCAAAATAAAATTAACTCCAAGGGTTAAGAAAAGACCTCCAAATGAAAATAGATAAAAATTTGACCCTACAAACTTAATAAATAATAGGGAGTACATACTATAGGAAAACAGGAGAAGGATCTGTCAACACTAATACATTAAAAGAACTGACCACCGAACTAAAATAGATAGAAGAAGAATTAGCTCCAACAAATTCTAGGAAAAAACATGAATGGTGGAATGAAGAATGTAACCAGGCAATTGAGAGAAGACACCAAGCTTAGATAAATCAAGCCCAAAAGTCAGATAAATTAAATTTAGAACTAACAAAACAAAGCAAGTCAACCCATAAAATCAGACAAACCAAACACAAATATCTTAGAAATATCTTACAAAAGATAGAAGAGAGTTTTAACAAAAAAAAACAATCACAATATGATTATAAAACCTTTGGCAAATACCTTTATTAATATGAGTCCCCAATATTAATGCTCAGAGATAAATCAGGAAGGTTAGCCCATAGTAATCAAGAAAATGCAGAGATCCTCGCAGAGACATTCAACAAACTTTTAAATTGCTATCACCTAGTGGAAACGTTGGAAGTAAATACTGACATACTCATTTTAAGCACTCCAGATTTAATAGGTTCTCCAACCATCAGTGAGGTAGAATTTGCAATTAAGGAACTAAAAAATTATATGGCATTTGGTGAAGACCTCTTTTTTGCAGAAATTTGGAAAAATGCAGGGAAACCACCAATCATAAAACTACATCAGCATCTAGTCAAAATATAGATCACAGAGAAAATCCCAGAACATTGGACCTCAGGTGTAATCCATCTATTATTCAAAAAAGGAGAGGAAACTAATGCAGACAATTACAGAGGAATAACCCTTTTGCACTGCACTTACAAAATTTTCTCCCATATAATTTACAATAGGATAAAAAAACATTCTGAAACCACAACTTGGAGAATACCAAGGAGGATTTTGCCCATACAGAAGTTGCTCAGATCAAATTCTCAGCCTGAAACTAATAATGGAATATTACAAATACAGAAATAAACAGCTGTTAATTTCATTCATAGATTTCTAAAAGGCTTATGATAGTATACACAGACCCACTCTTTAAAAAATCCTCAGATCATATGGCCTTCATCCTAAATCAACAAAAATTATTGAACTAACTGTAACCAACACAATTTCAAAAGTAAAGTTCAGGGGAGGAATGTCAAATACTTATACAACAAATACAGGTCTCAGACAAGGTGACAGATTATCACCACTGCTTTTCAATGTGGCCCTAGATTACATCATAAAAACTTGGCAAAAAGAAAACCCACTGAAAATCAAAATTGGAGCAAAACCAAAAACCCTCAATAAGGACAAACTGCAGGGTTTGCAGATGATTTAGCTCTCTTTCACCTTGACATGGAAGAAGTCTGTGCTCAGATTACCAGTCTCCAGAAAATTGCATAAAAAGTAGGATTACAAATATCCTTTGAGGAAACTGAGATCATGCCAATGAAACCCCTTAACGTAAACGAAGTCATTATAAATGATCAAAAAATTATCATAATCCTACAATTTAAATACGTTGGGGAAATCATTATGTACAACTTAAGCGAGAAAGCAACATGGATAAATAGAAAATGAAAAATGAAAAAAGCACAATTTCTAACCTGGTCAACTTATAACAAAAAATGCTTGTCAATAGACACTAAGATCCAGCACTACAAAACTGTAGCTTTGCCCGAAGCCACTTACACTTGCGAAACCTTGTTCCAAATTAAAAATGAAAGAACCGATCAGCTCCTCCAAACTGAAAGAGGAATTATCAGAACTTATAAATAAAAAGTACCAGGTTGAAGGAGTCTGGAGAATCCCCCCCAATGAAACTGTCTATCGAGAGATTGACCCAGTTAACCAGCATGATAAAGAAGAATAGAATCTCTTATTTCTTTCATGATTACCAGAAAGCAGGATTTTATGACAACTAGTGATGAGAAATATGGGAAAGCAGAAATTCAAGAGGATACAGTTGGACTCGAAATTACAGATGCAGAGAACAAGGATAAAATTATCACCCTTCTTAAGAATCACAAATTTTCAACTGAAATGATGCTCAGAAGGCCTGTAGAGATTTCAGACGAATTAAGAACATTGCGATCAGAATGAATATTGAAGTTCTGGGCAGAGAAGAAGAATCAAACCGTACATCCTTCAAAGAAAAAGTGTTCATGGAAGACTCAAGTGGTCCAATGTGGCCAGTAAAGTTAATAATAATAAATACCATATTTCACAGCATAATCATTGCATCCTTTATTTTCAATACAAGATTCAGATTTCAAAATTTCATCACATACTCGTCCCTCGTCCAAATTTTGTTCATCAGTCTGTTTAAAAGTTAAATAAAACTGCAATGTAAGTTGCATATGAATGCGCTATTTAAATACGTATATGGCTTATTGGCAATTTGGCAACACAATCACATTTGAGAGATGTTGTACAATCTATATATATATAATAACTTGTCCTGACTGACTGACTGACTGACTGATTCATCATCGCCGAGCCAAAACTACTGGACATAAAGAGATGAAATTTTGGGGATATATTCATATTAAGACGTAGGTGCTCGCTAAGAGAGGATTTTTGGATATTCCTTCGCTAAGGGGGTGAAAACGGGGGTGAAATTTTAAAATGAGTTGCTCTATATCTCAAAACTTTAAAAGTTTACAGATGTAAAAATTGGTATTTAGAATCATCTTTAAAAATAAGGAAACACGTATTTTTTGTTTTCAGAAAATCCCAATAGGAGGGGTGAAAATGGGAAAAAATGGGTTGAATGCCTTTAATCAGGATACCGGTACCTATATCTCAGAAACTGAAGATATTACAGACCTGAAAATTGGTACTTTTGATCTCTTTTAAAAATAAAGAAACACGTAATTTTTTGTTTTTGGAAAATCCAATTAATGGGAGAGTGAAAAGGGGGTGAATTTTTAAAATGAGTGAATCTATATCTCCAAACTTTTAAAGTTTGCAGATGTAAAAATTGGTATTTAGAACCTTCATTAAAAATAAAGGAACACGTATTTTTTTGTTTTCGGAAAATCGCAATAGGAGGAGTGAAAAGGGGCTAAAAAGTGGTTGAATGCCTTTAATGAGGCTACTTATATATCAGAAACTGAAGATATTACAGACCTGAAAATTGGTGTTTGGAATCTCCGTTAAAAATAAAGAAACACGTATTTTTGTTTCTGGAAAATCCAATTTAAGGGGGGGGGGGTGAAAAGGGAGTAATATTTTAAAATGAGTGTATCTATCTCAAAATTTTTAAAGGTTATATATGTGAAAATTGGTATTTAGAATCTCCTTTAAAAATAAACACACGTCTTTTTTCGTTTTTGGAAAATCCAAATATTGGGGGAAAAAAGGGGGGAGGGTAAATTTTTTAAAATGAGTGTGTATACATCTTAAAACTTTAAAATTTACAGATGTAAAAATTGGTAGTTAGAATCAATCTCCTCTTAAAAATAAAGGAAAACGTATTTTTTGTTTCCTGTAAATCCCAATAGGAGGGGTGTAAAAGGGTGAAAAATGGGTTGAATGCCTTTAATGAGGATACATATATCTCAGAAACGAAAGATATTACAGAACTGAAAATTTGTATATGGGATCTCCTTTAAAAATAAAGAAACACGTATTTTTTAGTTTTGGAAAATCCAATTAATGGCGGTTAAACAGGAGTGACAAATTGGGTGAATTTTTGAAAGACTATATCTACAGAATATCTTGGAAACGTAAAAAGTTACAGACGTAAAAAGTGGGTGTTTGTAATCTCCTGTAAATCTAAAGAAACATAGGTGATTTGTGTTTGGAAACTCCACTTAAGGGGAACTCAAAAGGGGTGAAATTTTAAAATGAGAATTTTTACAGTTTATCTCAAAAATCTTAACGTTACAGAAGTGAAAAATGGTATTTTTTTATCTCTATTAATCATAAAGAAACGTGTATTTTTAGCTTTCGGAAATACCACTTGGGTGGAGGGGGGGGGGTAAAAGTGACTGAAAATGGTGTTGAATTCTTTTAATTAGGCTACTGATATCTCAAAAATGAAGATGTTACAGACGTGAAATTTGATATTTGCAATCTGCTTTAAAAATAAAGAAACACGTATTCTCGGAAAATCCAATGAAGGGGGGGGGGGGGGTGAAAGAATTGAAAAATTAATTGAATTAATTGAATGAGAATACATACATCTAATAAAAACTAAAGTTGTTACAGACGTGAAAATTCGTATTTGGATCTCCTTTAAAAACAAAGAAAAACGCGATTTGGGGGGAAACCATCTTGGAGGGTGGGAGTGTAGAGTTGAATTCCTTTCATGAGGACACATAAATCAAAAACTGAAGAAGTTAGAGTCGTGATAATTGGTATTTAGAAGATCCTTCACTATTAAAGAAACAAGTATTTTTTTGCGGGAAAATTCACTTGGGGGGGGGGAGTAGTGTGAAATGAAGTGAAAAAAGTAAATTATTTTTATGGGGATACTTATATCTCAAAACTGAAGGTAATAGACGTGAACATTGGTGTTTGAAATCTTCTTTAAACATAAGAAACAAGCCTTTTTTAATTTTTTTTTGGGGGGGGGGGGGGGTGCCGGTAAATAAACTTAACGGCGGTGGGGTGTAGAAAGAAAAGAGGTGAGACCAATTGATTTTACTGTTCTTAATGTACTTATAAGGATCCTCGGCAGCGCGCCGGCCTCTCACAGCTGGGTTCCGTGGTTCAAATCCCGTTCACTCCATGTGACATTCGTGCTGGACAAAACGGAGGCGGGACAGGTTTTTCTCCGGATACTCCGGTTTTCCTGTCATCATCCATTCCAGCAACGCATAATAATTATAATAATAATAATAATAATAATAATAATAATGTTCCGGACCGTTGTCAAATGTGCGGACCGCGCTGGAAACGGCTCCTGGACGTGTAATGACTAAGAATGCAGTCCGGCCGCGGGTTCAGTGCCTTCTAGGCACCCAATATGACACCACGCCGGATCTCCTGAAGGATTTTATCCATATTAAAAATGATTATAGGAAAAGATGGCAAAGATTTACGGACCCAACTGACCGGGAGGAATACCTGAGCCTAGCCCGGGAAGTACAAAATCGATTGCTGGAAAAGAAGATTGAAAAATGGGAGGAAACATGCCGTAATCTAATGGAAAACGAGTCAGATCGGGAATTTTGGTGGGTTCTCGCAGAAAACGAGTCAGACCGCGAATTTCGGCGGATTATATATCTAAAACAATAAGCATTCAATTACAAGAAGTAAATAAATGATCAATACTGGTACGTGTATGATGCATGGATTACTGGTAGTTTGACGTGGTCGAAGACAGTGTACAACTTATACACCAGTGACATATTATGAGTTCTCGTTTGAAATACGTAAGGCTGTACATTATTGCTTATCAGCAACATCACTGGGAAATATGGGCACTGTACACACTTGTTTTCTAGTACAGCTTTCAGAGCCTTGCAACCAGGGGTGCACTGGTTTCGGAACGCGCAGGCAAACAGTGACAGTCATTGAGAATCTAATTCATGATTAAAAAAAAAAAAAAAAAAAAAACCTTAATATTTGCTCTTATCAATGGTAAACAGAATGAATGTTCTTTTTTTCATAACATTGTCATGTTCTTGTTGTCTACTGTAACACATAATCGAACATTCTGACAGTGGGATTTACGAGTAGGTACACCCCTTCTTGCAGCCCTTGTACTTCATCTCTAGTGGACCTTTCCATGTTGTGGGGATACGTAGGATTTTCCCATTTCATGTTTATTAAACACTCTCATGGGAGTATGAACTGTTCTCGAATGTACTGATGCATATGTGTGTTTGTAAGCGACTTGATTACTGTAGATATGTTTGTGTAAGAATTTAAGTTTTTTTTTTTTTTGGGATGTTTGAAGAAATATTTTGTTTTTGAATACAATTGTATGGAACAGTTAGACAGTAATTTTCATAGCAACACATAAGCACCTGAAGCATAAAATTGTGATTGTAGATAACACTAGCCTGCGCAAAAAAAAAAAAAAAAAAAAAAAACTTTTTTGTGCGGTAAAAACGAAAATAGGTAAGTTTTTATGAATTTCTTAACGCAGAATTCGAGAAAAAATTAGTTTTGGCGTATCATGTCTGGTTTAGTGGCAATTTTACAAAATATTATTTTGTTCTTACGTAAAATTGTGATACTTAGTATTAATGTAAATTTCAGCTTACAAAATGTAATCATATTTTGCATGCATTAAATACACATAAATGCGGCTTTGTAAGCAAGTAGATGCTTTGTATTATATTTTTAATGTATTTTTGAAATTCGTGAAACTGAATCATAAATCGCCTATTTAGTTTCGGCTGTACAGTTGCTTTTAATTAATATAACCGTACCTTGAATAAAAATTACATGGTTAAACATACATAGTTTAGTTACATTATGTGCAGGTTAGATTCACACCTCTGTCTTTTCCTGTTTTCCGTGTAATTTCCGGGTTTTTGAAGTTCTTGAATGATCTCTAGAAGGGTCGTCTCGTGCAATTGACCAACAGTAATCGGCCATCATATAAACATCCCAACGTCCCTGATAGCGTCGTTCTGCAACCTTTGAGATTCTAGTGAAACCTTTCACCTTGTTCTTCACTGACAACTGACAGGAAGGAAATAATCCAGATGCGAAGCTAAGGAATGAAACTTAAGGCTCATATTACAACAGAGTTCCTTAAACTTTACCAACATTTTCCTTACAATTTCTTTGTATTGAGGGTCCTTAATGTTGCCAAGGAATTTAGTCACTACATCTTTGAATGCGTTTCATGCCTCTTTCTCAATTTTGGTAATTGTGTCTGTGAAATTTTTATCCTTCCACAGTTTACGAATCTGTGGTCTATCAAATACGCCTTCTTTGATTTTTGCATCTGATAATGAGGGAAATTTAGTGGATAAATATTGGAAGCATAGGCTACATTTACCTAATGCCTTGACATACTGTTTCATCAATCCTAATTTGATGTGCAAGGGTGGAAGTAGAATTTTTTCATGGTCAATAAGACTTACATTCAAGACATTTTTGGATCCTGGTTGTAGTTGTTTCTTTTCTGGCCAATTCACTGTATTCCAGTGTTTATCCCGTCCCCTGCTATCCCATTCACACAGGAAACAGGGAAATTTTGTGTAGCGTTTTTGTTATCCCAGCAACAATCCAATGATCTTCAAATCACTGCAAATTTGCCACCCATGCTCGTGATATTTAATTTTTTCAAGCACCAACTTTAAGGTCTCGTATGTTTCAGACATTTTTGTTGAGTGTGGAAGTGGTATGGATGCCAGAACATTTCTATTATGAAGCAAAGGGTCAATAAAAACACGCCAGTTACTAGGATCATACTCTTTCTCTCCCAATTGATCTAGAAGATTTGGAACATCCGTACAAAATATAAGTTCATCTTCGTGAGTACGATACGATCGGACTGTTATCTTTGAAAGGAAACTGCTTTATGAGTCCATCATAAACATTGCATAAGGGCTGGGGCTTTTAACACGTCTGTTTATTCAAGTGGTCTAAGATGAAAGACAAACGCTCAACTGTCTTATCTTCAATCCTACATACCTCGCGGTCTATTGCATATCTGGGGGAGTTTGTTATGAATTTACCAGGAAACCCCCAACTACAAAATGGAAATTTAGACAGCAATAAACCTATAATAAAATGCAAACAGTAACAAATCAAATCACATAATTATATTCTAAAAGAAAGTTGTGCGAGAACATCTCTCAACATTACATCTTACAAATTCATGCAGATACTAAAACACCGAATTGCGTCAAAACTAGACGTGATAGGAAAAAAAAAATAGCATCATTTTCGGAATCAGGGCAGCGATTTCCATAAGAATTACATATTTTCTATTTTACCGCAAAATCATGTTGGCTAGTGTAATTACAAAAACCTTTGCGGCCTTCAAGCTAAATGTAATTGTCTTTGCTGAACAGTGCGGTAACAGTTGTGTAAAGAAAATTTTCAGTGAGTGGAAACTTGGTGCGTGACTGGCAGATTTTAAAAGCAAGCAAAGTCATCTCCATACAGGCCATGAAGGTCCTTGGAGGGGTGGAAGGTAAGGGCTTCCACTATCCGTAACCTTGGCACTTGATGGGGTAGAGTGGTTAGCTCTACGCCTGGCCGCCTTTGCCGCCAGGAATTAATCTGGTACTCATTTTTGGTGTAGGCTGAGTGAACCTCGGGGCCATATGCACCTCCGGAAGTGGAAAGCTCGTTTCTTAAATTTTACGACTTCCTGATGGGGATACGAACCTATTTCCTTCCGGGCGAACCAAACACGCCTTTACCGCCTCAGCTAGGCAGCTCCTAGATTTTAAAAGAAGCTAAAAAACACACACTCTTCTAGACACGTGTTTAGATGTCCGGAAACGGAAGCGTCCGAAAATTGACGGAGTGTACGTCAATGAAGTACCTAATATTGGGTGCAGTGTATCATAGAAATGTTACAAATGAAGGCATGGAAGGTACTGTAGTGCGCGAACATGGCGTTCCCATAACTTGGTTTAAGGCAAGTTGTGGGTGGGTTATTAGGTTCGTGGAACGACAATATTTTGGTGCGAAGCAGAATAACAGTGTGTCAAAGGTTGCCTGATGATTACACAGACAAACTGCAAATTTCCACAGTTTTGTCTTACGTTTGTGCCAGAAAAATTTGTACTTACTTTTTCAAATCGGTAATGCTGATCAGGTTCCAGTCTTTTTCGATACCGTATGCCTAGCAAGAGCACTGTCACACTATAAGGATCATGGAGTGTATTTATGAAAACTAGCAGTAGTGAGAAATTACGATGCGCGGCCATTACAGCTGATGGGAAAGAGTTGCTGCCTTACGTAATATTCAAGAGAACAATGATGCCAAGCAAATACAGTTTCCCCATGGAATTCGTGTACGAGTGCAACCAAAGGGTTGGATGGTCGTAGAACTCATGCTGGACTGGGTTAAAACTGTGAACTGCGTGGGATAGAAGACCTGGTGCACTACTGAAACAGCCAGCTCTGCTTATTTTAGATAGATTCCGAGGTAACCTCGTGAACGAAGTGAAGCAACTTCTCAGTGAATATAAGACAACATGTAGTCATTCCTGGTGGCATAACATGACGTCCGCTGGAAATATTAAGCGTCCATCCTTCAACTTACTATGCTCGTGGGCAGTGAAGAGTTGGTACCTTATACCACCTGAACTAGTCTCTAAGAGCTTCAAAAAGACTTGGATTTCTAATGCACTAGAAGGATCTGAATATGCCACTTTGTAGCAGAGTGACAAAACTGAAACTGGTATGAGCAACGGCGAGGATTACACATCAGATTCCAAAACCAGCAATATCGACACAAAAGATTTTGAGTAAATTGTTTACCAAGAAGTCCGTATTTCACAATAATGCAATAATTTTTTGCTAGTGTCGTATTTTAACTTTAGTGCTCCTATTATTGGCAACGTAATAAGTTAATTATTATTTTCAGATTGGTGAAACGTTCGTCGAACTTTTGTGAATAAATTATTTCCTTGTTACTGTGGAAATGACCGATACAGAAATACCATTCTCTTCAAATTCTGAGCAGTGTACAGACAAAACTCTTATTTTATATATATAGATTTATTCATTTGTTTGTTCATTCATTCGTTTGTTCTTTCATTTATTTATGTCTTTTAGTGCAGTGAGTGTCCGAGGAAAGGTTTGGCATGCCAGGCGCCAGTGTCTCTATTTGACGTCCATTGGTGACCTGCGTCTCTAACTGTGGGATGTTGGTGAGGTAGGGAGAGGGTGAAACCTTTTGTCGGCACATAGCCTACTCCTGTCGAATAATACCAAGTTGTCCCCTCAAGGCTTAACATCTCCATCCAATAGACAAATTACCATCATCAGCATCATGTGCCCTCACTTCATATAAACACTGTAGGGAGGTTTGGAATCGAATCCAGGCTTTCGGATGCAATCTAGCGATAGAAATTATGTACCACCACCTCTCCCACCCTGCCGGCCAGCATTTTGGTGGTGACATTTTTCTCCACTTTCAGTACTTAAACCGGCTAACCACATTGTCATACCATATAGACTTGATGCCATAATGATCATGGCCACCGGGCTTTACTATTTGCAGAGATGTGTTCTATGAATTAAAATGAAGACAAAAGACTGTGAACAGTAAACACACTTGCTTTGTGAGAGCGCAGTCTGTAACTATCACTGGCTTATAAATGGGACCACGGCGTCTCCATACACGTTGAAGTCCATCACGCTGTGTCAGGGGAAAAATGGACTGGTCTGTAAAAAACACAGGTCTCCATTGGCGAAGTTGACAGTTGATTTGGGTACAGGCATATAGAAGGTGAGCTGCATGATGTTGCTGCGTTAAACGGGGCACTCGGAACAGGATGTCTGGGTCGTAAGGACACTTCTCTTAATCTGTCCCTTACTGTCTGGTCAGACACTGTGACTCCAGTGACCCTCCTGAGGTCTTGTTGCAATTCTCTGGCAGTTACTCAACGACACTGCAGCGCACAGATGGTCAGATATCGGTCATCCTGTGGGGTTGTCATGCGTCCATGACCTTGTCCAACCCTCCTTGTGAATTGGCCTGTCTCATTGTAGCAGACGTGTCAACTCTTTCGGTTTAAGTGGGAGACTCTTGGGTATGGCTGATTGATAGTAGTTCTAATAATGACAGCCAATTGGCAGTACGGGGCACGGTAGCCAGTCGTGCTCCTCTTTTGTCTATAATACAGTCAAATACTCAAATAGCTTAATAATAGGAAGTGAAAGTCTCAAGTGAGTAACGTAACCTCAGAAGTAGCATGCCATAGCCGTCCACCCGGGGCAGGACCTGCATAAGTGCTCGTATTAAGTCACGTAGTGGTGGTTCTTGGTTGTATGTCTTAATATTTGTTTTGGCCAAAATGTCAAAAAAGAAATATGATGCAGTATTTAAAAGCGCTTATAAGGAAGAGTTTCAGTGAATCCAGGAAAGGACCAACATTCACATTCTTTACTGTATGTAGGTGTGATTTTTGAGTTGCGCATGGCGGGAAGTGCAATAAACTCAAACATATGCAAAAGAGAAAATATAAGGAGAGTGCCCAGTGTATAGAAAGGAACCAGAAACTGAACTCTTAATGTAAAAACCAAGATGTCAATTCTGTGATGAATGCCGAGACTTTATTTACGTCATTTATTGTAGAACATAACCTGCCTGTAAATTGTGCCGACCATGCAGGACCTTTGTTTCGTAAAATGTTTCCTGATTTGGAGATCGCTAAACGATATGAGTGTGCTAGAATGAAAACAGCGGCTATCAATAGAGAAATGTGCATGGAAGAAAAGGCGAAAATTGTATTACATTTGCAGGTAAATGCATTTTCTGTTGCTACTGATAGTAGCTAATTTAGAAGGGATGCTACTGGAGCTAACATTGCCAATCTTTTGCTCTCAACTTTTCAGAAATTCTGCATTCTATTAAAAAACTGCCTAGGTCTTGTTAGGATTAAAGAATGGTGTGGCAGGAAGTTTGAAGTGGGAAAATAATAACATGATCATCGTAGGCTGCTCTTGTCACCTAATTAATCTTGCTGCAGAGAATGGTGTGGTGTGCTTGCCTGTAAATATACTGTAGATGAAAGTATAATTGATATATTTCTGGAAAGAAGTGCAAAGACGAAAAGTTCATGAATTCCAGATTTTACACAACAAGGAGATCAGGAAAATTCTGAAGCATGAGCCTGCTCGATGGTTATCACTTAGGTGTTTAGATAGGATTTTGCTGCATTGGGACCCTTTGGTTACTTTATTTAGGAACAAAATTGTGAGTAAGGATTCTCAGATAGGAACTTTGAAGACTTACAAAATTCCTAAGCACAGTCTAAGTGTAGATGTGTCTTGTTTGTCTGAAAAGGTGAAGCATTGTCATAAAATTTCCCCACACTCCTCAGTTAAAACGAAAACCCAGTCATCAGTTTCTCTCAAAAAAGAAAATATGAAACTACTGATGACGCTAAGAGCCATGCTTTGTCATGTGAAGAACGACTGTTCATGTTCCTTTCATCAAATTTACATAAATCTTTTTTTCCTGTTTTTCTCAAGTTTTATGGACATATTTGAGAATCCAAACGTAGCTCTTCAGTCAAGTATGCTGCACATCCACTTATTGAGGTCAGATTTGGAGGAACTATTGAAGATAGTGATGGCAAGGTTTGTGAAACCACACTTCATTAAAAGCCCTTCCTCTCTCCTTGATGTAGATTATCATACTCCAGCAAATCAAAGGGATGATTGTGATCTGATGATAGGGAACTCTGTTTCTGTTTTGGTGAACACTTTGAAGTCTGAGGAAAAGTGCATATTCTTAAAGTCTGTTAGAAAGTGTTTCTCTCCATCATGTGACTACATGATACACAAATTTCCATTCAAAGATGAAGTTTTAATTAATGCAGAGGTTGCAAATTTTGAGTAAGGATTCTCATAATTTTCTAGCCTTAGATTTTCATTTATAAGTTTCCAAACATTCTGACTAGTGAAACAGAACATTTAGATAAAGAAACTGATATTCTGCACTCTCAGTTCTGTAACTTTCAGCACCAAGAAACAGACCTGGCAAAAGGAAGAATTGATGTTCAATGGGCATTGGTAGGTCAGATGAAATCAGCTGATGGTGTACTTAAATATGACAAGACTGTCTGTGATTTTATCAATTCCACATAGCAGTGCAGATTGTGAAAGGATTTTTAGCAGAGTCACAAAGACAAATACACAGTTTGTCTGAACAAACTTTGGAGAAACTTTTAACCTTAAAATCAGTTCAGCAAGGCAAGTGCTTTGAGCAAAAATTTAGTTCCAAGTTTCTGAAGAGGGCTAAGTCAGCTATGGGTGTGTTGAACTACAATTAGTCATAATGTGATCATGACCTAAATGTTAGGCCCCTTTAAATAACAAGCGTCATAATCATCATCATTATAATGTGATCAGCATGTTGAAGGATTAGAAGTCTCATGTTCCTAAAGTTCAGGTATGTCCAGTATTTAGTAATGACATATAAATAATGAAAAATATGTATGTAGGTCAAGTAGAGTTGTTAATGTATTGAATTATAATGAATTAATAATGTTCTGCCATCAGTGATGTGTCATAATACGCCGCGGTTCGCTGCCAAATTTATCCTGATTTTTTTACTTTTGAAAGTTGGCATGTCTGTTGTAGCGATTCCACAAGCGTTGAATAACTGAGGGAGAGACATTGAGATCCACAGCAACACGACAAAAAGTCCATCCTTCTTGGATCAAAGCAAAAAAAAAAAAGATGTCTCGTGGGATGTGCTGGTCTATGTACAACATGCTGAAATGAATGCAGTAGTCTGTGTACCTCACGACGACACACAGACACACCGCTATTCACTTCGTTTCAAGGGGTCGCCTGACAGTTTAATGCATGGCTACGCCTACAGATGGAGTGTACCTTTGATTTAATACCCTGAGTAGCTAAGGTCTCAATGTATGCTGTACGACCATTGAAACCCCATCTACTAAATTAACGTTCACATACCAGAAGTTACAAAACATGTTCTCCTAATTTTTTTTTCACTGTGTAGTTGTTTTGTTTTCATTCCTAGTCCTAGCTCTGTTGTATCCCTTCATTGTCATAAGACCTATCTGAGTCAAATGTCAAAAGAGAAATGTGAATTTTAGATTGACCGGGCGAGTTGGCCGTGCAGTTAGGGGTGCGCAGCTGTGAGCTGGCATCCAGGAGATAGTGGGTTTGAACACCACGGTCTGCAGCCCTGAAGATAGTTTTCCATGGTTTCCCATTTTCACACCTTAATTAAGACCATGATCGCTTCCTTCCAACTCCTAGCCCTTTCATATCCTATCATCGCCATAAGACCTATTTGTGTTGCTGCGACATAAAAGCAAAAAAAAAAAAAAAAGATTGTTTGTGTGAATGCTGCTCAGTGGATAAATAGGAAAAAGAGAAATAAGGTAGGGGCAGTTAAGAGCAGATGCCTCTTGACCAGAGTACCAATTAATTTACTATCCAGTGAGAAGAAAGGGGTAAACGTTTTTGGATTTCAGTGATGAAATTGTTGCTATGTATGGTTTGTAAGACCTTGGTATGAACAAGGATCCAAAAATTGCCTTTAGGAGATCTGCAGATGCAGTCTAACGCCTTTTTAACAAATAATTACGTTCATAACTAGGGATGGAAAAAAAAACAAACAGAGAGACCGCTCTAGAGGTGACGTCATGAGCACTTCGGGCATTCAAATATAGCTGGGCTATGATCTTGCTTCATCAACAGAATAGGCTCGAGTGATTTGGCAAGTGCATTTCTAAAATATGCATCAATAGCAAGAAGAGCAAATATCTTGTTATGCTCACTTGTCAACCACGAGTGTAAAATGGTTTAACGCAAGATAGTCAGGTATTCGATGCACACTCAAAATAGTTTTACAAAAACTTCCCAGTTATTACAAACAATCAAGTAATCATTTCAGTGCAGAAAATAACTCCTGTCAATTTAAGGATACCACACAACTCTCAAGCCTGTGTCAAAGTATCTACGAAGCGTGTTTTTTAAGTAAGGTTCGTTTTGTTGTAGTCACTAGTAGTTCGCGCGCATATTGCAACGAGCGTGTGCGTTGTGTACCAGCATGCCGCGGGAACAACTGTGCTCAGTTTTAGCTCTCTAGCTAACCTGTACGGTTCTGTTCTGTGTTTTCAAAGTGTTTGACTATCAACTCGCCCGCCGTGTGTGAGGTTCGGTCAGTGACACGATTTTTGTCAGCAAGGAACCTGTCTGCTGCAGTAATTCGACAGATTTGCGAAGTGTATGGTGATACTGTTGTGACTGAAAGCAAAGTGCGTAAGTGGGTACGACAATTCAAAGATGGCCGTGACAACGTGCATGATTAGGACCGCTCCGGTCACCCTTCTTTGATTACGGACGATGTGGTGGCTTCAGTTGTAGCGAAGATTCGTGAGAACAGGCGCTTCACAATAACAGGTCTCTCAAACGATTTTCCTGATGTGTCGAGATCAGTGCTTTAAAACATTGTTTAGGAAACTGTGCTCCCATTCGGTCCCGAAACTCCTAACAGAGGACCACAAAAACCAAAGATTTGAGTGTGCGATGAAGTTCTTGACTCGTTATAACGAAGAAGGTGATGGCTTCTTGAGTCAGATCGTAACTGGAGACGAAACATCGGTTTCGCATATCACGCACGAATCGAAGCAACAGAGCATGGAATGGAGACACACACACTCACCTGTAAAGGTGAAGACCAAACAGACTCTGTCCCAGCGCAAAATCATGGTGTCAGTGTTTTGGGATAGGCATGGTGTTTTGTTGGTCGACTTCATGCAACGAGGAACCGCTATCAATGCAGAAACATACTGCCAAACCCTGAGAAAGCTACACACAGTGATTCAAAAGAAAAGACACGGCATGATGCTGACAAAGGGAATTGTCCTTCTCCATGACAATGCAAGACCTCACACTGCAGGTCAGACTTGCGATTTATTGGACAGTTTTGGCTGGGAAGTTTTAGACCACCCCCCACAGTCCTGATCTTGCGCCGAGCGATTACCATCTGTTCCTCCACCTCAAACATCACCTCAGTGGCAACCATTACAGTGACGACGACGACGTGAAAACGGCAGTGAACTCTTGGTTATCGGAGCAGGCGGCAAGTTTCTATGAAGAGGGTATTTTAAAATTGGTTACGAGGTATGATAAGGGTTTGAACAAACTTGGTAACTATGTCAAAAAATAAGAGTTGAGTATGTACTTTCTGAAAATAAATTTACTTTTTTGAAATAACCTTTCGTTGTGTACTTACTTTCAAACGGACCTTACTTAAAAAACACGCCTCGTATTTCATGTTTCTCAGCAGCAGTGACACCATAATATAATACATTTGTGTAGATACTGTGTTAGTCAAGTTTACATGTACATCATTTGCATAAATGTGTCTGTTGCAACATGTTTTCTTGAATGTTCTGGCAAGGACAGATAGATGCCATCAGCATATGCATGTATGCTCTACAGAATTTCTGACATTTTTTTCATTCGGTACAGATGAGCAGCTCTTGCTTGGAGATTGTACTACTTTACACCTTAGTATCACTAGACCAGGTTCAGATTCATTTGAACGATGACCACACACTATTAAGCCAATCATGTTATCAGTATTGATGATGCCTTTAGAAGTCTATAGTCACATTCGATACATAACAAAAAGTATAATTGATTATTTATATCACTCACAAATTTCTATTACTAAAATGCACTCATTTTTAATGAAAATGAAAACCTGCAACCTGTTTTCCAGTCAATGACCGGGTCAGGGATGTAATGATTGAAGCAGATATAGGCTATTAGTACGATGGGGTCGCCACTCCCAAAGTGATTTATTTATGACTGTAGATGCTATGAAATGAGAATGGAGAGTGTTGCTGGAATGAAAGATGACAGGAAAAACCAGAGTACCCGGAGAAAACCCTGTCCCAGCTCCGCTTTGTCCAGCACAAGTCTCACATGGCGTGACCGGGATTTGAACCACGGTATCCAGCGGTGAGAGGCCGATGCGCTGCTGTCTGAGCCACGAAGGCTCTACTCATTTTTAAATCCATATAAAATCTTTTCCTTAAAAACAATTTTTTCTGTAAAGTGGAATTCTTTATAAGCAGTCTGGTTTATATAACTTAGTGCTTATGGTGGTTTTGCTGGATTCTTTTCTTGCAAATTATTTTAATGAAGCTTTTGGTTTTTGTTTCTAATGTTTTTTATTTTTTTAATGTTGGTTAAAAATGGGATTTTATAAAAAGTAGAAATGTTAAAATGGGATTCTGCATACTATTATTACCAAGTAGACAGTGTGTTAGTAGTCAGGCCATTGTAAAATACTGAACAGATTCTGCAGTCAAGATGGTAATATACTGGTGTAGGCTTTCTCAACTGGTGTCAACTAACAAATGATAGTCTTCTCATCAGTTACTAGTTTATGAACATTTTTACCTTAAAGAGGACTGCTGCACAGTAATTTTAAATGACATTCATACAATGTCAACATGGCCTGATATAGTGATAGAAGACAACCACTTAGAAGCTGATGGTGATAGTTGAAATATAGTCATTAGGGAAAACAAGGAGGAAGTGGTTTGTGACAGTGAGAATCTTGTAGTGATTTGGTGAATCTCTAAATATGATGGAGGTATGCGGGGAGTAGGTTTTCATTATGATTTAAATTAAAATAATCCAGGAAGAACTCAAGATGAGGAATTCTCTGTACGTTATTCCATGTATAGTTGGGCATGGAAAGGGGCCTTGCTGGTCTCCATAGCAGTGATCTGGCAATATTTGTATAAGAGTGATAGAGTGGAAATTTGTTCTATTAAGATAGTTGAGGTTTGAATCCTAGTGTCAACAGCACCGATCCTGATAGTGGGCTTGATATAGTGTTTTTTACTCTAGGCAGGTACTAACATATTACTAACTTCTTGGACTGTTTGCTTAATGCTTATTCCAAATTTATAATAATTATACACACACATGTTGTTACAGATGTTACAAAATACTTGAGCAAGTGGAACAATTAATGTAATGAATGTATGTATGTCACAATTGTGATTTAAAAAAAGTCTTACAATTGAGATAATACTTCTTCTTTTCTTTTCATGTTCAGGTGAATTTAAAACTGCTCTAAACACAATTTGTCTCAAGACTCGTGGAGACTATTTTGATGCTGAAACTTTCCACCTAGAGACTTGTATAGCAAATCAGATAATGAAGAATCTACAGAAAATTGTTGAGTGTGGTAATCATTCCATAAAATGGAAAGCCACAGTGTATCTGCAAACCTTAGTAAATGCTTTGGCTGGACGAAGTGATGATATGAGCACAGAAGAGTTAAATGGCTGGCTGAGAGAACTATTGCGTTTGGAGCGTATTGTGCAAGTCTGTGAACTGATGAATATGCCCAACCTGGACGATGGCTCAAAATATTTGACTCTTAATTCTGCCACAAAAATACTTTTTTCTATAGAGTCATTTAGCAAGGAGAATGATTCTGTTGTAGAATCAATATTGAAAAAGATAATACTTCCCTCTGATTGGAAAATCTCGTCTGAAGTTCATGATCTTCATAACACTGAATTGTTGAAAATTGCAGGCATGAATGAAGGATATTGGTTAAAGTCACATATTCAGTCAGATGCTGTAATTCCTGTAGTTACTATTGTCCAGAAGGAAAAGAAGATAAGAAAGAATCAATAATACATACACTAGTTTGTTTTATCACTTTTGTATTTGTTGTGGGGAGAATATCACTGTACTTTGCATATGTTAGTAATAATGTTTTAATGTCAACATTCTCTCTTTCAAGACTAGTCGAGAAGCTTGTGTTCTTAGTTTTTTGTAAATGCATGACATGACAGAGCTCTGAGCCCAAGTTGGCAGGTTCAATCCTGGCTCAATCTGGTGGTATTTGAGGGGGTTGAAACATGCCAGTCTTTTGATGGCAAATTTACTGGCAAGTAAAGAACTCCTGGGAAAAGGTTCTGTCAGTGGGATGTAAAACCAATAAAATAATTTACTGGTAAAAATTATATATATTTACATTTTGTATAAATATGTGTACCATATTAAATTTGAAAGCTTTTGAAATCAAATGAAATATATACCGTATTGTATAATATTAATCAATTGTTATATTAATGATTAATGGTGAACATGCAATTTTTGCCGATGAATACTTTTGTGTTTGTGATATGAAGCTCTTATAATGAAGGTGTGTCAAAATATAATGAAAAATGGAACATTTATGCATTAACCCGTTAAGTATTCATTGCATCTTCCATTTGTTGATTATTTGTACACACATGCCCTGCTCACTTTCATTTTCAAGATAGAAATGTTTAAATATGAAATTTTAAAATATATTAGTGATGTGTTCTGTCAGAACTATTGTTTGTTTTAACTGTGTTTCTACAGTTTTTAATATCACTTCATAAATTCTTCCTTCAGTGTCAATGTATCGTGAAGGAAAGTAAAGGTCCACTCAGATGACGTTATGTGGTACTCTTGTGAGTTACAAGTTATGTTCACATGACAGTGAAATGTTCGAGTATAATTATAAAATGAAAAGAAAAAAACATGATATTTTAATAAATATGGAAAATAGTACATTATTATATACTAACTGCTGTGTACCTGTTGATGAGTTAGTTTTTGTAAATGCAGCATTAATCGTACGTGGGCGGAAGCGTGAACCGAAAATATGGCAAATTAAAACTCGTCCAGATTTATCAATCACTAGCTATAAACATGCATATGTACATACTATTTATTAATTACTTTGAATATTGGATATTTTCCATTGCAGAGGTGTGTAGGATATTATTTAAAAAAATTGTGGCAGCTTGTTAGCGCAAAAAAAAAAAAAAAAAACAAGGGCCAAAGAGTCATTCCACGAATAAGTTATGCCAATCAAATCCCTTATATCAGAAAGTGTTGGAGATGATAAATCTTTGATTCTACATCTTCTAGTTGGAGGTGTTGCCTCTTGTTTCCCTCAATTAGTGTTAATTATGTGAATTATGTTAAAATTTCAGTATCTAAATTTAGTGAAAAGTGCTTTGTAGGTTCGGTCGCCATGTCAGAATATGAGTGTAATTGATCCCAGATGTATGGGAATGGTACTCGAAGGTCTTGGATCTAAGTTATGTCAGTCCTTTCATCAGCTGTTTCGTTCTCTGGGTCACTTGAGTTGCTCTTGCACTGGTTCTCCGGGTCACCTGAGTTGCTCTTGCACTGAGAAGACTCACTATTTCAAGTTGTCTTTGGACTCCTCAAATGCAAAATCACTTATATTTACATCTGTGGAGTCCAAAATAGTCGCAAAATAGGTTTATAAATTGCAAAAAGCCAGTCTCAAAACTCACGGCACACACTTGACGGAACATAAGCCTCTCACAGCTTGTAAAATGCTAGCAGGGGGATAACGCAACTCTATTCGAGGATTCTCGTTTCAGCCAGACCTAAAAGTGTTGTTTGCTATCATCTGTCAAGATTTTTTATTACTACTTGTGCCAATAATGCCGGTTCTCTGACAGTTTAATATATTAAATTCCACTCGGGCAACCTGTTATGGGATTTTATATTAAAATCCGCCTTCTAAAAGTTAATGCCATTTCAAGGATAAGAGATGACTGAAGAGACGCACACCTCAACTAAGAACAACAGTCAGCCAGTCCAATACTACTTTTGATAAGTTTTAGGGCACTGGTTCTTAATCTGGGGTCCATGGGCCCCTTGGGGAGCTCTAAATGAGCTTCAGGAGGTCCGTGGAAGTTAAATAAAGATGCAACATTTACATTCAATGTAATTTTAATGTGAACAGTGGAAGGGTACCTGAGAAATGATATTTTTAGCTGTACATAGTGATAATTAAAGCTTCACAGATACAGTTAAAATTTGTGTCCATTTTTTGTTGTAATCCAGCTATTGTACTTGTCTTCAACAATTTGTTATGAAGGAAGCAATTTTTTTCCAGTGTCAGTCAATCAACTCACTTAATATAACTTCAACAAGTTGCCCATGTAGGTGGTTCAGGTGAATGGGGAGAAACAATCTGATTCCATGCTGGATTAGGAGTATGGTCAGATTTTGTGGAAAGCAGTGCTATCATATAAAATGCTGCAAGAAATGTAAAGCAGCACTTTTCATGAATTATACTACTGTGAAATTACAATCTATCTATGCAAAGTTTCATTGATGGAATGGCCTGGCCACAGGCAGCAGTGAAGATACAGCTCTGCCGTGTTTCCTTCAGGGGCGTAGCCAGTGAGGGGTTACTGGTTACTGGGGTGGTTTAGAAACCCCCTCCCCAATGGAATTTTACAAAAATAAATAAACAGAACCTAACAATAAACTAAATAAACATTCAGAGACATAATTGTAGAACCAACACCACTGTAAATCACTTGTATCAGTTTCCTTATAATGACAAGTCATTCATGCACCTTCATTATGTTCTAACATTTTGTAAATACAAAACAGCCCCTCCCCCCCCCCCCTCCCAATCAGCCAATCCTGGCTACGGTACTGGTTCCGTTCAGTGTGTAAACCCCTTATTCCTATTAGTGCCTCTATAGCATGGACCAAATAGCTCAAGTACTATGATGGATCAGTGGGTCAATTTCACTAGTAGAATATGTATGATTCAGAGGAACAGCAAGATAAGGTAAAAGTCATATAATTTCCCACCACCTTCCTGCCAATACTCTTTGTTGCAAATGATTTTTTGGTAAGATTAAAGTTAACCACTGTAGGATGCAGGAAATAAATACAAAATCATGAATATTTCTGTTATTATTTGTTGTAGGATCAACTTATACTACAAATAAGATCAAAATGTTTATTTATTACAACCTTTTCAAAGGACCAGTGTTAAGAGATATTTGAGATTTTTTTAAACTGTGACGGTAGTATCTTCTCCCCTGGCCTTAATTACAAATTTTCATGAAATTCTGTTCTGCTGTTTGCTCGTGATGTACGCGTGTGCTAACATATAAATAAACATGACAGAAATTTATGAATTGCCTTTCCTTGCTGTTTTGAAAATAACCTACATATAAATACAGTTTCTTTGAAAATTCTGTCTGAAGTAGACAATTTATTTTATCTTTATAGACAAATTTTAAGTACATTAATTAATAATTACTATTATTAATGGAGAAACTTGACATTTCCTGTTTGGCTCCCTTAATATTGCTATGCCATTACAATTTAATCAAATAATATATAGTCTAGTGCACAACCCAGCTATCCCTGAACTTTGGGAAATTCGGGTAAATTGAAGTGTAATGACAAATTTTTTTTATATGTGTAATAAATTAATTCATAATATTGAAGTAGTATATTAAAACAACTTACTCTCTTTTTAAAAGGAGAGATGCTTATAAATTATCAATACTATCATATTCCTCTTGGGACACTGTCTCAAATAAGAGTAATGGCTTTTGTGTTGTGAAATTGAAAATCAGGGTGTTGTTTCTCTCCATAATTTTCTATTATACTAGGGACTATTATACTAGGACTCTATAGAGTCTAAGTCCTCTAAATTCATTTCACCTGTTTTAAACCTTTAAAATGTCTGTCCTGTTTCACGTATTGATCTTATTCCTTTTTAATATAATGTGTAATTATTGTATATAATTCTTGAAGTTCAAACATTTTTGTTTGAATATTATTGTAATAAGTGTGTTTTCTGTAATAATGGTTAGAGAATTACTTTGTACCTATTGTAATTGTGTGAATACATTTACTTTTATTTCGTATGAATACATTTTCTCTTCTAATCCATTTTTTTTTTTTCCTGCCATGGTTGTCGTCAATATTATCCAAACTTGAAAGCACAGAATTTCCTCTATGTCAGTTAGGCAATTTTATCACTAAAATAATGTCCTCTCTATGAAGGAATACTGAACTGTGTAATCATTTCTACAAAAATACACTTCTTTACACCCATACAGTCAAGTACCATAGTCAGACTGACCCTATGCTATAGCAATGCTGGTAGGAAGAAACTCCATAGGATATGCAAAGAAGTAACAAAGAGGGAATGAAAAATTATAAGATTACTTGGTCAAAAACATGGTACATTTTATGTACCTTTTCTCATGAGCAAGATTTGACATACAGTGAATTCTTGATTTAGCAGCTAGATGCAAGTTTGTTCAGTTGTGAATCTTAGGAATTGTATTGACAATAAAAGGCTTCCTGTAGTATTAATGCACTGTTACTTTAATAAAACAGTTTTTTTTTTTTTTTTACACACACAATTTTACAGTAGATTTGGCTTGAAAGAAGCATCAAGTTTCAGTTGCCTTCCAATTACAGTATGTAATGTCTGTAGATAATTATTGATCAAAATTAAAATGTCTGTAATAAGCAGTCGCTTCTGGATTTAACGAGACATCTATGAACAAGATGTCATCCATGTGTTCTTTAACCACCAGTAGTTTTGGACCAGCTGAAACCCCTCAGTCTTCTTCTTTGTCCCTTATAACATCTTCATTCCCCCTACATAATACTGAAGTAGAAAATCCCAAGTTGGAAAATACCCAGTAATCCCAAACAATGCAACCAATGAGTACAGTGATGGAATTGCCAAAACAAATGCGTGGAACAAAATTATGGTTTATTTCTTACCCAATTTTGAGGACAAGAATGTTGTTGACAAGAAAATTTGAGGAATATTTAATTTTGCAAACAGTATCCTGACTTGAGGGCAGCCAGTTTCAGTTCTGAATAAATTTGTATGTATAGTTTTTAAGTGGTTTCATTTAGAAAACAACAAAAGCACATTATAAGCAACTAGCATAAAAGTAGGTCCTCACGTGTTCATGATATCTTTTAAAATGAAATGGCGTATGGCTTTTAGTGCCGGGAGTGTCCGAGGACATGTATGGCTCGCCAGGTGCAGGTCTTTCGGTTTGACACCCGTAGGTGACCTGCGCGTCGTGATGAGGATGAAATGATGATGAAGACGACACATACACCCAGCCCCAGTGCCAGTAAAATTAACCAATGATGGTTAAAATTCCCGACCCTGCCGGGAATCGAACCCGAGACCCCTGTGACCATAGGCCAGCACGCTAACCATTTAGCTATGGAGCCGGACATCTTTTAAAATGGATGATGGTGACACCAGTGTCTAGCGAACTTCTGCGTTGGCAACAACTTCAGTGCCACCAGTGTCCTAGTATAATAGAGGCCTAAGATGTGAAGGGATGAGTGGAGTTTTTCTTCTGTTTCTTCTTCAGAACCAGGTCTATTAGGTGTAAAAGATATGGCTCTTACTTGTGCAATCATTTACTTTTCCTTCTTTCTTTCTTTCTTTCTTTCTTTCTTTCTTTCTTTCTTTCTTTCTTTCTTTCTTTCTTTCTTTCTTTCTTTCATGGCACACTGCCAGTTTAATAAATGAAATGTTCAGTGCCTTCCGAGGTCAATCTTTCCACCTCAGCTCCTGAAAATTAATGATTATTTTGAGCAACATAGCCCTTAACTTGAGTATTGTAAGGTTCAAATTAGTGTGGCAGGGAGAGCTTGGACTGTTTGATGACCGGGATTCTTTGCCAATTTAGCAATTTCATAAAGCAAGTTTCTGGGTTATTCATGTTCACTACCTCCTGCTGCTCATCATTATTCAAGTGGAGCTATATTGTTAACTAAGATGCATAGCATTTATAGAGACAGTTTAGCATCCTGTCCTCAAATTTTTTCTTCTCTTCCAGACATTCAGTTTATTCACAAATAGGCCTACACACCTACTTCACATTGCAAGCTGATCAAACTCCATAGAATTGGCACTGTCTGTAACATTCTTTAATGATTTATAATAAATATTATTCAATTTTGAAAGCAATTTAGAAATTATCATTTAGACTTCCACGGCCCGCATAGAGTGTGTTTATATTTATTTACACGGCATAAGCCCAAAAAATACCTCGTGAATAATTTAGAAATTGTTTGACTACTGGCAACTTGCAGGGATCTGGAGTGGAGCTGAAAATTATTTTTCTGTTATTGGGGTGGGTAGGTGTGCAGGTAAGTAAGGAAGGGTTGAAAATGGAGGAGACCATGTTAACTAAGAAATAATTTTAGCAGATGTACAATTACAGCTACAGCATAACACTGCAGTGCTCATTCACTGCAATTTGTATGTTCTAACATGTTCCAGTAAATCCAGGATAACTCTTCTAGTGCCTTAAAAATGCACATTCTTAGTCCAAAAAATTTAGACATAACATTGACTTGGCAAATGATCCTGGAGGCACCCCCCACCCCACGAAACAAATTTCTAAGTACCGTATATACAGTACTTGAATAATCCCTGCACCCTAATTTTAGCAAGGGTAATTTTGTAAAGTTTTTTCGGTATTTGTATAGCGTTGTTGAATATTTATTTTGAAAACTTTATATACTTCAGTACCTTAAAGTTACAAAACTATGAAGCAATTCACCATGTTGTAATCTTCATTGGCATAGTCCAGCGGCATTTCAAAGTACACTGACATCTGGTATACATTACCAATTTGGGAGGGTTGGATGAGTATACATTTCTCTGGTGCAAACAGTTAATAAATCTGGAGATTCACAATCTTTTCCTCAAAACTGGCTGGGAATTGTTTTGCAATGCTAGTTTTCGTACTAAAACTGAAGTTATTCCATTAAAAAGTATGCAGGAGTCCTCCACGGCTAGCCTTACTACCCATAATTTTTAACTCTCTTGCTATTACTGTAACTTTTAATAGACACATTTCACTCATAACCATATGTCCAAACTGTCGATTTTGAGTCACATATTCACACATCCTGTTTTCGATTTCTGGAAACTGCTTTTTTGTCTGGGAAACGCCTACCAGTTAATCTTTGCTTGAGGCAAGCTTTATTGTATACCTGTCAACCCATATTTTGTACACTTACTAAAATTAAAACTATTTGTATCAGTACACATTGTAATAATTTAGTCCAAAACCAGTTTTTGGGATTTAGTTCCATCATCAGTGAATCATTAAAATCAAAACATTCAAATTCGCATAATTTGTCTTAATTTTAAAAATGTAGAAGAGAGTTGTACTGTAATAAAGATAGAAAAACGAATAAAACAAGCCAATATAACAGAAAAATGTAAACCTAATGAATGTAATTTTAATAAACGTACGTGCAACCTTTATGCTGCTAGCGAATAAGTAGCTACCCTTGCTGACAAAGAAAGTTAAAGCATTTGTGTGGATTAGTTGAAAAGAAATGAAACTACACATGATGAAAGGTCGTGAGCAGAGGCGTGAAATTAGACCATTTTTCTATTTATAGGAAAATGATGCTAAAATAGCATTAATTACTTGAAGAAATAGCAAAACAGGTTATTGCTAATAATTGCTATTTTATTAGGCTTGTTTGAAATTGAAATTTTAGGCCAATGTGCATAGACACAAACGGTTGAGGTGCTGTCCTTCTGACCCCAACTTGGCAGGTTCGATCCTGGTTCAGTTCGGTGGTATTTGAAGGTGCTCAAATACGTCAGCCTCGTGTCAGTAGATTTACTGGCACGTAAAAGAACTGTGGGACAAAATTCCGGCACCTCGGCATCTTTGAAAACAAACATATCTATTCAGTAATAATAATAAGAATCAATTGCAGTGTTCAATTCAATAATTGTACCTTCTTCTTCTTCATGTGCCATGTCCTCGCAGAACGTTGGCGATCAGTAGCATGATCTGTTGTTTGTTCATAGCTGTTCCGAACAGAGTAAGCTTTGTCACCCCAAATCACTGGCTCAAGTTGCCGAGCCATGATGTCCTACTTCTCCCCAGACCACGTTTTCCATAAATTTTTCCTTGGAGTATTATTTGCAGAAGGTGGTATTTAGAGTTCCGCATCATATGACCAAAGTATTCTAGTTTCCTTCTCTTGATGGTAGTGAGAATTTCTGGTTCTTTGTTCATACGGTGCAAAACATCTATATTGGTCATTTTAGCTGTCCAAGGTATCTTCAGGATCCTTCGGTACGTCCACATTTCAAATGCTTGCAATCTCTTGCACATAGTCTCAGTTAGTGTCCATGCCTCAACGCCGTATAACAGAATGCTGAAAACGTAACACCGGAGTAGTCGTGTCCGTAATGAAATGGAAAGGTCACGGCTTGTCAAAAGTTTTCTAAGTCTCTGAAAAGAAGTTCTGGCCTGCTCAATTCTGCATCGGAATAATTGTACCTGTGGACTTAATAGTTTCAAAAATGTTGCAAAAAAACAAAAACCAACAAAACAATGTCATTCTTTGGTTTATAACCACAAATGCTTAGAGTTCTGTTCCAAGATTTGAATTTTGATAGTAAATAATTTGATAAATCACCACATTGTAGAAAAGTTTCAACAGTTTTTTCCTTAACTGTTTCCAATAAAAACACAGAAACCGAACGAACTTACGTACTTAAATTTGACGACAATCTGCGATTCTTGTAATAATAATAATAATAATAATAATAATAATAATAATAATAAAGGGAATATTACAAATTACAAACAGCGCGCGTTCGCCCGTCCCAAGGAAGGGAATTAGATTTAAATTTTAACACTGATGATGGACCTTAGTGTCCGAAAACCGGTTATGTTTAAAAAAAGTGTGTGCTGATACGACTGTATACAATTAATAATAATAATAATAATAATAATAATAAAATAACTACATCAGCACTGTTAATAAAAAATGGCTTTGATATTTTATAATGATTATAATACATATTCAAGAGATAAATCCGGATCTAGTTCCACACTTGATTCGCCAATTGAAGTTGCATTGACTTTTTACATATCGCTATATCCTGAATTCTTGGCTACCACTTTTTTTCTGGCGGGCATTAAAAATAATTAATATGCGATCTGTTAATAATCCTTCGTCAGAAAACCACATACATACAATCGCAATTCTACAGTTGAGAACTTACAATCTAGTGGCATTTTAACTAATTTTTACACTGAATGAGCAGAAATATAAACTGCATTGAAGTCGCACCCAAAGCTCATACGTAGCTGTCGATGGTTCGCGAAGTACTGACTAGAACATGTTAACCTAACTGGTGTTAATGTTCTACTAATTGCCTGGACCCAGTAGCAGCGATTGGGAATTAGAAGTGAGGTGGCAAAAAATGTACAGACAACAAAAAAAATACCCGGGTTTTTGGGATTTAGCGGGTGGTGGGCGGTCGGGGTATATACTTCAACATTGAAAAAGAAAAGAAAAAGCTAAAAACTGGTAAGTTTTTGAAGCGCTCTGGGCGAATTTCCACAGAGGTAAACCAACTTACGTGCGGTAATGATAAAGTAGTTTTTGTTTTGTTTTGAGATTTTGGTTCTATACAATACAGTTTTCATCAAAGAAACAATATTACACATATATTACAATTAAATAGAAGTACGGTGTGATAATACAACTAAACATCATTTAGTATTTAACTACACACTAAGAAACTAACAGACACTAAAAAGATTGCCTATCAGGCGAGTTGGCCGTGCGGTTAGGAGCGCGCAGCTGTGAGCTCGCATCCGGGGGATAGTGGGTTCGAACCCCACCGTCGGCAGCCGTGAAGATGGATTTATGTGGTTTCCCATTTTCACATAAGGCAAATGCTGGGGCTGTACCTTAAGGCCACGGCCACTTTCTTCCCATACCTAGACCTTTCCTGTCCCATCATCGCCATAAGACCTATCTGTGTCGGTGCGACGTAAAATAAATAGAAAAAAAAATTGCCAAACTGACGAATGCGCGCGGCAAGTGGGTGAACCATACCTCAGTGTCCATGACTTGGCAACAATATGCCCCTGCTGCCGAGGCCTCGTCTGGTACCCTTCCATACAGCACATGCAAAGTGTCCACTACTTCCTGAGGTGCTATACAAATCGGTATGTCGCGACGAACGACATTTTTTTATTGCGTGTTTTCGCTCATATATATAAAATAACATGTCCTGACTGACTGACTGACTGATTCATCATCGCCAAGCCAAAACTACTGGACATAAAGAAATGAAATTTTGAGGATACATTTATATTAGGGTGTAGGTGTTCACTAAGGAAGAATTTTCGGGTATTCCGTCGCTAAGGGGGTGAAAAGGTGGGAGGTGACATTTTTAAATGAGGATATCTACATCTAAAAAACTTAAAAGTTTACAGACGTAAAAATTGGTATACGGAATCTCCTTTAAAAATGAAGAAACGCGTGTGTTTTTGTTTTTGCAAAATCCCATTAACGGGGGTGAAAAAAGGGGGAAAAGTGGTTGAATACCTTTTATGAGGATACATATATCTCAAAAACTGAAGATGTTACAGACATGAAAATTGGTATTTGGAGTCTCCTTTAAAAATAAAGAAACACTTTTTTTTTTAATCCAATGAATAGGGGATGAAGGGGAGTGGCAAACGGAGTGGAATAAAAACGATATCTAGGCCTACAACATATCTCAGACAATTAACATATTACAGACTTGAAAACTGGTACTTGGAATCTCCTTTAAAAGTAAAGAAACATAGATAATTTGTTTTCGGAAATCCACTTCAGGGAAACTGAAAAAGTAGTGAATTTTTAAAATGAGCATATCTACAGAACATCTCAAAAACTTCACATGTTAAAGATGTGAAAATTGGTATTTTTAATCTTTAAAAAATAAAGAAACATGCATTTTTTATTTTCGGAAGAAACCACATAAAGGAGGGTGGGGTAAAAAGGAATGAAAAGGGGGTTGCATTTTTTATTTGGATAGTGATATCTCAAAAACTGAAGATGTTACAGACGTGAAAATTGATATTTGGAGGCTTCTTTAAAAATAAAGAAATATGTATTTCTTTTTCTCGGAGTATGCACTTAAAGGGGGCGAAGGAATTGGAAAAAAGAGTTGAATTCTTTGTTTGAGGATGCTTATATCTCAAAAACTAAAGATGTTGCAGAAGTGAACATTGATATTTGAAATCTCCTTTAAAAATAAAGAAAGACGGATTCTTTTGTTTTCGGAAAATCCACTTAAGGGGGGAATGTGAAAGGAAGTGGAAAACGTTGAATTCTTTTTATGGAGAAACTTATATCTCAAAAACTGAAGGTTACAGACGTGAAAATTGGTATTTGAAATCTTCTTTAAAAATAAACACGTATGTGGTTGGGGGGCGGGGGGGGGGGGTGAAAATGAATTGTATTATTTTTTGAGGATACTTATATCTCAAAACTAAAGATGTTACAGACGTGAAATGTGATATTTGGAATTTCCTTTTAAAATAAAGAAAACATGCATTTTTGAGTGGGGGTGGGGGGTGGTGATCAAATTAACGGGGCAGGGTGGAGGAGGCTGAAAAAGGAGTTAAATTCTTTTTATGAGGATACTTACATCTCAAAACTGAAGATTTTACAGACATGAAAATTTGTATTTGAAATCTTCTTTGAAAATCGGAGGACGTGAATGAATTGAAAAATTAGTTGATTTCTTCAAAAACTAACGATGTTATAGACGTGAAAATTGGTATTCGGAATTTCATTTAAAAATAAAGGAACACATTTATTTTGTTTTTGGAAAATCGACTTAAGGGGGTTTGAAAATAAGTAAAGAAGGAGTTGAATTCCGTGCATGAGGATACTTATATTTTGAAAACTGAAGCTGTCTCAGACGTGATAGTTGGTATTTTGAATTTCCTTTAAAAACAAAGAAACACGTACCTTTAGTTTTCGGAAAGTTCACTCAAGGGGGGAGAGGGGTGGAAGGAAGTGAAGAAGAATGTGAATTATTTTTATGAGAATATATCTCGAAAACTGAAGGTGTTACAGACGTGAAAACTGGTATTTGGAATCTCCTTTAAAAGTAATGAAACGTAGTTTTTTTTTTTTTTTTTTTTTTTTTTTTTTGCTTTCGGAAAATCCATTCAAGGGGCTTACATGAATTGAAAAAGCGAGTGAATTTTTAAAATTAGTACCGGTATATCTGCAGTATATGTCAAGAACTTAACATGTGAGAGGCAAGAAACTTGGCATTTGGAAAGTCCTTTAAAAATACAGGAACAGGTACGTTTTTGTGAAAGGAAGTTGAAAAGTGAGTTGAATTATTTTTTGTGGGATACTTATATCTCAAAAAATGAAAATGTTACAGACATGGAAATTAGTATTTGGAATCTCTTTTAAAAATAAAGAAACGTGTATTTTTTTTTTCCACTTGAGACAAGACTGTTTCTCACATGTACAGTTCTGTGTCGCATGGTCGTCTTAGCTCCAAAAGGCAATACCTCAAACGTGATTTACAAAGAGTTTCTGCGGTAAATGAAACTGTATTTTTCGGTGAGTTTTTATACTTGAGGAATTTTCGGATTATGTCTCAGTACAGTGCCGAGGAACGATTACTTTTATCAAATTACGTAATCGACGCGAACGAAGCCGCGGGTAACTGCTAGTCTTTTATATAAAATAACATGTCCTGACTGACTGACTGACTGACTGACTGATTCATCATCGCCGAGCCAAAACTACTGGAGATGCTCAACAAGGAAGGTAAATAAGGCACCGGGAATTGACGGACTCTGCTCTGAACATCTAAAAGCTACATACCTTACCTAGAACCAGTGTGGACAATGCTAATGAACAAGTGCGTGGAATCCGGTAACATACCTGATGCATGGCGGAAGGCAGTCATAAAGATGCTATATAAAGGACAAGGGGACACGAGCAAACGAGAATCTTGCAGAAGTATAGCCCTGGAATCGGTGGCATTTAAAATACTCACCAAACTATCAGCACAGAAAAAGTAACCTGATGGAACCACTGTTACCTGATGAACAATTTGGATTCCGGAAAGCGAGATCCACCCTGATAGCGGCGAGCTGTCTGCTAAAGGACATACAGGAAAGAACACAAGCCCACGGGAAGATGTATGTAATCTTGACACTGTCAATAGAAGGAAATTAATCGAGAAACTGGAAAGCCTCGTCGGACGCTCGGATATAACGAATTTAATAGCTAACATACCAGCGGCAAACCAAGTGCAAATCAGTAACGGGGTATCTCAATCAGACTGGATAGATCAAACCATCGGAGTGCTACAAGGAGACCCATTGAGCCCTTTATTGTTCAATGTGCTGACGCAGGATCTTCCTACAAAAATCAAAGAGGGACCACAAAATGTAAGCATATACATATAAGCAGGTGATATGGCACTAGCCGCTAATAACATAAAAGATTTGCAAAATGGAATGGAGTTTATCACACAATGGGCGGATGACAACGAGCTAAGGATGAATCTAAAGACAGAATTAACGGTATTCAGGAGAGGAGGACGCTTATCGATAGGGGACGACATTGTATGTGGGGGACATACATTAACACCGAAAAATCAGATCATATATCTAGGGATCACACTACAAATCTCCGGGACGACCTTCTCAGTACACATAAAGAAGAGACTAGCTGCCGCACTTAGAAGCTTAAGTGACATCAAACATCTGCAAAGAATGTCACTGGAGACGGCCATGAAACTTTTCCAAGTCAAAGTGCCACCAACGCTCACATACGGATTAGAAGTACAGTAATATGGGAGTACCTATCACGTGAACAGCTACGAGAACTGGAAAGCATGAAACCGAGATACCTTAAGAGGGTTCTAGGGGTATCTAAATTCACCCGATCCCGGTACGTATATGTTTTAGCCCGGGAAACCTTCTTGATAGAGGATTTAACACTACAAATCCCTCTACAGCAAGCTTCGGCATACGAGGAACTGTTACGAGAACTACGAGAGAAAAGGGACTCGATCGAGGAAAGCACTGATAAATAAGGGTTGAATGAAAGAGGAATATGAGTTGAGACATTTGGTGGCACGCTTTGCAATACACGGCTTTCACCACCGTATCTGTGCCAAGAAATCCTACCACCGGGCCAGCCAAGAGTGTGTATGTGTATTGTGCAATGAACAGTGTGATACATATCACGTAATGAAGTGCAAGAAGAGAACAGTCTCTCTGAATCAATTTTGCTCTGAACAAAGTTCTCCTTGAATGAATTGTAATTTACTTGATGTAATATGAAAATTTTGCACATTGTGCGCAATAAAATTTATTACATAATGAAATGAAATTCCGTCGCTAAGGGGGTGAAAAGGGGGATGAATTGTTTAAATGAGCATATCTATATCTCAAAAACGTAAAAGTTTACATACATGAAAATTTGTATTTAAAATCTCCTTTAAAAATAAAGAAATCCGTATTTTTTCGTTTTCGGAAAATCTCCTTAAGGGAGATGAAAAAGGGATTGAGTACCTTTTAGAGGATACTTATATCTCAAAAACTGACGATGTTATAAACGTGAAAATTGGTATTTAGAATCTCCTTTAAAAACAAAGGAACGCGTATTCTTTTGTTTTCGGAAAATTAGTTAAGGGCGGGGGGTTAAACATTTGAAAATTTAGTTGAACTATTTGTATGAGGATACTTATATCTAAAAACTAAAGATGTTGCAGACGTGAAAATTGGTATTTGGAATCTCCTTTAAAAATAAAAAACACGTATTTTTTTCGGTAAATCGACTTAAGGTGGGGGATGAAAATAAGGAGAGAAGGTGTTGCATTCGGTTTATGAGGATACTTGTATATCAGAGACTGAAGATGTTACAGACGTGAAAGTTGGTAGTTTGAATCTCCGTTAAAAATAAAGAAACACATATTTATTGTTTTCGGAATACCCAAGAAACACGTACTTTTTGTTTGTTTTCGGAACATCCATTTAAGCGGGTGAAAAGAATTGAAAAAGCGGATGAATTTTTAAAATGAGTACCGGTATATCTACAGTATATGCCAAAAACTTAACATGTTACAGACGTGAAACTTGGTATTTGGAAAATCCTTTAAAAATACTGGAACATGTTTTTTGTTTTCGGAAAAGGCACTTAACGGGAGGGAAAAGAAATTTAAAAATTGTTGAATTTTTTATGAGGGTATTTACATCTCAAAAACTGGAGATATTACAGACGTGAAACTCAATATTAGGAATCTCCTTTAAAAATAAAGAAACGTGTATTTCTTTATTTTCGGAAAATCCTCTTAGGTGGGGGGGGGGGGAGTGAGGGAAGGACTGATAAATGGGCTGAATTCTTTTCATGGGGATACTTATATCTAAAAAAGTGAAGATATTACAGACGTGGAAATAGGTATTTGGAATCTCTTTTAAAAATAAAGATGCATGCTGATTTTTTTCGAGTTGAGAGAAGACTATTTCTCACATGTACAGTTATGTCGCTTGGTCATCTTAGCTCCAAAAGGCAATACCACAAACGTGGTTTACAAAGGTTTTCTGGGGTAAATGAGAATTTTTTCGGTGAGTTTTCATACTTTAGGAATATTCAGATGGTGTCTTAGTACAGTACCGAGGAACGATTACTTTTAACAAATTACGAAATCCACGCGTGCGAAGCCGCGTGTAACTACTAGTTTCGTTAGTAATTTTTTAAATAATATAAAAGAAATAATTAGCTGAGAAGACAACAGGGCTTATACAAGTTGCTTGTATTAATAATTCGTAGTTTTAGCCGGCTAAAATGAAATAAAAATGTAATGTTTTCTCCACAAAGTTGTGATAGTACATACATCGTACCCTCGCTCTGTATTTAGAAGTGAGATATTATTATTGTCAGTATTCGATGTAGGGCATCAAGGGGAGGCTCTAACTCCTAGTGTGCTTAAGTCGCTGTTTAACCATGTCAGTAAAGAGTTGAAGGATGAATTGTCCAGTAAGATTGATAGAGTAAGGAGTTAAATTCAGTGAGTGTTGAATTATCCAGTAAGATTGATAGTCAGAGTGAAGAGTGAACAGAGTTTTTTAAGTACCTAATGAAATATACAGCATTATTAATGAAATAAATTCTGTTAGTACGGAACTGTCCAGTAAGATTGATAGTGAGAGTAAGGGGTCAAATTCAGTGTGTGTTGAATTGTCCAGTAAAATTGATAGTTTAAACAGTGCTGTGAATGGTAGAATAGATGAATTAAACCACAAGTTTGACCATCAAAGGAGGGAAATTCAGGAAGTCAACAATAAGGTAGAAGCTCAATGCTTGGAACTGACTGAGAAAATTGAATGCCGATTTAATGTAGTTAGGAAGGAATTTGTTGAAACCAGCAAGGAGTGTGATAAGAGAATAAAAATAGTGGAAGATAAAAGTCGAAGAAGTAGACAGAATTAAAACCAATCAGAATGTTTTAGCGAAGCGTATAGATGAGAAGAATGAGAAATTGGAGAAAGACCTTAAGTCGGTTAAAGAAGACAAGTGGGTAGAAGGAAATTGCAGAATGGTAGTGGAAGAAGGAATTAAAGCATGTCATGTGAAGCTAAGGCAGGAGATATCAAATCCAAGTAGGTAGCAGTATATGTAGTAGGTACGTATCTTGTACGAAGGACTGAATTACCCAAGTTTAATGGTCGACAGTTTAATCCAATGGAATTCTTGAAAATGGTGGAGAAACGGATTTTCAAGAATCTTGACGAGAGTTTGATTGAGTGGAGTATGGTTGATGAGATGTTGGATGTTGCATTTGTTGGAGAAGCGAGATCTTGGTTTCAAGTTTATAGACTGGGTATTTCGGGTTTGGAGAAATTTAAGGAGAAATTTAGTTCTAAAGTTCGGAGTGAAGCTATTCAGGGAAGGGGAAGAGATCGCGTGCTATTTGGCAAATATAGACCTCAGGAAGGTATGTCTATGACGGAGTATTTCTTGTCGCATGTTCTGATCAGCCAGAATATTGAAGGTCTAGCAATGGGGAGAGATACAATCCGCCAATGTTGAGGCATTTTCCTGAGAAGGTCGGACTAGCTGCATGTATGCACAATATCGTTACGATTAAGGAATCAGAGCAGCTTTTAGAGAGGTTTGATGCTTGCGAAGGGCAGGGGAGGACTAGTCAAAGTGAAGGTAGGAATTATGGGGCTAATGGGAGAGGTGGCACCCAGGGATATCTGCATCCAGCTGGCTAGGGATAATTTAATTAAGGCAGGTATTAGGAAAATTCGCCACCAAAAGGGGAAAGTACAGGACGAGTTTCAGGTGGGTGACGAAGTCGTTCTCAGAGTTCCCCCATTTGTGGAATGCCGATCAGAAAACTATGCGTAAGTTTTTTCATTTATATCAGGGCCTGTATACTGTGGATAGTAGAATTGGCAAGTGTGCTCATTGGCTTCTAAATTCTGACGACAAGGTCCGTGGGACATATAATATCTATAGTTTTCGCAGATATAAGAGATGGGATTTGCACCTTGGATAGATGTATTATCGTTCGTTCGTAATCTGTTTACCCTCCAGGGTCGGTTTTTCCCTCGGACTCAGCGAGGGATCCCACCTCCACCGCCTAAAGGGCAGTGTCCTGGAGATTCAGACTTTGGGGCGGGGATACAACTGGGGAGAATGACCAGTACCTCGCCCAGGCGGCCTCACCTGCTATGGTGAACATGGGCCTAGTGGAGGGATGGGAAGATTGGATGGGACAGGGAAGGAAGCGGCCGTGACCTTAAGTTAGGTACCATCCCGGCATTTGCCTGGAGGAGAAGTGGGAAACCACGGAAAACCACTTCTAGGATGGCTAAGGTGGGAATCGAACCCTCCTCTACTCAGTTGACCTCCCGAGGCTGAGTGGACGCCGGTCCAGCCCTCGTACCACTTTTCAAATTTCGTGGCAGAGCCAGGAATCGAACCCGGACCTCCGGGGGTGGCAGCTAATCACGCTAACCACTACACCACAGAGGCGGACAGGATGTATTATCAATTGGACAAATTGTATTTCGCGTGTGCGAATACAATGAAGTAGACGCAATGTATATATCTTTATCACAGTCATTTATGTGTACAGTTATGTTATTCTAGGATTGTTTGTAAAGTTCTGTTTTGTGGTGAATCATAATATGTGATATCATCGATTCACCAAGGGGCGTTATGTGATGGTATATATATATATATCACACCCTCGCACTGTATTTAGAAGTGAGATATTATTATTGTCAGTGTTCGATTTATTATTATTTTTTCATTTATATATTTTATTCTTAATATTTTAACCTGGAACGTCTCCATATGTGGTATGAGTAATTTGTTTTGTACATTGGCTGGGGAAACATAGCTTTCACCTCGGGAACTTTACATGAGTCATGCAGGTATAGCCCGGAGTCTGATGAGGTAGACCTGTTGTTGCAGTCGGAAACTTCCGATGACTCGTGTGAAACACTCCACAGTCTGTTGATGCTGTTATTGTCGTGTGATCCGGAAGTGGTTCAGAGTGTGGTCTTGACAAGAGGAACTACTCGTGATTGGCTGGACCGGATAAATCTCGACGTATCATGTGAGAGCTGAGGTCTATATATGCATCTGATCAAAAGACGGGGACGAGCTTGACTGTGCTAGCGGAAGGACGTACGTACCTCTCGCTCCGCTGTCCCTCTCGTCGCCAGGCGCTCTGTACTTTCTAAAAGCTAGACAGGCAACTGTACTTGTTAGTACAATTTCGAGGGAACTTTTATCAAAACTGAGCATTTCTGAGTGCTTGCTTTCTGCTCTCTTTCAGGATTTCTTTTCAGGAGGACCAGGATGGAGAAGCTAACTGTTCTAGCGAGACCGGCCGACTACGACCACAAGGGAGCCGTGGCGAAACTACAAGCGGAGCTCAGGTCATTGGACACCCCCGATTATCGACGTCCGTCGCTGGTGGTGTACAACCGGTGGGGGATGCACACCTACCAGGGGACGAGTCACATGATCGATCTCCTCAGTGTGATCGCTGAGTTCCTAGGAGAGTCGATCACCAAGATCATCGGCGAGGTGATCCCTTTTTGGGCGGTCATCATCCGCCCTAAGGACGCACGCCGCTCTGAGGTCTACGCGGAGATGGTGTCCCAACTATACCAGGTTGCCCGGCTACCAGGGCTCAGGGAGAAGCTGGATGCAGTCACTCAGACGGAGCCGAGGACTGAGGACGACAGCGGCGCCCCCGAGCGCCGTGACGGCGCGACCCCAGTTGGACCGCTGTACTTTACGAAGTACACGCAGACTAACAAGGTCGCCAATCAGGAACGTCGACCACCTGCCAGGGCGAAGTGGACGCAGACCCAGGCCCAACAGGAAGGGCCTGTAACCCGGGAGCAATCCAGGAAAGCGCCCTCGACGGCGGATGGCACCACAGCAGTATAGGCGTTCAGAGGCTGCTGTCCAGGCACAGCCTGCCAGTGTGACTGTCGAGCTGCAGCCATCGATGTGCGCCCCACAGGACACGGAACGCAGTCGAGTGTTAGCATTGACCAAAGCCACCACCGCCAGCCAGCATGAGGAAGAAGACGGCAACGCAGCGGAGCCACCCGCTACCCCGGGGTTACCAGGCCGGGAGGAGGACCACCAGGAAGAGGCCTCTTCCCCTGCCGACAAGGGGCCCCCGGGAGAAAGAAGACGCCGCCCCCGGATTAGGAGGAAGAAGAAGACTCTGAGCCACCAGGAGAGGGCCGCCCAGCCGCAACCCATGACTGCTCCCAGGACAGCAGCCGACCGAGGAACAAACCAGGAGAGGACCTCAGCGGGAAGCGACAACCAGGTGAGATCGAAACGTCTCCCTCAACAGCTCTTGCAGTGTTTCCGCTGTTCGAGGTGCGGCCACCGGTAGGAGAGTTGTGGACTCCAAGTGAGGTGCATCCGTTGTGGGGGTGATCACCACTACACGGCCTGTGCAACACTTAAGGAGGCGCCGGTGTGCGCCAACTGCGCGGGGGGCCACCCGGCCTCGAATAGCAGTTGCCCAGTTTACCGAGCCATGGCGCGGGCAGAGAGGAAGGAGGCCCAGCGTCATGACCCACCCCCCTCCAGGCGGCCCCCACCTCGGCGGGCTTGGCCTCATTCTCCGGGATCGGAGACTGGGTACGAGGGACCCCAAGGAGGTGGCGCTGTGCGGCGAGCCCTAGTGGTACTCGACGCATGGCTCCGCAGCCGGCAAGGCCCGCGCTAGTCACGGCAGTGCCCAGACGGACTGATCCCCTGACAGATGGAATGGCGAGACTATGGTTCATGGCTGGTGCATGATACCTCTTCTCAACTAACACTACCACTGGACCTTTCCAGCCCACACCCTTGCATGTGCTATAAAAAGATGTCAGGTTTTACATGTAGGCTCTTTCTCTTTTCTGCCTATGAGGTTTTTCCCTGACCCTTCACTACGACGCCTTAACACCATCCTACTAATACAAACTCGCCTGGTAACGTGTCTAACATGGAAACCGGCTGCCGTGGAAGCGAGTTTACTCGGAAACCGGCAGATACTCCTTGTATCACTTTCCACTCTTCCATGCTATCACTTTCTTCTTAGAATTAATAGCATGTCGAAGGCCATGTAGATTGAGTCGATGGTCACGCGGGGGGAGCGGGCTTCGCCCCCCCCCCGAAGAAAAAAAGGCGAGAAGGACACACGGGGACACGGGAGTAACACTGCTACACTAGACGGTACTGGGCTGGACTTCAAACGTTTGTGAAAGGTAGTCTTATTATGTTTTTGGAATGTGACTTACAGAATTGTGGCGTGCTTAGGCACTGAGTATTGTATCACTTGTGGCGGCTTGATATTATATGTCGGTGAAAGCTGTGGGCTGCTATATCTCAGACTTTCCAGAAGTTACGTTTTAGAACGACAAGCGTGTGTTGCTCAAGTGAATATACAGTATCTTTAAAACAAGTGCTAGAGTCAATGAACACAGTATTATGAGGTACAGTATCTGTGTGATATAATAAGTGCCAATTATGAGAATCTACAAGTCGTGTTGATACAAAGAGGTAGTGAAGGGTACTTATCTACATATTTGTGCATTGTTCAAAGGAGTAATTGCAAGTGGTGACTGAGTTCTCGCTTTCGTTTTCCCACTGTTTTCATTGTTGTTGTAAATATGGAGTCTTCCAGCAATATTTTGTGTGTGTATTATATGTATATAGGGATGTGTCGATGAGGTGCTTATGCACGGATTTTATTGAGAATATAGTCAGTTATTTTAGAATCAGTGGAGTTATTGATGAACCTAGGTGCAGTTCCTACCTATTTAGTAGTTTTCAGAAGGTCAAGTAAGGCCTGAAGCAGATGCACCAGTACGCAGGTTTTATGTACACCCCCTGGGAAAGAAAGATTATCATGCTCTATCAAAATTTGATAGATCCATTCTGGTGAACTCTGGAGCCCCTACTACGGACATTTCGATTAATTATTTTTATTAATTGAATTTATTTTAGTACATTACTCAGTTATTTGTTCATCTATTTTGAATTAGATTACAATTTATGCCCAAGCGTGAGGCGATTAAGTATTTTATTATATTCACATTTTATTATTTTAATCGTGTTGCAATGGTTAATAATTCTTATTTTAATTGTTATTCACAATAGTTACAAAGTGGAGCCCCCTTTATCGCCGCTACTGCCTGGACCAGACCTGTTGAGGTCAGGTATAAGGAATTCTGTCACGGGTTTACTGATCAGGCCAAAACCGAGGCCCAGCAATTAACCAAGGAATGTGCACACCTCACAACGTGTTTTCAATATTCTATAGAAATTTAAGAATCCAGTTTTGAAATGCAGATGCTAGTAAAATACATTTTAAATTCATATCTAACGAGAATATAATAAAAATATGTTCCATAAAATATGGAACATATTTAAAATAGAACTTTCAATTGTGAAAAGATGTACACGTTTTTCTACAATTTTTAAGAACGTGTAATGTGCCCCGAAATATGGACAAATATGAAAAATCAAATGTTCCTTTCCTAGGTCCTAGGTCGCGACGCCATCGCTTCTCGGCCCCTTAGCTAAGATCAAAGTGAAAAAAAAATCAATTAAGCACTTAGCCAAGAGGCCGAAACCTCCATCTAGCTCCTTCACCGATTCAATTCCCCTCCCCCACGTCCTAACTCCATGAAACCTCCAAACCCGCCGAATTTCCTGGGCAGAGAGAAGGCATTAGCTTTTAGTTGGCCTGCCCCTCTCATTCGGAGAGGGGAATGAAAACCTTCTCTAGGTCCTAGGAGTCGACCCCCACTGTCAGCAGCCCTTAAGATGTTTTATCCGTGGTTTCCCATTTTCACACCAGACAAATGCTGGAGCTGTACCTTAATTAAGGCCACGCGTGGCCACGGCCGCATCCTTCCCACTCATATCCCTTTCCTACCCCATCGTCGCCATAACAGGGGAAACCTGGGCAAGATGACGAATCGACCATAACTTTTGTAGTATTCAGTTCAATAAGTTGGTTACCGTGTAACCTTGGGCCTGAATTCTCGCACGTATAACTTACACATAGTAGGAAATTCCTTTCAGTCTGAGAAAAGCCAGTGGAAGGAGGTTTTCTGTCTGGCGCTGTCGCACTAAAATATCGGAGATGTGTGCAGGAAGAAGCTTCCACTACTAGTGTGCTCACAATACGAATTAACCCGTTTTATTTTCTTTAAATATTAATGTATTTAAAACATACTTCAGCGTTAACAGTATCCTGATTATAAGACATTGGTCGATTATAAGGGCAAATGATTTCCTTAGCAGCTGTGGCTGGATGATGGGGGCAAGTTAAGGAATTCGTCATCTTAACGCCAGGCTACACTTAGCCATTCCTACTCTTACGCTAATTACAGAAATCCCTAGAAATTATCAGCGGAAGACGGATAGACGGAACTGGGATGAAGTAAGCATGATATCCGCAATGCATGCTGTCAAAGAATCTCAGATGTCTTGTAATGCAACTATGAGCAATTCCATTAAAGGATTTGAAGCATGTGGAATTGAGCCTTTCGACCCGAAAATATTTGATGAAGATTTCTCTCCAGCAGTGACAACAGAAAGAGATTGAGAAGAACAGTACCAACCTTCTACCTCAGGAGCACACGATTAGCGTAATGGATATGGAGATATGCCTTTGGACCCTGATACTTTAATTTCAGAGGAAGATACGGCTATCAGGATTCGCTGTGATGAAACACTACAACCTGAAGTGACAAAATCACCACAGCCTGGAACGTCGACGACGATATATGACACTCGACCAATAGCCTCGCCCTCAAAGACCTGTCACAACGAAATAAAGGGCTGGGAGATCAGCATCCATCATAATCAGCACAGCCATGGAGGACATGCTACAACAAAAAGAAATGCTGAAGAAAGAGCAGGAACGTAAAACCCAGATAAGAAAAGTAGGTAGGAAGTTGGGCTTCATATCCGAATCTGAAAATAATCGGCAACAAGAAAATTCTGCATGTCCTGTGTGTGAATGAATGTATGTTCATCCTCGAAATGAAGACTGGATTGAGTGTGATAACTGTAAAGTGTGGTAGCATAAAGACTGCTCAAGTTATGAAGGTAGTGGACGCTTCCTCTGTGATATATTTTATTTCGTGTGGCTATTTCTAGCCGAGTGCAGCCCTTGTAAGGCAGACCCTCCGATGAGGGTGGGCGGCATCTGCCATGTGTAGGTAACTGCGTGTTACTGTGGTGGAGGATAGTGTTGTGTGTGGTGTCTGAATTGCAGGGATGTTGAGGACAGCACTAACACCCAGCCACCGGGTCATTAGAATTAACCAATGAAGGTTGAATTCGCCGACCCGGTCGGGAATCGAACCCGGGACACTGTGAACCGAAGGCCAGTACGCTGACCTTCAGCCAAGGAGTCGGACTGTGCTGAGTATATTCCTATTTAAAACTGTTTTCTTCACAGTTCTTGTATTCAGTGTAGTAAATGGTAGTTATTAATTTAGCAGGAACTTCTAAATAGTATTTAAAATTTATTTTTAAGTATTTTAAAACCATTTTACAATGTATGCTCTTCAAAAATATATGTCCTTGTGAAGTACATAATTAAAATTAAGTTACTTCAAGTTTTGATGGTGTGTTCCTTTAACCTTTAACGACTGATGGCACTAGTTGAAGTAAGTCCCAGCATTTGCCCGGTGTGAAAATGGGAAACCATGCTCAGTGCTGCCAATGTTGAGATTCGAATCCACCATCTATCAAATGCAGCCAACTTACTCGATACAACACATCAAGAAATAGCATGAAGTGGTACGAAGAAGTTAATGACTGGTATTATTCGGAAGAGCTCTTCACCGAGCTCGATAGCTGCAGTCGCTTAAGTGCGGCCAGTAGCCAGTAATCGGGAGGTAGTGGGTTCGAGCCCCACTGTCGGCAGCCCTGAAGATGGTTTTCCGTGGTTTCCCATTTTCGCACCAGGCAAATACCGGGGCTGTACCTTAATTAAGGCCACGGCTGCTTCCTTCCAATTCCTAGGCCTTTCCTCTCCCATCGTCGCCATAAGACATATCTGTGTCGGTGCGACGTAAAAAAAAGAAAAAAAAGAGCTCTTCAGTTTCATTATCAGCCTTTGACTCAAGTGATGCAGCCTTTACAATCTCCATTTAACGATCATCTCGTTCCGAGAATACCATGACAATATCTCTAATGATATATCCACGTACGATATACCTCAGTAGTTTATGATCATAAATTAACCTTTTTGATGCTAATATTATTGTGAAAGACGCGTACTTCTGAAAATCTCCTGCGGTTATAAATCACCATGTACTGTCCTGGTGTAAACTAAGACTTTATTGAGGTGTTATTTCGCTTTCACGCATTCAAGATTACCGTGACTAGTAATACCGTACAGTCTTCTGATTCTGGTCGTATTCCTTGCACAACATGATGGATACAACCAATCAATCAGCCAATCACCTCTGATCTGAATTTAGAGCTTCCAGTCTTCTCTTAAATCATTTTAGCGAATTTGAACATTTATCGAACACTTTCCTTGGTAAATCTTCATAATTCCTCTATCTATAAATTAATATCTGTCCCAATTTGTTGTCTTGAATTCCAAATTTATCTTTTCTACTTTTAAAAACTCCATTCAAACTAATTCAAGCGAACATTCTACTAATGTCATTCGTTCAACACCCTCGGAACACACAACTTGGTCGAGCAGCACGCCTCTTTACTCCCAAGTCTTCCCTGTCCAAAATTTGCAACTTTTCGTAATACTAATATTTTGTCGCAAATCACTCAGAACAAATCGTGTAGATGTCCTTAGGATCTCTTCCAGTTTTCGGACCAAGTAATCATACCGTAATTGGGGTCTCACCAGAGACGTATACGCCCTCTCTTTTACATCCTTACTACGACCCCTAAATAGCGTCATAACCACGTGAAGAGATCAGTAACCTTTATTTACAACCTCGTTCATGTGATTATCCAAATGAAGATCTTTCCTTAGTCGCTCACAATCCTGTACCTTATTTATTACTCTGTAAAGAATTATCCGCAAAAAGCCTTATCTGTGATTCTAGTGGAAGGTAACTCATGCACCAGAGTAACGCAGGTAAAAAAAACGTGGGAAGAGGATCACGATGTCGCAAGTTTCAGGTTTGTAACTTGCACCTTTACGCTATATCACAATGAAATCAGTGATGTAAAGTGTTAACGGCTCGAAACGCAAGACGATGGAGTGTACAAACACCTAGGAATAAGTATCAGAACAAATGCTTATATGTTATTTGTCCTGTATTTCAATGCGTTTAGCGGTAGAAATATTAGAATGTTATGACTTGAATGGCAGCAAAGAACATGTGGCAACACATACTGCTTAGCCATGGCACAGTTCACATCCAGGGAATGTTTGGACATGATTTTCATTTGCGGCGAAGTATGACAGAATGCTCATGCAGCTGCGGAGATGTATACTGAACGATTTCCACAAAGAAGAGCTCCATATCGGCGCACGATTTTAGCAGCAGGAATATAAGAGTCTGGATGTATTATGCCCAGGCGTGAATCTGATGGACCTGGACGTCTTCCTGCAGAGAACCGCATATTAGAACTTATTACACAGTACCCCAGCAACATTTTACGCCAAATCGGGGCAGTGATAAGAGTGTCCCATTGGACCGCCCTACGAACTAG